>NC_091285.1:251497381-252105837 GCF_032444005.1 Ranitomeya imitator | reverse complement strand
TCATACAGAAGTGGTTGCAGGAGGAGTCCCCCAGCCCAGATAGTTTAGCGTGTTGTTATGAACAGATTTATCCACTCCCTGTCTAGTCCAGTGAAGACCTGGGTTTCCCAGGGGGACCCCTGGAATATGGACAACCTAGTTGGCCTAGTGGAAAGGTACCACCTGGTTGAGAATACCTTAAGTAAACAGGGTGTTGTTGCATCCCCATCCTGGGGTACCCAGAAGGAGCCTGACACTCAAAAGAAGGGTAAGAGAACAATAATTGGGCTGAGTATGAGGTCCCAAGGGGTCACTGAGCAGTTGCCAAAGGACTCTAGGAAGGCTATTTCTATAATTGTATTGACCCAATTGGACAGAGCCCTAAATCAAACCCCCAAAATAGTGTTGGAACAGCTGTTTTATTTTTACTGTGCAAAAATTAAAACACATTTATAAAAGTTAGAGAATGTAAAGGTTCCCAAAATGATGATGTAAAAAATGCAAACTGTCCCACAAAAAAAGTCTCAATATGGTTTAAAAATTAAAATGTGATGGAGTTTGGAATGTAATAATGGAAAATAAAAAATAAATCACTGCGTCCTTAACACCAAAAACTGTCTACTTAAGTGGTTTTATGATCATGTAATAGTTCTAATTCAGTTATAGATTTTCTAATATTTCACTCAAATTATTCTTTCACATAGATATTTAATGCACCCAAAAGCAAAACTAAATGTCATGTTACCCTATTATGAATTTCAAAGCTTAAATGAAACATTGCACATGAGATTCACAGACTATGGAGGAGGATTTTTTTTATAAACAGCAGATTTCCTTTTTAATCCAACAGAAGGATACTGCAATCAGGCTTGAAAACAAATAGATGTATAGATAGGACAGGTCGCTTAATTCCTCTGCCTAAAACCACACCACACTGTACCCCCATTCATTCATTTTGATCATAAGCAGCACGCACATAACTCTGGCAGACAGTGGCGTAACTACAAAGTTAGGGGCCCCGGTGCGAACTTCCAAATGGGGCCCCCCCCTGCAGCCCTGCCATACAACTCAATGTAACCCCCATAGAATAATGGCCACACATGATGCTCAATACTGCATAACGGCCACCACACATGATGCTCCATACTGTATAATGGCCACACATGATGCTGCATACTGTATAACGGCCACACATGATGCTCAATACTGTATAATGACCCCCCTCCTGTATGCATGGCTCATCTCCCTCCTATCCCATATACATGGCTCATATTACCCCTCCTGTATGCATGGCTCATATTCCCCCCTGCATGGCTCATATTCCCCCCTGCATGGCTCATATTCCCCCCTGCATGGCTCATATTCCCCCCTGCATGGCTCATATTCCCCCCTGCATGGCTCATATTCCCCCCTGCATGGCTCATATCCCCCCCTGCATGGCTCATATTCCCCCCTGCATGGCTCATATTCCCCCTGTATGCAGGCTTAGCTCTCCGCTCCTGCTCGGCGCGCCGGCTTATGTCCTCCTTCATCCCCCCCCCCGTTCCCCCGCCCCCCCGTCCCTCATACTCACCTGTCTTCCCACTGCACGGCCGTGCCGACATCCCTCGCGCTCTGTCCCGACTCCAGACGGCGGCGCCGGCGCAGCACCTTCTTCCTGCTTGAGCGGTCATGTGACACCGTTCATTAAGATCATGAATATGCGCATATTCATGATCTTAATGAGCGGTGTCACGTGACCGCTCAAGCAGGAACGAGCTGAAGTGCAGACGCCGAGACCATCGCTGGAGCAGGGTGAGTATTCAAGGCAGCAGCGGCGGCGGCGGGGAAGGGGGGGGAGGCCCTGGAGCGGGGGGAGGCACTGCCAGTCCGAGCCTGCCTGCCGGGCCCGGGCCCCTGACCTGCCGGGCCCGGTCGTACTGGCGACCGCTGCGACCGCGGTAGTTACGCCACTGCTGGCAGATCATACCGAATACAAAGGCTACAGTATGTTACCAGTATATTTTTGGGGAGTTTTTAATGAACTTTCCGCATGACTTTGATAATGAAATGCTAAAAATAGGATATTATTTCAGCATCTGTGCCAATTTAGTAGAACACGAGCTCATGCATTTCACACATGGTTGTAACAGAGCCCAATAGCAGAATCTGGAACGGTGTCCCCTTCTAGTTCTTAGTTCATAGTGGATTAAACTGCTGTTATATAGAAGTGGGATATAACATACTGGGGAATTATGATAGGAAAGGACACTAGTAGCAGTTTTTCTCATGAAGCAGGCTAGTCAACATGTATGTCATGGTAGTCAGAGGGATGTTAAACATACAGCCTTATTTACAACTGGAATTTTGTAATCCAGTCTTTTGAAGGAACTCATACATTATGGATATGTTCACATATGCAAAAAAGTCCACTGTGTTTCACAGTGCCAACATTGTGCATAATATTTTAAGATATTTCATGCACATAAAATGCCCACGCCATAAAGTGACCAACACTGTGTATTTTAAATCTGCAGCATGTCAATGAATCGTGTGAATATAGTGCAAAGAGTGAAATGTGCTCCATTCCTGCACCATTTTACAATGATATCTTAGGGCAGAGGTCCCCCAACCTATTGCTTGGCAGCCGCCAGATGTGGCTCCCGAGTCATGATGTGTCTTGCGGTTGTCTACTAACTTTGTGCTTTGATACCAAGTGTAGCAAACAGCTATGAAGAGACAGTCTTGAAATTGTGGCTTTTGTGCATAGCCCTGAAAGAAGAGAAGATCTAGTGGAGAGAAAATTGGTGGAAGACACATATGGTAAGCCTGAGATAGGCCAGCGTTACACTACCGTAGTATACAGGCAAGTGCTATGCGAGCACTCACTGTTAATCTATGGGGCAGCTCACATCACCGTATTTTTTCTCAGGTCTATTTGACCTACGTGTTAACTTTGCAGCATGCTGCGATTGTTCGCGTATATCGTCCGAGACTTGCCAATGCAAGCCTATGGGTGCAAGAAAAACTTAGACACCACACAGAGCATCCGTGTAGCTTGCGACAAATACGCACACATTTTCCTGATGACAGGAAATTGCATCAACCAAGAACAGGAAGCTTAGCATGCAGATTTTCCTCGTAATCTGTAAAAAAGCAAGGGACACACCTCAAGGGATCCACAATCACTGGTAAGACTCCCCAAAAGGTTGAAACAAGACCCAGTGGAAAAGAAACCGATCAGTTGTGTTAAAGGTTAGCCTGTCACACATGTTTGACACAAACCAACAAAACCAATACACCAGCAGAGCCTCTATTTGAAAGACTAGAGGAGGGAACTTGTTGTGGAGACAATATATAGGCTCCTTGATTAGGT
Organism: Ranitomeya imitator; assembly: GCF_032444005.1. Taxonomy (NCBI): domain Eukaryota; kingdom Metazoa; phylum Chordata; class Amphibia; order Anura; family Dendrobatidae; genus Ranitomeya; species Ranitomeya imitator. The sequence continues at coordinate 252,102,503 of NC_091285.1, read as the reverse complement.
TTTTATTCACTTCAGCCCTTTGAACCATTTAATTCAATGGGGAAAGTCAGTGAGAAATGTAAAGCCATACGCATGTCATACGGATGTTATACGCATGGCATACGGCTACATGGCTGAGAGGAAATCATTGCACTGCAAACACATTACACATGGATTACCATATGGAGAACACTTGTGCGACTTTCGTCAGGGAAGCTCGGACCAATTTTTCATACGTTTAGTCTGATTCCGGCCATAGGATGATACTGCCAGTTAGGCCATGTTCACAAGTTCAGTATTTCCTCAATATTTCACATTAGTATTTGTAAGCCAAAATCAGGAGTGGAATAATCAGAGGAAAAGTATAATAGGAACATGTCGCCACTTCTACATTTTTCACCCACTCCTGGTAAAATATTGACCAAATACTGAACAAGTTAACATAGCCTAAGGCCAGGTTCAAAAGATCAGTATTTGGTCAGTATTTTATATCAGTATTTGCAAGCCAAAACCAGGAGTGGGCGAAAAATGTAGAAGTGGTGACGTGTTTCCATTATATTTTTCCTTTTATTATTCCTTTCTTGATTTGGGCTTTACTAATATTGATGTGAAATACTGACTACGGCCGGGGTCACACTTGCGAGTGCAATGCGAGAAACTTGCACGAGTCTCTCGCATCAATACCCGGCACTGCCATCAGCACTCGGAACTGGAGCGTTCAGCTGCATATATTTCTACGAAATAATGCTCCAATCCTGAGTGCCAGCGGCTGTGCCAGGTATTGACGCAAGATTCTCGCATTGAACTCGCAAGTGTGACCCCCGGCATAAGCCTGGAGTCACACTCAGGGGCAGATTATTATAGGGTCAATCTGGGTGGTAGCCCAGGGCATAGTGGTGTGGGGACCCTGGGCTACCTCTCAGATTGCCCGCCACCATCAGGGCATTACTGCCCTGACTGGCATATAGGCCCGGTGGGCAGAAGGGGCCCGCATCGGGCCCCGTCTCATCTGCTCACCAGGCCCCTACCAGCTCTGCGGCAGTTAAACGCCATTGATGTGCAGGCGCGTGCCCACACATCAATAGTTAACAGCCGCCAGCCAATCGGAGGCTGGCAGCTGACATCATCCACAGCACGCATGTCGCCGGCATCTGATGTCATTGTCAGTTGCCGGCGAGTGCGCGCTGCTGGAGGGAGCATCACCGCTGGAGCACGGACAGGTGAGGAGAACTTTTTTTATTGCGAACGGCAATCCGGGGAGCCCGGGCCAGTATGATGGAGACACTGGGGGCAATATGCTGGACACACTGGGGGCAATATGCTGGACACACTGGTAGCGATATGCTGGACACAGTGGGGGCAATATGCTGGACAAACTGGGTGCCACACGGATGGCCTACGTGAGCTCACGGACACACGGACATGGATAATTCCGGTACCGATTTTTCCGGTACTGGAATTATCTGGACGTGTGAGACTGGCCTTAGTAGTGCATATGGTTCTCCATTATGAAATTATAATGACCTGGAGAATCATAATGGCAGGTCAGTTTTAGCATTTAGTGAACCTAGTAAAAAAGCAAAACAAAAAACAACTGTGGGATTGCACTTTTTTGCAATTTCACCGCACTTGGAATTTTTGTTCCTGTTTTTGAATACACAACAATGGTAAAAGCAATGGAGATGCTCAAAAGCACAACTCGTCCTGCAAAAAACAAGCTCTCACATGGCCATTTTGACCAAAAAGTAAAAAAGTTATGGCTCTGGGAAAAAGGTGAGCAAAAAATTAAAATGCAAAACCAAAAATACCTTTGCTAGTTAAGGGACTAAATAAATACATATAAGTAAATACATTACATAAAAAAGAAGTATCTTTAATGGTTCCTATTAATAGAGAGTGCGACCTTAACCCCTTAGTGACAGAGCAAATTTGGTACTTAATGACTAAGCCAGTTTTTACAATTTTGACCACTGTCACTTTGAGGCTATGTGCACACATTCAGGATTTTTCGCGTTTTTTTCGTGTTTTTTTCGGCCATTTTCTGCAGAAAAACACTTAAAAAATACATACATAAGCATCCCATCATTTTTAATGCATTCTGCAATTTTTGTGCACATGATGTGTTTTTTTCTGCATCTCAGTAAACGCAGAATGTTTATTAATTTTGCAGGTTTTTCGTGTTTTTGCTGCTATTTAATGCTTTGGGAAGCTCCGGCAAAAACGCACAAAAAATGCACAAAAAAGCACGAAAAACACAAAAAAAAAATGCAAAAAAACCACATGCGGATTTCCTGCAGAAAAAGTCCAGTTTTGTTCAGGAAAATTCTGCAGAAAATCCTGATGTGTGCACATAGCCTATGAGGTAATAACTCTGGAACGCTTCAACGTATCCCACTGATTCTGATAATTTTTTGTGACATATTGTACTTCATGCTAATGGCAAAGTTTCTTCGATATAACTTGCGTTTATTTATGAAAAAAATGGAAATTTGGCAAAAAGTTTGAAAATTTTGCAAGTTTCAAACTTTTAATTTTTGTACCCTTAGATCAGAGAGTGGTGTCACCCAAAATAGTTAATAAATAAAATTTCCCACATGTCAAATTTACAGCACAATTTTGGAAACATAATTTTTTTCTTAGGACGCTAAAAGTTGTCCAGCGGTTTCTCATTTTCCAACAAAATTTACAAAACCATTTTTTTAGGGACCACATCACATTTGAAGTGAGTTTGGGGGTAAATATAGCAGAAAATACCCAAAAGTGACACCATTCTAAATACTGCACCCCTCAAGGTGCACAGAACCACATTCAAGAAGTTTATTAACCCTTCAGGTGCTTCACAAATACTAAAGCAATGTGGAAGGAAAAAATGAATATTTTACTTTTTTCACAAAAAATTTTACTTTGGAACCAATTTTTTTTCATTTTACAAAGGTATCAGGAGAAAATGGACCACTACGTTTGTTTTGCAATTTCTCCTGAGTTCGCAGATGCCCCATATGTGGAGGAAAACCACTGGGTGCATGGCAGGGCTCAGAAGGGAGGGAGCACCATGTCGGGTTTGGGACCCCCCAAATGTACCTAAACAGTGGAACCCCCATAATTCTAACCAAAACCCTAATCCAACACACCCCTAACCCTAATCCCAACCCTAAGGCTGGCGTCACACTAGCGAGTTTTACGGACGTATGAGAGGTGCAGAAAATACGGATTGCACATGGTACAATGATTCTCTATGGCACAGCTCCTATCTGCGGTATTTTACGCATCCGTATTATACGGTCTTCTACGGCCGTAGAAAATCGCAGCATGCTGCATTTGTCAGCGTATTGTGCAAAAAATCCGCCAATGAAAGTCAATGGGGGCGAGAAAAATCCGGATTACACACGGACCAACAATGTGACTTGCGAGAAATACGCAGCGGTGTTCTATAGAAAAGCCGGCAATTCGGTATATATATATATATATATATATATATTATAGAGGTATATATATATATATATGTGTCAGTGAGACACATATATATATATTAATATTTCATACAGCGCTAGATAGCAGAAAAGCCAGTAATTCAATTGCCGGCTTTTGCTATCTCCTTCCCAAACCCGACATGTTATGAGACATGGTTTACATACAGTAAACCATCTCATATTCCTTCTTTTATTACATATTCCTCTTTAGTAATGTAAGAAGTGTCTTGGTGTAAAATTTGGTGGCTCTAGCTATTAAATTAAAGGGTTAAATCGCGGAAAAAATTGGCGTGGGCTCCCGCGCAATTTTCTCCGCCAGAGTGGGAAAACCAGTGACTGAGGGCAGATATTAACAGCCTGGAAAGGGTCCACGGTTATTAGTCCCCCCTGGCTAAAAACATCTGCCCCCAGCCACCCCAGAAAAGGCACATCTGGAAGATGCGCCTATTCTGGTACTTAGCCTCTCTCTTCCCACTCCCCTGTAGTGGTGGGATATGGGGTAATGAAGGGTTAATGTCACCTTGCTATTGTAAGGTGACATTAAGTTAGATTAATAATGGAGAGGCGTCAATTATGACACCTATCCATTATTAATCCAATAGTACAAAATGGTTAATAAAACACACACATTATTACAAATGTGTTTTAGTGAAATAAAGACACAGGGTGTTTTAATATTTTATTATACTCTTAATCCACCTGAAGACCCTTGTCACCTGAAACAAAGTTAAACAAAACAAACAACAATATTCCATACCTCTCCGATGCTCAGTCATGTCCCACGCTGTAAATGCATCTGAAGGGGTTAAATCATTTTACACCCAGGAGCTCTGCTAATGCAGCTGTGCTTGTGGCTGTAAAATCCCAGGGAATGAATGGAATGCAGGGGAATGACCTGTAGTTACCTCGAGTCGCGGTGATGCGCCCTATGCTGGATGTCCTCATATAAACTCGAGCGTGGGAAAATATTCAGAAAAGTTCCCAAGCATATCTGGAAACAGATTGCACTTGAAAACCATGTCAAATCTGTGCGTGTGAACATAGCCCTATAATAGTATGACAAAATCAGAACTAAACAGAGGCATTCACAATGCCCAGACTTACAGCCTATCAAATAAGCCTCTATGCCAAGGTTGGCTATAGAGGAAGCATACTATTCAGGGTGTCAGAAACAGGTAATTTGAGTATGTGGGAGAGCACAATGCAATGTACCATAAAACCCAAGGTATATAAAATATATATGAAGTATATACATCTCTATATTAGTATTGTGCAACATATCTTTATCAATTTTTATCAGCTAACAAAATGGAAAGTGAATGAACAAATGAGAAATCTAAATCAGATGATTATTTGCTGTTACTATCCCAGGTACTCTTGCACAAAGTCAGGTATACTGTAGGGTTATACCCAGGTGCATGAGTAACCAATGATACCACACAGGTGATAATGATCAACATTTCATATGTAGGTTGAAACACTATTTATGCATTTGGGGAGTATGGTTTTATTTAGATTCAATAAAGGAATGTCATTATTTCAGATAAAGGACTTTATTCTGCGTGTGTTTTTTATAATATCACTATGGGGTTAGTAATGGGGGTGACTTATAGACGCCTCTCCATTACTAACCTGTGGGCTTGATGTCACCTGACAATACACAGGTAACATGAACCCCCCCAACCATTACCCCACTTGCCACTACACCAGGGCAAGTGGCAAAAGTGAAGCTAAGTGCCAGATTTGGAGCATTTTATAGATACGCCTTTCTGGGACTGCTGAGAGCTTATGTTTTTAGTCTTGGAGGGGGCCAATATCCGTGACCCCTTCCTATTAATGTAGCCGGCAGCTGTCTGCCTAGCCTTGCTGGTTATATTTTATTGTGGGACTCTATGTCAATTTTTTTCTCGGGTCCCCCTGTAAACAAGCCGGTAAAAGCTAAGCAAATGTCTGTGAACTGATAATAGTCTGGGAACCTTCAAGGCTATTGGCTCCTTCCCAGAATATTAACATCAGCCCACAGCCATCGGTTTTCCCTCTGCTGGTCATGAAAATTACATGGGAGCCTGTGCAATTAATTTATTTTTTTTAAATTAACAGTTGTTTGGTTACAGCCAATGTAGGTTCAGTCTGTTAAGGCTCCTACATAGGCTGATTACAATGTGTATTTGTGTGTGTTTATTTACTGGCTTAGTAATGAGGGTGTCTGGCTGACACCTTTTCATTACTAAACCTAAAGCTTGGTGTCAATGACAGCTGCTGACACCAAGCCCTCATCCCATTAGCCTGATACCACACTGCATCAGAATGAAAAAAGGGGCGTTGAACCAAGAAATTACATCACAAGACTTTTTTTCAAATATTTTTATTTAGCTAAAAAAAGACTCCATTGCTGTACAAAAACGCATCCAGACAGCACATACAAAATCGTGGCAAAAACGCACCAAAATGCGCTTTTTGGCGAAAGTGTTTTTGCTGCCAAGAGATGCAGAAACCTTGTAGATACAGTATTTCAGCAAGCAAATACTCAACGTGTGCACATACCCTTACAGTAATAAGTGTCTGCGGGTAACAGTGAAGGATGGTGGAGGCACTTTCTAAGTTTGTGCCTGCATTTAAGCAAATGGAATTGGAGCCTTGTTCATTATTAGTGGTGTCCTCAATGCTGAGAAATACAAGAAGATACTAATCTGTTATGCAATATAAGCAGGGAGGTGTATGACTGGCTACAAATTTATTCTGCAGCAGGACAAAATCCACAAACATACAATGTCATTAAGAACTATCTTCAGTGTAGAGAAGAACAAGGAGTCCTGGAAGTGATGATATAATCCCAACCGAACCTTGCACTCAACATAATCAAATCTGTCTTGGATTACATGACGAAACGTCAGGATTTGCACAAGTCTACACGCACAGATGTGTGGCTAGCTCTAGAAGATGTTTGGGACAATCTCCCTGCCGAGTGCCTTCAAAAACTTTGTGCAAATGTTCCTAGAGGAATTCATGCTTTTATGCTGTTTTGAAGGCAAAGGGCACTCACAACACCTATTGATTTGATTTAGATTTCTTTTTGGTTCATTTGTTAATTGTTAAAAATAAACTATTAACACTTCTATTTATGAAAGCATCCTTACTCTCAGCAGCATTCTTTCCACAACTGGCTCAAACATTTGCACATAGCAGCAAATATATATACCGTATGTATTTTCTAAGATTTGTGCCAATGTTTCATATGGTATATATGAAAAATACTGTCATATTTAAAGAGACAAAAAGAACGACAGCCTGTAACATGATATAACAGTAACAGTATACACCACTGACTGTACAATGGCTGAGAAATACATAGAGTTGCTTGCAGCTGATTTCTCACTGTGTACGAATGTAGAGAACAAGGTAACAGAACATAGTAAACCACATCTTATATTTGACGCAATACAAGAGTTAAACTTTAAGAAAGCAAACAATACAGCACCTGGTAACGGAGCAGGAACAAGGATATCCCTGAAATGTCCTATAGGGCACGAGTCACAGCAAGAAGAGTGCGTTGAATTCATTGCACTCTCGTGCTGCTCATTGGTTGCTATCACTCACACCCCTGTTCATTGTTTCCATTAAAGTGCCAAACTATTATTAAGAGAATGACCTTTACTGCAGATTTCACATTGAACTTGTATATTTCAAAGCTAATGCAAACCTTTTAGCTGGATTGAAGAAAAGACATTGCATTCCTTCTTAAGTTACATAGTACATGTGATTTATAAGTACAGAAATAACCTTTATATATTCATATATCAAGGCCAAGCTGTCAAAATCATTTCATTCTGTAATCTGTATATACTTGTCCATGAAACTGTGCCCCCATAATCCAACAGGTAGCTATAGTAATTATTTAAAGGAGTCTATCACCCTCAGCTTTTAATTTGAACTACTTATACAGATCTGTAGGGAAATTAGCTCCTATAAAAATTGATACCTGCAGCATTGATTAATCTTCTTTAATTGTAAATGGCTTTATTGCATGTGCAAATGAGGTTCTTCACTGAAGACTGGGCGAAATCAAAGGTTCTTTGCACTGTTCCACCCCCTCAAGCAGTTTGGAAATTATAATTCCAGTTCAGAGTGAGCTTCCTGATTTGAATCAAGGAACTGCACATGCGCACTGACACTGCAGTAGCGGAACAGGTGCGAGCATAATGTCAGTGCAGGCGTGCACTTATTCCTCTCTGCTGATTGCTGCACTTGCTCTCTGCACATTGGATAGCCCAGTAGTGAGGAATTATTATTATTATTTGTTTATGTAGCACCATTAATTCCATGGTGCTGTAATGAAAGTAAGCATGTATTAGCACAGGGCAACTGGTGCTTGCAAGGCTCTTACAGTGTCAGTGCGGATGTGCAAGGAAGGGGACTCAATTCACCCAGTGCTCACTGTGGGCAAGCGAGTGCTGTCAATCAAGCAAAGGGGAGGTGTGCACATGTTGATGATAGGGTGGAACAGTGCTGTGACGATCCATTTTTGGATTTGTGGCAGCTCTGGTTCCACACACATTAAAACTTTTTTCCTTTCAGGCCATTGGGGGTTAAATGCAGTTTTCCCAGCTGGCAACCTGGTGTTACTGCAGTGTTGCTGGGTCAGCTGATGTTGCTGGTGACCACTCCCACATTCTGTAAAAGGCCACCTGGTGCTTCAGCTGACCGATGATGATACAGGTCCTTTCTGGAGACCAACCTAGCAGGAGTAGCTCCCTGGTGTCAGTCAAGTCTGGAGTTTGGAGTCCTGTTGCTGTGCTATCTGTGGTGTGGAGTTTAGCAGCGGTGTGCACAAGCTAATTGCTGAGTTTTTGTTACCTTGTCCCTTCGTTGTTTGTGCATTCCCTTTTGGTATTGTGTTCCCCTCACTCTCATATTGTGTCTTCCTGTTTATTTAATTTGTGGTGCTGTTTACATTGTTAACCTCCTGGGGTGGGGGTTGGGGGTTTAGCTCAGGGTTTAACAGGAGATAGGGACAGGTCCATGACTTGTGCCTCCCTACCTTGAAGGGTACCCCCTAGTTAAGGAAAGACAGGGCTCCCCCTAGACTGAGGGGCAGTCCAGGGGCCCAGATTCCTCATCTCCTGTTTTCCCATTATTGCCCCGTGACAAGTGCCTTGAACTCTTGGTCATGCACCGAGAAGACCTAATTTGCATATGCGAAAAAACATTTTTGTTTCCACAATGAGCGTTTAGTGAATTTTTGATGTTTCAGAATTTCTTACTCTATTAAGTAAATTAGGTTACTTGTGGTTAGGGTTGGCGGATTGCACTAAATAAATATAAGTGATAAAGTGTAATCGCAACCCGGGGTCCACCGTAAAGAGATGGAAAACTGCTGCTAGTGAACAATGCTGGAAGTGCAACAGCGAGCGATTGCTCGTGCACACTGAGTTAAGGCCACACAGTGTGAATGGAACGCAGAGTACCCTGCTGTGTTAATTACCAGAACTGTACTGAACAGAAGATTACTAAGTGCAGTACCCTGTTATATGTCACAGAACTAAAGCAAATGGATAGAACTAGCACTGCAACCAAACCGTGTCAATCGCACACGGAAACTAAACAGATGCTGCGTATAATACCCTGACTAGGGTTGAGCTGGCTCAGAGACTCTACTGTGCTAACCGCACACATGTAGGTAACAGATGCTAAGCCAAACGGCTAATTGCCACCCCTGACGCTAGCTGCCTGCCTACGTGTACAGTCCCGAAACTAGACAGACACACAATACATGCAGACAGAGTGGTAGAGTCTCCATTCACATAGCCATACATAAATGATACTAGCACGCCCACCTGTGCCATTGGGGATCTTTATAAAAAAGGCTCCACCCCAAACACTCACACCTATTCGGCCGATGACATATCACGGATATGCTCCGTAAGGTGATTTATGGACTTAGGCTCCAGAGCGTCAAGATTCAGCTGCCTATCACTAATTGCCATAGACTTGGCTGGAGAGCCAGCACTAACCAAATGAACACTGTGAGCCTGAGCAAGATGCTGGGACTGACATCTATGCTGGGCAGGACCTGCAGTGGCCGAGTCAGACTGGGAGACCGCAGAGGCAGATAAGACTTGGGATCTATCCCGTGCAACAGGACAATCCTGACACCTAACATCTCCCCCTGCTCGCATCCCCCCAGCGACCTTAGTCACGCTCGAAGGCCGCAATAAGCTGAGGGGCATCAATGTGCTCAACAGGCTCCCAGGTCCTATCCTCTCTTCCAGTCGGCCAAGTAAAACTTTTTACCACGCACCGCCTTGAACCCAACAAAAACGTTGACCTCAAAATCATCCGAGGATGTATCTGAACTCCTAGCAGGAGTCCCTGAAAACCGGGCCATATACACGGGTTTCAAAAGAGACACATGAAAAGTGTTGGTAATGTTCAAGTATGGTGGAAGACTGAAGCGATAAACTACAGGATTCACCTGCTCAATAACCTTGAAAGGACCTAAACAGCAAGGAGCAAATTTAGTGGACTCCGCACGCAACCTGATGCTACGAGATGACAACCTCACCAAATTTCTCGGGGTGAAGACATTGGCAGGACCACGATGCGCATCGGTGGAAGCCCTCATTCTCTCCTTAGACAATTTAATTGCATCCTGTGTGCGGTCCCAGATATCACTAGCCTCCACAGCCCAGTCCTCCACCCTTCGGTTACAAGACGAAAAGGGCAAGGGCACAGGAAGGCGCCGATGCTGGCCGTAGTTTAAGATAAACTGAGTCTGTCCCGTGGAGTCAGGAGATGGCATTGTTTAGGGCAAACTCTGCCCACGGCAGTAAACATGACCAGATGTCATGCCTGGCGGACACAAAATGCCCATAGATAAGTGACCAGAGTCTGCTTGGTCCTTTCCACCAGCCCATTCATTTTGGGATGATACCTGAAAGACAAATTGAGCTCAATACTGAGCAGGTTCCTCCAAAAACGAGACGCAAACTGAAGGCCCCGGTCACTGACAATCTTGTCAGGCATCCCATGAAGGTGAAATATATACAAGCCCGCAGATCTCTGCCTGGAAGACCGATTCCTGGCACACAATACACAGGCTTGCACGTAATCCCTGATGTCACAAGCCATCTGAGGCCACGAATAAGATCTCTCAAGCAACTTGGTAGTCCTCTTGATGCTGAAATCACGACCCAATTTGGAGGTGTGTGCCCATGAGAGTACCTCTGGGTGCAGATTGGGTGGTACATATGATTTGCCCGGAGGTACCTGCTCAAGGGACACTGGGGTCACCGTTTGAAGACTCTCCAAAGGGACTATCAGACGTGGCTTGTCTCCATCCTCGGATGAGACTACTGAATGAGACAGGGCATCGGCACGTAAATTCTTCTCCTCAGACAAAAAATGAATGGTAAAATTGAACCGGGAGAAGAATAGGGACCATGTAGCCTGGCGAGAATTTAGCCGCAGGGCTGTCTGGAGGTAAAGCAGGTTTTTTATGGTCCATAAAGACCTTAAAGGGATGCCTAGCTCCCTTCAGGAGATGTCTCCATTCCGCAAAGGCCAACCTCATGGCGAGCAATTCCATGTCCCCGATGGAATAATTCCTCTCCGCAGGAGAAAAGGTCTTGGAGAAAAAGATGGGGTCAAAGGGGCAACGTTTCTCCTTATGGAGAGTGACATACCAGCTCTTGCTTGTCAAGGTAAGGAGGCTTACTCGCCATGCAATGCTCCTCTGGGAAATATAATATGCAAATTTCCTCTTTATTGCCCCTTAGACCCCAGTCCAGAGCCTCTCATCTAGCCAAATTAGTTCTCATGCTTCGCACTGACGAGGGCCAACAGCCCAAAACACCGTGTCTGCAAATTGAGATACTGATTTGGCTTTTATCCTAAGTCATATTGCATGACTCGTTAAAGGGTTGATTGTGACTTGTATGATCGCTACTTCCAACAGGTGGCGCTATAGAGTTTAAGTCCTCTTTTTCTCTGAAGAGGCAATTTGCATATGGAGAAAAAGAAACATGGATGTTTCCGACCTTGAGCATCCTTTTGATATAGGACTGCTCCAGCCCCACTGGAGGAGGCATCCACCTCCAAGATAAAAGGTTTATCAACATCGGGACGATGCAGAACTGGCACTTAGCTAAATGGGCCTTCAGGGAAGTAAAGGCCTTGGAGACATCCTCAGATCACTGCTTAGGATTAGCTCCCCTCTTGGTGAGGGCTACCAAGGGAGTCGCCAGAGGGGATAAGTGGGGAATGAACTGGCAGCAATAGTTAATGAATCCAATAAAGCGCTGCACCGTTTTAAGAAAATGAGGCTCCTGCCAGTTCAATACCGACACCAGTTTGGCAGGATCCATAGCTAGGCCTTGGGAAGAGATGATATACCCCAGGAATGGTAGGGACTCCTGCTCAAACATACACTTCTCAAGTTTGGCATAAAGGGAATTTGCGCATAGTAGCTCAAAGTCCCTACATACATCCCTATGGTGATAGTCGATATCTGGAGAATAGATTAAAATGTCTTCCATATATACCACCACAAATGTGGATAACATCTCCCGAAAGATGTCGTTCACAAAATCCTGAAAGACTGCAGGAGCATTACAGAGACGGAATGGCATTACTAAGCACTCATAATGACCGTCCCGGTTATTAAAGGGAACCTGTCACCTCAAATTGACGGGATATTGAAATGACTTTTTACAGGCCTGATGGGCGGCATTTCATCTTCATTTCTCCAACCCGTCCGTCCCTGTTGTCCCCAATATGTTAGTGAATTAGAGTACGTGTGCTCCATAGCTGGCGCGTGCGCAATGCAATCTTCGGTTGCGCACGCGCAGTATGCTTTGCCCAACTGCAGGCAAAGCCAAAAAGCATTACTGCACATGTGCCCGCGCAATATGTCCCGCAACATAGGGAAATACTTCCGGGACAGAGTGCGCGGAAACAAAAGTAAACAAAAAGGAAACAAAAGCAGCAGCTTAAAATAAAAGCAATACAAACATGTCAAAATAACATACTCAAAAACACAATGAAGAACTGCAGGTAAACTAATTTAGCTTATTGGTGCAGAAATGTTGCAGAAAATTTTCAACATCAAAAACATACCAAATACTGATTATGGGAACTTTGCTTTTAGAGGCAGATACCGCCTGAACAACACTGCTATCATCTATAGGGAAATATGCAGGCTTACCTCCTGAGCCCACATCAAAGACAGGTACCCTAAATTGGACATACCAGTACGTCTAGTGTCAGGAAGGGGTTAATGACCTTATAATGCTCACTTAGCGATCTTATATCCCTTATTTACCCCAATGTTGACAATGCACAGCTGCAGCCTGCAAGGATCCCATCGACCATACTATTAAGACATGTAATATACCAAAGCATGTCACAGGGAAACACCTCTAAAAGATGAATTGTTATGTAGAATGCAACTGTTGAGTAGTCATTATACCACAGTACAGACAGGACAAGGCACACTACCATTAACCTGAATACCTTACATGATTGACCTTGCAATGACAGCTAGCGAGGGACTAAAGATATTAGTTTTTGGCATCTAGCCATAACAACAATACAAAGCTAAAATGGAGTGGAAAATCTGCTCCTTAGGATGCATGGCTTCTGTCTGTGTATTTAGGTGCATGGTTTGTGTCAGTAAACGAGTGATTAGCTGGAAAGAAAGTCAGGACCAAATAAGTGTCAAGGATTCTCCAGTGCTGATATTCACAATTAGTTAGAAGAAAAAGTCTGAAATATGCCTGCTAAATATGTATTTTTATCGATCAGTAGTTTTATGAAGATCAATGTCTCCTATTTAGGCCAGGTTTAGACAGGCGCATTTCACGGCCTGTATATAAACCACAATGTCCCGACTGACCGTGACTGTCCAGACCTGAACTTACAGTTTAAGGCTGCCGTCACACTAGCAGTATTTGGTCAGTTTTTTACATCAGTATTTGCAAGCCAAAACCAGGAGTGGGTCATAAATACAGAAGTGGTGCATATGTTTCTATTATACTTTTCCTCTATTTGTTCCACTCCTGGTTTTGGCTTACAAATAGTGTTGAGCATTCCGATACCGCAAGTATCGGGTATCGGCCGATATTTGCGGTATCGGAATTCCGATACCGAATTCCGATACTTCCCGCGTATCGGATACCGGAATCGGAAGTTCCCAGAATTCAAACTGAACGCAGCAGCCAATGAGGAATGATTGGAAGTGTGGGCACATCCTGTTTAGCATGGTGGGCATGTAAGTACTGGCAAGGCTTGGATTGGCTGCTGAAATGATGTCACTCTGCACTATAAAAAACGCTGCCGCCATTTTGCGCTCACTCTGCTGTGATTTCAGTTAGGGACAGGACGCTGTGTTCTAACTGAGGGCCAGTCGAGCTAGCTAATTGCTTTATTTTCCTTTCCAAAGGCTAATTTAGCAAAACGCTGTGTGTTCTTCACTGTTCACCTTGCTCTTGCCTTGCAGCGCTGTTTTAACAGCGTTCTGCAAGGTCTCTGTGTGTGTGTGTGTGCAGCTCACTCTGTAGTCTGTGTGCAGCCATATACCCGGTTGTATTCAGCTCAGGGGGGGTTCACACTGCCTCACACAGTTGTCCTTTTTTGCTCTTAGTGCAGCCTGCTGCACATTTTTTCTCAAATTTCCTATTAGTGTTTTTCCACCAGTCTCCAGCTCTATTGTGGAAAAACACTACATAGGATAACCTAGAGGGGGTTTTTTGGGCCTTGCAGCGCCGTTTACGGCTGTCCGCACGGTCTCCGTGTGAGCCCAGCTCGCCCTGTAGTCTGTGTGCAGCCATAGCCGGTTGGATTCAGCTCAGGGTTCGTTACTGGCTCATACCTTGAGAAAAATTTTACTTTTTTTCAAATAGTGCAGCCTGTTTAAAATTTGAAAAAAAAAAATTCCTATTAGTGTCTTTCCACTCGTATCCAGCTAAATAGTGGAAAAACACTATATAGGATAACCTAGAGGAGGGTTTTTTGGCCTTGCAGCGCCGTTTACGGCTGTCTGCACGGTCTCCGTGTGAGCCCAGCTCGCCCTGTAGTCTGTGTGCAGCCATAGCCGGTTGGATTCAGCTCAGGGTTCGTTACTGGCTCATACCTAGAGAAAAATTTTACTTTTTTTCAAATAGTGCAGCCTGTTTAAAATTTGAAAAACAAAAATTCCTATTAGTGTCTTTCCACTCGTATCCAGCTAAATAGTGGAAAAACACAATATAGGATAACCTAGAGGAGGGTTTTTTGGCCTTGCAGCGCCGTTTACGGCTGTCTGCACGGTCTCTGTGTGAGCGCAGCTCGCCCTGTAGTCTGTGTGCAGCCATAGCCGGTTGGATTCAGCTCAGGGTGCGTTACTGCCTCATACCTTGAAAAACAATTTCCTTTTTTTCAAATAGTGCAGCCAGTTTAAAATTTGAAAAAAAAAATTCCTATTAGTGTCTTTCCACTCGTATCCAGCTAAATAGTGGAAAAACACTATATAGGATAACCTAGAGGAGGTTTTTTTGGCCTTGCAGCGCCGTTTACGGCTGTCTGCACGGTCTCCGTGTGAGCCCAGCTCGCCCTGTAGTCTGTGTGCAGCCATAGCCGGTTGGATTCAGCTCAGGGTTCGTTACTGCCTCATACCTTGAGAAAAATTTTACTTTTTTTCAAATAGTGCAGCCTGTTTAAAATTTGAAAAAAAAATTTCCTATTAGTGTCTTTCCACTCGTATCCAGCTAAATAGTGGAAAAACACTATATAGGATAACCGAGAGGAGGGTTTTTGGCCTTGCAGCGCCGTTTACGGCTGTCTACACGGTCTCCGTGTGATTTAAACTAGCTCTGTAGCCCGATCTGCACCAAAAAAAAAGTTAAGTTCACCAAACACAACTTAACACTTGTGTAGGCCACATTTGAAAAATAATAAAGTTTAGTCCACAATTTACAATATTAGTGTTTCTTACACCTGTTAGGAGGAGCATTTCAGGAATAAGCACACTAAGGCCTTAGTACTTTTCTGCTTATCTTTATCTGTCAACCAAGATGAAGAGGGCAGTGAGTAAGGCACGTGGGCGTGGGCGCGGAGCAGGGAGAGGAGCAGGGAGAGGACGTGGTGATTCTGTGCCTGCTGCGTGCGCCGGTGACTCGTCGTCACTCAGTTTCAGCAGGGAACAGTCCTTCATGCGCAGCTTTGTCGGAGAGCGCCGTGCACCGCTGCTACGTGAAGACCAAATTGAAGCCGTTGTCGGGTGGATGGCAGCTAACGCCTCGGCATCGACTTCAGTTAGTGCCACATCCTCTCAGGCACAGAGCACTGGAGAGCAGCCATCTGTCTCTTCACCACCTGCCAAATTGGCCAGGCAGTCAGAGACCCCAGGACAGGAGCCGTCTCTACTTCTGTTCTCTGAATCTCTTGGCTTGGAAACAGGGGGCCAGCCAAGCAGCATTGGAGAAATGGAAGAAGAGGCAGTGTGCAGTGATGCCCAAAAGCTTTATCTCTCTGACTCTGAAGAGGCAGGTGGGCCAGTGCCTCCGGTGACCACAGCGCAGTACGCATCTGATGATGAAACTCAGGTGCCGCTTTCTGATGCGTACTGTGCTGCCGAGACTACCCAGGAGGAGCAGTTGGTGGCAGAGGGTAGTGGAGATGATGAGGTCCTTGACCCATCGTGGCGTGAGGAACAGGAAGGTGGTGGGAGCAGCTCTGAGGAAGAGCTTCCCCTTACGGGCCAAAGAGGGAGAGGGAGGGGGAAGACTGCGGAGCCTGTAGCCTCCACTTTGGCACCCGTTAGGAACCTGTCTCTTTCCAAAGCCAAAAAGGGCGCTCCCAAGACTTGCAGTGCCTGGTCCTTTTTTGACACAGTTGCAGATGACATTTGTTTTGTCAAATGCAAGCTGTGTCATCAGAAAGTAAAAAGAGGTAAAAGTGTCAGCAACCTCAATACCACAAATATGTGGAAACATGTGCGGAACAGGCACGCGGTGGAGTTACAGAAACACAGTGAAGACGTAGGCCAACCAACAGCGGCAGCTACCACCTCTTCATCTCGTGTTGCCTCTTCCTCCACTGTTGTCCAGAGACCTAGTGTAATTCCACCCACAGCACCACCTTCCCAGTCATCCTCACACTCCCAGTCTACTCTACAGCCATCGGTAGTCCAGGCATGGGAGAAAAGGCGGGCATTCTCGGCCAACCATCCCCGAGCACAGGCTCTGAATGCAGGCATTGCCAAACTGTTGTCCCTGGAAATGCTCTCGTTCAGGCTGGTGGAGACTGACAGCTTCCGTGACTTGATGGCATTGGCAGTCCCACAGTACAAGGTGCCCAGCCGCTTTTACTTCAGCAGGCAGGCTGTCCCTGCCCTGCACAGGCATGTTGAGGCAAACATAAAACATGCGCTACTGAACGCCGTCAGTAGCAAGGTCCACCTCACCACCGATGCGTGGACCAGTCAGCATGGACAGGGGCGATATGTTTCCCTCACTGCCCATTGGGTTAATGTTGTTGAGCCAGGTACAGATCGTGCGAGTGGCGCAGGACGTGTCCTGCCCACTCCAAGGATTGCAGGAATCCAGTCTGTACGCATCGACTCCTCCTCTTACACCAGTTCCTCTGATTCCTCTCTGCAGGATCCGTCACAGTCCACCTCCACATGGACCCGTGAACGTTTACCTATGACCGACATGAGCACAGCCGTGGCCAAACGTCAGCAGGCCGTCTTGAAACTAGTTTCATTGGGGCATCGAAGCCACACAGCGCAGGAGCTCTGGAATGCCATCAAGCAGGAGAGCGATGTGTGGTTACTGCCAGCGAATCTCCAGCCAGGCATGGTAGTGTGTGACAATGGCCGAAATCTGGTGGCAGCTTTGGCCCTTGGCAACCTCACTCACATCCCATGTCTGGCACATGTGCTCAATTTGGTTGTGCAGAGTTTTCTGAGGGACTATCCGGATCTTGATGCCCTGCTGCACAAGGTCCGCCTAGAGTGTGCTCACTTGCGGCGTTCCAGCTTGGCCAGATCCCGCATTGCTGCTCTGCAGCGCCGATTCCACCTTCCGGAACACCGCATCATATGTGACCTACCTACCCGGTGGAATTCCACGCTACATATGTTGGAGCGGTTGTGTGAGCAGCAGCAAGCAGTTATGGAGTACCAGCTGCATCAGGTGCAAAGAAGTCGCAGTCAGCGCCGATCAGACTTCACAACCACAGAGTGGGCCACTATGAAGGACGTCTGACAGGTTTTGCGTCCTTTTGATTATTCCACGCGGATGGCAAGTGCAGATGATGCACTAGTCAGCATGACTGTCCCCCTTATCTGCCTGCTTCAGCAAACTTTGCAAGGGTTAAGGGATGATGTGGTGGAAGAGGTGGAGGATGAGGAGTCACCTTTTCCATCAGCTTCTGGAGAGTCAGCGCCACGTGGTTCCTCACAAAGGGGTACGCAGGGGCCAATTTGTGAGGAGGATGAGGAGGAGTCAATGGAGGAGGAAGAGCTCCGTCCAGAGGAGGGAGCGACACAATTGTCCAGTGGTCAGTGTGTACAGCGAGGGTGGGGTGATGACGAGCGGGCAGAGATCATGTCTCAAGCAGGGGACAGCGTTTCTGGGCCAGTTGGCACTCTGCAGCACATGGTGGATTTCATGCTGCAGTGCCTGAGAAACGACCGCCGCATCGACCACATTCTCAACATGCCTGATTATTGGGTGTTCACCCTCCTCGATCCTCGCTACCGGGACAACGTCCAAAACCTCATCCCTGCGTTGACCCGGGAACGTAAATTGCGGGAGTACCACGACACACTGGTGAATTCCATCATCTTCTCCTGTCCAACTGAGAGGAGTTCTGCTAGTGCTTTACAAAGCAGCTCAGTGCGTCGAGGCAGTGGGGGAGGCTCTGCCCAAAGAGGGAGCAGAAGCAGTGCCTCTGCCCAAGGCAAGCCCAGTATGGCACAACTCTGGCACACTTTTGTGTGCCCGCCCCAAATGTCTACACCATCACCGGCGGCTCCAGTCAGCAGGAGGCAACGGTTCCGTCAGATGGTGACAGACTACATGGCTTGCCCTCTTACTGTACTCCCAGACGGCTCTTCCCCGTTCAAGTTTTGGGTCTCTAAGCTGGATACATGGCCAGAGCTAAGCCAGTATGCATTGGAGGTGCTGGCTTGCCCTGCGGCTAGTGTCTTATCGGAACGTGTCTTTAGTGCCGCAGGTGGTGTACTAACAGACCGTCGCATGCGACTATCCTCCGATAACGTTGACCGGCTTACTTTCCTGAAAATGAACCAGGCCTGGATCTCGCAGGAATTTGCCACTCCTCTGCCTGATTAAGTAATTGGGTGTCATCCAGGTCTCCTGCTGTGTTCATCTTTCTACCACCTGAACTGCTATTCCTGGGCTCCAACACCGCCAGTTGCGGCTCAGAAGTGCAGGCTGCACAGTAAAAACATACGACCCAGTGTTATTGGGTTTCAGTAACGTCAGCTGATCCCCAGCTGTGTAGCCGGCAATGTGTCCTGCGACCGCCACGCTGGCACAACAACCTAAATGTAAGGGAACCTGTCCCCATCCCCCCCCCCCCCGTCGTTTGTTACTGAAAGAGCCATCTTGTGCAGCAGTAATGCTGCACAAGGAAAAGGTAGCTCTTTTTTTTTAGCTCTTTGCACACGCAGAACTTAACACTTATAAAATGTGTTCACTGATACCGTTATACCGTCCCGGAGCTGGGACTTTCCTTCGTAATGTGACGCAGCACAGCCGTCATTCCTACCCCCTTGGTGCCATGCGCTGCCTCCTCAGCGATGTTTTAAGCTGTCACGGAGCCTGCGCTGTTCTGTTATCCCTTGGGCATGCCCTATTTGCGCTGCCTGTCTTCTGACATAATTTGGTGTCAGGCTGGCTGCGCCTGTGCGGCCGCGCTGCCCGAGATCCCGCCTCGCAGTGTCTTCTGATTGAGTCACACTGCGGGCCTGGGATCCATGGGCATGCGCAGTGCATATCTTCCCCTCGGGCTCTCGCTCATTTCCCTCCGCCTTCTTTAGACTGTGCGCCGTCAGCTGATCCCTAGCATGCCACGGCCGTGACACCGCACAGTCTGAAGAAGAGGGAAGGAGGGGAGTGAGAGTCGAGGTTATGCACTGTGCATGCCCATGGTTCCAAGGCCCGCAGTGGGATTACGTTAGACGAGACTGCGAGGTGGGATCTGGAGCAGCGTGGACGCACAGGCACTGACAGCCTGACACCAAATTATGTCAGAAGACAGGCAGCGCTAATTGGGCATGGCCAAGGGCTAACAGAACAGCGCAGGCTCCGTGACAGCTTAAAACAACGCTGAGGAGGCAGCGCACGGCATCAAGGGGATAGGAATGACAGCTGTGCTGTGTCCCATTACGAAGGAAATTCGCACCTCCGGAACGGTTTAACGGTATAAAGGGACACATTTTTAGTGTTTACTTCGGTGTTTGCAAGGAGCATTGTTATGTTTGCTAATGACAGGTGTTATGAAGGCAATCCAGAAACACAGTGTGCTTAGCGATCAGAGCGCACACAGTGATCTGACAAATACCCAAAAATACAAGAACGAGCTCTGAGACGTGGAAACTCTGTAGACTGCACACCTGATCCTATCCTAAACACAACTAAAAGCGGCTGTGGATTGCGCCTAACAACTACCTAGGCAACTCGGCACAGCCTAAGAAACTAGCTAGCCTGAAGATAGAAAAATAGGCCTGACTTGCCCCAGAGAAATTCCCCAAAGGAAAAGGCAGCCCCCCACATATAATGACTGTGAGTAAGATGAAAAGACAAAACGTAGGGATGAAATAGATTCAGCAAAGTGGGGCCCGAAATTCTAGGACAGAGCGAGGACAGTAAAGCAAACTTTGCAGTCTACAAAAAACCCTAAAGCAAAACCACGCAAAGGGGGGCAAAAAAACCCACCGTGCCGAACTAACGGCACGGCGGTACACCCTTTGCGTCTCAGAGCTTCCAGCAAAACAAAAGACAAGCTGGACAGAAAAAAAGCAACAAAAAGCAAAAAGCACTTAGCTATACAGAGCAGCAGGTCACAGGAACAATCAGGAGAAGCTCAGATCCAACACTGAAACATTGACAAGGAGCAAGGATAGCAGCATCAGGCGGAGTTAAGTAATGAAGCAGTTAACGAGCTCACCAGAACACCTGAGGGAGGAAGCTCAGAAGCTGCAGTACCACTTGTGACCACAGGAGTGAATTCAGCCACAGAATTCACAACAGTACCCCCCCCTTGAGGAGGGGTCACCGAACCCTCACCAGAGCCCCCAGGCCGACCAGGATGAGCCGCATGAAAGGCACGAACAAGATCGGAAGCATGAACATCAGAGGCAAAAACCCAGGAATTATCTTCCTGAGCATAACCCTTCCATTTAACCAGATACTGGAGTTTCCGTCTAGAAACACGAGAATCCAAAATCTTCTCCACAATATACTCCAATTCCCCCTCCACCAAAACCGGGGCAGGAGGCTCAACAGATGGAACCATAGGTGCCACGTATCTCCGCAACAACGACCTATGGAATACATTATGTATGGAAAAGGAGTCTGGGAGGGTCAAACGAAAAGACACAGGATTGAGAACCTCAGAAATCCTATACGGACCAATAAAATGAGGTTTAAATTTAGGAGAGGAAACCTTCATAGGAATATGACGAGAAGATAACCAAACCAGATCCCCAACACGAAGTCGGGGACCCACACGGCGTCTGCGATTAGCGAAAAGTTGAGCTTTCTCCTGGGACAAGATCAAATTGTCCACTACCTGAGTCCAGATCTGCTGCAACCTATCCACCACAGAATCCACACCAGGACAGTCCGAAGACTCAACCTGTCCTGAAGAGAAACGAGGATGGAACCCAGAATTGCAAAAAAATGGAAAAACCAAGGTAGCCGAGCTGGCCCGATTATTAAGGGCGAACTCAGCCAACGGCAAAAAGGACACCCAATCATCCTGGTCTGCAGAAACAAAACATCTCAGATATGTTTCCAAGGTCTGATTAGTTCGTTCGGTCTGGCCATTAGTCTGAGGATGGAAAGCCGAGGAAAAGGATAGGTCAATGCCCATCCTACCACAAAAGGCTCGCCAAAACCTTGAAACAAACTGGGAACCTCTGTCAGAAACAATATTCTCAGGAATGCCATGCAACCGAACCACATGCTGAAAGAACAAAGGTACCAAATCAGAGGAGGAAGGCAATTTAGCCAAGGGCACCAGATGGACCATTTTAGAAAAGCGATCACAGACCACCCAAATGACTGACATCTTTTGAGAAACGGGAAGGTCAGAAATGAAATCCATCGAAATATGTGTCCAAGGCCTCTTTGGGACCGGCAAGGGCAAAAGCAACCCACAGCACGAGAACAGCAGGGCTTAGCCCTAGCACAAATCCCACAGGACTGCACAAAAGTACGTACATCCCGTGACAGAGATGGCCACCAGAAGGATCTAGCCACTAACTCTCTGGTACCAAAGATTCCAGGATGACCAGCCAACACCGAACAATGAAGTTCAGAGATAAGTTTATTAGTCCACCTATCAGGGACGAACAGTTTCTCTGCTGGACAACGATCAGGTTTATTCGCCTGAAATTTTTGCAGCACCCGCCGCAAATCAGGGGAGATGGCAGACACAATGACTCCTTCCTTGAGGATACCCGCTGGCTCAGATAAACCCGGAGAGTCGGGCACAAAACTCCTAGACAGAGCATCCGCCTTCACATTTTTAGAGCCCGGAAGGTACGAAATCACAAAGTCGAAGCGGGCAAAAAATAACGACCAACGGGCCTGTCTAGGATTCAAGCGCTTGGCAGACTCGAGATAAGTCAAGTTCTTATGATCAGTCAATACCACCACGCGATGCTTAGCTCCTTCAAGCCAATGACGCCACTCCTCGAATGCCCACTTCATGGCCAGCAACTCTCGATTGCCCACATCATAATTACGCTCAGCGGGTGAAAACTTCCTGGAAAAGAAAGCACATGGTTTCATCACTGAGCAATCAGAACCTCTCTGTGACAAAACCGCCCCTGCTCCAATCTCAGAAGCATCAACCTCGACCTGGAACAGAAGAGAAACATCTGGCTGACACAACACAGGGGCAGAACAAAAACGACGCTTCAACTCCTGAAAAGCTTCCACAGCAGCAGAAGACCAATTAACCAAATCAGCACCCTTCTTGGTCAAATCGGTCAATGGTTTGGCAATGCTAGAAAAATTACAGATGAAGCGACGATAAAAATTAGCAAAGCCCAGGAACTTTTGCAGACTTTTCAGAGATGTCGGCTGAATCCAATCCTGGATGGCTTGGACCTTAACTGGATCCATCTCGATAGTAGAAGGGGTAAAGATGAACCCCAAAAATGAAACTTTCTGCACACCGAAGAGACACTTTGATCCCTTCACAAACAAAGAGTTAGCACGCAGGACCTGAAAAACCATTCTGACCTGCTTCACATGAGACTCCCAATCATCTGAGAAGATCAAAATGTCATCCAAGTAAACAATCAGGAATTTATCCAGATACTCACGGAAGATGTCATGCATAAAAGACTGAAACACAGATGGAGCATTGGCAAGTCCGAACGGCATCACTAGATACTCAAAATGACCCTCGGGCGTATTGAATGCAGTTTTCCATTCATCTCCTTGCCTGATTCTCACCAGATTATATGCACCACGAAGATCTATCTTAGTGAACCAACTAGCCCCCTTAATCCGAGCAAACAAGTCAGATAACAATGGCAAGGGATACTGAAATTTAACAGTGATCTTATTAAGAAGGCGGTAATCAATACACGGTCTCAGCGAACCATCCTTCTTGGCTACAAAGAAGAACCCTGCTCCCAGTGGTGATGACGATGGGCGAATATGTCCCTTCTCCAGGGATTCCTTCACATAACTGCGCATAGCGGCGTGTTCGGGCACGGATAAATTAAATAATCGACCTTTAGGGAATTTACTACCAGGAATCAAATTGATAGCACAATCACAATCCCTATGTGGAGGTAGAGCATCGGACTTGGGCTCTTCAAATACATCCTGATAATCAGACAAGAACTCTGGGACCTCAGAAGGGGTGGATGACGAAATCGACAAAAATGGAACATCACCATGTACCCCCTGACAACCCCAGCTGGATACCGACATGGAATTCCAATCCAATACTGGATTATGGGTTTGTAGCCATGGCAACCCCAACACGACCACATCATGCAGATTATGCAACACCAGAAAGCGAATAACTTCCTGATGTGCAGGAGCCATGCACATGGTCAGCTGGGCCCAGTATTGAGGTTTATTCTTGGCCAAAGGTGTAGCATCAATTCCTCTCAATGGAATAGGACACCGCAAAGGCTCCAAGAAAAACCCACAACGTTTAGCATAATCCAAATCCATCAGATTCAGGGCAGCGCCCGAATCCACAAACGCCATGACAGAAAACGACGACAAAGAGCATATCAAGGTAATGGACAGAAGGAATTTGGACTGTACAGTACCAATGACGGCAGACCTAGCGGACCGCTTAGTGCGCTTAGGACAATCAGAAATAGCATGAGTGGAATCACCACAGTAGAAACACAGACCATTCAGACGTCTGTATTCCTGCCGTTCAACTCTAGTCATAGTCCTATCGCACTGCATAGGCTCAGGTTTAACCTCAGGCAGTACCGCCAAATGGTGCACAGATTTACGCTCGCGCAACCGTCGACCGATCTGAATGGCCAAAGACAAAGACTCATTCAAACCAGCAGGCATAGGAAATCCCACCATGACATCCTTAAGAGCCTCAGAGAGACCCTTTCTGAACAAAGCTGCCAGCGCAGATTCATTCCACTGAGTGAGTACTGACCATTTCCTAAATTTCTGACAATATACTTCTATATCATCCTGACCCTGGCACAAAG
The DNA here is from genome assembly GCF_032444005.1 of Ranitomeya imitator. Lineage (NCBI taxonomy): Eukaryota > Metazoa > Chordata > Amphibia > Anura > Dendrobatidae > Ranitomeya > Ranitomeya imitator. The sequence goes on along the minus strand of NC_091285.1, from coordinate 252,078,113 downwards.
CCAGCAAATTTTTCTCAGCCTGATCCACTGAATTAGGCTCATCGTACAGCAATCCGAGCGCCAGGAAAAACGCATCGACACTACTCAATGCAGGGTCTCCTGGCGCAAGAGAAAATGCCCAGTCTTGAGGGTCGCCGCGCAAAAAAGAAATAATAATCAAAACCTGTTGAATAGGATTACCAGAAGAATGAGGTTTCAAGGCCAGAAATAGCTTACAATTATTTTTGAAACTTAGAAACTTAGTTCTATCTCCAAAAAACAAATCAGGAATAGGAATTCTTGGTTCTAACATAGATTTCTGATCAATAGTATCTTGAATCTTTTGTACATTTATAACGAGATTATCCATTGAAGAGCACAGACCCTGAATATCCATGTCCACACCTGTGTCCAGAATCACCCAAATGTCTAGGAGAAAAAAAAAAAAGTGAACACAGAGCAGAAAAAAAAAAAAAAAAAAATGATGTCAGAACTTTTTCTTTCCCTCTATTGAGAATCATTAGTTTGGGCTCCTTGTACTGTTATGTTTGCTAATGACAGGTGTTATGAAGGCAATCCAGAAACACAGTGTGCTTAGCGATCAGAGCGCACACAGTGATCTGACAAATACCCAAAAATACAAGAACGAGCTCTGAGACGTGGAAACTCTGTAGACTGCACACCTGATCCTATCCTAAACACAACTAAAAGCGGCTGTGGATTGCGCCTAACAACTACCTAGGCAACTCGGCACAGCCTAAGAAACTAGCTAGCCTGAAGATAGAAAAATAGGCCTGACTTGCCCCAGAGAAATTCCCCAAAGGAAAAGGCAGCCCCCCACATATAATGACTGTGAGTAAGATGAAAAGACAAAACGTAGGGATGAAATAGATTCAGCAAAGTGGGGCCCGAAATTCTAGGACAGAGCGAGGACAGTAAAGCGAACTTTGCAGTCTACAAAAAACCCTAAAGCAAAACCACGCAAAGGGGGCAAAAAAAACCCACCGTGCCGAACTAACGGCACGGCGGTACACCCTTTGCGTCTCAGAGCTTCCAGCAAAACAAAAGACAAGCTGGACAGAAAAAAAGCAACAAAAAGCAAAAAGCACTTAGCTATACAGAGCAGCAGGTCACAGGAACAATCAGGAGAAGCTCAGATCCAACACTGAAACATTGACAAGGAGCAAGGATAGCAGCATCAGGCGGAGTTAAGTAATGAAGCAGTTAACGAGCTCACCAGAACACCTGAGGGAGGAAGCTCAGAAGCTGCAGTACCACTTGTGACCACAGGAGTGAATTCAGTCACAGAATTCACAACAGAGCATAATTAAAAGAGCAACCTTTTCCTTTTGCATCCTTAGTGCTGCACAAGATGGCTCTTTCAGCTACAAACGTCTTGGGGGGGGTTAAAGGTTTCCTTTCAACTTGCTCCAATCAGGCTTCGGCCTACACTCTGATCCTCTGCTCCTCCTGCTGTCCCTGGGCTCTAACACCGCCAGTTGGTGCCTGGAAGTGCTGTGTGCACAGTCAACAGTCGCTCCTCTGTTATTGGGGTTCAGTAACGTCAGCTGATCCCCAGCTGTGTGTGCGGCAATACCTCCAATCTGCTCCTCCTGCTGTCCCTGGGCTCTAACACCGCCAGTTGGTGCCTGGAAGTGCTGTGTGCACAGTCAACAGTCGCTCCTCTGTTATTGGGGTTCAGTAACGTCAGCTGATCCCCAGCTGTGTGTGCGGCAATACCTCCAATCTGCTCCTCCTGCTGTCCCTGGGCTCTAACACCGCCAGTTGGTGCCTGGAAGTGCTGTGTGCACAGTCAACAGTCGCTCCTCTGTTATTGGGGTTCAGTAACGTCAGCTGATCCCCAGCTGTGTGTGCGGCAATACCTCCAATCTGCTCCTTCTGCTGTCTCTGGGCTCTAACACCACCAGTTGGTGCCTGGAAGTGCTGTGTGCACAGTCAACAGTCGCTCCTCTGTTATTGGGGTTCAGTAACGTCAGCTGATCCCCAGCTGTGTATCCGGCAACGTGTCATGCGACCGCCACGCTGGCACAACTAAAATGTAAGGGGACCTGTCCCCCCCCCCCCCTAGGCGTTTGTTACTGAAAGAGCCACCATGTGCAGCACTAATACTGCACAAGGGAAAGGTCGCTCTTGAAATTATGCTCCTTGCAAACGCTGAACTACACACTCATGTAATGTGTCCCCTCACACCGTCCAACCGTCCCGGAGGTGGGACTTTCCTTTGTAATGTGACGCAGCACAGCCGTCATTGCTACCCCCTTGGCACCGTGCGCTGCCTCCTTAGCGTTGTTTGATTCCGTCATGGACCCTGCGCTGTTATGTTATCCCTTGGCCATGCACAGTTTGCGCTGCCCGTCCTCTGACATCATTTGTTGTCGTCCTGGCTGCGCCTGTGCGTCCACGCTGCCCGAAATCCCACCTCGCAGTTTCGTCTAATGTGATCCCACAGTGGGCCTGGTATCCATGGCCATGCGCAGTGCATATACTAGCCTCTCACTCCCCTTCTTCACGCTTCTTCAGACTAGGCGGCGTCAGCTGATCCCTAATAGCATGCCACGGCCGTGACGCCGCACAGTCTGAAGAAGCAGGAAGGAGGAGAGTGAGAGGCGATGATATGCACTGCGCATGCCCATGGATCCCTGGCCCGCAGTGGGACTACATTAGATGACACTGCAAGGTTGGATCTCGGGCAGCTTGGACGCACAGGCACTGCCAGCCTGACACCTACATGATGTCAGAAGACGGGCACCGCTAACTGTGCATGGCCAAGGGATAACATTACAGCGCGGGCTCCGTGACAGAACCAAACAACGTTGAGGAGGTGGCGCCCGGCACCAAGGGGGTTGGAATGACGGCTGTGCTGTGTCACATTACAAAGGAAAGTCCCACTTCCGGGATGGTTTGACGGTGTGAGGGGACACATTATATGAGTGTGTACTTCAGCGTTTGCAAGGAGCATAATTTTCGGAGCCACCATTTTCCATGTGCAGTATTACTGCTGTACAAGATGGCTCTTTCAGCAACAAACGCCTGGGGGGGGGTTAAAGGTTCCCTTTCAACTTGCTCCACTGCAGGCTTCGGCCTACACTCTGCTCCTCTTTGATTCCCTGGGTTTCAACACTGTGAGTTGCCACCTGGAAGTGTTGTCTACACAGAAAAAACACTAGGTGATATGTCAGTGGGGTTCAGCACCGCCAGCTGTTCCCCTGCTGTGTAGTCGGCAACGTGTCCAGCACAAGCCACGCTGCCACAACAGAACAAAAGCTGCCACCAGTGCAGGCTTCGGCCTACACTCTGCTCCTCTCCTCCTCCTGCTGACCCTGGGCTCAAACACCGCTATTTTTTGCCCGGAAGTGCTAGCTGCACAGAGAAAAACACCAGCCAATGTGTTAGTGGGGTTCAGCAACGCCAGCTGTTCCCCTGCTGTGTAGCCGGCAACGTGACCTGCAAACGCCACGCAGGCACATGAACTGAAATTAAAGGGAACCTGGCCCCACCCCCCCAGGTGTTTCTATGTATAACAGCCACCTAGTACAGCAGTACTGCTGCATTTGTACAAGGTGGCTGACTTTTTCTCCTTGCCCACGTGGAACTCAACACGTACAAAATGTGTCTCATTGAGACCATTCCACTGTCCCTGAGGTGTGACTTTCCTTTCTAATGATACGCAGCACCCCCCTTGGTAGCGTTTCCCGTCTTTTGTCATCATGGTTAGCTGGCTGCGCCTGTGCATCCGCCCTGCTAGAAACAACGCCCCTCGTTGTCATATTTATTTTGTCAGCGAGGGTGTGGTTTATGGGCACGAGCAGTGCATATGTTCGCCTGTCTTAACTCATCTCCTTCCGCCTTCTTCAGACTGTGCGGCCTCCTGGCCGTGGTAGGCGATAAGGGATCAGCTGAGGCCGCCCAGTCTGGAGCAGGTGTAAGGACATGTGTAAGCGGCAAACCTATTTACTGCACAAGGCCACGAATCCCAGCCACGCAGTGTGATTTTTTGAAAACACACTGTGGGTCTGGGATTCATGTCCATCGCTAACCGCAACGGCCGAAATGAAATGAGGTCAGAAGACAGGAAGCGCTCACAGCGCATGGCCAAGGGATCACAATAGCGCAGACTCCTGTACAGCAAATAACAACGCTCAGGAATCTGCGCCCAGTACCTAGGTGCAAATTTTGACACCTGTGCTGCGTCTCCTTAAAAAGACAAGTCACGCCTCCACAACTGTTTGACAGTATAATGGGCTAAATAGTGTACGTGTTTTAGTCAGCGTGTGCAAGGAGCAAAACAAATAGAGCAACCTTTTACTTGTGCAGCATTAATGCTGCACAAGGTGTGGCTCTTGTACCTTGCAACACCTGAGGGGGGTTAAAGGTAACCTTTGAAATTGGTTCAACTAGGCTTCGGCCTACACTCTGCTCCTCTCCTGCTGACCCTGGGCTCAAACACCGCTAGTTTTTGCCCGGAACTGCTAGCTGCACAGAGAAAAACACCAGTCAATGTGTTAGTGAGGTTCAGCACCGCCAGCTGTTCCCCTGCTGTGTAGTCGGCATCGTGTCCAGCACAAGCCACGCTGGCACAACTGACCAAAAGCTGCCACTAGTGCAGGCTTCGGCCTACACTCTGCTCCTCTCCTCCTCCTGCTGACCCTGGGCTCAAACACCGCCAGTTTCTGCCCGGAAGTGCTAGCTGCACAGAGAAAAACACCAGCCAATGTGTTAGTGGGGTTCAGCACCGCCAGCTGTTCCCCCGCTGTGTAGCCGGCATCGTGTCCAGCACAAGCCACGCTGGCACAACTGACCAAAAGCTGCCACCAGTGCAGGCTTCGGCCTACACATTGCTCCTCTCCTCCTCCTGCTGACCCTGGGCTCTAACACCGCCAGTTTTTGCCCGGACATGCGAGCTGCACAGAGAAAAACACCAGTCAATGTGTCAGTGGGGTTCAGCACCGCCAGCTGTTCCCCTGCTGTGTAGCTTGCAACGTGACCTGCAAACGCCACGCAGGCACATGAACTGAAATTGAAGGGAGCCTGCCCCCCACCCCCAGGTGTTTCTATGTAAAACAGCCACCTTGTACAGCAGTACTGCTGCATTTGTACAAGGTGGCTGACTTTCTCCTTGCCCACGTGGAACTCAACACGTACAAAATGTGTCTCATTGAGACCATTCCACTGTCCCTGAGGTGTGACTTTCCTTTCTAATGATACGCAGCACCACCCTTGTTAGCGCTGCCCGTCTTTTGACAACATTGGTTAGCTGGCTGCGCCTGTGCGTCTGTCCTGCTCGAAACAACGCCCCTCGGTGTCTTATTTTTTTGAACAGCGAGGGTGCGATTGATGGGCATGTGCAGTGCATATGTTTGCCTGTGTTCACTCATCTCCTTCCGCCTTCTTCAGACTGGGTGTCCTCATGGCCGCGGCAGGCGATAAGGGATCAGATGAGGCCGCCCAGTCTGAAGCAGGTGTAAGGACATGTGTGAGCGTCAAACATATTTACTGAACAAGGCCACGAATCCCAGCCACGCAGTGTGATTTTTTGAAAACACACTGTGGGTCTGGGATTCATGTCCATCGCTAACCGTAACGGCCGACATTAAATGAGGTCAGAAGACAGGAAGCGCTCACAGCGCATGGCCAAGGGATCCCAATAGCGCAGACTCCTGTACAGCAAATAACAACGCTCAGGAATCTGCGCACAGCAGCTAGGTGTAAATTTTGACACCTGTGCTGAATCTCCTTAAAAAGACTAGTAGTCACGCCTCCACTACTGTTTGACAGTATAATGGGCTAAATAGTGTACGTGTTTTATTCAGCGTGTGCAAGGAGCAAAATTAAATAGAGCAACCTTTGACTTGTGCATCATTAATGCTGTTCAAGGTGTGGCTCTTGTACCTTGCAACACCTGAGGGGGGGTTAAAGGTAACCTTTGAAATTGGTTCAACTAGGCTTCGGCCTACACTCTGCTCCTCTACTCCTCCTGCTGACCCTGGGCTCAAACACCGCTAGTTTCTGCCCGGAACTGCTAGCTGTACAGAGAAAAACACCAGTCAATGTGTTCGTGGGGTTCAGCACCGCCAGCTGTTCCCCTGCTGTGTAGTTGGCATCGTGTCCAGCACAAGCCACGCTGGCACAACCGACCAAAAGCTGCCACCAGTGCAGGCTTCGGCCTACACTCTGCTCCTCTCCTCCTCCTGCTGACCCCGGGCTCAAACACCGCCAGTTTCTGCCCGGACATGCTAGCTGCACAGAGAAAAACACCAGTCAATGTGTTAGTGGGGTTCAGCACCGCCAGCTGTTCCCCTGCTGTGTAGTCGGCATCGTGTCCAGCACAAGCCACGCTGGCACAACTGACCAAAAGCTGCCACCAGTGCAGGCTTCGGCCTACACTTTGCTCCTCTCCTCCTCCTGCTGACCCTGGGCTCAAACATTGCCAGTTTCTGCCCGGACATGCTAGCTGCACAGAGAAAAACACCAGCCAATGTGTTAGTGGGGTTCAGCACCGCCAGCTGTTCCCCTGCTGTGTAGCTGGCAACGTGTCCTGCAAACGCCACGCAGGCACATGAACTGAAATTGAAGGGAGCCTGCCCCCCACCCCCCCAGGTGTTTCTATGTATAACAGCCACCTTGTACAGCAGTACTGCTGCATTTGTACAAGGTGGCTGACTTTTTCTCCTTGCACACGTGGAACTCAACAAGTACAAAATGTGTCTCATTACAGACCATTACAATGTCCCTGAGGTGTGACTTTCCTTTTTAATGACACGCAGCACCCCCATTGTTAGCGCTGCCCGTCTCCTGACATCATTGGTTGGCTGGCTGTGCCTGTGCGTCCCCCCTGCCCGACACAACGCCCCCCGTTGTCTCATATATTTTGACTGCGAGGGTGTGATTGATGGGCACGAGCAGTGCATATGTTCCCCTGTCTTCACTCCCCTCCTTCCGCCTTCTTCTGACTGTGCGGCCTCATGGCCGCGGCATGCGATAAGGGATCAGCTGAGGCCGCCCAGTCTGAAGCAGGTGTAAGGACATGTGTGAGCGGCGAACATATTTACTGCACAAGGCCACGAATCCCAGCACCGCAGTGTGACTTTAGGAAAAGCCACTGTGGGTCTGGGATTTATGGCCATCGTTAACCGCAACGGCCAACATGAAATGAGGTCATGAGACGGCCTGCACTAACAGGGTATTGCCAAGGGATAACACAAGAGCGCAGTTTCCTGTACTGCAAATAACAACGGTAAGGAATCTGCGCACAGCACCTAGGTGTAAATTTGTACACCTGTGCTGCGTCTCCTTAAAAAGACTAGTAGACTAGTCACGCCTCCACTACTGTTTGACAGTATAATGGGCTAAATAGTGTACGTGTTTAATTCAGCGTGTGCAAGGAGCAAAATTAAATAGAGCAACCTTTGACTTGTGCATCATTAATGCTGTTCAAGGTGTGGCTCTTGTACCTTGCAACACCTGAGGGGGGGGTTAAAGGTAACCTTTGAAATTGGTTCAACTAGGCTTCGGCCTACACTCTGCTCCTCTACTCCTCCTGCTGACCCTGGGCTCAAACACCGCTAGTTTTTGCCTGGAACTGCTAGCTGTACAGAGAAAAACACCAGTCAATGTGTTAGTGGGGTTCAGCACCGCCAGCTGTTCCCCTGCTGTGTAGTCGGCAACGTGTCCAGCACAAGCCACGCTGGCACAACAGAACAAAAGCTGCCACCAGTGCAGGCTTCGGCCTACACTTTGCTCCTCTCCTCCTCCTGCTGACCCTGGGCTCAAACAACGCCAGTTTCTGCCCGGACATGCTAGCTGCACAGAGAAAAACACCAGCCAATGTGTTAGTGGGGTTCAGCACCGCCAGCTGTTCCCCTGCTGTGTAGTTGGCATCGTGTCCAGCACAAGCCACGCTGGCACAACTGATCAAAAGCTGCCACCAGTGCAGGCTTCGGCCTACACTTTGCTCCTCTCCTCCTCCTGCTGACCCTGGGCTCAAACAACGCCAGTTTCTGCCCGGACATGCTAGCTGCACAGAGAAAAACACCAGCCAATGTGTTAGTGGGGTTCAGCACCGCCAGCTGTTCCCCTGCTGTTTAGTCGGCATCGTGTCCAGCACAAGCCACGCTGGCACAACTGAACAAAAGCTGCCACCAGTGCAGGCTTCGGCCTACACTTTGCTCCTCTCCTCCTCCTGCTGACCCTGGACTCAAACAACGCCAGTTTCTGCCCGGACATGCTAGCTGCACAGAGAAAAACACCAGCCAATGTGTTAGTGGGGTTCAGCACCGCCAGCTGTTCCCCTGCTGTGTAGCTGGCAACGTGTCCTGCAAACGCCACGCAGGCACATGAACTGAAATTGAAGGGAGCCTGCCCCCCACCCCCAGGTGTTTCTATGTATAACAGCCACCTTGTACAGCAGTACTGCTGCATTTGTACAAGGTGGCTGACTTTTTGTCCTTGCCCACGTGGAACTCAAAACGTACAAAATGTGTCTCATTGAGACCATTCCACTGTCCCTGAGGTGTGACTTTCCTGGTGTGACTTTCCTTTCTAATGATACGCAGCAACCCCCTTGGTAGCGCTTCCCGTCTTCTGACATCATTCATTATTGGTTGGCTTGTTGCGCCTGTGCGTCCGCCCTGCCTGAAACAATGCTCCTCGTTGTCTTATTTTGACTGCGAGGGTGTGATTGATGGGCACGAGCAGTGCATATCTTCACCTGTCTTAACTCATCTCCTTCCGCCTTCTTCAGACTGTGCAGCCTCATGGCCGCGGCATGCGAGAAGGGATCAGCAGAGGCCGCCCAGTCTGAAGCAGGTGTAAGGACGTGTGTGAGCGGCCAAAATATTTACTGCTCAAGGCCACGAATCACAGCACCGCAGTGTGACTTTATGAAAAGGCACTGTGGGTCTTGGATTTATGGCCATCGTTAACCGCACCGGCCAACATGAAATGAGGTCATAAGACGGGCAGCTCTAACAGGGCATTGCCAAGGGATAACACAAGAGCGCAGACTCCTGTACAGCAAATAACAACGCTCAGGAAGCTGCGCCAAGCACCAAGGCGTTATTTGGGACACCTGTGCTGCGTCTCCTTAAAAAGCCAAGTCACGCATCCACTACAGTTTGACTGTAGAATGGGCTAAATTGTGTACATCTTTCATTCAGCATGTGCAAGTAGACAAATTAATAGAGCAACCTTTCACTTGTGCAGCATTAATACTGCACAAGGTGTGTCTCTTGTACTTTGTAACACCTGAGGGGGGGTTAAAGGTTTCCTTTGAAATTGGTTCAAATAGGCTTCGGCCTACACTCTGCTCCTCTCCTCCTCCTCCTGCTTCAACACGGGCTCTAACATCGCTAGTTTTTGACCGCAAGTGCTAGCTGCACAGAGAAAAACACACGCCATTGTGTTAGTGGGGTTCAGCAACGCCAGCTGTTCCCCCACTGTGTAGCCGGCAAAGTGTCCTGCAAACGCAACGCAGACACAAAGCTGCCTCCAGTGCAGGCTTCGGCCTACACTCTGCTCCCCCTGCTCCAACACCGCTAGTTGGGGCTCTAGGAAGACAATCTTTAATAGGCAACGCATCTGGGTTCCAGCACCGCCAGCTGGTTCTCGGCAGTGTTCTTGTCACAGGTACTCCCTCGTGCCAAGCCTGGTTTCAGCACCGTCAGCTGTTTCCGGGTTGTGTCAAGCTCACTGAGACGCCTATGCTTGCCCCGTCGTGGTGCGGTCGGGTTAGCCAACTCCAGGGTGCCTCCAGTTTAGGAGCTTCCTATGTGGGCTGCGTGAACTGGTAGTCAAGGCTGGTTCTGTAGTGCCAGTAGGCCCAGCTCCCCCTGTAGGACTGTTGGGGTTCGGTAACTGCGGCTGCCTCGCGGCCTAGCTGTTCTCTCCTCTCCTGTGGGCCTTGGGGTCCACCACCTGGTTCCAGCACCGTCAGCTGGTTCCAGGCCGAGCCTTTGGCTTAGGTGCCTCCTCCTGGGTATCCGAGTTCTGCCAACGTCAGGCGGTCCTTGGTAGTGCTTTTAAGCGCGGGCACCTACAGCTTAGTAACCGGGTTCCAGCACCGCCAGCTGGTCCTCGGTCGTGCCATTGGCTCTTGCACACTGGGGCAACGCATCTGGGTTCCAGCACCGCCAGCTGGTTCTCGGCAGTGTTCTTGACACAGGTACTCCCTCGTGCCAAGCCTGGTTTCAGCACCGCCAGCTGTTTCCAGGTTGTGTCAAGCTCACTGAGACGCCTATGCTTGCCCCGTCGTGGTGCGGTCGGGTTAGCCAACTCCAGGGTGCCTCCAGTTTAGGAGCTTCCTATGTGGGCTGCGTGAACTGGCAGTCAAGGCTGGTTCTGTAGTGCCAGTAGGCCCAGCTCCCTCTGTAGGACTGTTGGGGTTCGGTAACTGCGGCTGCCTCGCGGCCTAGCTGTCCTCTCCTCTCCTGTGGACCTTCAGGTCCACCACCTGGTTCCAGCACCATCAGCTGGTTCCAGGCCGAGCCTTTGGCTTAGGTGCCTCCTCCTGGGTATCCGAGTTCTGCCAACGTCAGGCGGTCCTTGGTAGTGCTTTTAAGCGCGGGCACCTACAGCTTAGTAACCGGGTTCCAGCACCGCCAGCTGGTCCTCGGTCGTGCCATTGGCTCTTGCACACTGGGGCAACGCATCTGGGTTCCAGCACCGCCAGCTAGTTCTCGGCAGTGTTCTTGTCACAGGTACTCCCTCGTGCCAAGCCTGGTTTCAGCACCGTCAGCTGTTTTCGGGTTGTGTGAAGCTCGCTGAGACGCCTATGCTTGCCCCGTCGTGGTGCGGTCGGGTTAGCCAACTCCAGGGTGCCTCCAGTTTAGGAGCTTCTTATGTGGGCTGCGTGAACTGGTAGTCAAGGCTGGTTCTGTAGTGCCAGTAGGCCCAGCTCCCCCTGTAGGACTGTTGGGGTTCGGTAACTGCGGCTGCCTCGCGGCCTAGCTGTTCTCTCCTCTCCTGTGGGCCTTGGGGTCCACCACCTGGTTCCAGCACCGTCAGCTGGTTCCAGGCCGAGCCTTTGGCTTAGGTGCCTCCTCCTGGGTATCCGAGTTCCGCCAACGTCAGGCGGTCCTTGGTAGTGCTTTTAAGCGCGGGCACCTACAGCTTAGTAACCGTGTTCCAGCACCGTCAGCTGGTCCTCGGTCGTGCCATTGGCTCTTGCACACTGGGGCAACGCATCTGGGTTCCAGCACCGCCAGCTGGTTCTCGGCAGTGTTTTTGTCACAGGTACTCCCTCGTGCCAAACCTGGTTTCAGCACCGTCAGCTGTTTCCGGGGTGTGTCAAACTCGCTGAGACGCCTATGTTTGCCCCGTCGTGTTGCAGTCGGGTTAGCCAACTCCAGGGTGCCTCCAGTTTAGGAGCTTCCTATGTGGGCTGCGTGAACTGGTAGTCAAGGCTGGTTCTGTAGTGCCAGTAGGCCCAGCTCCCCCTGTAGGACTGTTGGGGTTCGGTAACTGCGGCTGCCTCGCGGCCTAGCTGTTCTCTCCTCTCCTGTGGACCTTCAGGTCCACCACCTGGTTCCAGCACCGTCAGCTGGTTCCAGGCCGAGCCTTTGGCTTAGGTGCCTCCTCCTGGGTATCCGAGTTCCGCCAACGTCAGGCGGTCCTTGGTAGTGCTTTTAAGCGCGGGCACCTACAGCTTAGTAACCGGGTTCCAGCACCGCCAGCTGGTCCTCGGTCGTGCCATTGGCTCTTGCACACTGGGGCAACGCATCTGGGTTCCAGCACCACCAGCTGGTTCTCGGCAGTGTTCTTGTCACAGGTACTCCCTCGTGCCAAGCCTGGTTTCAGCACCGTCAGCTGTTTCCGGGTTGTGTCAAGCTCGCTGAGACGCCTATGCTTGCCCCGTCGTGGTGCGGTCGGGTTAGCCAACTCCAGGGTGCCTCCAGTTTAGGAGCTTCCTATGTGGGCTGCGTGAACTGGTAGTCAAGGCTGGTTCTGTAGTGCCAGTAGGCCCAGCTCCCCCTGAAGGACTGTTGGGGTTCGGTAACTGCGGCTGCCTCGCGGCCTAGCTGTTCTCTCCTCTCCTGTGGGCCTTGGGGTCCACCACCTGGTTCCAGCACCGTCAGCTGGTTCCAGGCCGAGCCTTTGGCTTAGGTGCCTCCTCCTGGGTATCCGAGTTCCGCCAACGTCAGGCGGTCCTTGGTAGTGCTTTTAAGCGCGGGCACCTACAGCTTAGTAACCGTGTTCCAGCACCGTCAGCTGGTCCTCGGTCGTGCCATTGGCTCTTGCACACTGGGGCAACGCATCTGGGTTCCAGCACCGCCAGCTGGTTCTCGGCAGTGTTTTTGTCACAGGTACTCCCTCGTGCCAAACCTGGTTTCAGCACCGTCAGCTGTTTCCGGGGTGTGTCAAACTCGCTGAGACGCCTATGTTTGCCCCGTCGTGTTGCAGTCGGGTTAGCCAACTCCAGGGTGCCTCCAGTTTAGGAGCTTCCTATGTGGGCTGCATGAACTGGTAGTCAAGGCTGGTTCTGTAGTGCCAGTAGGCCCAGCTCCCCCTGTAGGACTGTTGGGGTTCGGTAACTGCGGCTGCCTCGCGGCCTAGCTGTTCTCTCCTCTCCTGTGGGCCTTGGGGTCCACCACCTGGTTCCAGCACCGTCAGCTGGTTCCGGGCCGAGCCTTTGGCTTAGGTGCCTCCTCCTGGGTATCCGAGTTCCGCCAACGTCAGGCGGTCCTTGGTAGTGCTTTTAAGCGCGGGCACCTACAGCTTAGTAACCGTGTTCCAGCACCGTCAGCTGGTCCTCGGTCGTGCCATTGGCTCTTGCACAATGGGGCAACGCATCTGGGTTCCAGCACCGCCAGCTGGTTCTCGGCAGTGTTCTTGACACAGGTACTCCCTCGTGCCAAGCCTGGTTTCAGCACCGCCAGCTGTTTCCGGGTTGTGTCAAGCTCACTGAGACGCCTATGCTTGCCCCATCGTGGTGCGGTCGGGTTAGCCAACTCCAGGGTGCCTCCAGTTTAGGAGCTTCCTATGTGGGCTGCGTGAACTGGCAGTCAAGGCTGGTTCTGTAGTGCCAGTAGGCCCAGCTCCCCCTGTAGGACTGTTGGGGTTCGGTAACTGCGGCTGCCTCGCGGCCTAGCTGTTCTCTCCTCTCCTGTGGGCCTTCAGGTCCACCACCTGGTTCCAGCACCGTCAGCTGGTTCCGGGCCGAGCCTTTGGCTTAGGTGCCTCCTCCTGGGTATCCGAGTTCCGCCAACGTCAGGCGGTTCTTGGTAGTGCTTTTAAGCGCGGGCACCTACAGCTTAGTAACCGTGTTCCAGCACCGTCAGCTGGTCCTCGGTCGTGCCATTGGCTCTTGCACAATGGGGCAACGCATCTGGGTTCCAGCACCGCCAGCTGGTTCTCGGCAGTGTTCTTGACACAGGTACTCCCTCGTGCCAAGCCTGGTTTCAGCACCGCCAGCTGTTTTCGGGTTGTGTCAAGCTCACTGAGACGCCTATGCTTGCCCCATCGTGGTGCGGTCGGGTTAGCCAACTCCAGGGTGCCTCCAGTTTAGGAGCTTCCTATGTGGGCTGCGTGAACTGGCAGTCAAGGCTGGTTCTGTAGTGCCAGTAGGCCCAGCTCCCCCTGTAGGACTGTTGGGGTTCGGTAACTGCGGCTGCCTCGCGGCCTAGCTGTTCTCTCCTCTCCTGTGGGCCTTCGGGTCCACCACCTGGTTCCAGCACCGTCAGCTGGTTCCAGGCCGAGCCTTTGGCTTAGGTGCCTCCTCCTGGGTATCCGAGTTCCGCCAACGTCAGGCGGTCCTTGGTAGTGCTTTTAAGCGCGGGCACCTACAGCTTAGTAACCGGGTTCCAGCACCGCCAGCTGGTCCTCGGTCGTGCCATTGGCTCTTGCACACTGGGGCAACGCATCTGGGTTCCAGCACCGCCAGCTGGTTCTCGGCAGTGTTCTTGACACAGGTACTCCCTCGTGCCAAGCCTGGTTTCAGCACCGCCAGCTGTTTCCGGGTTGTGTCAAGCTCACTGAGACGCCTATGCTTGCCCCGTCGTGGTGCGGTCGGGTTAGCCAACTCCAGGGTGCCTCCAGTTTAGGAGCTTCCTATGTGGGCTGCGTGAACTGGTAGTCAAGGCTGGTTCTGTAGTGCCAGTAGGCCCAGCTCCCCCTGTAGGACTGTTGGGGTTCGGTAACTGCGGCTGCCTCGCGGCCTAGCTGTTCTTTCCTCTCCTGTGGACCTTCAGGTCCACCACCTGGTTCCAGCACCGTCAGCTGGTTCCAGGCCGAGCCTTTGGCTTAGGTGCCTCCTCCTGGGTGTCCGAGTTCCGCCAACGTCAGGCGGTCCTTGGTAGTGCTTTTAAGCGCGGGCACCTACAGCTTAGTAACCGGGTTCCAGCACCGCCAGCTGGTCCTCGGTCGTGCCATTGGCTCTTGCACACTGGGGCAACGCATCTGGGTTCCAGCACCGCCAGCTGGTTCTCGGCAGTGTTCTTGACACAGGTACTCCCTCGTGCCAAGCCTGGTTTCAGCACCGCCAGCTGTTTCCGGGTTGTGTCAAGCTCACTGAGACGCCTATGCTTGCCCCGTCGTGGTGCGGTCGGGTTAGCCAACTCCAGGGTGCCTCCAGTTTAGGAGCTTCCTATGTGGGCTGCGTGAACTGGTAGTCAAGGCTGGTTCTGTAGTGCCAGTAGGCCCAGCTCCCCCTGTAGGACTGTTGGGGTTCGGTAACTGCGGCTGCCTCGCGGCCTAGCTGTTCTCTCCTCTCCTGTGGACCTTCAGGTCCACCACCTGGTTCCAGCACCGTCAGCTGGTTCTCGGCAGTGTCGTTTGCTCTTGTACCTTCTGCTCCCCATCCTGGTTCCAGTACCGTCAGCTGGTTCCGGGCAGAGCCTTTGGCTTAGGTGCCTCCTTCTGGGTATCCAAGTTCCACCAACGTCAGGTGGTCCTTGGTAGTGCTTTCGGGCACGGGTACCTCCTGCTTAGTAACCGGGTTCCAGTAACGTCAGCTGGTCCTCGGTAGTTCCATTGGCTCTTGGACCTTCGGCTACCCATCCGGGTTCCAGTACCGTCAGCTGGTTCTCGGCAGTGTCTTTTGCTCTTGTACCTTCTGCTCCCCATCCTGGTTCCAGTACCGTCAGCTGGTTCCGGGCAGAGCCTTTGGCTTAGGTGCCTCCTTCTGGGTATCCGAGTTCCGCCAACGTCAGGCGGTCCTTGGTAGTGCTTTTTAGCACGGGTACCTCCTGCTTAGTAACCGGGTTCCAGTAACGTCAGCTGGTCCTCGGTAGTTCCATAGGCTCTTGAACCTTCGGGTAGCCATCCGAGTTCCAGTTCCATCAGCTGGTTCTTGGCATTTTCTCAGCCTTCTTGTACCTTCTGCTACATTTCCAAGTTGAAGACCCTAAAGTTGACGACCCGGAAGACCACCCCGATGACGACGACGACGACCCGGAAGACCACCCCGATGACGACGACGACGACGGCGGAGACGACGACGGCTGAGACGACGACGGCGGAGATGACGACACTGGAGATGACGACCCTGGAGACGACGACATGGAAGACCGAGAAGCAGAAGAACAAGAGGCTGCAGAACAAAGAGCAGAAGAACATTAAGCATAAGACTTAATATCAGAGCAAAAGATATTATCTAAATTATATGCAGAAGAAGACTAAGCAGTGTATGGGGGTGAGTCCGTTCCTCCTCGTGGTGCCCCTGGATAAAGCCTGATGCTGCAGGCCAAACTGAACGCGGACAAATGTAACTTTTGTGACTGGCAGAACGGAAGGTGTAATCTTCCAACTTTTATAGATAACAACTACGGGAATGCCTGTCACAAATGAGAATATGATGAAGAAGTAGAATAGGAAGAATAATAACAGTGGAATAAAAAGAATATGTAGAATAGGAAGAATAATAATAGTTGAATAAAATGAATATGAAGAATGTAATAAAAAAAAAATAGGTAGAAGATGAAGAAGAAGATGAATAAGGTGAAGAAGAAGTTGATGTCAAAGATGCTGATGATGATGAAGATGAAAGTGTGGGAAAAGTAAAAAAAAAAAAGAAAAAAAAAGAAGGGGAAGGGCGTGGAATAGTGAAACATCAATATCTGACAAAATAAAAAAATATTTACATACTCAATATCTTTTTCACTCCGAACGTCTTAAAAAAAACCAAAAACATGCTATTCTATTTGATTGGGCTAAACCTCATTGCCTTTAATGTCTCCGCCACCTCCCACAATACATCCTACATTATTCTTAGTTGTTTTCCTTGATGTAGAATGAACCTACAAGGAAAGAAAGGGTTTATTTTAATTCCGATATTTTGGTCCCATTGACTTGCATTGGGATCGGGTATCGGTATCGGCGATATCCGATATTTTTTGAATATCGGCCGGTCCCAACCGATACCGATACTTTCCGATATCGGAAGGTATCGCTCAACACTACTTACAAATACTGATGTAAAGTACTGACCAAATACTGCTAGTGTGATGGCAGCCTAATAGTCAAATATGCGGCTGTAAGCTTGGGTCGGTGACTTATAGTCAGTCAGGTCATTGTGGTCCCTATATATTAAATATGCCAAATGAACATGGCCTTATAGTGATAAGTGTTTCGTAGCATTAACCCCTTAATCCCATATGACGTACTTCCCAGTGACAGGATGGTACGTCTTACTGTTTAATGCGACATCGCAACTTAAGTCGCGGTGATCGCATTAAATTTCTGGCACCATCTTACCTGGAGGAAGATGGCGTCAGCATCCCAGGGCCTGGCTCCGCCCATCAGGGCTCTCGATCGCTGTGATTGGCTGTTGAATTCTGAACAGCCAATTACAGTGTTTCTCATTGTTTCAGCCAATCAGGTTGGCTGAAACAATGAGGACCAAGGCTAGGGTGTACTCGATCGATGTACTCGATCCTAGGGTCTTTGCACCAACAGCCCCCCCCCCCCCGGATTGGCACGACCGCTGTGTGCCCTGCTGCTGACCTTGCTGTGTCCTGCCTAGGATCGGAGGGATCCAGGGCAGTGGCCATGGTCACCAGGGCCTGCAGGAATTGGTGGGATCGATGTTATCATTCGATCCCACCAATGACAGCTCACAGCAGTGGTGTGACCGCTCTGTGACCTGTCTGTCACCTGCAGGTGACCTGTCTGACTGCTCTGCAGGGGTCCCCACTCTAGCTGATGACTCCTGCAGAGCGGTCACACAGTGAAATCTAGTCTTGCTGGGCCTTGTGGTGCTACAGAAGCCTGTAACACCACAGTCCCTGCATCAATGTATTAGAAAAAAAAGAAAGAAGACAGAAGAAAGAAGAGAGACTGCAAATGTAAGTGTTATCAGCCCCTACCCGATCTCTCTTCACCCCCTAGTCCCCTCCTTCCCCCTTTTTATCTCCTCCATCCCTCTTTGCGCCACCTCCATGCGCACATTTAGCAGCCGCCGAGCATTGATTGGTGACACAGTTCACCGATCAACACTCGTGCTCGCTTTTTTTTCTTCAGCCCCCTTCGCCCAATTCCGTACACCCATCCCGCAGCCGCCAAACTTTGATAAGTGACGCAGTTCACTTATCTGAGCTTGTGCCTGCCGTTTTCCTTTTTTTTTTCACCACAACTATGCCGCCGAACTTTGATAAGTGACGCGGTTCACTTCTCGTGCCTGCCGTTTTCTTTTTTTTCTTCACATCTTGGTTTACACACCCAGCAGCCGCTGAACTTTGATAAGTGACGTGGTTCACTTATCAGAGCTCTCGTGCCTGCTGTTTTTTTTCACATTCCCGTTCGCACACCCAGCAGCAGCCGAACTTTGATAAGTGATGGTTCAATTATCAGAGTTAGGCCTGCTGTTTTAGACTTTTCTTTCACAGGTATTTTTTTTTCCTTATTTGCTTTTTTTTCCTTTAGCTTTTCATTTTCAGAGTAGTTTGCACCAAGCACTATCCCCCCACACTTACATATAGTTACCAATAAAGTACACCCAAGCACCATACTAACAATAAAAAGTCCTGTTCGTCCCGTTTGTCCCAACAGCACTATTCAGCAGAGGAGACAAATTCTTTCCTTGCCTCCGACACTGATAGCGAGGGAGAGGAGCCCACTTTTCTTTATTTTTCCAATTCTTCCTGATCCTCTTCCCACTCCTCATCTTTCTCCTCCGGCCCTACAGAACCACCACGCAGATGCCACAAGACAGAAGATGAGGCAGCGCCCATTATTGATAAAGATGATGAAGCTCCCACCATTTCTGATGACGAACCAGCGCACCCCACTGTGGACCCCATATGGACCTCGCCACCCGAAAATTATGAGCCACTGATTCCTGATTTTGTGGCAGAATCAGGAATCAAGTTGACACAACCGGCCTCACAGAACTAGACTTTTTCAAAGTCTTTTTCTCTAAGGCTTTCTTTAACCTCATGGTGGAGCAAACTAACTTGTATGCTCGGCAATTTTTGACCAAAACTCGGGTTCATCATATTCTAACTGGTCTCCTGTAGATGCAGTTGAAATGATGCAGTTTTGGGGCCTGGTCCTCCACATGGGGTTCCTGAAGAAGCCTGAACTTCGCCAATATTGGAGTGTTGATATTTTATATAACACTCCAGTGTTCTGAATGGTCATGACCTGGACGTGCTTTGAGGCCATCCATAAGTTCCTGCATTACAATGATAATGCACGGTGTCCCGCACGAGATGACCCCAACTTTGACTGTCTGTTCAAAGTTCGGTCGGTCATCGAACACTTCAACAAAAAGTTTGCTGAAGTGTATGTGCCTCAAGGGACATCTGCATGGATGAGTCCTTAATTCATTTTATGGGGCGGCCCAGATTCCGTCAATACCTGCCCAGCAAGAGGGCCAGGTATGGAATTGAACTTTACAAGCTGTGTGAGAGTACCTCCGGGTACACCTACAGCTTTAGAGTGTATGAAGGGAAGGACACCAGGATTGAACCGCCTGAGTGTCCTTCCACCCTGTGAGTGAGCTGGAAAATTGTGTGGGATTTGGTGCACCCACTGCTGGATAAAGGTTATCACCTCTATACCGATAACTTTTACACCAGCATCCCACTCTACAAATTTCTCTCTGCACGAGGTACCGCAGCCTGCTGTACTGTCCGCAAAAATCAGAGAGGCCTCCCAAAGATGCTACTTGGGCAGACTCTCAGAAAAGGTGAGAGCAAAGCCCAATGTAGCGACCACCTGCTGGTGGTCAAGTACAAGGACAAAAGAGATGTCCTTCTATTGACCACCATACACGGTGATGGCAGTGCCCTCAGCACTGTAAGGGGTACCTCTACAGAGGTCAGCAACCGACCTGTGTACTGGGGTACAACAAAAACATGGGGGGCGTTGATCTCTTTGATCAACTCCTCCAACCATACAGTGCTTTGAGAAAGGCCAGAGTGTGGTATAAAAAGCTGTCTGTGCACATTGTACAAATGGCAATGCTCAACGCTTTCCTGCTGTCACGATGTGCACGCAACACCGATACGTCGTACCTTCAATTCCAGGAAGTAGTTGTTAAGGCCCTGATGTTTGGCACGAGGGAGGGAGCGGACCCCAGTTCTTCTGGAACTGAAGGTGCACGTATCGTACCAGGTCAGGATTTTCCCGGGGTGGTCCCGCCAACTGGAAGAAAAGGTAAGCTGCATAAAAGGTGCCGAGTGTGCTACAAAAGGAGAATACGCAAGGACACAATCTATCAATGCGACACCTGCCCCGAAAAACCTGGCTTGTGTATGAAGGATTGCTTTAAATTGTACCACACCTCCATGCACTACTAATTTACAGGATACAGATTTATTCCAAAGGAGGCACATCTATGTAAGTTCTTTGGGGGTCTACTTTCCAAAATGTTGTCACTTGTGGGTTTTTTCCTATTTAGGCACATCAGGGGCTCTGCAAACGGAACATGACGCCCGCAGACGATTCCATCAAAGTCTGCATTTCAAAATGTCAGTACTCCTCTTTCGAGCCCCAACGTGTGCCCAAACAGTTTTTTCCCACATATGGGGTACCAGCAAACTCTGGACAAATTGGACAACAACTTTTGTGGTCCAATTTCTCCTGTTACCCTTGGGAAATTAAAAAATTGGGGACTGCAAGATAATTTTTGTGGGTAAAAAATAGGATTTTTTATTTTCACACCAGGGCGTTATAAACTTTAGTGAAACACTTGGGGGCTCAAAGTTCTCACCACACATCTAGACAAGTTCCTCAGGGGGTCTAGTTTCCAAATTGGGGTCACTTGTGGGTGGTTTCCACTGTTTAGGCACATCAGGGGCTCGTCAAACGGAACATGATGGCCGCAGAACATTCCATCAAAGCCTGCATTCCAAAACGTCACTACTTCCCTTCCGAGCCCTGATGTGTGCCCAAACAGTAGTTTTCTCCCACATGTGGGGAACCAGCATACTCAGGACAAATTGGACAACAACATTGGTTGTCCAATTTCTCCTGTTACCCTTGGGAAATTAAAAAAACCGGGGACTAAAAGATAATTATTGTGGAAAAAAAATAGGATTTTTTATTTTCACACCCGGGCGTTATAAACTTTAGTGAAACACTTGGGGGTTCAAAGTTCTCACCACACATGTAGACAAGTTTCTTAGTGGGTCAAGTTTCCAAATTAGGGTCACTTGTGGGGGGTTTCCACTGTTTAGGCACATCAGGGGCTCATCAAACACAACATGGCGTCCGATCACAAATCCAGCCAATTTTATTGTGAAAAAATCAAATGGTGCTCCTTCACTTCCGAGCCCTGCCATGCGCCCAAACAGTGGTTTCCCCCACATATGGGTATCAGTGTGCTCAGGACAAAATGTTCAACAACTTTTAGGGTCCAATTTCTCCTGATACCTTTGGGAAAATAAAAAATTGGGGACTAAACGATCATGTTTGTGGAAAAAATATGATTTTTTTATTTTCACGCCTTGGCGTTATAAACTTCTGTGAAGCCCCTGGAGGTTCAAAGTGCTCATAACACATCTAGATAAGTTCCTTAGGGGGTCTAATTTCCAAAATGTGGTCACTTTTGGGGGGGTTTCCACTGATTAGGCACATCAGGGGCTCGTCAAACGCAACATGGAGTCTGATCGCAATTCCAACCAATTGTAGGTTGGAAAAATCAAACAACACTCCTTCCCTTCCGAGCCCTGCCATGCGCCCAAACAGTGGTTCCCCCCCCCCACATATGGAGTATCAGCATACTCAGGAAAAATTGGACAACTTTTGCGTCTAATATCTCCTGTTACCTTTGGGAAAACAAAAAAATTGTTGCTAAAAGATCGTTTTCGTGACTAAAAAGTTAAATTTAAATTTTTTCCTGCAACATTGCTTTAGCTCTTGTGAAGCACCTGAAGGGTTAATAAACTTGAATGTGGGTTTGATCAGCTTGAGGGGTGCAGTTTTTAGAATGGTGTAACGTTTGGGTATTTTTTGCTATATAGACCCCTAAATGTGACTTCAAATGTGAGGTTGTCTCTAAAAAAAATGGTTTTGTAAATTTTGTTGTAAAAATGAGAAATTGCTGGTCAACTTTTAACCCTTATAACTCCCTAACAAGAAAAATGTTTTTTCCAAAATTGTTCTGATGTAAAGTAGACTTGTGGGAAATCTTACTTATTAAGTATTTTGGGTGACATATCTCTGTGATTTAAGGGCATAAAAATTCAAAGTTGGAAAATTGCAAAATTATCAAAATTTTCGCCAAATTTCCATTTTTTCACAAATAAATGCAGGTAATATCAAAGAAATGTTACAACTATCATGAATTAGAATATGTCACGAGAAAACAATCTCAGAATCGCCAAGATCCGTTGACGTGTTTCAGAGTTATAACCTCATAAAGGGACAGTGGTCAGAATAGTAAAAATTGTCCCGGTCATTAACGTGCAAACCACCCTCGGGGCTTAAGGGGTTAAAATCTCTAAATCATGTCATCAAGAGATGGTATAGAAATAGAGACAATCATAAATTTTTTTTCCTGCACATCCAGTTGCGTAAGTAGAGCCTGATGGCCTCCAGTGCAATTTGTACTGCCCCATGATTATATATATATATATATATATATATATATATATATATATATATTATTATTATTATTATTATTTATTGTTATAGCGCCATTTATTCCATGGCGCTTTACATGTGAGGAGGGGTATACATAATAAACAAGTACAATAATCTTAAACAATACAAGTCATAACTGGTACAGGAGGAATGAGGACCCTGCCCGCGAGGGCTCACAATCTACAATATATATATATATATATATATAAAGAAAAAAATTAGAACAGCATCATATTACCAAACTTGCGGTGCAAAGCTTTCCAAACCAGTATCTAAGTGGTTCCAATAATATAAGAAAAAAAGGAAAACAGCACACAAAAAAATAGAAATTTGCTTGAAAAAGGATTGGAAATCCGAAATGTTGCCACGCCGTCCAGGCATTAAAGCCCACTTTTTTCTATTTTTTTGTGTGCTGTTTTCCTTTTTTTCTTTTATATATATATATATATATATATATATATATATATATATATATATATATATATATATATATATCCTTTATCCTGTTCTACCGATATTCTTTAAAGTATAAAAAAAAATAAACCATTATACTCACCAGGGGTATACATAAAAGTCATGGGGCTCCATAGAAAAAGTATAATGCACCCCCATAGTCATCATTATAGTATAATTTACAGCCCATATTCATCTATGTAGTATAATGCACAACTCATTGTCCTCCATACAGTATAATGCACATCCCATAGTCATACATACAGTATAATGCATAGCCCATAGTCACCCATGTAGTATAATGCACAACCCATAGTCCTCCATACAGTATAATACACAGCCCATAGTCATCAATGTAGTATAATGCACAGCCCATAGTCCTCCATACAGTATACTGCATAGCAAATAGTCATACATACAGTATAATGCACAGCCCATAGTCATCCATGTACTGTAGTATAATGCACAACCCATAGTCCTCCATACAGTATAATGCACAGTCCATAGTCATACATACAGTAAAATGCACAGCCCATAGTCATCCATGTAGTATAATGCACAGCCCATAGTCCTCCATACAGTATACTGCACAGCACATAGTCATACATACAGTATAATGCACAGCCCATAGTCATCCATGTAGTATACTGTAATGCACAACCCATAGTCCTCCATACAGTATAATGCACAGCCCATAGTCATACAAACAGTATAATGCACAGCCCATAGTCATACAAACAGTATAATGCACAGCCCATAGTCATCCATGTAGTATAATTCACAGCTAGTGATGAGTGAATATACTTGTTACTCGAGATTTCCCGAGCACGCTCGGGTGTCCTCCGAGTATTTTTTAGTGCTCTGAGTTTTAGTTTTTACATAGTTACATAGTTATTAAGGTTGAAGACTATAAGTCCATCTAGTTCAACCCATAGCCTAACCTAACATGCCCTAACATGTTGATCCAGAGGAAGGCAAAAAAAACCATGTGGTAAAAAGTAAGCTCCACCTTGGGGAAAAAAATTCCTTCCCGACTCCACATACGGCAATCAGACTAGTTCCCTGGATCAACGCCCTATCAAGGAATCTAGTGTATATACCCTGTAACATTATACTTTTCCAGAAAGGTATCCAGTCCCCTCTTAAATTTAAGTAATGAATCACTCATTACAACATCATACGGCAGAGAGTTCCATAGTCTCACTGCTCTTACAGTAAAGAATCCGCGTCTGTTATTATGCTTAAACCTTTTTTCCTCCGAACGTAGAGGATGTCCCCTTGTCCCTGTTTCAGGTCTATGATTAAAAAGATCATCAGAAAGGTCTTTGTACTGTCCCCTCATATATTTATACATTAAAATAAGATCACCCTTTAGTCTTCATTTTTCCAAACTAAATAGCCCCAAGCGCCGCAGCTGAATGATTTACATCTGTTAGCCAGCTTAAGTACATGTGGGGGTTGCCTGGTTGCTAGGGAACCCCCAAATGTACTTATGCTGGCTAACAGATGTTAATCAATCAGCTGCGGCATTAAAAACTAAAACTCCGAGCACTAAAAAATACTCGCAGGACACCCGAGGGTGCTCGGGAAATCTCGAGTAACGAGTATATTCGCTCATCATTATTCACAGTCCATATTCATCTACGTAGTATAATGTACAGCTCATGGTCATCCATGTAGTCTAATGCACAGCCCATAGTTATCCATACAGTATAATGCGCAGCCAATAGTCCTCCATACAGTATAATACACAGCCCATAGTTATTCATGTAGTATAATGCACAGCACATAGTCCTCCATACAGTCTAATGCATGGCCCATAGTCATCCATGTAGTATAATGCACAGCCCATAGTTATCCATACAGTATAATGTGCAGCCAATAGTCCTCCATACAGTATAATGCACAGCTCATAGTCATCCATGTAGTATAATGCACAACACATAGTCCTCCATACAGTATAATGCACAGCCCATAGTCATACATACAGTATAATGCACAGTCCATAGTCATCCAGTGGTTAGCACTGCGGCCTTGCAGCACTGGGGTCCTGGGTTCTAATCCCACTCAGGACAACATCTGCAAAGAGTTTGTATGTTCTCTCCGTGTTTGCATGGGTTTCCTCCGGGTTCTCGGGTTTCCTCCCACATTCCAAAGACATACTGATAGGGAATTTAGATTGTGAGCCCCATCGGGGACAGCAATGATAATGTGTGCAAACTGTAAAGCGCTGCGGAATATGTTAGCGCTATATAAAAATAAAGATTATTATTATTACTGTGTACTCACAAATTTAAAGCAAATATATAAATCTGAAGTAGGCAGCTGACTTCAGAGTGCAAGCGACAGGAGCGCATGATGTCACTGCCATGCGCCCCCGGTCACAAGCACACCGATGTCAGCTGATGGCCTCTGATTGGCCAGCAGCGTGTATTGCTGTGCACGGACCCGATAGGTCTGTGTGAAGCAATACACTTCAGCTGATGTATTTGCTGGAGTCGGTGGGCCCCTCAGATTCCAAGACCACGCTGTGACTATGGTAGTTATGCGCTTGTCAGTACTTGCCAATCTCTATCAATACCTCGCAGGGAAGAACACTGTGACGTTCTCTGTACTGTTCCATGCCAACATGGGCTATAGATGTAGAAAATCTTGAGCTGCTCCGTGCCTTTTGCTTGAAGCCATAGCTGCTACCTAAATGTTATACTTGTCCTTACAAGCCATATTGACAATGTTATGTTAATCCGATTAATTCTCACCTTGATGCTATCCTAGACCTTGCATGATAGGAACATATTGTAAATCTCTAAGCTTTAAAGTATATTATTGGCTGACAAAAAATTAACTAATGTGCGTTTTTGAAGACTGAAAGCACTGACTAGATTTCCTGAAGATGTCAATCATAGTAATACACAGCTTATTTTTAAGATGCTTAGATGTTGTGCACCTTGTCATTTATCAACTTGATCCGCAATCTTTTTACTCATCAAGAACAGATAGAGTGCTCGTACTCATGTAATAAACTTGCTGATTTAAAAATCACATAAAGCAGTTTTGATACCTGCTTAAGCAAAACATACACCTCTTAAAATTACAGAAGAAAGCATGTAATTATCATCAGTGAGGAACGTTTCATCTGTGACTTCAATCCTTGGGATGCCTTTACAACTGATGCTACTGAAGACATGTACATTGATTAAATGCACTGTCTATAAAATATGTCTAACCCTTGGGCAAGGACTTACTTTGTGGCAAGATAGTGAGTAATGGCTGTATACCCATATACCCATAATATGTGTGACATACATTCAGCATACGCAGTGATAGAACTTTCTTACATACAGTACATGTTTATGTCCCCATAGGCCTCAATTGGTAAATGGACCAAAGTGACTGCTTTGCTTAATTCCACCCAGTTATTAGGTTCTCTCTCCTGCCATAGAGCTGTATCTAATCTGGGCTAAATTGGCTTTTTGGCGCAACCTTAAACCCAGCAACCCTTAAGGCTTGTTCACATGACCGCATTTTTGTCCGTGAAAAAAAACAGACAGCACTCGGACCAATGTTATTCAATAGGACAGTGCACATTTTCTTCTCTGATGGAATTTGAGTGTGAAAAAAATTGCAGTATGCACTAGTATGTTCCACAAATTGGATGAGGCTTATCCACTCAAGTATGTGAAAAAAAACTGGATGCTATACAGAGATCCAATATAACATCTGATTTTACAGGTACATTACAATTATGTAAATGGTCTTGTAAATGATTAAAAGATGCTGCTTTAAAAAAAAAAAAAAAAAAAGGATTACACGCAGATTACACACCAACGACAAGTGAGAAAAAAGTCATCCCACTTTTCTGAACGAACCTCTGAGCAATTTTTTATATGCTCATGTGGACCTACCTTTTAGTGTATGTTTATACATGGGGTTTTTGTAGCATTTTTTACTCAGCATATTTGGCGCTTAAAATACACAGCAACATATTTGGTGCCTAAACTACGCAGTGGCATATTTGGCGCCTAAAATACGCAGCGGCATATTTGGTGCCTAAACTACACAGCGGCATACTTGGTGCCTAAACTACACAGCGGCATATTTGGTGCCTAAAATACGCAGTGGCATATTTGATGCTTAAAATACGCAGCGGCATATTTGGTGCCTAAACTACACCGCGGCATATTTGGTGCCTAAACTACGCAGTGGCCTATTTGATGCTTAAAATACGCAGCGGCATAATTTGGCACCTAAAATACACAGCGGCATATTTGGTGCCTAAAATACACAGTGGCATATTTGGTGCCTAAACTACGCAGCGGCATATTTGATGCTTAAAATATGCAGCGGCATATTTGGCACCTAACATATGCAGCGGCATATTTGGTGCCTAAACTATACAGCGGTATATTTGGTACCTAAACTACACAGTGGCATATTTGGTGCCTAAAATACGCAGCGGCATATTTGATGCTTAAAATACGCAGCGGCATATTTGGAGCCTAAAATACGCAGCAGCATATTTAGTGCTTAAACTACGCAGCGGCATATTTGGGGCCTAAACTACGCAGCAGCATATTTGGTACCTAAAATACGCAGTGTCATATTTGGTGCCTAAAATGCGTGGAAGCATATTTGGTGCCTAAAATATGCAGCAGCATATTTGGCGCCTAAACTATGCAGCGGCATATTTGATGCTTAAAATACGCAGCGGCATATTTGGAGCCTAAAATACGCAGCGGCATATTTGGTGTCTAAACTATGCAGTGGCATATTTGGCGCCTAAACTAAGCAGTGGCATATTTGGTGCTTAAAATATGCAGCGGCATATTTGGTGCCTAAACTACGCAGCGGCATATTTGGAGCTTAAAATACGCAGTGGCATATTTGGTGCTTAAAATGCGCAGTGGCATATTTGGTGCTTAAAATGCGCAGTGGCATATTTGGTGCTTAAAATGCACAGTGGCATATTTGGTGCTTAAAATGCGCAGTGGCATATTTGTTGCTTAAAATGCGCAGTGGCATATTTGGTGCTTAAAATGCACAGTGGCATATTTGGTGCTTAAAATGCACAGTGGCATATTTGGTGCTTAAAATGCGCAGTGGCATATTTGGTGCTTAAAATGCGCAGTGGCATATTTGGTGCTTAAAATGCGCAGTGGCATATTTGGTGCTTAAAATGCGCAGTGACATATTTGGTGCTTAAAATGCGCAGCGGTATATTTGGTTCCTAAAATACGCAGCGACATATTTGGCGCCTAAAATACACAGCAGCATATTTGGTGCCTAAAGTATGCTGCGGCATATTTGGTGCCTAAAATACACAGCAACATATTTGGTTCCTAAAATATGGTGCCTTTTACAATATTCTTTAGTCACTGAGATTTTTGAAATCTTACGCCCATGCTGGGTTTATTTTTCGCATGGGTTTTGAACCCTGCTGCGTTGTGCCAAGACGCAGCATTTCGATTCTTTCAGTGTTTTTGCCGCTATTTTCACCCATTCCACTATATTGGTGTAAAATGCAAGCAAAAAAAGCTAGAAAAAACACATATAATTTTTTTTGTGTGCGCAGAAAAAATTGATGGAGATGGCAAAAGTTAACAAGCCCAGTGATTGACTGCAGCAGGGATGTGAACTGTCAACATGACTTCACAGCTGCAACCAAAACACTAAACTGGAGCGGCAGCGGAGCTCTGGCACTGAACACGGGGACAGTCAGTAACCGCTCTGCTTATTATGTTATTTATATAAAAGCAACTTTGGGTTAACTTAATGTGGAAGAGATAAAAGATGGCAGAGCACAGTTTTGCAATAAAATGGTGAAAAACAGCATAAAGAAATAGTTGTTTATAAGCTCAAAACTGTAATCAACGAGCTCCTGCTAAATATTAAGTAGAAGAAGCATGAATAGCTCCCCATTCAATGAGTTATTAATAATTGTATAGAACGCTAATATGTTATTGATTGTATCTGGCACTTTAGATTTTCCTTTTACAGCGATTAACTGAATAAAGTTAATCAGACTATTAATTACATTACATTAGTTAAGGGTGAACTAAAGACACCATAGAAACAATATAGTGACATTTATCAGTATCGTAGAGCTGAGTTCATATAATAATCACAACAGCAGAACCTTTCGGAAAATGAGGAGGTGAGCGGTTTTCGCTGTGCTCTCATCTCTGATGCAATCTGGTCCTGTTGCCTCATTTGCATGCTGTCTGAGAGCTGTATTTGATTATCCTACATAAGGGTATGATTAACCAAGCAAAGCCATGCCATACTTCATTCAATTCATTACAGCTGCATTACCAGATTCGGGGTATTTCTCATGCCGTTCTCAACCTCTGAACAGCAGTTTAGATGATGCCATATGGCCACATATTTCCTTGTATATTGCATAAGCGGAACATACTGTACAATGAAATGTGTGGTTTTTTTTTTTTTTACAATTTACACCCAAACTAAATCATGCATAGAGTACATAGAGCCAAAAATCAATACATATCATTAGTTTATTTTTTCAGCATTTTATGAAGCCAAATTGGAAATTACGAACATTTTTTTTTCTTCTTGTTAATGAATCATTTCATGACATTGAAAGGCAATTATGTATATAGGGGTCCTGATTTAGAAGTAGCCAGGTATATCAGTCATATACAGTATATCTGATTTTTAATCGGACAGCACACTGACCCATGGTAATTTATTAGGGATGTTCAGATGAATGAGACAATCGCAGCATGCACTACTTTCTACTGAGTCTCGGATGAGACTTAAACATTCAAATCTAAGGTCGGCCTCACACTCAGCGTATAAAAATACGGTCCGTTATTTACGGCCGTAATACGCAGAAAAGTCCCCAAAACAGTGATCCGTATCTCCTCCGTAGGCAGGGTGTGTCAGCGTATTTTGCGCATGGCATCCTCTGTATGTAATCCGTATGGCATCCGTACGGCGAGATTTCCTCGCAGGCTTGCAAAACGGACATACGGGCATACAATGGATCCATGTGCTCATAAAATCGTAACAACATATATACTGTCTATATATATATATATATATATATATATATATATAAATATATCATACAGCAGAGCCCACGCCAATTTTTTCCGCGATTTAACCCTTTAATTTAATAGCTAGAATGCCCAAATTTTGCACATACACACTACTAACATTAAGGCCATGTTCACACGTTGCGGTTTTTACCGCAGAACCGCAGCGATTTTGCCGCTAGGGGTCCGCTGCAGTTTCCATTGCGTTTACATTTACATGTAAACCAATGGGAACCGCAAACCGCTGTGCACATGCTGCGGGAAAAAACGCGCAGAAACGCAGCAGTTAAAAACCCGCAGCATGTCACTTCTTTGTGCAGAATCGCAGCGATTCTGCATCCATAGAAATGCATTGATCCGCTTACTTCCCGCATGGGGCTGTGCCCACCTTGCAGGAAGTAAGCGGATAATGTGCGGGTGGTACTCGGGGGGGGGGGGGAAGGAAGGAGAGGAGACTCTCCTCCAGGCCCCGGGAACCATATTTGAGAAAAAAAAAAAGAATTAAAATAAAAAATAATGATATACTCACCTCTGAAGTCTCAGCGCTGCGCGCGGCCGTCCTGTCTCAGGTTTGCTATGCGACCAGGACCTGCGGTGATGTCGCGGTCACATGACCGTGACGTCACGAAGGTCCTGGTCGCACAGCATCTTTGGAACCGGACCGCCGCCTGCAGCGCCGAGGAGATCGGGACGTCAGAGGGTGAGTATATCATGATTTTATTATTTTTAACATTACTATTGATGCTGCATATTGCTGCATATGCAGCATCAATAGTAGGGGTAAAATCCCGCAGCGGAACCCGCAGGACAAACCGCGATAAATATGCAGGGATAACCGCAGCGGGTTTGCCCTGCAGATTTATCAAATCCGCTGCGGGAGAACCCGCAGGGACAGTACGCAACGTGTGAACATAGCCTAATAGTGAGTGTGGAATATGCAAAAAAAAAAAAAAAAGGGATATGAGGTGGTTTAATGTATGTAAACCATGTCTCATATCATGTCGGGTTTGCGAAGGAGATAGGAAAAGCCGGCAATTGAATTACCGGCTTTTAAGCTATCTAGCGCTGTATGAAATATTAATATATATACATATATGTGTCTCACTGACATATATAAATATACCGTATATACTCGAGTATAAGCCGACCCGAGTATAAGCCGACCCCCCTAATTTTGCCACAAAAAACTGGGAAAACTTATTGACTCGAGTATAAGCCTAGGGTAGGAAATGCAGCAGCTACCGGTGAATTTCAAAAATAAAAATAGATGGTCCATACCGTTCATTATTGCCCCAGAAGATGCTCCATATAAAGCTGTGCCACATATAATTCTCCATACTGTTCATTATTGCCCCATAGATGTGCCATATAAAGTTGTGCCATATAGTGCTCTGCACCGTTCATCATTGCCCCATAGATGTGCCATATAAAGCTGTGCCATATAGTGCTCTGCACCGTTCATTATTGCCCCATAGATGTGCCATATAAAGCTGTGCCATATAGTGCTCTGCGCCATTCATTATTGCCCCATAGATGTGCCATATAAAGCTGTGCCATATAGTGCTCTGCACCGTTCATTATTGCCCCATAGCTGTGCGATATAGTGCTCTGCACCGTTCATTATTGCCCCATAGCTATGCCATATAGTGCTCTGCGCCGTTCATTATTGCCCCATAGCTGCCATATAGTGCTCTGTGCTGTTCAGTATTGCCCCATAGCTGCCATATAGTGCTCTGCGCCGTTCAGTATTGCCCCATAGCTGCCATATAGTGCTCTGCGCCGTTCAGTATTGCCCCATAGCTGCCATATAGTGCTCTGCACCGTTCATTATTGCCCCATAGCTGCCATATAGTACTCTGCGCCGTTCATTATTGCCCCATAGCTGTGCCATATAGTGCTCTGCACTGTTCATTATTGCCCCATAGCTGTGCCATATAGTGCTCTGCACCGTTCATTATTGCCCCATAGCTGTGCCATATAGTGCTCTGCACCGTTCATTATTGCCCCATAGCTGCCATATAGTGCTCTGCACCATTCATTATTGCCCCATAGCTGTGCCATATAGTGCTCTGCGCCGTTCAGTATTGCCCCATAGCTGTGCCATAGAAAGCTCTGCCATTGCTGCTGCTGCAATAAAAAAAAAACGCCATACTCACCTCTCTTGCTTGCAGCTCCCAGCGTCCGGTCCCGGCGTCTCTCCGGACTGACTGATCAGGCAGAGGGCACCGCGCACACTATATGCATCTTCGCGCCCTCTGACCTGCACAGTCAGAGCGGAGAGACGCCGGGAAGATGGAGCAGCGCCCGGCGTGTGGAACGGGGACAGGTGAATATTACATACTTACCTGCTCCCGGCGTCCCGCTCCCTCTGCCTGTCACACGGTCTTCGGTGCCGCAGCCTCTTCCTCTATCAGCGGTCACCGGCACCGCTGATTAGAGAAATGAACATGCGGCTCCACCCCTATGGGAGGTGGAGCCGCATATTCATTTCTCTAATGAGCGGTCCCACGTGACCGCTGAACAGGGGAAGAGTTACAGCACCGAAGACCGTGGGACGGCAGAGGGAGCGTCAGGATCACCGGGACTAGGTGAGTATGCCTCAGCGCCCTCTCACCCGCTGACCCTGCCGCCCACCGTGACTCAAGTATAAGCCGAGAGGGGCACTTTCAGCCCAAAATTTTGGGCTGAAAATCTCGGCTTATACTCGAGTATATACGGTACATATATATATATTGTAGCGATTTCACTCACTCAGCTGCGACGGCTGACACTCAGGAGACGTGTTCCTTTAAAGTTCACTGGGTTTATTGCTTCATAAACCATGTGGCAAAACAACAGAAAGCAAAATAGCCTTTGGTTCAGGCAAAGGAAAACAAGTGTCCAGTTCATCCGGCTCAGTCCTGAAGCCGAACACACTCAGGAGGGTTTCACCTCCACACATATCTGCTGTGTAAAGGATTAGCCAGTCTTATATAGGACTAACCACACCCAGTAATCTATCACATGATTAGCCATGTGGTCTGACATCACCACAGGTCCTGAAACACAAACATATGGTTATATAAAACAACGCAATATTCCGGGCTACATTACAGCAACAAGGCACTTATGTGGCACATACCTCCCATCGACTACACACCCTTTAGCCATGCTACATACCTCCCCCCTCTGCCTAAAGCCGTGGGGCTTGGCACTTTCTCCCACTAAACAAGGGATTCTTGATAGGGCATCCGCATTACCGTGCAGCTTTCCGGCCCGATGTTCCACATGGAAACTGAAGTCCTGCAGGGATAAGAACCAACGGGTGACCCTAGCATTTCTACCCTTCGTTTCCCTCATCCACCTAAGTGGGGCATGGTCGGATATCAGTCTAAATTTACGTCCCAGCAGATAGTACCGTAATGTGTCCACTGCCCATTTTATGGCCAAGCACTCCTTCTCAACGACTGAGTAGTTCTTTTCAGATGAGGACAGCTTCCTACTCAGATAGAGAACAGGATGCTCCTCCCCATGTAGTTCTTGGGAAAGGACTGCTCCCACCCCAACATCTGAGGCATCTGTCTGAAGAATAAACTCTTTCTTGAAGTTTGGGGCCATCAGAACGGGTTGCTTACACAAAGCGTTTTTCATTTCTTGGAAGGCTGACTCTGTTTCTTCGGACCACTTAACCATTACTGGTTTTGTCCCTTTTAGCAGGTCAGTCAGAGGCGCAGCCATCGTGGCGAAGTTTGGGATGAACCTCCTGTAATATCCCACGATTCCCAGGAAGGCTTTAACTTGCTTCTTGGAAACTGGTTTTGGCCACGTTTGAATTGCCTCCACTTTACTGATTTGGGGTTTTATTTCTTCGTGACCCACTATGTATCCAAGGTACTTAGCTTCTTCTTTACCCAAGGCACACTTCTTTGGGTTTATAGTAAATCCGGCCTCTCTTATAGCATCCAACACCGCTTGGACTTTCTCCAGATGACTCTCCCAGTCCGGGCTAAAGATGACGATATCATCTAGGTACGCAGCAGCGTAGGCCTTATGGGGTGCAAGAACTCTATCCATAGCCCTCTGGAAGGTCGCCGGAGCTCCCTGTAGGCCAAACGGCATCCGGGCATACTGGAAGCATCCATCAGGTGTCGAAAAGGCTGTCTTCTCCTTGGCTTCCTGCGCCATGGGGATCTGCCAATACCCCTTTGTCAGATCCAAGGTGGATATATATCTGGCGTGCCCAAGCCTTTCGATGAGCTCATCAATACGGGGCATGGGATAAGCGTCGAACTTGGAGACCTCATTCAACTTCCGATAGTCGTTGCAAAACCTCCACTCTCCATCAGGTTTTGGGACCAGGACAATTGGGCTTGACCAACCGCTCTTGGATTCCTCAATGACTCCAAGCCTCAACATACGCTCCACTTCCTTGGAGATAACTTCTCAACGAGCCTCAGGAATACGATAAGGTTTCACATTCACCCGCACATGGGGCTCTGTTAGGACCTCGTGCTCTATGACCTTCGTGTATCCTGGCAATTCTGAAAACAGGTCCCTGTTTTCCTGGAGTAACTCCCGGCACTGCTGTTTCTGGGTTTTCGATAGCGTCTCTGCTATAGTAACCGCTCCAACCTCACCTTCTGGGTTGCTTAACAATGACGGAGTAACTGTCGGCTCTCTATCTTGCCATGGCTTGATGAGGTTGACATGGTAAACTTGGAATGGTTTCCGTCTTCCTGGTTGGTGAATTTTATAATTTACCTCACCAAGTTTCTCGACAACCTCATATGGCCCTTGCCATTTGGCCAAGAACTTGCTTTCCACCGTTGGAACTAACACCAGAACTCGGTCTCCCGAATTGAACTGCCTCACTCTTGCAGACCGGTTGTAGACCCTGGCTTGAGCTTCTTGTGCTTGGAGAAGGTGTTCTTTCACGATAGGCATCACCTTTGCAATCCTCTGCTGCATCAGGGCCACATGCTCAATGACGCTTCTGTGGGGCGTGACTTCGGCTTCCCAGGTTTCCTTGGCTATATCCAGGAGTCCTCGTGGATGTCGGCCATATAGAAGCTCAAACGGTGAGAACCCTGTGGAGGCCTGTGGAACTTCACGAATGGAAAACATCAGATAGGGTAAGAGACAATCCCAGTCTCTACCGTCTTTCTCTATAGCTTTTCTCAGCATGCTCTTTAGAGTCTTGTTAAACCTCTCAACAAGACCATCTGACTGGGGATGGTACACCGAGGTCCTCAACTGGGAGATCTTCAGGGCTTTGCATAACTCCCTCATCACCTTGCTCATGAAAGGTGTACCCTGGTCAGTCAGGATCTCCTTTGGCAGACCTGTCCGGGAAAAGACATGGACCAACTCGCGGGCTATGCTCTTTGAGGAAGAATTCCTCAAGGGAATTGCCTCAGGATAGCGTGTGGCATAGTCCAGGATGACTAATATATACTGATGGCCCCGAGCTGATTTAACTAAGGGACCGACCAAGTCCATGGCAATTCTCTCGAACGGTACCTCAATAATGGGCAGTGGCACAAGGGGGTTCCGGAAATGAGGAGTAGGAGCAGTTAGCTGACATGTAGGGCAGGACCTGCAATAGTTCACTATTTCCCGGTGACACCCAGGCCAATAGAACCTCTGCACAACCCGTTCCTGCGTTTTTTCCACCCCTAGGTGTCCACCCAAGATGTGTGAATGGGCCATGTCCAACACTTTCCGTCTATACGGACCCGGCACTATCAACTGCTCTACCAACTCCTCCCTTATTTTTGTGACCCGGTACAACAATTCCCCCCTCAACAGAAAATGGGGAAATCTTTTGTCTGCCCCCGGCTCCTGTACCACCCCGTCAATAACTGTGACATTATTAAAGGCTTCCCTCAGATTGGGGTCCCTATGTTGGGCAGTCCCAAAATTTTCACCGGTAACCTCTAACTCCAGAATGTCAGATGTAGGGGATACTTCCTCCTCATCCCCAACCAGAACACAAAAAGGAAAGCTGTCTGCCTCTGGGTGTGGCGATACCGTTCCAGGGTTCACTGGTTCCCTGCCAGGGAGCTCAGAACCCTTTCCCCACAAATCCCAAAACAAACAGAAATCCCGGCCAATAATTATAGGGTGCAACAAGTCCTGAACTACGCCGACTATGTGGGATTCAGTGCCACATACCGTTTCAATGTCCACCCTGGCCATAGGGTAGTCCTTTGCATCACCATGTATGCACCGCACTCCGACCTTCTTTCCTGGGAGCAGATGAAGAGGAAAAGTGGCCCTCACCAGGGTCACTAGGCTCCCCGAGTCTAACAGTGCCGTTACTGCTCGACCGTTCACCTTTACGGGACACGCTTGAGGTCCCTCGTTGGATGGAGAGTTCACACTACAGACTGGATACGCATAGTATGAACAACGGCGTCCCATGCTGCAGTCCATCTGCTCAGTGGCTTGGGAACAACGGGCAGCTATATGTCCTGGCTTGTGGCACCTCCAACAAATAACATCACCCGTGGGGACCTTGGGCACCACCTCCCCCGCCCTTTGTGACCTTGGACGCACCACCCCTTTTTGGGACTCAGCTGCCCTCTGGGACCCCCAGTACGGCATGGGCTGCCTCCCGAAGGAGCCTTCCAACCCTTGGTATCTCTCAACCAGTCCGATCAGCTCGTCGGCATTCTGGGGATCACCCTGGGCAACCCAAGACTGTATAGGCCTCGGGAGGGAATGGACAAACCGATCCATCATCACCCGTTCTACCATCTGTGCAGGCGCAGAGGTCTCTGGCTGCAGCCATTTCTGGACCAGGTGCAACAGATCAAACATTTGGGAACGAGGTGGTTTGTCCCGGTGATAGCCCCAGGAGTGAACTCGCTGTGCCCTGACAGTCAGTGTCACCCCCAGACGTGCGAGAATCTCGGCTTTCAATTTGTGATACTCTTTGGCATCCTGCAAGGTCAAATCATAGTACGCCTTCTGGGGTTCTCCCGTCAGGTATGGCGCAAGTACCTCTGCCCACTGCTCTGGCGGAAGTTTTTCCCTCTCAGCGACCCTCTCAAACACCGTCAGGAAGGCCTCAACATCATCCCCGGGAGTCATTTTCTGCAATGCACGTCTTACCGTCTTCCGGACGTGGGTGTCATCAGCCAAACCTGGAGTTGGGGCGCTCGCCTTGCCCTGGATGGCGGTTGCCAGAAGCTGCATCTGCTGCTGATGCTCCTGCTGGCTCTGTTGTAACTGCTGCCGTTGCTCCTGCTGGCTTTGCTGCATCTGCTGCCGTTGCTCCTGCTGGCTCTGTTGTATCTGCTGCTGGCTCTGTTGTATCTGCTGCATCAACAGCCTGTTGGTCTCTTGCTGCCTTTGCTCCTGCTGGACCAAGTGTTTCAGCAGGTCCTCCATTTTCTACGGCAATGCTTGCTGGCTTGCAACAGCCTTGACCCAGGACATTCAAAAATAAACTCACGTCTCGTCTCCGCTGGGAACGCTGCCCGCATTCTCCACCAATTGTAGCGATTTCACTCACTCAGCTGCGACGGCTGACACTCAGGAGACGTGTTCCTTTAAAGTTCACTGGGTTTATTGCTTCATAAACCATGTGGCAAAACAACAGAAAGCAAAATAGCCTTTGGTTCAGGCAAAGGAAAACAAGTGTCCAGTTCATCCGGCTCAGTCCTGAAGCCGAACACACTCAAGAGGGTTTCACCTCCACACATATCTGCTGTGTAAAGGATTAGCCAGTCTTATATAGGACTAACCACACCCAGTAATCTATCACATGATTAGCCATGTGGTCTGACATCACCACAGGTCCTGAAACACAAACATATGGTTATATAAAACAACGCAATATTCCGGGCTACATTACAGCAACAAGGCACTTATGTGGCACATACCTCCCATCGACTACACACCCTTTAGCCATGCTACAATATATATATATATATATATATACCCCTATACTATGTGTAGACATTTATCTTAGCTATTCTATTCCAACCTGTCAGTGTGATTTTACTGTACACCGAACTGAATTGCCGGCTTTTCTATAGAACGCCGCTGCGTATTTCTCGCAAGTCACACTGTTGGTCCGTGTGTAATTTGTATTTTTCTCGCCCCCATAGACTTTCATTGGCGTATTTTTTGCGCAATACGGAGCCCATGAAATATGTAACAGAGCCTACGTAGTATATAGCAATGTGGGCACTATATGCGTGGTTAAAAACGACTTAAAATAAAAAATAAACATATACTCACCTTCCGAAGGCCCCTTGAAGTCCTGTCACCTGTGTGCGGTGCATGCGACAGCTTCCGGTCCCAGGGTTGGTATGAGCGCAGGACCGTGATGTCATGGCAGGTCCTTCTCGCATAGCATCCTTGGCACCGAAACCTGCCGCTTGCACTGCTGAGGACAGCGCGTGACCTCGGAGGGTGAGAATAACCTTTTTTTTATTATTATTATTTTTAACATTAGATCTTTTTACTATTGATGCTGCATATGCAGCATCAATAGTAAAAAGTTGGTCACACAGGGTTAATAGCTGCGTTAATGGAGCGCGTTACACCGTGGCATAACACGGTCCGTTAACGCTGCCATTAACCCTGTGTGGTGGCTGACTGGAGGGGAGTATGGAGCAGGCACTGACTGCGGGAAGGAAGGAGCGGCCATTTTGCCACCGGACTGTGCCCGTCGCTGATTGGTCGTGGGCATTTTGCCACGACCAATCAGCGACTTGGATTTCCATGACAGAAGGAGGCCGCGACCAATGAATATCCGTGACAGACAGACAGACAGACGGAAGTGACCCTTAGACAATTATATAGTAGATAGGTATAGGTTTTTATTTAGACATAGTCATGTATGTATGCATGTTTCATTTAGACTTGGTAATGTATGTATAGCCGGCGCTCTGTCTTTGCCTTGGGTGCGGGAGGGCAGCCGGCGCTCTGTCCTTGCCTTGGGTGCGGGAAGGCAGCCGGCGCTCTGTCCTTGCCTTGGGTGCGGGAAGGCAGCCGGCGCTCTGTCCTTGCCTTGGGTGCGGGAAGGCAGCCGGCGCTCTGTCCTTGCCTTGGGCGCGGGAGGGCAGCCGGTGCTCTGTCCTTGCCTTGGGTGCGGGAAGGCAGCCGGTGCTCTGTCCTTGCCTTGGGTGCGGGAAGGCAGCCGGTGCTCTGTCCTTGCCTTGGGCGCGGGAGGGCAGCCGGCGCTCTGTCCTTGCCTTGGGTGCGGGAAGGCAGCCGGTGCTCTGTCCTTGCCTTGGGCGCGGAAGGGCAGCCGGCGCTCTGTCCTTGCCTTGGGCGCGGGAGGGCAGCCGGCGCTCTGTCCTTGCCTTGGGCGCGGGAGGGCAGCCGGCGCTCTGTCCCTGCCATGGGAAGCAAGCCTAGCCTGATAAATGACTAACAACCCTCTCCTGAATGCACACAGAGAACTCAATAGTGAAGGAAGGAGAACGGCCTCACACAACACATAAGGTGGGAATAAACTTTTTTAATTATTATGTAAAGGGTCTCTGTCCGTACATGATGACTGTTCAAACTAAGTCCCACTCCTCGGTGCTTCACGGTGCAGCCAGTCCTTTATATACTCCTCCCCACCTGCTTGATTTCTCTCAGTCTCCACCTCCTCTCCTTTGATTGACAGGTTTCATAGCGCCCGATAAGAAGGAAGGTGTTTTTATAAATGATTATCCCCTATAGATTGTAAGCTTGCGAGCAGGGCCCTCACTCCTCTTGGTATCTATTTTGAACTGTGATTTCTGTTATGCTGTAATGTCTATTGTCTGTACAAGTCCCCTCTATAATTTGTAAAGCGCTGCGGAATATGTTGGCGCTATATAAATAAAATTATTATTATTATTATTATTATTATATGTATAGATTCTCATTTAGATGTAGTCATGTATGTATGCATTTCTGGTTTAGATGTAGTCATGTATGTATGCGCTTCTGGTTTAGATGTAGTCATGTATGTATGCGTTTCTGGCTTAGATGTAGTCATGTATGTATGTGTTTCTGGCTTAGATGTAGTCATGTATGTATGCGTTTCTGGTTTAGATGTAGTCATGTATGTATGCATTTCTGGTTTAGAAGTAGTCATGTATGTATGCGTTTCTAGTTTAGATGTAGTCATGTATTTATGCGTTTCTGGTTTAGATGTAGTCATGTATGTATGCATTTCTGGTTTAGATGTAGTCATGTATGTATGCATTTCTGGTTTAGATGTAGTCATGTATGTATGCGTTTCTAGTTTAGATGTAGTCATGTATTTATGCATTTCTGGTTTAGATGTAGTCATGTATGTATGCATTTCTGGTTTAGATGTAGTCATGTATGTATGCATTTCTGGTTTAAATGTAGTCATGTATGTATGCGTTTATTATTATTATTATTATTTATTGTTATAGCGCCATTTATTCCATGGCGCTTTACATGTGAGGAGGGGTATACATAATAAAAACAAGTACAATAATCTTAAACAATACAAGTCATAACTGGTACAGGAGGAGAGAGGACCCTGCCCGCGAAGGCTCACAATCTATAAAGGATGGGTGAGGATACAGTAGGTGGTTTAGATGTAGTCATGTATATATGCTTTTCTGGTTTAGATGTAGTCATGTATGTATGTGTTTCTGGTTTAGATGTAGTCATGTATGTATGCGTTTCTGGTATAGATGTAGTCATGTATGTATGCGTTTCTAGTTTAGATGTAGTCATGTATGTATGCATTTCTCATTTAGACAGGTATGTATGGGTTTTGAGTCAGATGTTGTCATGTATCTATAGGTTCTCTTTTAGGTGTGAGTTGTAATTTAGACATAGGTATATATGTATTCTGATTTAGACATAGTCATGTATGTATGAGGTGTAATTTAGGAAGTCGGGTATGTATGGGTTCTCATTTACACCTATTTATGTATATATGTTTTCTGTAGGTTCTCATTTGCAGGTAGCTCTGTATCTACAGTAGTTTGGATGTTCTCATGTAGTGTATGAATTCTCGGTTAATACAGTCAGCAAATTGCATACTACACTACCTCCTGGGTATAACCGAGGCAGAGTGTGTAGACTACTCTACGTCACAATGACACATTTATTCCTCTCCACTGGCAGAAGGGAAGACGCTCACCACCCCCATAATGTAGGACACAGATAATTCCCAGCAGAGTCAGGGCAGTCTGGATATCTAATGCAAGTTACATATTCCACATATTTAACAAAGGAACACCAAAGGCACACAAGCAACCTGAATAACCTGTAGAACAATTGGCCAAGACTGCAAAAAAGCCATTACACTACACATTACTAATTCCATGGTGTAGTACAGGAGAAAGCATACGTGGAAAGGTGATATGCTAAAATCTGAACACACATCATGTAACAAGAGGAGAAAAATAAGCTCAAGCTGATTACCTGAGAAATGCTGGGATTCCTACTCACGTCTTTTTTTTTAGAAGTATGAATGGATACACTAGAGTATTTCACTGACGTTTGAAATGTTTCGTAGGAGGAGTGGGCTGACAATGATCTTACTGAAGGAATGGGAGGGGTTAAGAGCGGTTTGAGCTGGTCCTGCAGATGCTGGCTTGCTTACTGTGATTCATAGCAGATTTCTCACTTATGCCCAGGGCGGCCAACCCAACCCAGCCCTTCCTCATGGGTAATGTACCAAATAAGACATCTGCACTGCATGATAGAAAAAGCTGACCAATACCGCACAAAATGTCAAATATGTAAATATACATATAGAATATTTATTCTACGTAGTGCTGCACAAAGAACACATTCAGTTCAGCTCCTGTACAATTAGAACACCTAAAAAAAAGAACATGTAAAAACCAAGCAGTTATGGGCAGCTCCTACTGAACCTATAACCCCAGTGTATATTCTCAATACATAAAGAATTACCAAGAACATCAATATTCTGTTACTAGCTTCTGTCACATAGAGAAGTATCTACAACTCTGATTATTTGGAGAAAGCAAACCTGCATCTTTACAGCAATCTATTGTTATATTGTAAGCAGCTCTATTACCTTGTACCTTACTTTTGCTGCTTTGGCATAAGTGCCAGTACTAGTTGCCGCCAACTCCATAGCATGTATTAACAGATACAGTGCCATGGGAACATTCTACTTAAGTCAGATTAGGTTGAACGGCAGTGAAAATGTTGCAGTTGATGGCATCATTGATTCCTTTTTCATACATACAGTGGGGAAGATAAGTATTTGACACACTACCGATTGTGCAAAGTTTCCCACCAACAAAGAACGGAGAGGTCTGTAATTTTTATTGTTATTAAAACAAAGCACAAGCTATTGTTTTCCCTATTTCTTACAAAGAAGCCTTTATACAAGAGCAGACAAATGTATATGGATTATGATTAGTGCTTTCGAAGCATTTACATTAGGCCTCTTTTCAAATCATATACAAGGAAGTGCCCAAACCAATGATCCATACAGATGCCAACTTACCTGGGCTCCAGTATCGATGATGTTCACAGGGTCGGTGGAATCATTAATATAAGTATACCATTGCCAATATATTTGTAAAAAAAAAAAAGTAAAATAAAAATATGCAATAAAATGTGTATAAAGTTTTATTAGGATTACTTGTCCTGTTCAACAGCTGACAAAAATGTCCTGTCTCCAAGCTAAATGCTCAGCACTAAATAAACATCAGTCCCTGACTGCAAATACAGGAGCAGCTGCTTTGCATCCCTCCTCAGGTACTGCAAGAAAAAAGAAGAAAAAAGAACACTTTGAAAAACTACCATATGTTTCTAGCTTCTTTTAAATCTATTCATAGCATAAGCCTCCCTCTCCAAAACTAAGGAAAATGAAAAAGAAGACAGAGAGTAAGAAACAAAGAAAGAAAGAAGGAAGGAAGGAAAGAAATTGAGAGATAGGAAGGAGAGAAGAAAGGAAGAGAGAGCTGAAGTGAGTGGGAAAGAAACCACCTGAGCACTAAGCGGAGGAGGACATGACTTTGGGAGGGGTTGGACCTTTTAACTCCTGCAGTTTTGTTTGTATAGCAGTGTAGATTTTAAGCAAGAGTGATGTTGCTTTAAGACAAAGGAGCACAGTATGTCTGTGCCTGGCGTTTTACTGTGAGGAGAGTGGAGCTTATATAGGGGAGGTAATTATGTCTCTCTCTGAGAGGAGGGTGTGGGCTGGTCTCTATGTGAGGGGGTGGGGGCTTATATAGAGAAAGTGAATCTGTATCTCTACCTGTTTCTTTCATCAGATGAAATGGAGAAAACAGCAATACTAGGGTTAGCACTTCACATTATAGTTGATAGGAGCACATTCACCTCAGATATAGTGCATTAGTGTAGTATCAGCTCCTACATCATATATGGGATTAATATTACCTCAGAAATTCATGTAGCCACCATGTTCCCTCATGTCTGCAGTGTCAGGGAGTGTAATACTGGAGTCATTACCTCACATTATAGTTGATAGGAGCACATTCACCTCAGATATAGTGCATTAGTGTAGCATCAGCTTCTACATCATATATGGGATTAATATTACCTCAGAAATTCATGTAGTCACCATGTTCCCTCATGTCTGCAGTGTCAGGGAGTGTAATACTGGAGTCATTACCTCACATTACAGATGATAGGAGCACATTCACCTCCGACATCGTGTATTAGTGTAGCATCAGCTTCTACATCATATATGGGATTAATATTATCTCAGAAATTCATGTAGCCACCATGATCCCTCATGTCTGCAGTCTCAGGGAGTGTAATACTGGAGTCATCACCTCACATTACAGATGATAGGAGCACATTCATCTCAGACATCGTGTATTAGTGTAGCATCAGCTCCTACATCATATATGGGATTAATATTACCTCAGAAATTCTTGTAGCCACCATGTTCCCTTATGTGGCTGCTACAAGTTGCCTCACACACAGCAAAGCCATGTCTGTTTGTAACTGCTGTAGAGGAGCAGGTGGCTTCTTCTCATTTATTGTTATAGCATATAACACAGCATTGACCATCATGTGACTATATCTGACCTTATGATGGGAGATTTTCCAGTATCAACCTGTTGTATACCTTGGTTGTAAACTCTAACTTATATGTACATACATGTTGTTTCATCCTCACTTATCCCACATCTTACACGTTTCACGAACTGAATTAGAAATAAAAAAAAAATAGCAATTATTTGTTTTTCTTTTTTAGTGGGTCCTTGAAGTTCCTTATAATTTGGTCGCTAAGGGTAACCATCTCAGTTATGGACCCTTTGTGTTGAGGTGTATCTATCTGTTGGCAGAAAAAGAGGGGGGTTTTAAAGGAGGTTGCTTACAGCAAAGGAGGATGGGAGAGGCCACTGCAGGGATGGGTTACTCCCATCGGTGTTAAGCGGGTGTTAAAATTGGAAATGGGTCCCTTCTAAGTGAGGTCTCAGTGTGACATCTTTGGTATGGACAACAGTCAGCTGAGTCCCACTGGGCCGGTTGTGGTGCTGCTGGGGGTGGCATGGTGGAGCTGTTTGTTGTTACAATTGAAAATGGGTCCTTACTGAAAGAGGTCTCAGCGGGACATTTTTGGTATTGCAACAGTCAGCTGAGTCCCACAGGGCCAGTTGCGGTGCGGCTAGGGGTGGCATGGTGGAGCTGTTTGTTGCAGTTTTTAAAATGGTTTAATCTTCAATTCCCCTTCTCTTTTTCAGAGTCAAGTTAATGTTGTTTATTGTTATTTAGTGGAGGTGTAACTATCTCGGGTGTGGCCCCCTGGTGTGGAGGGGTGACCATCATGGTATGGCCCCCTGGTTTCCAGAAGCTTTTATAGCCTATAAGAACCTGTTAGGGTAAGTCCCTGGGGTCATGGCAACCATATTTTGCATGCCTACGGAATAAATTGGCTCCTACGAGTTAGGAACAGAGGCTGGGGGGGAGAAAAAAGAAAAAAAAGAAGGTAGCCATGCTTT
The DNA here is from genome assembly GCF_032444005.1 of Ranitomeya imitator. Lineage (NCBI taxonomy): Eukaryota > Metazoa > Chordata > Amphibia > Anura > Dendrobatidae > Ranitomeya > Ranitomeya imitator. The sequence continues at coordinate 252,033,670 of NC_091285.1, read as the reverse complement.
TCAGTTCAATCTAAATAGCAGCTGATATGACGTTTCTTCATGGTACACACTATCCAATTTATTATATCCGGTACTCATATGCATAAAGGACTAACTGACCTATCATCACTATAGCTTATAACATCCACACCAAAAAAAGATGATACTGATGTCCAAAATATCAAAACATGACCAAACTTTATTGTTAAAATCTACAGACACTAGTGAAATGAAGTGAAATATAGAACCATAAACCATAAAAGTGCTGGGCAAAAGAAGCGCGTACCCTGAGCATCTAATAATGGACATACAATGATTTATAGCCTCCATCATGTGTCACAGTGGAGACATATTGCAAAAAGACCTGGAGAGGCAGAATCCAAATGCAAAGTCTGCTGCTACTCAGTAAGTGACAAAATCCACCATAATCTCTCCTTCGGGACAATATACCCTGCGGTACATATAATAAATTAACGGCATAAAACCCGTCAGTGAGTGCAGTCTAGATGTCCAGGGGGCGCGCCTCCGCCCCAATGCGCGTTTCAGAGAACCATCTAAGTCAGGGGGCGTGCAAGTTCCCAGCTTATGCCAACCTGTTCCTGGGGCTGTGGGAGAGGGACCTTTTCCTGCCAGATCTTCCGTCATCAATGGACCCCATGTACTTACGTCAAACTTTACAAGCACTAACCGCATGAACATTTTTTTCAAATATTGGATTTTATTAATGGTGATTCCTCCTCTGTCCTAACTTAGCAACAAGAGGCCAACTTATCTAATATATAAAGCTGAATGTGTGTGTGTATGTGTGTGTGTGTGTATGTATGTTGTTGTGAACAGGTAATTCAGAACCACAATGGACCTTGAAGTTCAGAGCACACAAGGTGACCTGACATTTACCAAAAACATAGGACGAGCTCTGAGACGTGGAAACTCTGCTGACCGCAATCCCTAATCCTATCATACCACACTAGAGGTAGCCGTGGATTGCGCCTAACGCTCCCTATGCAACTCGGCACAGCCTGAGAAACTAACTAGCCCTGAAGATAGAAAAATAAGCCTACCTTGCCTCAGAGAAATTCCCCAAAGGAAAAGGCAGCCCCCCACATATAATGACTGTGAGTTAAGATGAAATACAAACACAGAGATGAAATAGATTTAGCAAAGTGAGGCCCGACTTACTGAATAGACCGAGGATAGGAAAGATAGCTTTGCGGTCAACACAAAAACCTACAAACAACCACGCAGAGGGGCAAAAAGACCCTCCGCACCGACTAACGGTACGGAGGTGCTCCCTCTGCGTCTCAGAGCTTCCAGCAAGCAAGAAAAAACCAATATAGCAAGCTGGACAGAAAATATAGCAAACAAAAATAACATAAGCAGAACTTAGCTATGCAGGATAGACAGGCCACAGGAACGATCCAGGAGGAAGCAAGACCAATACTAGAACATTGACTGGAGGCCAGGATCAAAGCACCAGGTGGAGTTAAATAGAGCAGCACCTAACGACTTAACCTCATCACCTGAGGAAGGAAACTCAGAAGCCGCAGTACCACTCTCATCCACCAAAGGAAGCTTATAGACAGAACCAGCCGCAGTACCACTCACGACCACAGGAGGGAGCTTGGCCACAGAATTCACAACAGTACCCCCCCTCGAGGAGGGGTCACCGAACCCTCACCAGAGCCCCCAGGCCGACCAGGATGAGCCACATGAAAGGCACGAACCAGATCGGCAGCATGGACATCAGAGGCAAAGACCCAGGAATTATCTTCCTGACCATAACCTTTCCACTTAACCAGATACTGGAGTTTCCGTCTCGAAACACGAGAATCCAAAATCTTCTCCACAATATACTCCAATTCCCCTTCAACCAAAACCGGAGCAGGAGGATCAATAGATAGAACCACAGGTGCCACGTATCTCCGCAACAATAACCTATGGAACACGTTATGGATGGAAAAAGAAGCCGGAAGAGTCAAACGAAAAGACACAGGATTAAGAACCTCAGAAATCCTATATGGACCAATGAAACGAGGCTTAAATTTAGGAGAGGAAACCTTCATAGGAATATAACGAGATGACAACCAAACCAAATCCCCAACACGAAGTCGGGGACCCACACAGCGCCTGCGGTTAGCGAAACGTTGAGCCTTCTCCTGGGACAAGGTCAAATTGTCCACTACATGAGTCCAAATCTGCTGCAACCTATCCACCACAGTATCCACACCAGGACAGTCCGAAGACTCAACCTGCCCTGAAGAGAAACGAGGGTGGAACCCGGAATTGCAGAAAAACGGCGAAACCAAAGTAGCCGAGCTGGCCCGATTATTAAGGGCGAACTCAGCCAAAGGCAAAAAGGACACCCAATCATCCTGATCAGCAGAAACAAAGCATCTCAGATATGTCTCCAAGGTCTGATTGGTTCGTTCAGTCTGGCCATTTGTCTGAGGATGGAAAGCCGAGGAAAAAGACAAATCAATGCCCATCCTAGCACAAAAGGCTCGCCAAAACCTCGAAACAAACTGGGAACCTCTGTCAGAAACGATGTTCTCTGGAATGCCATGCAAATGAACCACATGCTGAAAAAACAATGGCACCAAATCAGAGGAGGAAGGCAATTTAGACAAGGGCACCAAATGGACCATCTTAGAGAAGCGATCACAAACCACCCAAATGACCGACATTCTTTGAGAGACGGGGAGATCCGAAATAAAATCCATAGAAATATGCGTCCAGGGCCTCTTCGGACAAGGGAAAAAGCAAGGGCAAGGGCAAAAGCAACCCACTGGCACGAGAACAGCAGGGCTTAGCCCGAGCACAAATCCCACAGGACTGCACAAAAGAACGCACATCCCGCGACAGAGACGGCCACCAAAAGGATCTAGCCACCAAATCTCTGGTACCAAAGATTCCAGGATGACCAGCCAACATCGAACAATGAACCTCAGAGATAACTTTATCCGTCCACCTATCAGGGACAAACAGTTTCTCCGCTGGGCAACGGTCAGGTCTATTAGCCTGAAATTTTTGCAGCACCCGCCGCAAATCAGGGGAGATGGCAGACAAAATTACCCCCTCTTTGAGAATACCCGCCGGCTCAGACAAACCCGGAGAATCGGGCACAAAACTCATAGACAGGGCATCCGCCTTCACATTTTTAGAGCCCGGAAGGTACGAAACCACAAAGTCAAAACGGGAGAAAAACAGCGACCAACGAGCCTGTCTAGGATTCAACCGTTTGGCAGACTCGAGATAAGTCAAGTTTTTGTGATCAGTCAAGACCACCACGCGATGCTTAGCTCCTTCAAGCCAATGACGCCACTCCTCGAATGCCCACTTCATGGCTAGCAACTCTCGATTGCCAACATCATAATTTCGCTCAGCAGGCGAAAATTTCCTGGAAAAGAAGGCGCATGGTTTCATCACCGAACAATCAGAACTTCTCTGCGACAAAACAGCCCCTGCTCCAATTTCGGAAGCATCAACCTCGATCTGGAACGGAAACGAAACATCTGGTTGGCACAACACAGGGGCAGAAGAAAAACGACGCTTTAACTCCTGAAAAGCTTCCACAGCAGCAGAAGACCAATTGACCACATCAGCACCCTTCTTGGTCAAATCAGTCAACGGTTTAGCAATGGTAGAAAAATTAGCGATGAAGCGACGATAAAAATTAGCAAAGCCCAGGAACTTCTGCAGACTCTTCACAGATGTAGGCTGAGTCCAATCATAAATGGCCTGAAATTTAACAGGGTCCATCTCGATAGTAGAAGGGGAAAAAATGAAACCCAAAAATGAAATCTTCTGAACACCAAAGAGACACTTTGACCCCTTCACAAACAAAGAATTCGCTCGCAGGACCTGGAACACCATTCTGACCTGCTTCACGTGAGACTCCCAATCATCCGAGAAGACAAAATATCATCCAAGTATACAATCAGGAATTTATCCAGGTACTCTCGGAAGATGTCATGCATAAAGGACTGAAACACTGATGGTGCATTAGAAAGCCTGAATGGCATAACCAGGTACTCAAAATGGCCTTCGGGCATATTAAATGCTGTTTTCCATTCATCGCCCCGTTTGATACGCACAAGATTATACGCAACACGAAGATCCATCTTGGTGAACCAACTAGCCCCCTTAATCCGAGCAAACAAATCAGACAGCAACGGCAAGGGGTACTGAAATTTGACCGTAATTTTATTTAGAAGGCGGTAATCAATACAAGGTCTCAGCGAACCATCCTTCTTGGCCACAAAAAAGAAACCCGCTCCCAATGGCGACGATGACGGGCGAATATGACTCCTTCACGTAACTCCGCATAGTGGCGTGCTCAGGTACAGATAAATTAAACAGTCAACCCTTAGGAAACTTACTACCAGGAATCAAATCGATAGCACAATCACAATCCCTATGCGGAGGTAGGGCATTGGACTTGGGCTCATCGAATACATCCCGGTAATCCGACAAGAACTCTGGGACCTCAGAAGGGATGGATGATGAGATAGACAGAAATGGAACATTACCATGTACCCCCTGACAACCCCAGCTGGACACAGACATTGATTTCCAATCTAATACTGGGTTATGGACTTGTAGCCATGGCAACCCCAACACGACCACATCATGCAGATTATGCAACACCAGAAAGCGAATATCCTCCTGGTGCGCAGGAGCCATGCACATGGTCAGCTGGGTCCAGTACTGAGGCTTATTCTTGGCCAAAGGCGTAGCATCAATTCCTCTCAATGGAATAGGACACTGCAAGGGCTCCAAGACAAACCCACAGCGCCTAGCATACTCCAAGTCCATCAAATTCAGGGCAGCGCCTGAATCCACAAATGCCATGACAGAATAGGAAGACAAAGAGCAGATCAAAGTAACAGACAAAAGAAATTTCGACTATACCGTACCAATGGTGGCAGACCTAGCGAACTGCTTAGTGCGCTTAGGACAATCGGAGATAGCATGAGTGGAATCACCACAGTAAAAACACAGCCCATTCTGACGTCTGTGTTCTTGCCTTTCAGCTCTGGTCAAAGTCCTATCGCACTGCATAGGCTCAGGTTCATGCTCAGATAATACCGCCAAATGGTGCACAAATTTACGCTTGCGCAAGCGTCGACCGATTTGAATGGCCAAAGACATAGACTCATTCAGACCAGCAGGCATAGGAAATCCCACCATGACATCCTTAAGGGCTTCAGAGAGACCCTTTCTGAAAATAGCTGCCAGCGCACATTCATTCCATTGAGTGAGCACGGACCACTTTCTAAACTTCTGACAATAAATCTCTACCTCATCCTGACCCTGACACAGAGCCAGCAAATTTTTCTCTGCCTGATCCACTGAATTAGGTTCGTCGTACAGCAATCCGAGTGCCAGAAAAAACGCATCAATATTACATAATGCAGGATCTCCTGGCGCAAGGGAAAATGCCCAGTCCTGAGGGTCGCCACGTAATAAAGAAATAATGATTTTAACTTGTTGAACTGGGTCACCAGAGGAGCGGGGTTTCAAAGCCAGAAACAGTTTACAATTATTTTTAAAATTCAAAAACTTAGCTCTATCTCCAGAAAATAACTCAGGAATAGGAATTTTAGGTTCTAACATAGGATTCTGAACCACAAAATCTTGAATGTTCTGTACTCTTATAGTGAGATTATCCATCAAAGAGGACAGACCCTGAATATCCATGTCCACACCTGTGTTCTGAACCACCCTGATGTAAAGGGGAAAAGAAAGACAGAACACAGTGCAAAGAAAAAAAAATGGTCTCAGAACTTCTCTTTTCCCTCTATTGAGAAGCATTAGTACTTTGGGCCTCCAGTACTGTTGTGAACAGGTAATTCAGAACCACAATGGACCTTGAAGTTCAGAGCACACAAGGTGACCTGACATTTACCAAAAACATAGGACGAGCTCTGAGACGTGGAAACTCTGCTGACCGCAATCCCTAATCCTATCATACCACACTAGAGGTAGCCGTGGATTGCGCCTAACGCTCCCTATGCAACTCGGCACAGCCTGAGAAACTAACTAGCCCTGAAGATAGAAAAATAAGCCTACCTTACCTCAGAGAAATTCCCCAAAGGAAAAGGCAGCCCCCCACATATAATGACTGTGAGTTAAGATGAAATACAAACACAGAGATGAAATAGATTTAGCAAAGTGAGGCCCGACTTACTGAATAGACCGAGGATAGGAAAGATAGCTTTGTGGTCAACACAAAAACCTACAAACAACCACGTAGAGGGGCAAAAAGACCCTCCGCACCGACTAACGGTACGGAGGTGCTCCCTCTGCGTCTCAGAGCTTCCAGCAAGCAAGAAAAAACCAATATAGCAAGCTGGACAGAAAATATAGCAAACAAAAATAACATAAGCAGAACTTAGCTATGCAGGATAGACAGGCCACAGGAACGATCCAGGAGGAAGCAAGACCAATACTAGAACATTAAATAAATAGGGCAGCACACTGCAGCGCCAAAACATGCAAACTTGAAAAAACGAAATTTGAACTGCATTACTGCACTAGAAATATGAAAAATGAGAGCTTTTAGCGCACAAAAATGGCCAATTTTATGTGTACCTCGTAGCCACGTTAAGGCATCTCTCTTATACGAGGTCCTACGTTTGACCTACCTCACTGAGAATAAACGTCTCCATCTGAATGGGTACATGTAAAAACCTCTTCTTGGACTCAAATTCTCTCTCTATGTGGAGGGGTATTGGACCTACTATAATTAAAACACCTGAAGCTAGGAGGCGGGGAGTGCACGATCAGAAGGCTAGAGAATACATTTCAAAAAACCTGATCTGCACATCCAAACATAGACTGAGTGTGAACAGGTGCTGAACCCAGAGTCGCCAACTCGTATATAGTTAAATAAATAGGGCAGCACACTGCAGCGCCAAAACATGCAAACTTGAAAAAACGAAATTTGAACTGCATTACTGCACTAGAAATATGAAAAATGAGAGCTTTTAGCGCACAAAAATGGCCAATTTTATGTGTACCTCGTAGCCACGTTAAGGCATCTCTCTTATACGAGGTCCTACGTTTGACCTACCTCACTGAGAATAAACGTCTCCATCTGAATGGGTACATGTAAAAACCTCTTCTTGGACTCAAATTCTCTCTCTATGTGGAGGGGTATTGGACCTACTATAATCAAAACACCTGAAGCTAGGAGGCGGGGAGTGCACGATCAGAAGGCTAGAGAATACATTTCAAAAAACCTGATCTGCACATCCAAACATAGACTGAGTGTGAACAGGTGCTGAACCCAGAGTCGCCAACTCGTATATAGTTAAATAAATAGGGCAGCACACTGCAGCGCCAAAACATGCAAACTTGAAAAAACGAAATTTGAACTGCATTACTGCACTAGAAATATGAAAAATGAGAGCTTTTAGCGCACAAAAATGGCCAATTTTATGTGTACCTCGTAGCCACGTTAAGGCATCTCTCTTATATGAGGTCCTACGTTTGACCTACCTCACTGAGAATAAACGTCTCCATCTGAATGGGTACATGTAAAAACCTCTTCTTGGACTCAAATTCTCTCTCTATGTGGAGGGGTATTGGACCTACTATAATTAAAACACCTGAAGCTAGGAGGCGGGGAGTGCACGATCAGAAGGCTAGAGAATACATTTCAAAAAACCTGATCTGCACATCCAAACATAGACTGAGTGTGAACAGGTGCTGAACCCAGAGTCGCCAACTCGTATATAGTTAAATAAATAGGGCAGCACACTGCAGCGCCAAAACATGCAAACTTGAAAAAACGAAATTTGAACTGCATTACTGCACTAGAAATATGAAAAATGAGAGCTTTTAGCGCACAAAAATGGCCAATTTTATGTGTACCTCGTAGCCACGTTAAGGCATCTCTCTTATACGAGGTCCTACGTTTGACCTACCTCACTGAGAATAAACGTCTCCATCTGAATGGGTACATGTAAAAACCTCTTCTTGGACTCAAATTCTCTCTCTATGTGGAGGGGTATTGGACCTACTATAATTAAAACACCTGAAGCTAGGAGGCGGGGAGTGCACGATCAGAAGGCTAGAGAATACATTTCAAAAAACCTGATCTGCACATCCAAACATAGACTGAGTGTGAACAGGTGCTGAACCCAGAGTCGCCAACTCGTATATAGTTAAATAAATAGGGCAGCACACTGCAGCGCCAAAACATGCAAACTTGAAAAAACGAAATTTGAACTGCATTACTGCACTAGAAATATGAAAAATGAGAGCTTTTAGCGCACAAAAATGGCCAATTTTATGTGTACCTCGTAGCCACGTTAAGGCATCTCTCTTATACGAGGTCCTACGTTTGACCTACCTCACTGAGAATAAACGTCTCCATCTGAATGGGTACATGTAAAAACCTCTTCTTGGACTCAAATTCTCTCTCTATGTGGAGGGGTATTGGACCTACTATAATTAAAACACCTGAAGCTAGGAGGCGGGGAGTGCACGATCAGAAGGCTAGAGAATACATTTCAAAAAACCTGATCTGCACATCCAAACATAGACTGAGTGTGAACAGGTGCTGAACCCAGAGTCGCCAACTCGTATATAGTTAAATAAATAGGGCAGCACACTGCAGCGCCAAAACATGCAAACTTGAAAAAACGAAATTTGTACTGCATTACTGCACTAGAAATATGAAAAATGAGAGCTTTTAGCGCACAAAAATGGCCAATTTTATGTGTACCTCGTAGCCACGTTAAGGCATCTCTCTTATACGAGGTCCTACGTTTGACCTACCTCACTGAGAATAAACGTCTCCATCTGAATGGGTACATGTAAAAACCTCTTCTTGGACTCAAATTCTCTCTCTATGTGGAGGGGTATTGGACCTACTATAATTAAAACACCTGAAGCTAGGAGGCGGGGAGTGCACGATCAGAAGGCTAGAGAATACATTTCAAAAAACCTGATCTGCACATCCAAACATAGACTGAGTGTGAACAGGTGCTGAACCCAGAGTCGCCAACTCGTATATAGTTAAATATAGTTTTTGAATTGCAATACTAGAACATTGACTGGAGGCCAGGATCAAAGCACCAGGTGGAGTTAAATAGAGCAGCACCTAACGACTTAACCTCATCACCTGAGGAAGGAAACTCAGAAACCGCAGTACCACTCTCATCCACCAAAGGAAGCTTATAGACAGAACCAGCCGCAGTACCACTCACGACCACAGGAGGGAGCTTGGCCACAGAATTCACAACAGTATGTATGTCCGGGATTGGCATCTGCACCGTCGCAGCTACAGCTACAAAATTTTGCACAGTCACACGTCTGGACCCCGAGAGCGTCATAGGCTATGTTGTGAGGCGAAATTTTAACCCTGCGCTTTCCAATTCACCAAACAATTTTGCCCCTATCTACATAATGGGGAAAAAAGTGAAAGGAAAAGTGTTGGAGGCGTCGCAGCTACAGCAACAAAATTTTGCACAGTTACATGTCTGGACCCCGAGAGCATCATAGGCTATGTTGTGAGGTGAAATTTTAACCCCGCGCTTTCCAATTCACCAAACAATTTTGGCCCTATCTACATAATGGGGAAAAGTGAAAGGAAAAGTGTTGGAGGCAAATTGACAGCTGCCAGATGTGAACAAGGGGGACTTAAAGAATGAGAGCGATGGCACCAAAGAGTATATACCGTACAGCTGCTAAGGTGGGGCCCCGACATGGGATACTCACCACACACCGGGATATGAACACACACACAAAATGTGCTTGAACACATATCACCCTCAGCACACATTTCACCACACATACACCAACCTCGCCACATAAAAGTCGAAACACAAAAGTCGCCGCTCAAAACTCGCCACGCGCAAAACTTGCCACATGCAAAAACTAGGCTCACGCAAAACTCGCCACAAGTGCAAAACTCACCTCATGGAAAACTCGCCACACGCAAAACTTGCACACGCGGAAAAATTGCCACATGCACAAAAGTTGCAACACATGCAAAAGTTGCCTCACACAAAACTTGCACATACTCAAAAGGTACTACACATAAAACTCACCACGCGCAAAACTCGCCATGCGCAAAACTTGCTGCACACAACTTGCTACACTAACATGTCACATGCAACTCGACACACAAAAAGTTTCTACACGCATGTTTCCACACAAAACTCATCTCACAAAAGTCGCTACATGCATGTCGCCACACGCAACACAACACAACTTGACAAACGAAACTCGCCCTAAAACACACACAAGTCTGGTATTATCCTTCAAAAATAAAAATCTGATTAATAAGCAGACAAACTACAAGAGCAACAAATGTACCATATAGGAAATACGGCAGCTGTCAGTCACATGATCTGTCTATTATGTGTATGTGTGAGCTAATATATACTGCCAGGGGGAGGGCTTCCTGTTGGCTGGGGATTTATCAGGCTGCCAAATTAGCTTACAAATACTGAGGTAAAAATACTGACCAAATAACGTATGAATGCGGTCTAATACAGGAGGAGATGACACACAGGTATATACTATATACAGGAGAGATGGCACACAGGTATATACTATATACAGGAGGAGATGACACACAGATATATACTATATACAGGAGGAGATGACATACAGGTATATACTATATACAGGGGAGATGACATACAGGTATATACTATATACAGGAGCAGATGACCTACAGGTATATACTATATACAGGAGGAGATGACACACAGGTATATACTATATACAGGAGCAGATGACCTACAGGTATATATTATATACAGGAGGAGATGACACACAAGTATATACTATAAACAGGAGCAGATGACCTACAGGTATATACTATATACAGGAAGAGATGACACACAGGTATATACTATATACAGGAGCAGATGACCTACAGGTATGTACTATATACAGGAGGAGATGACATACAGGTATATGCTATATAGAAGATGACATACAGGTATATACTATATACAGGAGGAGATGACACACAGATATATACTATATACAGGAGGAGATGACATACAGGTATATACTATATATAGAAGGAGAAGACATACAGGTATATACTATATATAGGTGATGACATACAGGTATATACTATATTCAGGGGATATGGCACACAGCAGGTATATACTATATACAGGGGAGATGACAAACAGGTATATACTATATACAGGAGATGACATACAGGTGTATACTATATATAAGGGAGATGACAAACATGTATATACTGAGGTGAAAATGAAAAGGTGTGATTGCAAAATGAGAGGAGTGAGGGAAAATAGTGGAGTGATCGGAAAATGACAGATGTGAGGTCGAAATGACAAGTGTTAGGGGGGAATGAGAGGAGTGAGGGAGAAAATGAGAGGTGTGAGGGAGAAAATGAGAGATGTGAGGGGGAAAATGAAAGATGTGATTGGGAAAATGAGAGGCATGATGGGAAAATAAGAGAAGTGAGGTGCTATAACTAACCACAGATATTTACTATGCCCAGGCAATGCTGGTCTCTTCAGCTAGTCTAAAATAAAATAATATTGTACACATATATTTTGGCAAGAATATTCCTGTGTTTGCAGATCCATTAGGTGTATACCCACTGAAAAATATAAAAAAATTAGTGTTTCTTCTACAGTGTAATAAAGATTCTTGTTATTTTTAATTTACCGTATATACTCGAGTATAAGCCGACCCGAGTATAAGCCGACCTCCCCTAATTTTGCCACAAAAAACTGGGAAAACTTATTGACTCGAGTATAAGCCTAGGGTGGAAAATGCAGCAGCTACCGGTGAATTTCAAAAATAAAAATAGATGCTCCATACCGCTCATTATGGCCCCATAGCTGTGCCATATAGTGCTCTGCACCATTCATTATTGCCCCATAGCTGTGCCATATAGTGCTCTGCACCGTTCATTATTGTCCCATAGCTGCCATATAGTGCTCTGCACCGTTCATTATTGCCCCATAGCTGTGCCATATAGTACTCTGCACCGTTCATTATTGCCCCATAGCTGTGCCATATAGTGCTCTGCGCCGTTCATTATTGCCCCATAGCTGCCATATAGTGCTCTGCACCGTTCATTATTGCCCCATAGCTGTGCCATATAGTGCTCTGCGCCGTTCATTATTGCCCCATAGCTGTGCCATATAGTGCTCTGCACCGTTCATTATTGCCCCATAGCTGTGCCATATAGTGCTCTGCGCCGTTCATTATTGCCCCATAGCTGTGCCATATAGTGCTCTGCACCGTTCATTATTGCCCCATAGCTGTGCCATATAGTGCTCTGCGCCGTTCATTATTGCCCCATAGCTGCCATATAGTGCTCTGCACTGTTCATTATTGCCCCATAGCTGTGCCATAGAAAGCTCTGCCATTGCTGCTGCTGCTGCAATAAAAAAAAAAAAAAGCCATACTCACCTCTTGCTGCGTCCAGTCCCGGCGTCTCTCCGCACTGACTGATCAGGCAGAGGGCGCCGCGCACATTATATGCGTCATCGCGCCCTCTGACCTGAACAGTCAGAGTAAGAGGACGCAAAGACAGAGCGGCGCCCGGCGGGTGGAACGCAGACAGGTGAATATAAAATACTTACCTGCTCCCGGCGTCCGGCTCCTTCCCCCGTACAGCTGGTCTTCGGTGCCGCAGCCTCTTTCTCTATCAGCGGTCACCGGCACCGCTGATTAGAGAAATGAATATGCGGCTCCACCCCTATGGGAGGTGGAGCCGCATATTCATTTCTCTACTCAGCGGTCCCACGTGACCGCTGATAGAGGAAGAGCTGCAGCACCGAAGACCGTGTGACAGGCAGGGGGAGCATCAGGATCGCCGGGACTAGGTGAGTATGCCTCAGCGCCCTCTCCCCCTCACCCGCCGACTCTGCCACCCACCGTGAATCGAGTATAAGCCGAGAGGGGCACTTTCAGCCCAAAATTTTGGGTTGAAAATCTCAGCTTATACTCGAGTATATACGGTACTTGGCATCTGCTTCCTATGAATGTATAGGTATAGTATTTAATTTGGATGTGCCATTAATGGCTAGGCCAACTTTTGTTTATTTTCAATACTGAGATATGATGATGATCCATTGTAAAGAACATTAGTAGAAGGAACGAAGTTACATGGGGGATCATTCCTCAATGGCCATAACAGCACTACCAGGACCAAGGAAAACGTGCAGGAAAACCAAAAACTATTAAAAATACGAAAAATATAAAATCAACACAGCAATATACAGAATAATAGCTTGTAAGTTCAGCAAAAGACAGTGATCACAGGAATGGGGAAAAGTTGATATTATCATAGAGTCCCACTGGATGGACCGTGTCAAGGATCCAAATCCACCTAGAATCTACCTGGGCAAGTCGTTTGAAGACTCCACCGCCCCGAACACTCACCTGAAGCATATCTATACCCCTAATCCTGAGAAGACTGGCATCACAGTTGTGAAATCTCTTAAAATGGTGGGGTAAGATTTTTAACATGGAGATGTCATCACTAGCGGCCGCTGCAACGATGCCCAACACATGCTTTCTGGTCTGCACTTTTAGTTGACGTGTCGTCATCCCAACATAGATTTTATTGCACGGGCATACTGCATAATAGATAACATTTCTACTGGTACTGGTGATCCGCTTCCTTATCACAAATTGGCGGGAGTTGGTAAATGTATCACAGTGGTCAATGTTGGGACAAGTGACACAGCGGCCACACGGACCACACCCATGTCTCCCACCATTGAATCAAGAAATGTAGTTACAGTTTCACTGGTATAGTGGCTACAGACCAAAATGTCCTGTCAATTTTTAGATCATCTTGCTGCGATGTTAACCCTCTCAGGAAGGTATGGGGAAATTATAGGGTCGGCCTTAAGGATATGCCAGGATTTGTCCAAGATCCTTCTCATCAGTGGGAACTGGGAGTGATAGTTACGAACCAGACAATATCTTGGCCCTTATTTGTTCTAGTCTCATATAACAGGGTGTGTCTCGATGTATATTTGGCCCTTTTGAAAGCTTTTTTGATCATGCGGTTACTATAACCCAGTTCAACCAACCTTTTTTTCAAATCATCAGCCTGTACTAAAAAGTCCTCCTCAGTGGAACATAATCTCCAGAGCTGTAAGAACTGACCAGTGGGGATGGATTGGTTCATGTGGCCAGGATGTGCAGAGGAAGCATGCAACAATATATTCGTGGATGTCGGTTTATGGTAAATGTCTGTTTGCAACTCCCCATATGTGTCACGTTTTAATGTAACATCCAGGAACTCGATTGTGTCATTATCACATTTATATGTTATATAGATGTTACGAACATTTCTATTTAAGGATGACATAAAGTCCTGGAGACATTCTTTGGATCCCTGCTAGATCATCATGATGTTATCAATGTACTGCATTCAGGAGAGGACGTCGTCCATTGACGACAGAAGATCCGGCAGGAAGAGGTCCCTCTCCCACAGCCCCAGGAACAGGTTGGCGTAGGCTGGGAACTTGCACGCCCCCTGACTAAGGTTGTTCTCTGAAACGCGCCCCCCTGGACATCTAGACTGCACTCACTGAAGGGTTTTATGCTGTTAATTTATTATATGTACCGCAGGGTATATTGTCCCGGAGGAGAGATTATGGTGGATTTGCCACCTACTGAGTAGCAGCAGACTTTGCATTTGGATTCTGCCTCTCCAGGTCATGTTGCAATATGTCACCACTGTGACACACGATGGAGGATATAAATCATTTAATGTCCATTACTAGATGCTCAGAGTACACGTTTCTTTTGCACAGCACTTTTACAGGTTATTGTTCTGTATTTCACTTCCTTTCACTAGTGTCTGTAGATTTTAGCAAGAAAGTTTGTTCATGTTTTTATTTTCAATACAATCTGTAGCTTCAAGGACCCTCTCATTTTTGTTCACGTGACTTGTGAATGCTGAGGCACGGATCTTCACTGTTCATATTGACCAACTCTGGTTTCTTTTACGGTTGTCTCCTGGACAAAGCAGTAATTTAGTGCATTAACATTAAGGGCAATATGCCTGTTCCCGATACAATTGATATGGTGGGAGCGGATCAGAGTAAAATCATGTGCATTAACACAAAAGGCAACATACCTATTCCTGTTGCCCTTGAGCCAGGGGGAGTGGCTAAGGGTAAAGTAATTAAATGCATCAACATGAAGGGCAAGATGCCTATCCTCGAAGACATTGACCTAGTTGGAGCGGTTAACAGTGAATGTCATCAAATGCATTAAAAAACAATTAAAATAGGTTGATTTCAATTACTATGTCCAAATATTATGAAAGTTATTTAATGGTCAGGTTTAATGTTGATGTTATATTGTGTATAGCTTTTAATTACTCATATTTATAATATGTTACCCTTTATATATACTCATCACTTTTCCGGTAGTAGTAGTAAGTTGGTTTAAGAAAGTATTACTGCACATAACAGCTACTGTGCTTAATGGTGGCTTCTAGGACCAAAAACTGTGAATTGGTGAATTATTAGAGCTGGCTACAATACATGCGGTATAATAGTTTTTGAGGCATGACAGATGTCATTATACAGGTATTCAGACTGTGGCTACCACCTTTCTTATAGTGTACTTTCCACATTCCCCATTATGTGACCCTCATGGCAGGATTTTTAGTGACTGTTATTTTGATTTAGTTACCATATTATCGATCATAATTTGGTAGAGTTGCATTGATAAAATTATTCTGTCGGAGTGCTGGAATTGTGTTACTTGTATGCATAGTCTTTCCATAGCATGTAGAAATGGTTGATGGCTTTATTAGGCATGGTTGATGGTGGTCAAGTCCATTTAAGGTGTCATATGTCCTGTTTGGTGGCGGTTGAGTCCATTTAAGGTGTCAAATGTGCTCTTTGGTGGCGGTTGAGTCCATTTAAGGTGTCAAATGTTCTCTTTGGTGGCGATTTAGGAGTCTCGTGGAAGTTGCGGACAGGTTAAGGTGGGCTCATTTTAACTAATAGAGGAGGTAAAAACCTCAAGGAGGTGAACAGGCTTGGCTTTAGTGGCCAGCCTCAAGGACATTGTAATAGTTATGTCAATCAGGGGTGGGCACAGTGGTTAAAAAGCTTACTGGCTATGCTTGAATGGCAAGCCAGTGCATGCCGCCCCTTTATAGCTGTCTGTCCTGGTGCTGTATGTCAGACAGCTGGTGGTGTCACAGTACTTGTGATTCCCAATTTACTAGCATTTCACCTGACTCCTACTGTGGTTGTTTTAATCCTATGATTTAAATAAAGCTGTGGCCATTTTGACAACCAAAATAATGTGTTTTGTGTATTTATTCTAGTGCCTAGGTTTACTGTAGTTATGGTTCTGTTAAGATGGAGTGGGGGTCCATCCCATATCCAAAAGTCAAGAAAAAACTGGGGCACTAAGAGGAGAAGGATATGACTTTGGGAGGGATTGGACCTTTTAACTCCTGCAGTTTGGTTTATATACAACCCTAAACAGTTATTCAACACCTTCAATTCTCTCCTCCATCCCCCAGCACCTCCTCCCTCCCCACTCATCTCAGCTGAAGAATTTGCCTCATTTTTCAAGCAGAAGATTGATAACATCAGAGACAGTTTTGGTCAACAACCCCCAGAGCCCTTCCTCCCGACTTCCCAGCCCTCCACCTCCAAAAGCAACTTCTCCACCATTACAGAAGATCGACTCTCCACTCTACTCTCAAGATCACATCTCACCACCTGTGCACTTGACCCGATCCCATCCAACTTCATCCCAAACCTCACCACAGTCTTCATCCCAACCCTAACCCATCTCTTCAACCTATCACTAACAACTGGTGTTTTCCCCTCAAGCTTTAAACATGCCTCCATCAAAAAGCCCTCTCTTGACCCATCCTCTGTATCTAGCTATCGCCCTATATCACTTCTCCGCTATGCCTCCAAGCTACTGGAACAACACGTCTACCTTGAACTGTCCTCCCATCTCTCTTCTTGCTCCCTCTTCGACCGCTTACAATCTGGCTTCCGGTCACACCACTCCACTGAAACTGCCCTTACTAAGGTCACCAATGACCTCTTAACTGCCAAGAGAAAGCGACACTACTCTGTCCTCCTTCTCCTGGACCTGTCGGCTGCCTTTGACACAGTGGACCATTCCCTATTATTACAGACCTTCTCATCCCTTGGCATCACAGACTTGGCCCTATCCTGGATCTCATCATACCTAACAGACCGGACATTCAGCGTCTCCCACTCACACACCACCTCCTTACCTCGCCTCCTATCTGTCGGAGTCCCACAAGGTTCAGTCCTAAGGCCCCTGCTCTTCTCCATTTACACCTTTGGCCTGGGACAGCTCATAGAATCTCATGGCTTTCAGTATCATTTCTATGCTGATGACACACAGATATACATCTCTGGACCAGATATCACCTCCCTACTAACCAGAATCCATCAATGTCTGTCCACTATTTCATCCTTCTTCTCCACTAGATTTCTGAAAGTTAACATGGATAAAACAGAATTCATCATTTTTCCCCATCTCATGTGACCCCCCCAACGAACCTATCCATTACAGTAAATGGCTGCCCACTCTCCCCAGTCCCACAAG
The DNA here is from genome assembly GCF_032444005.1 of Ranitomeya imitator. Lineage (NCBI taxonomy): Eukaryota > Metazoa > Chordata > Amphibia > Anura > Dendrobatidae > Ranitomeya > Ranitomeya imitator. The sequence goes on along the minus strand of NC_091285.1, from coordinate 252,016,096 downwards.
CTTGCTGCCTCAGGGTAATCCTTGACGCTGATCTCTTCTTCAAACCACATATCCAAGCCCTTTCCACATCCTGCCGACTTCAACTCAAAAATATTTCATGAATCTGTTCATTCCTCAACCAAGAATCTGCAAAAACCCTAGTCCATGCCCTCATCATCTCTCACCTTGACTACTGCAACCTCCTGCTCTGTGGCCTCCCCTCGAACACTGTTGCACCTCTCCAATCTATTCTAAACTCTGCTGCCTGACTAATCCACCTGTCCCCCCGCTATTCCCCAGCTTCTCCCCTCTGTCAATCCCTTCACTGGCTCCCCATTGCCCAGAGACTCCAGTACAAAACCCTAACCATGACATACAAAGCCATCCACAACCTGTCTCCTCCATACATCTGTGACCTCATCTCCCGGTACTTTCCTGCATGCAACCTCCGATCCTCACAAGGTCTCCTTCTCTATTCCCCTCTTATCTCCTCTTCCCACAATCGCATACAAGATTTCTCTCTCTCATCACCCCTACTCTGGAACTCTCTACCACAACATATCAGACTCTCACCTACCATCGAAACCTTCAAAAAGAGCCTGAAGACCCACCTCTTCCAACAAGCCTATAACCTGCAGTAACCACCGATTGACCAAACCGCTGCATGACCAGCTCTACCCTTGCCTACTGTATTCTCATCCATCCCTTGTAGATTGTGAGCCTTTGCAGGCAGGGTCCTCTCTCCTCCAGTACCAGTTATGACTTGTATTGTTTAAGATTATTGTATTTGTTTTTATTATGTATATCCCTCCTTACATGTAAAGCGCCATGGAATACATGGCGCTATAACAATAAACAATAATAATAATAATATAGCAGTAGTGTTGAGTGATACTTTCCGATATTTGAAAGTATCGGTATCGGATGGTATCGGCCGATACCGGCAAAATATCGGATCTCGCCGATACCGAGTTCCGATACCAATACAAGTCAATGGGACACAAATATCGGAATGTATCCTCGATGGTTCCCAGGGTCTGAAGGAGAGGAAACTCTCCTTCAGGCCCTGGGATCCATATTAATGTAAAAAATAAAGAATAAAAATAAAAAATATGGCTATACTCACCCCTCCGAAGAACCCTGGCTGTCACCGCTGCAAGCGTCCGCCTCCGTTCCTGAGAAATGCAGAGAGTGAAGGACCTTCGATGACGTCGCGGTCAGGTGACCGGTCACCTGACCGCTCACGTGACCGCTCACCAGACCTTGACATCACCAAAGGTCCTACAGTCTCAGGAACGGAGGCAGACGCTCACAGCGGCGACAGCCAGGGTCCTTCGGAGGGGTGGGTATAGCCATATTTTTTATTTTTATTCTTTATTTTTTACATTAATATGGATCCCAGGGCCTGAAGGAGAGTTTTATCTCCTTCAGACCCTTGGAACCACACGCACCACACACTCCGATACCGATTTCCGATATCACAAAAATATCGGAACTCGGTATCGGAATTCCGATACAGCAAGTAACGGCCGATACCCGATACTTGTAGTATCGGAATGCTCAACACTATATAGCAGTGTAGATTTTAGGCAAGAGTGATGTTGCTTTAAGATGAAGGAGCACAGTATGTGTGCCTGGTGTTTTACTGTGAGCGGGATGGGGGCTTATATAGAGAAAGTGAATCTGTCTCTCTACCTCTTTCTTTCATCAGATGAAATGGAGAATACATCACCTCCCCTCCCGCCCCGGTTATAATCATGGTCCTGAAACATTTTAATTATTACTTGTATAATGGTGAATGCATTATTGTATTTGCCATTGTATATCTTTTAACAGGTCCAATTTTATCATGACTATAAAGAGTTAACATTTGCATTAACCTTCTAAGCCCAAGGGAAAGGCAATCCTTCAGCTATGGTTCCCTAGAGGTTTCCTCCACAGGGGTTTTTTCCTGTCAAGCGCTGTAGATGACTCTTTGTGAGTCAGAGGTTTGTCAAGCTTAGTCCCCTTAATGCTTTTGCAGGGACCTCTAGTTTATAAGTTTACAAAAGTAATTTATTAAAAAGTGTCAAATGTAACTTGGAGTTTATAACCCGTCACAGCTTTGCGGTTTAGGAGTCAGGTGGAAGTTGCGGACAAGTTAAGGAGGACTCAATTTAACTAATAGAGTAGGTAAAAACCTCATGGTGATGAATGTGCTCAGCTCTGGTGCCCAGCCTCAAGGACGTTGTAATGGTAATGTCAGTACTTTTGAATCCCAATTTACTAGCACGTCACCTGACTCTTACTGTGGTTGTTTTATTTTTATGTGATTCAAATAAAGCTGTGGCCATTTTGACAACCAAAGAAATGTTTTGTGTGTTCTAGTGCCTAGGTTTGCTGAAGTTATGGTTGTGTTAAGATGGAGTCGAGGTTATTGATGAGCAAATATACTCATTACTCGAGATTTCCCGAGCATGCTCGGGTGTCCTCCGAGTATTCTTTAGTGCTCGGAGATTTAGTTTTCATCGCCGCAGCTGATTGATCTACATCTGTTAGCCAGCATAAGTACATGTGGGGGTTGCCTGGTTGCTAGGGAATCCCCACATGTAATCAAGCTGGCTAAGAGATGTAAATCATTCAGCTGAGGTGAGGAAAACTAAATATCCGAGCACTAAAAAATATTCGGAGGTCTCCCGAGTGTGCTCGGGAAACCGCGAGTAACGAGTATATTCACTCATCACTAGTGTTGAGCATTCCGATGCTGCAAATATCGGGTATCGGCCGATATTCACGGTATCGGAATTCCGATACTGAGTTCTGATACTTTTGCAATATCGGATACCGGAATCATGAGTTCCCATAATGTAAAGAGCCAGTTTAATTTAATACAGCCAATGAGGAATCATTAGAAGTGTGGGCACATCCTGTTCTGCATGTTAGACCAGGGACACACTAGACCGTAATACGGACGAGTGCAATGCGCTAAAAAAATCGCATAGCGCTCATCCCAATGTTAATCTATGGGGCAGCTCCCATCATCCGATATTTTCTTGGCCGTATTCAGGATCCAAGTGAAATCGCAGCATGCTGCAATTGTCAGCGTATCTCGGCTGAGAATCGCCAATGCAAGTCTATGGGTGCGAGAAAAAATCGGATTACACATGGACCATGTGTGTGCATTGCGAGAAATACGGAAGACTTCTCCAGGTGACAGGAAATTGAATCATCCATTATCAGGAAGCTTTGGCATGCTAATTTCTGGGCCACGCTGGATTGAAAAGCAGGAAGCACGCCTCCACGGAGTGTACTGTGTAGCAGCATGGCCAGACATATAAATGTTGAGATGCTGATTGCTCTGGTCCATGATAGACCAGAATTATGGGACCAATGCGACGCACATTATGCGGACCGTGAACGTAAAGACGCAGCATGGAGGGCAATCTGTCGCCACATGTCCCGCGATTTTGATGAGCGACCTCATGAGGTTCAGAAGAAATTTGTAAGTACCATCCTTTACCAAAATTGTGTTTAAAATTGGGTTGCTGATAAAACTAACCATGAACACATCATATGTGGTATGTTTATTAGTGACGTAAATGTTAAAGGGAACCTGTCACCCCGTTTTTTCAGATTGAGATAAAAATACTGTTAAATAGGGCCTGCGCTGTGCGTTACAATAGTGTATGTAGTGTACCCTGATTCCCCACCTATGCTGCGAAATACATTACCAAAGTCGCCGTTTTCGCCTGTCAATCAGGCTGGTCAGGTCAGGTGGGCGTGGTGACATCGCTGTTTCTTCCCCAGCTTTCCGTTGGTGGCGTAGTGGTGTGCGCATGTCCAAGTGCCGAATCCACTGTGCGCAGGTGAAGAAAAAGCGCGCGATCTGCGCTATTACCCTTGTCATCGGTGGGGTGGCTATCTTCCTGAGGCCGCGCGAGCGCAGACGGAGTGCTCTGCTGCACGGGGCTTCAGGAAAATTGTCGCGGGATGCCGCGCGTGCGCAGATGGAGATCGCGGCGGCTATTTTCCTGAAGCCGAGATGCAAACTCTGCTTTGGGAAAATGGCCGCCGCAATCTCCATCTGCGCACTTGCGGCATCCCGCGGCCATTTTCCTGGGGAAGGAACAGCGATGTCACCATGCCCACCTGACCTGACCAGCCTGATTGACAGGCGAAAACGGCGACTTTGGTAATGTATTTCGCAGCATAGGTGGGGAATCAGGGTACACTACATACACTATTGTAACGCACAGCGCAGGCCCTATTTAACAGTATTTTTATCTCAATCTGAAAAAACGGAGTGACAGGTTCCCTTTAAAATCATCAACATGACACACAAATATGGTTGAAATGTACTAGCAATAGTGCTTTAATATAGGACAAAGGGATTTTTATGTCCCCCTAGGCTCCAGGGCCCGTGTGTGATTGCAAACCCTGTACCTGTTGGAGTTATGTGCTTGATAGTTAAAACAATTCTTGTGTTTCTTTGCAGTGAATGATGTCAATAGACGCTGGCGGAGTTGCCGGGACCAATACCAGTGTGAACGTCAACTTTCTGGGCGGAGTGGTGATGCAGCACCCAAAAAAGAAAATATCTTTATTATGATCGTCATAATTTTCTTGCACCAGTGATGGAGCTCAGACCGTAAGTGCATGCATGTCACAAAATTTTTAACACATGTTATAACGTGAATATGTTTAAAAATTTTTTTTTACATTTTTTAAAATCCAGAACAGAGTCAAATCTGACAGAAAGGGAGACTGCATCTGACTCCGAGGTGGTAATTGACCCCGTTGGTGAAGGTGCCAAAATGGCTGGACCATCTGGCCAACCAACAAGCAGCAACCAACCACCACCACAACCAGCAGCAGCAACTTCTGCCACACAGGAGGCCAATCTAGAGGTGGAGGAAGGCACCCAGAGCAGCAGTCCAACCTAGGCTCTGGATACATCACCACAGCCTACTACAAGACCAAACCGTGGTCGGCGCAGAAGGGTGGCTTCTACCACTGCCACCTGGAGGCAAGTGGATACAGGGGTGTTGGACTATTTGGCCAGGGCTGCCCATGGCGATGGGGAGGAAATGTACTTCCGCAGTCTTGCCCGCTACTTACATCCAATTCCGTGCTCGCTCAGGCTGTGGACCAGAGGTTGTCTACAAATAGTGCTACAAATAGTGATAGATGCGGCAACACCCCCAAACAACCCTACTCCTGTGTTTAACTACCTCGAAAGTTGGCAAATGTCATCTACAAACCTTCTGGCGGTGGAAGACCTTACACCGGCACAAACACAACCAGTCGCAGCACCACCCCCGCTACGTATAGCTCCACAACAACAGCCTGCCCAAAGCAACCAACAAACACAATTTAGGCCAATTTATGATTATCCAGCAACTGTCCAATCTGACCACTTGAACAGACACACGTTTGGAGGCTGGTCCCAACATGTGTCTGTTCGACATGGCCATATTGGGGGGGGTATGACCAAATGGGACAGTCCAGTACACAGAACTTAATGCACTTATACCCTCAACATCAATTTTTACCTCACATACAGGATAGAACCTTGCAACACCACCCTCCATATATATCTGGCATACCACAGGTTGACAGTCAGGTTGGTCATCCACCTAGGCCAAGTTTCGCATATGCTGGACACCCGCCATCACCATCACCACCCCCAACCTACCAGAACCTGTAATTTCTCCAAACCAGGTTTTGGCTTGTCATTTACGCTGTTTTTGGTGTTAAGTTATTTGCGCCCTTCGCATGTTATGCTTTCTTGTTTGCTCAGGTTAATATGCCTACAATTACATATGATGTGAATATGTTTTTTGGCTACTAGATATATGCTTTGAGCAATAAAAAATAGTTTTACAAATATGAGTGTTATGTATTGTTATGACTACATACATGATGTGACAACTTAACAAAATAAGTATTTTTAACAGACTACACAATTCTAACAGGAACAATATGCTATTTATTAAGTTAGAATATAACTAAGGATTAAAGCAAAACAGTATTGTCTTGCCAGACAGACGATCCCTCTGTTGACAAAAAATAATCACAAACTTTTAGGCCTGAGGGCTGACGATGTGAAGGAAGAACACGTGTAGTAGGCAAGACAGTATTTGCATAATCAACTTCATCAACAGCAGATGATGGGCAACCATGGTATCTTGTAAAGTTGTGAAGAACAACACATGCTTTGATCACGTCATTGACATTGCCTTCACTCAGTTGAATTGCGGACTGAAGTACCCGCTATTTTGCAGTGAGAATGCCGAATGAACACTCTACCAGACGGCGGGCACGGGAAAGACGCAAATTAAAAATTTGCCGCCGGTAGTCCAGGCCTCTCTGTGGATACGGTCTCAAGATGTTCCTTGATAATTGAAACGCCTTATCTGCTACCATCATGTAAGGCAACGCATCCAAATTAGCCCCTGGTATGTGACTTGGGGATGGGAGATCCAAATCATTGTGGCGCAGCCGCCGACCCATAATGGAAGAACTGAAGACTCTAGAGTCTCCAGTTCTCCCATAGGCCCCAATATCTACAATTATAAACCTGTAGTTGCTGTCGACTAGGGCCAACAGCACTACAGAGAAAAACTGTTTATAATTATAGAACTGGGTCCCTGATCTCGGCGGCTTACGCACACCGATGTGCTTTCCGTCCAGAGCCCCAATACAGTGCGGAAACTGGCACGTGTCCTGAAATCCTTGTGCAATACGTAACCAGTCTGCCATTTTAGGCTCAGGCATCACCTCTTGATGGAGTCTTCTCCAGATTTCCGAGCATGTATCCCGCACAGTTCCAGAAATTGTGGATTTGCCCACTAAAAATTCTAAATGCAGTGCCACATATGAAAGGCCAGTGGCAAGGAATCTAAAAGAAAACAGAGTATGTTTAAAAAAAAAAACACAAAATGAACACATTACATTTTATATGGTCAAAAACTAAGATTAGATAACTAAGAAGCCATGTTTAATCAAACATTAAGGACATGCGATGGCTTTGATGTTCTATAAACGAAAATATTATAAAATCATAAATGATGTTGAAGTTACATAACAATTTAATGATCTAATTATAAAAAGGGGTAAGACCATGAAAGTAAAAACATTATTTGTAAAAAGAGGATTTATACATACCGTAACGTAAGGATAAGGCGCTCCTCTGCAGAAATAGGTTTGCGCACCCTGGTGTCCTTCTTGGTGATCCCTGGTCACAAAATCTCCAACAAAATATCAAACGTTTCTATCCTCATCCGACAATAGCTGAAGAACTTGTCTGGATTTGTCCTCAGAGCAGCATACAGACGGTTGAAATGGCCTTTATTGATCCGTTGCTTCAAAAGTGGATGTACCCACATCCGTCTCCGCCTCCTCAGATCTACAATAACTGGGTATGGCTCCGCAAAACGTTGGGAAAGTACCCAGTTGTATAGCACACGCTCTGTGGTGTTAAAAGTCAGTAGATCAGACATGTTGCTCAGCAAGAAGAAATCCACCAACACAAGCAGGGACTGTACTGCATAGATTGGTGGCTGCCACCTGTTTTAGGGCCATTAGATAGTGTTCTTGATGATGATTTACATTTTTTTCAGCTGAAAAAAACGTTATATGTCCATTTTGCAAGCCTGCAAGAAAATCTCGCCATACGGAAGCCATACGGATGTCACACGGATGTCAAACGGATCATTTGATGCGAGAAAATCGCATCCTCGCACTGCACACGGATCACTATTTTGTTAACATTTCTGCGATTCTCATCTGTGAAAAATGGACCGTTTTTTTATACGTTGTGTGTGTCCCCTGCATTAGGCATGTAACTACTGGCATGGCTGTGATTGGCTGCTGAAATGATGTCATGATGCACTATAAAAGCCGTCGCCGCCATTTTGGGTTCACTCTGCTGTGAATTCAAGTTAGGGACAGGACGCTGTTGTTCTGACTGAGGGATAGTTTAAGATAGCGATTTGCTTCATTGTGCTTTACCCAGGCTAATTTGGCAACCGCTGTGTGAGAGCCTTGTTTTTGTCTTGCAGCGCTGTTCACGGCTGTCTGAAAGGTCTCTGTGTGAGTGCATCCCACTCTGTAGTCTGTTCTGCAGCCACAGCTGTTTGTAGTCAGCTCAGGGTGCATCACTGTCTCATTCTGTTCCATTGTCCTTTATTCAATTAGTGCTGCCTGCTGCACATTTTTCCAGATTTATCCTATTAGTGGGTTTCCATCCATATCCAGCTAGATTGCGGAAAAACACTATATAGGAGTACATAGAGAAGCCTTTCTGCAGCCTTGTGCCCTGCAACCCCAGCCAGATTAGTATTAGCCTATTTTTTGGAGCCTCATCTATTGCATTGTAGGTCACCTTCCTGCATTGTAATCGCTACAAAAAGTTTGTGATACTATCGGTTTTACATCTTTGGGCACATCCAGTGTCTTATTGTAAAAAAAAGCAAAAAGTTAATAAAGTTCACCAAACACTCCACTTTACAGTTGTGTAGGCCACATTAACTCATATTAAAGTCTCGTCCACACTTTATAAAATTAGTGTTTCTTATACCTGTTAGCAGCTGTTCAGGAATAAGCACACTAAACCCTTAGTACTTTTCTGCCTATCTTTATCAGTCTACCAAGCTGAAGAAGGCAGGGAGTAAGGCACGTGGTCATGGGCGTGGAGTTTCTGCAGGGAGAGGAGGTGGGGATTCTGTGCCTACTGAGGGCACCGGTGACTCATCATCCCCCAGTTTTAGCAGGGAACAGTCCTTCATGCTCAGCTTTGTAGGAGCTTGCCGTACCCCACTGCTGCGGGACGAACAAATTGAAGCCGTTATCGGATGGATGGCAGCTAACACATTGACTTCAATTAGTGCCACATCCTCTCAGGCACAGAGCACTGAAGAGCACCCATCTGTCTCTTCACCACCTGCCAAATTGCCCAGGCAGTGAGAAAGCCCAGGACAGGAGCCATCTCTACTTCTGTTCTCTGAATCTCTTGGCTTGGAAAGAGGGGGCCAGCCAAGCAGCATTCGAGAAACAGAAGAAGAGGCAGTATGCAGTGATGTGCAACTACTTTGTCTCTCTCAATCAGAGGAGGCGGGTGGGCCAGTGCCTATGGTCAGCACTGTTATGACCTGGTGGTTAGGACAATAATGGACCAGGTGGTAAAGAGCACACGGAAAGACCTGATATTTAATAATAATAATAAGGACAAGCTCTGGGACGTGGGAACTCTGCTGACCGCAATCCCTAATCCTATCACACACACTAGAAATAGCCGTGGATTGCTCCTAACGCTCCCTATGCAACTCGTCACAGCCTAAGGAACTAGCTAGCCCTAAAGATAGAAAAATAAAGCCTACCTTGCCTCAGAGAAATTCCCCAAAGAAAAAGGCAGCCCCCCACATATAATGACTGAGAGTTAAGATGAAAATCACAAACACAGAGATGAAATAGATTTTGCAAAGAGAGGCCCGACTTACTGAACAGACAGAGGATAGGAAAGGTGACTTTGCAGTCAGCACAAAAACTACAAAAAACCCACGCAGAGGGCGCAAAAGACCCTCCACACCGACTCACGGTGCGGAGGCGCTCCCTCTGCGTCCCAGAGCTTCCAGCAAGCAAGACAAAAATCAAAATAGCAAGCTGGACAGAAAAATAGCAAACAAGAGAAAAACAAGCAGGAACTTAGCTTCTGTTGGAGAAGACAGGTCACAAGAACGATCCAGGAGCGAACAGACCAATACTGGAACATTGACAGGTGGCATGGAGCAATGATCTAAGTGGAGTTAAATAGAGCAGCCAGCTAACGAATTAACCTCGTCACCTGTGGAAGGAAACTCAGAAGCCGCAGCCCCACTCACAACCACCAGAGGAAGCCCATGGACAGAACCAGCCGAAGTACCATTCATGACCACAGGAGGGAGCTTGACAACAGAATTCACAACAGTACCCCCCCTTGAGGAGGGGTCACCGAACCCTCACCAGAGCCCCCAGGCCGACCAGGACGAGCCAAATGAAAGGCACGAACCAGATCGGCAGCATGAACATCAGAGGCAAAGACCCAGGAATTATCTTCCTGACCATAACCCTTCCACTTGACCAGGTACTGGAGTTTCCGTCTCGAAATACGAGAATCCAAAATCTTCTCCACCACATACTCCAACTCCCCCTCAACCAACACCGGGGCAGGAGGATCAACGGATGGAACCACAGGTGCCACGTATCTCCGCAACAACGACCTATGGAATACATTATGGATGGCAAAAGAAGCTGGAAGGGTCAAACGAAATGACACAGGATTGAGAACCTCAGAAATCTTATACGGACCAATGAAACGAGGCTTAAACTTAGGAGAGGAAACCTTCATAGGAACATAACGAGACGACAACCAAACCAAATCCCCAACACGAAGTCGGGGACCCACACAGCGCCGGTGGTTAGCGAAACGTTGAGCCTTCTCCTGGGACAATGTCAAATTGTCCACCACATGAGTCCAAATCTGCTGCAACCTATCCACCACAGTATCCACACCAGGACATTCCGAAGACTCAACCTGCCCTGAAGAGAAACGAGGATGGAAACCAGAATTGCAGAAAAACGGCGAAACCAAAGTAGCCGAGCTGGCCCGATTATTAAGGGCGAACTCAGCCAAAGGCAAAAAGAATCAGCAGAAACAAAGCATCTCAGATATGTTTCCAAAGTCTGATTAGTTCGTTCGGTTTGGCCATTTGTCTGAGGATGGAAAGCCGAAGAAAAAGACAAATCAATGCCCATCTTAGCGCAAAAGGACCGTCAAAACCTCGAAACAAACTGGGAACCTCTGTCCGAGACGAGGTTCTCTGGAATGCCATGCAAACGAACATCATGCTGGAAAAACAATGGCACCAAATCAGAGGAGGAAGGCAATTTAGATAAGGGTACCAAATGGACCATCTTAGAGAAGCGATCACAAACCACCCAAATGACCGACATCTTTTGAGAAACAGGGAGATCCAAAATAAAATCCATAGAAATATGCGTCCAGGGCCTCTTCGGGACCGGCAAGGGCAAAAGCAACCCACTGGCACGAGAACAGCAGGGCTTAGCCCGAGCACAAGTCCCACAGGACTGCACAAAAGAACGCACATCCCGTGACAAAGACGGCCACCAAAAGGATCTAGCCACCAAATCTCTGGTACCAAAGATTCCAGGATGACCAGCCAACACCGAACAAACCTCAGAGATAACTCTACTAATCCATTTATCAGGGACAAACAGTTTCTCCGCTGGGCAACGGTCAGGTCTATCAGCCTGAAATTTTTGCAGCACCCGCCGCAAATCAGGGGAGATGGCAGACAAAATTACCCCTTCTCTGAGAATACCCGCCGGCTCAGGAACACCCGGAGAGTCGGGCACAAAGCTCCTTGACAGGGCATCAGCCTTCACATTCTTAGAGCCAGGAAGGTACGAAACCACAAAATCAAAACGGGAGAAAAATAGCGACCAACGAGCCTGTCTAGGATTCAACCGTTTGGCAGACTCGAGATAAGTCAAATTCTTGTGATCCGTCAAGACCACCACGCGATGCTTGGCTCCTTCAAGCCAATGACGCCACTCCTCGAATGCCCACTTCATGGCCAACAACTCTCGATTGCCAACATCATAATTGCGCTCAGCAGGCGAAAACTTTCTAGAAAAGAAGGCACATGGTTTCATCACCGAGCCATCAGAACTTCTTTGCGACAAAACAGCCCCTGCTCCAATCTCAGAAGCATCAACCTCGACCTGAAACGGGAGCGAAACATCTGGCTGGCACAACACAGGGGCAGAGGAAAAACGACGCTTCAACTCCTGAAAAGCTTCCACAGCCGCAGAAGACCAAATGACCACATCAGCACCCTTCTTGGTCAAATCAGTCAACGGTTTAGCAACACTAGAAAAATTACTGATGAAGCGACGATAAAAATTAGCAAAGCCCAGGAACTTTTGCAGACTCTTCACAGATGTCGGCTGAGTCCAATCATAAATGGCCTGGACTTTAACAGGGTCCATCTCGATAGTAGAAGGGGAAAAAATGAAACCCAAAAATGAAACCTTCTGAACTCCAAAGAGACACTTTGACCCCTTCACAAACAGAGAATTAGCACGAAGGACCTGGAACACCATTCTGACCTGCTTCACGTGAGACTCCCAATCATCCGAGAAGACCAAAATATAATCCAAATATACAATCAGGAATTTATCCAGGTACTCTCGGAAGATGTGATGCATAAAGGACTGAAATACTAATGGAGCATTGGAAAGCCCGAATGGCATAACCAGGTACTCAAAATGGCCCTCGGGCGTATTAAATGCTGTTTTCCATTCCTCGCCCTGTTTAATACGCACAAGATTATACGCCCCTCGAAGATCTATCTTGGTGAACCAACTAGCCCCTTTAATACGAGCAAACAAATCAGACAGCAGCGGCAAAGGATACTGAAACCTGACTGTAATTTTATTAAGAAGGCAGTAATCAATACAAGGTCTCAAAGAACCATCCTTCTTGGCCACAAAAACGAACCCTGCTCCTAACGGTGATGACGACGGGCGAATATGACCTTTCTCCAAGGATTCCTTTATATAACTCCGCATAGCGGCGTGTTCTGGCACAGATAAATTGAACAGTCGGCCCTTAGGAAACTTACTACCAGGAATCAAATTAATAGCACAATCGCAATCTCTATGAGGAGGTAGGGCACTGGATTTGGGCTCATCAAATACATCCCGGTAATCCAACAAAAACTCCGGAACTTCAGAAGGTGTGGATGATGAAATAGACAAAAATGGAAAATCACCATGTACCCCCTGACAACCCCAGCTGGACACAGACATAGATTTCCAATCCAATACTGGATTATGGACCTGTAGCCATGGCAACCCCAAAACGACCACATCACGCAGATTATGCAACACCAAAAAGCGAATATCCTCCTGATGTGCAGGAGCCATGCACATGGTCAATTGGGTCCAATACTGAGGCTTATTCTTGGCCAAAGGCGTAGCATCAATTCCTCTCAATGGAATAGGATACTGCAAGGGCTCCAAGAAAAAACCACAGCGCCTAGCAAACTCCAAGTCCATCAAATTCAGGGCAGCGCCTGAATCCACAAATGCCATAACAGAATAGGATGACAAAGAGCAAATCAGAGTAACGGACAAAAGAAATTTTTACTGTACCGTACCAATGGTGGCAGACCTAGCGAACCGCTTAGTGCGCTTAGGACAATCGGAGATAGCATGAGTGGAATCACCACAGTAAAAACACAGCCCATTCCGACGTCTGTGTTCTTGCCGTTCAGCTTTGGTCAAAGTCCTATCACATTGCATAGGCTCAGGTCTATGCTCAGATAATACCACCAAATGGTGCACAGCTTTACGCTCACGTAAGCGTCGATCGATCTGAATGGCCAAAGACATAGACTCATTCAGACCAGCAGGCATGGGAAATCCCACCATGACATCCTTAAGGGCTTCAGAGAGACCCTTTCTGAAAATTGCTGCCAGGGCACATTCATGCCACTGAGTGAGTACAGACCACTTCCTAAACTTCTGACAATATATTTCTACCTCATCCTGACCCTGACACAGAGCCAGCAAGATTTTCTCTGCCTGATCCACTGATTTTGGTTCATCATAAAGCAATCCAAGCGCCAGAAAAAACGCATCAACATCACGCAATGCCGGATCTCCTGGCGCAAGGGAAAATGCCCAGTCTTGAGGGTCGCCACGTAACAAAGAAATAATGATTTTCCCCTGTTGAACAGGGTCACCTGAGGAGCGAATTTTCAAAGCAAGAAACAATTTACAATTATTTTTGAAATTCAGAAACTTAGATCTATCCCCAAAAAACAAATCAGGAATTGGAATCCTAGGCTCTGACATCGGATTCTGAACCACAAAATCTTGAATGTTTTGTACCCTTGCAGTGAGATTATCCATCCAAGAGGACAGACCTTGAATGTCCATATCCACACCTGTATCCTGAACCATCCAGAGGTCTAGGGGAAAAGAAAGGCAAAACACAGTGCAAAGAAAAAAAAATGGTCTCAGAACTTCTCTTATCCCTCTATTGAGATGCATTATTACTTTTGGCCACCTGTACTGTTATGACCTGGTGGTTAGGACAATAATGGACCAGGTAGTAAAGAGCACACGGAAAGACCTGATAGTTAATAATAATAATAAGGACAAGCTCTGGGACGTGGGAACTCTGCTGACCGCAATCCCTAATCCTATCACACACACTAGAAATAGCCGTGGATTGCTCCTAACGCTCCCTATGCAACTCGTCACAGCCTAAGGAACTAGCTAGCCCTGAAGATAGAAAAATAAAGCCTACCTTGCCTCTGAGAAATTCCCCAAAGGAAAAGGCAGTCCCCCACATATAATGACTGTGAGTTAAGATGAAAATCACAAACACAGAGATGAAATAGATTTTGCAAAGAGAGGCCCGACTTACTGAACAGACAGAGGATAGGAAAGGTGACTTTGCGGTCAGCACAAAAACTACAAAAAACCCACGCAGAGGGCGCAAAAGACCCTCCGCACCGACTCATGGTGCGGAAGCGCTCCCTCTGCGTCCCAGAGCTTCCAGCAAGCAAGACAAAAATCAAAATAGCAAGCTGGACAGAAAAATAGCAAACAAGAGAAAAACAAGCAGGAACTTAGCTTCTGTTGGAGAAGACAGGTCACAAGAACGATCCAGGAGCGAACAGACCAGTACTGGAACATTGACAGGTGGCATGGAGCAATGATCTAAGTGGAGTTAAATAGAGCAGCCAGCTAACGAATTAACCTTGTCACCTGTGGAAGGAAACTCAGAAGCCGCAGCCCCACTCACAACCACCAGAGGAAGCCCATGGACAGAACCAGCCGAAGTACCATTCATGACCACAGGAGGGAGCTTGACAACAGAATTCACAACACAGCACACCTCAGTGTGCATCTGATGATGAGACTCAGGTGCCACTTTCTGGTGCGTACTGTGCTACTGAGGCTACCCAGGAGAAGCAGTTGTTGGAAGAGGGTAGTGTAGATGATGAGGTCCTTGACCCATCATGGCCTGAGGTACAGGAAAGTGGTGGGAGCAGCTCTGAGCAAGAGATTCCCCAAACGGCCCAAAAAGGAGGGAGAGAGAGGGGGAAGACTGCATTGCCTGTAGCCTCCACTTCGGCACCCATTAGGAGCATGCCTCTTCCAAAACCCAGGCGCTCCTAAGACTTGCAGTGCCTGGTCCTTTTTTGACACAGTTGCAGATGACATTTGCTTTGTCAAATGCAAGCTCTGTAATCAGAAAGTGAAAAGAGGGAAAAGTGTCAGCAACCTCAATACCACAAATATGTGGAAACATGTGCGGACCAAGCATGTGGTGGAGTTACAAAAACACACAGAAGACCTACGCCAACATACAGCGGCACCTACCACCTCTTCAGCTCGTGTTGTAGCCTCTTCCTCCAGCTCACACACAGCTGGTTCGGCTTCCTCACAGGATCGCCAAGGAAGAACCTCTGGCACTGTTGTACAGAGACCAAGTGTAATTCCACCCACAGCACCATGTTCCCTGTCATCCTCACACTCCCAGCCCAGTCTACAGCCATCGGTAGCACAGGCATGGGAGAAAAGGCGGCCATTCTCGGCAAACCACTCCCGAGCACAGGCTCTGAATGCTGGCATTGCAAAACTACTGTACCTTGAAATGCTCTCATTCAGGCTGGTGGAGACTGACACCTTCCATAACTTCATGGCATTGGCAGTCCAACAATACAATGTGCCCAGCCGCTTTTATTTCAGCAGGCCCTCACATGTTTCTCAACGCAGTGATCCAGAACACTGCCCCCATCCCTTATGGGAAATATGCAAATGCATGTAGTAAAGCCACGGAGACACCATCACGTGTTTCTCAACGCAAGCAATAAATAGCCATAAGGGATGGGGGCAGTGTTCTGGATCACTGCGATGAGAAATACGTGATGGTGTCTCCGCAGTGTTGGATTTTTTGATCTCCTCAAGGTCATTCATCCTTATGTTTATAGTCCTTTTACTAGGCACTGCTCCTAATAACCAGTTTCCTACTCCACACTGATGAGGGGCAAATACCCCGAAACAGCTGTCTGGAGTGAGGTTTTCTGGAGCAATCCAGACCCTTTTGCAGAGAATTCTGTTTTTTTCTGTGGTCATTTGTACCGACAGCTTTGAAGATGAGTTATGTGAAGAACACCATCCGAGTGACGTTGGAGCCATCTATCCGGGAAAGGAACAGCGTGGTCTTTATTGTTCGTGACCTTATTGAGGAAAAGGCTGGAGGAAAGCGGGAGAACATCTATAGCATCAATGAGTTCCCTAATCAAGGTAACTATGACATTACTTTTATGTCAGAGCATTATTGCCTGAATATCTATGAGTGGTTCCGGAATCATGCTAGAGATCCCTGTTTGAAGGGAGTGAAATGTGAACCACTGTTTGGTCTTCAGGAAAGGCAGGTGACTATCACTGTCTATAACCCCTTTACTGAACCTGCATTGTTGGAGAGCTTCCTCTCAAACTATTGTGACTTTGTTTCAAAGGGAGAGAAGCAAGTGAACTGCTTAGGAATCTTCAATTGTCGATACAAGTATCGTGTAAGGTTCAGAAGAGATCCTGGCAGTGTGGGAGGGTTCAGACACCCTCCGGCGAACTTCTCTGTGGCAGGGCATAGGGGTTTCCTGACATACCCTGGGCAGCCTCTGTTTTGCAGGAGATGTTTCTCTTTTGGACATGTCCAGGCAGACTGCCTGAAGGGGCAGTGTTGCCGAAACTGCAAGAAGGAGGGGCATATGGCTGGTGATTGCCCGATCGCTAAGACCTGTGACGTGTGTGGTAGTAGTGACCACATGTATAAGGATTGTCCGCGGAGGGCGCCTAGATGCTCAGAGAGTGAATGGAGAGAGGAGGAGGGGAGGAGGTTGGCGATTATCAGAAAGGAATCTGAAAGAATGGAGAGAGAGGAAAGGAGGGAGAGGGAAAGACGCTCTGTGACTCCAGATGACATTGTGCTAGCACCCCGTGGGGCTATGAGTGATGCACAGAAGGAAGATAAGGAGTTTTGGTTGGCAGCAAAAAAAGTAGAAAAGGGGTTTAAGAAGAAGGAAGAAGATCAGGAAGAAGATGAGGAAGAAGATGATGACTCTACTGTGCCTGAAATGTTTTCTCTTGAGGAAGCAATGGATGCAACGGAGGAAGACGTGCGCATTTCTGAAGCTGAGAGCCCTGTGCACCCCTCAGATCCTCAGAATATTGAAGGGCTTTCTTCAGATGAGGACAGGGGTGGGAATAAGTGTCAGAGGGAGGAGGATGGGGAAAGTGATGAGGCATGCAGTAGTATGCCTAAGAGAAAAATTGGGCCAGCTAAAAAAAAATGGAGTGAGCACGAAGGAGCTAGTGGTTCAGAGACTTGCTGTTCAGTCCGAATGGCAGAGGAGGACAATGGTGATACTGGGTAAAATGAAAGCTCAGTGGATCTGTTGTTTTTTTTTGTTGTTGTTTTTTTCTCTCCTTTCTGTGAGTCTTGACCTTTGTCAAGGGCTTTTTATGTAATGTGTGTCGTTTTGTGGTAATTTTTGCATTGTTTTTTGTTTTTATAGTATGGGTTTTTCTATAGTTTCTCAAAATGTGAGAGTTTTTAAGAAAGCGAGGAGGAGAGCAGCAATTCTGGATTTTTTAGCTATGCAGAGTGCATCTATTTTTTGTTTGCAAGAATGTGGGATTGTGGATGGTGTGAAAGGGGATGAGTGGTCTTATGGTGCGTCTGTATGGTCTGGTAGTGCAAATAATAGAAATGATGGTGTGGGTATTTTAGTTAAGGGGCAGGAGGTGGTTTTGAATAATTATTTGGTGGTGGAGGTGGGGAGGTGTATCTTAGCAAATTTTGAATATAAAAATGCTAAGTTTTGTGTTATCAATATTTATGCGCCAGTAGAAAAAAATGAGCGTAAGTTATTATTTGAAAAAGTGAAGCTTTTTGTTCCAGGAAGAGTGCCTGTGGTGATTGTGGGTGATATGAATTGTGATGTGGGGGGAGTGAATGTGGATGTGTCTGGAAAAGTTTTGCTGGAGTTAGTTACTGACTTTGATTTGAGTGATATGCAGCGTGTGTGTGTAAGGTTAACCCTTTGTTAGATACCTTTTTTCTGATAGTATACAAAAAAACCCTGTTTGGGAGAGAAGAACAGACAAATCGTGGCGCCCTAAGTGCGTAAACACAATATTATAGTCTTTAAAGGGTGCACAATTTTATGCACTCACCTGATAAAAGACTAAAATGGCTTTAGATCGTGTATCCTCCAAATTCCCTCTGAGATACTTTTCAATATACAGGGCTTGCAGCTTGCCTCGGGTGGATCCAAGTGAGAGAGCCAGAGTAAGACTCACACAGGATGAGTAGTTCAAGAAAAGCACATCCAGCCCATGAATGGCAGCGCTTCCCAGGACTCACATTCAAAGATGATATTTCATATTTTTTTATTTCATAACTTAAAATAGAAGAGATACAACGCGTTTCGGATACAGTATATATCCTTCTTCAGGTATCATAAAAACACCGTACAAATCCTACTAGTATAAAATTCATTGAATTTTATACTAGTAGGATTTGTACGGTGTTTTTATGATACCTGAAGAAGGATATATACTGTATCCGAAACGCGTTGTATCTCTTCTATTTTAAGTTATGAAATAAAAAAATATGAAATATCATCTTTGAATGTGAGTCCTGGGAAGCGCTGCCATTCATGGGCTGGATGTGCTTTTCTTGAACTTTTTTCTGATAGTGGAAGAGCACAGTCCAGGTTGGATTATTGTTTTATTTCTAAAAATATTATTCCTGTTGGATATAAGCAGGATAGGGTCATTTTTTCGGACCATGTTTGTGTGTCGTGCGAGTTAGATATTAATGTTAGTGGTGTGTTTGGAAAGGGTTTGTGGAAATTAAATGTGAAATTGCTGGAAAATGAAGCTGTGAGGAAGGAGTATGTGAGAAAGTATGAACAGTGGTGTAAAAGTAAGGAAAGTTTTGGGAATGTTTGTGAGTGGTGGGATTGGGGTAAGAGGCAGACAAAAAAGTTTTTTAAAAGTGTGGGGTATGAATTTGCGGCAATTAAGAGGGAAAAGTTTGTTAAGTTGAATGCCCGTTTATGTTTATTGTATAAATTGAGGGAAGGAGGAATGGAGGTGGAGGAGGGGATAAAAAAAGTTAAAAAAGAAATTAATGAGTTTTTGGAGGAGAAAGGGAAGAGTATTATTTTTAGGGCAAAAATTGATAGAATGGAGCAAGATGAAAGGTGTTCGAGGTTTTGCTTCAAAAGGGTTTTTGGGAAAAAGCAGAGTATGAGTGTTTTGAATGCAGAGGATGGAAGAGAGGTAAGTGGGGAGGATATGTGTGAACATGAGGCTTTGGAGGAGGATGTACTAAGTGTATTAGAAAATAAATTGAGTGAGATGGAGAGAGAGAGAGAGTGATGGGTGAGGTGACAGGTGATGAGGTATGGAAGGTAATGAATAGCATGGCGTTAAATAAGACTCCAGGAGAGGATGGTCTCCCTATAGAGTTTTATAGGGTGATGTGGCATGTGATTGGTAAGGATTTTGTGGATGTGTGTAAGTATATATGGTCTAGTATGGAGGTGGCTGAGAGTATGCGTGCAGGGATGGTTGTGTTAATACCTAAAAAAGGAGATTTGAAGAGTTTAAAAAATTGGAGACCGATAACGTTGTTGAATTGCGATTATAAGATCTATGCGAAAGTAATGGCGAATAGGATGCGTGATGTGATAGAGAGTGTGATTGGAGATGAACAGTGTTGTGCAGTGCCTGGGAGACGTATACATGAGTGTGTGTGTATGTTGAGAGATTGTTTGTGGGACTGTATGAGTCGGAAGAAGAGTATATTTGTTTTGAGTTTGGACTTTGAAAAGGCGTATGATCGGTTAGCACATAGTTTTTTGTTCCGGGTATTATTGAGAATGGGGTTTCCGCCTGATTTTGTTTGGAGGGTGAGGAGCTCATATAAAGACATTTATAGTTGTGTTTTGATGAATGGTTCTGTGGGTAGAAGAGTGAATGTTTTTTCAGGTGTGCGACAAGGTTGTCCTTTGTCTCCTGTGGTTTTTATTTGTGCGATTGAACCTTTGCTTTGTATGTTGAGGAAAGATAAAGTGATTAGAGGAGTACAAGTGCCAGGAGGTGGAGGGAGGGAATGGAAGGTTAGTGCTTATATGGATGACGTGTGTGTGTTGTGTGATTCAGAGTATTCTGTGAGGCGGGTGAAGTTATTAGCGTCTATTTTTTGTGGTGCGTCAGCATTTAAGGTGAATTGGGAGAAGAGTGAGTGTAAGGTTTTTGGGGGAGGGGTTTTAAGTAAGGATGTAGGAGTGAATGAGGTGACTGGGTCTATTAAGGTTTTGGGGGTGAAATTTTCAGAGAGTTTGGATGGGAAAGAAAGTTGGGATGATGCGAAAGGAAAGGTTGAGCGGAAGTTATGTTTTTGGAAGATGAGAAGTCTTTCGTTTTTTGGAAAAATCTTAGTTATTAAAAGTGTGATTTTGCCTATTTTCTTATATATTGCAGTGGTCTTTCCGCCGGGGTATATGTGTATGAGGGGGTTAAATAGGATTCTGTTTGTGTTTTTGTGGAATTCTAGAATGGAGAGGGCTAGGAGGGAGGTTTTGGTGAAACGTTTAGAAAAAGGTGGGTTGGGTTTTCCAAACCTTGAGGTGTTTTTTGGTGTAAATATTGTGGTTTTTGTGTTGAGGGTGATTAGGATGGATGGCAAGTTTTCTTGTCTGTGTAGGTTTTTGTTTGGGGCGTATTTATTTCGTTTGAAGTGGCGAGAGAGGGATCTGAGGTATCCGGTTGCTTTTGACGTGCCTAGATGGTATGTGTGGGTTTATAAATTTTTGGTGAAGTATGAGTTGTGTGATGTGGATGTTAGGTTGTTGAGTAATAAGAAGGCTGTGTATAGGATGATTGAATGTAGAGAGACAGAGTGTGGAATAAACATGGTTAGAGGGAATGATATAGAAAAAGTATGGAAGAAAGTGCAGTTGGACGGTATGACGAATAGGCAGAGTGAGATTGTGTGGCAGTCTTTGCATGGAGTGTTACCAGTTAGAGAATTTCAGAAGAATCGTGGGTTGGGGAGAAGTGATATGTGTCCGAGAGGTGGGTGTGGTGGAAGGGAAAGTGTAATACATGTGTTTTGGAATTGTCATTATGCTAGGGAGGTGATTGGAAGAATGGGACCATTGTGTAAAGAATTGTGTGGTGTGAGCTTGTTATCATTCGAGTTGTTCATGTTTGGCTTGGGAATGTGTGATGGAGTGAAGGAGAGAGTGTTGTGGTTAATAGTTGCATGTATAAAGGAAGTATTATGGGATGTGAGGAATGTGTATGTTTTTAAGAGAAAGGAAATTGTAGTGAAGAATAGTCTAAAAGTGATTTTGGGGAAGATGTATGTGTGTTTTCTATGGGATAAAAGAAGAAGGGGGGAGGTGGATGCCGAAGGGATTTGGAAGGTGAAGAAGTGGAGATACCTTGTAAATATGTCTTGATTTGTTTTTTCTGATGTTGTATTAAACTGAAATTTTCCGATGATGATGGGAACAGCTTTTGTGTTTTGGATTTGACGCAGCTGTTTGGGATTTTTCTTTGGTCTTGGATTTCTGGACCGTAGATTTTCCCATCTGAGGGAAAAAAAAAAAAAAAAGAAACAGCTGTCTGTGGATGGATACCATGTTTTGGCATAGGTGGTTTTCCTTTATGGATGCTGCCCTTCCCGTGGTTGTTCCTTCCCGGTGAAAGACCTGGCTATTTATTGCTTGCGTTGAGAAACACGTGATGGTGTCTCTGCGGCTTTTCTACATGCATTTGCATATTTCCCATTAGGGATGGGGGCAGTGTTCTGAATCACTGGTTGAGAAACACGTGATGGTGTCTCTGCGGTGTTGGATGTTTTGATCTCCCCGAGGTCATTCATCCTTATGTTTATAGTCCTTTTACTAGGCACTGCTCCTAATAGCCAGTTTCCTACTCCACACTGATGAGGGGCAAATACCCCGAAACAACTGTCTGTATATGGATACCATGTTTTGGCATAGGTGGTGTTAGGTCTCGAGTTCCCGCTTCTGCACAGGGGGAATCTCGAGCCATCTCCGCTGCGGTCTCCCATTCTCATCCAGCCGCAGTGGAGTCTGCTCAGCAAGGACGTCGGTCCCAGCGTCTTGCTCAGTCTCACTCTGTACTGAGAGTTACTGCTGCTTCTTCAGCTTCTGCCATTAAAGCCAGTGCTGGTCAGCAGCGAGCGGACTTCTCTGGGACTAAGTCCTTGTCTGCACACACTGTGCATGCCCAGGGCAAGATCTCCCGTTGGAGATCGAGGGTCATGTGCTCAGGCTCTGCAGCACATTCCATTGGTCCTCTTGGCAGGTCTTGGAAGGGCAAAGTTTCTGTGGCCACTTCCTGTGCTGCAACTATATAAACTGCGCATGACCGCACGGCCATGCGCTAGTGTACAATTGTTAATGTGTGTATGTTGTGAGTGCAAGTCGTCCTTGGATACCCCTACCCTATTGAATGTCTGTTCGCGGAAGGTGTATGGTTGCTATCTAGCGCCCAACTTAGCCTACAGCACTAATCACACATTACAGCGTCCAGTTGCTGTGACCGCCAGTACGGCGCCGTGCACTTCCTCTGTGCTTTCCTTACCCAAGCCTGGGTGGTTAGTGGCGTTCGTCAGTGCGGCACCGCATGCACTCTTGTGCCTTAAAATTGTTATTGAGTTTCCTTACACACCCAGTTGCGGTGTTGTGCCAGCAAGGGTCTAATCGGACTTCAATCCTAGTTGGGGTTGAATTCGCTGACTACTTGCTCGCGCTCTATGTGCGGTACCGCGGTCCTGTGACGCAACAGGATCGCTTCCTTCACGCTGGGTGAAGTTTAACCCACGTGTGTATACTTATGAGTACCGCCATATAGTCCGTCATTACTTGGCAGCAGGTTCCATCTCTGCACGGTGGACCCCGGGCTGCGAACGCACCATACTCTATCTGTCTTATTATTTGGTGCGTTCCGCTAGCCCTAACATTACACTAGCGCCAGGGTCTGGCTAGTAATGATGGACAAACAGCAATCCTTGCAGTATATCCAGCAGCTGGAGGGTAGGTTGGCGGCTCTTGAGAGCGCAACCTCAGCTGTGGATGTTACCGCAGTTGCTGTACAGGCTGCTAGCGTGGCTGCAGCAACCCTGTCCATTGCCACCCCTGCTCCGACATTTTCTTGCCTCCCGCTGCCAGAAAAATTTTCTGGTGATAGCAAATTTTGTAGGGGATTTGTGAGTCAGTGCTCTATTCACCTCGAGCTCCTGGCTGCACGTTTTCCCACAGAGCGGGCTAAGGTGGGATTTATAGTGTCTCTCTTGTCGGACAGGGCGTTGGAATGGGCTACGCCGCTGTGGGAGCGTGGCGATCATGTGGTGCAGAGTGCTCCGCTGTTTCTGAGCACTCTGAAACAGGTCTTTTTAGGACCTCAAGTCACCCATGATACTGCGCTCCAACTGCTGGCATTAACTCAGGGTGAGTCCTTGGTCAGTCATTTTGCCGTCCAATTCCGCACTTTAGCTTCTGAGCTGGATTGGTCGGATAAAGCTCTTATCCCCATATTTTGGAGGGGCCTGGCTGACCACGTTAAGGACGCTCTGGCCACTAGGGAGATTCCTGCCACACTGGAGGAGTTAATAACTGTCTCCACTCGAATTGACCTCCGTTTTAATGAGCGGAGGTTAGAGCGAGCCCAGTGTAGGCAGAGGTTTCGGCTGGCTCCTACCTTCGCCAAACCTCTGGAATCTCCGGTTCTGGTTCCTGAGTCACATGAGGCCAGGGAAGTGTCACAAGCGGGATCTAAGTCCCGGACCGCAGGTGCACTCAAGGTCTGTCATGTATGCCAGCAGTCGGGACATCTAGCCACCAGATGTTCTCAGCGGTCGAGGAACCGTCAGCGTCTAGTGGTAGTAGGTGGAGGTGCACTAGACACGGCGACGTTTGCCTCTAAATTGTCCTTTAAGGGGACAATTACTATAGGCTCATTCTCCCACTCGGTAGAGCTCTGCGTGGATTCTGGGGCGGAGGGCAATTTTATGTCTTCTGCCTTCGCCCGTCACGCAATACCCCTGGTTATGCTAGCTCAACCAGTAACGGTACGAGTGGTGAATGGGTCGACACTGCCCTCACAGATAACACACCAGACCATCCCGTTTACTCTGTCCATGTCGCCATCTCATCAGGAGATTATATCTCTGCTCATCATTCCTGAGGGAATTGATGAGGTCCTGTTGGGAATACCTTGGCTACGGTACCACTCTCCTCATATTGAGTGGTCCTCTGGCAGAATCCTGGGATGGGGCGAATCTTGTGGGGGTAGGTGTCAGAGGGAGTGCGTTCAGGTTGCTACTACTGAGGTACCCGCAGATCTTTCCTCTCTCCCCAAGCAGTATTGGTCTTATGCAGACGTGTTCTCCAAAAAGGCGGCGGAGATCCTTCCACCCCATCGCCCCTATGACTGTCCTATTGATCTCTTGCCTGGTGCTGAGCCTCACCGGGGTCGAGTCTATCCGCTATCTCTCCCGGAGACGGAGGCAATGTCACAGTACATCCAGGAAAATCTGGCAAGAGGATTCATTAGGAAGTCAGTGTCACCTGCTGGGGCAGGGTTCTTCTTCGTGCAGAAGAAGAATGGGGAACTACGTCCATGCATAGACTACAGGGGCTTAACGCCATCACCGTTAAAAACAAGTATCCTTTGCCCTTGATATCTGAGCTCTTCAATAGGCTTCGGGGAGCAAGGGTATTTACTAAACTAGATCTGCGGGGTGCTTACAACCTGATTCGCATCCGTGAGGGGGACGAATGGAAGACGGCTTTTAACACCAGGGATGGGCACTATGAATATCTGGTGATGCCCTTCGGGCTCTGTAATACCCCGGCCATTTTCCAAGACTTTGTGAACGATATCTTCCGGGATATGCTTTCCACCTCAGTCGTAGTCTATCTGGATGATATTCTCATCTACTCTCCAGATATTGACTCCCACCGGAGAGATGTTTGCAAAGTCTTCGACCTCCTACGGGCAAACTCCCTCTATGCCAAGTTGGAGAAGTGTATGTTTGAGCAGGAGTCCTTGCCTTTCCTAGGCTACATCATCTCTGCCCAGGGATTGGCTATGGATCCTGCTAAACTACAGGCTGTGATGGACTGGCAGGAACCACATTCTCTTAAAGCGGTGCAGCGCTTTATGGGGTTCATTAATTATTATCGCCAGTTCATTCCGCACTTCTCAACTTTGGTAGCTCCCTTGGCTGCCCTCACCAAGAAGGGGGCGAATCCCAAATTGTGGTCTGAGGAGGTCTCCAAGGCCTTTAACTCTATAAAGTCACACTTTGCTAGCACTCCCATCCTACATCGCTCCGATGTTGATAAGCCATTTATCATGGAGGTGGATGCCTCTTCTGTTGGTGCTGGAGCAGTCCTCTTCCAAAAGGATGCTCAAGGTCGGAAGCATCCTTTCTTCTTTTTCTCCAAGACCTTTTCACCAGCAGAGAGGAATTATTCCATCGGGGACAGGGAGTTGCTAGCCATGAAGTTGGCTTTCTCGGAGTGGAGACATCTCTTGGAGGGAGCACGTTTTCCCTTCCAAGTCTTCACAGACCATAAAAATTTGGTGTACCTGCAGACAGCCCAGCGGTTGAATTCTCGCCAGGCCAGATGGTCCTTATTCTTCTCCCGATTTCATTTCACCCTCCATTTTCTTTCTGGGGAGAAGAACATTCGGGCCGACGCTCTCTCTCGCTCCGTTGTGTCATCTGCGGAGGAGGAGGAGGTGCCTCGGCTTATTGTCCCCACCGAGAGCTTGAGAACTGTGGCCCCGGTTTCGCTAGAGTCTGTGCCCCCGGGCAAGACTTTTGTTCCATCCAGTTTGCGACCGGAGGTTCTCTCTTGGGCACACTCGTCCAGGGTGGGTGGACATTTTGGTACCAAAAGGACATCTGAGTTACTGGCGAGGACATACTGGTGGCCGCATATGGCTCGTGATGTCGCAGAGTATGTTCGGGCGTGTGTCTCTTGCGCCAAGAACAAGACTCCTCGGCAACGGCCAGCTGGTTTGCTTTATCCTCTGCCGGTGGCGGACAGGCCCTGGGAGATGGTCGGGATGGACTTTGTGGTGGGCTTACCCAAGTCTCGTAACTGCACCATTATCTGGGTGATCACCGACCATTTTTCCAAAATGGTGCACTTGGTGCCTCTTCCACGGCTACCTTCTGCACGGGCGTTGGCTGTCTTGTTCGTCAAGCATATCTTTCGCCTACACGGTATGCCAGACAAAATTGTTAGTGACCGGGGTCCCCAGTTTGCGTCTCGATTCTGGAGAGAGCTTTGTCGTCTACTCAGTATTGAGTTAAATCTCTCTTCGGCATATCATCCCGAGACGAATGGGTTGGTAGAGAGGGCCAACCAGACCTTGGTCACATATTTACGACATTTTGTTTCTGCCAGGCTAGATGACTGGGCATCCTTGCTACCGTGGGCAGAGTTTGCACTTAACAATGCCGTAGCCGACTCCACCGGTCAGACTCCATTCCTCCTAAATTACGGCCAGCATCCGCGTGTTCCTGTGCCCATGCCTGTGTCTTCTGCTGACTCCAGGGTGGCAGACTGGGCTGTGGAGGCACGGGACATTTGGGACTGCACGCAGGATGCCATTCGGGCCTCCAAGGAGAGAATGAGGTCCTCCGCCGATGTTCATCGGCTCCCCGCTCCGACCTTTGCTCCTGGCGACTTGGTGTGGCTCTCCGCCCGTAACATCAGGCTGCGAGTTGAGTCCACTAAGTTTGCTCCTTGCTACTTGGGTCCCTTCAAGGTTCTCGAACGGGTTAATCCTGTGTTCTACCGTTTGGCTCTTCCTCCACGCTTGGGTATCACCGACACCTTTCATGTGTCCCTCTTGAAACCCGTATACATGTCCCGGTTTTCCGAGTCATCTGCCAGGACATCGGGTTCGTCTACGGATGATTACGAGGTGAACGCTATTTTGGGGTGCAAGGTGGTACGCGGCAAAAAGTTCTATCTGGTGGATTGGAAGGGTTATGGCCTGGAGGACAGGTCATGGGAGCCTGCTGAAAACATTCGGGCCCCACAGCTCATTGCTGCCTTCGAGCGTAGCGAGGCCCAAGGACGGGGGGCCCTAGGAGGGGGGGTAATGTTAGGTCTCGAGTTCCCGCTTCTGCACAGGGGGAATCTCGAGCCATCTCCGCTGCGGTCTCCCATTCTCATCCAGCCGCAGTGGAGTCTGCTCAGCAAGGACATCGGTCCCAGCGTCTTGCTCAGTCTCACTCTGTACTGAGAGTTACTGCTGCTTCTTCAGCTTCTGCCATTAAAGCCAGTGCTGGTCAGCAGCGAGCGGACTTCTCTGGGACTAAGTCCTTGTCTGCACACACTGAGCATGCCCAGGGCAAGATCTCCCGTTGGAGATCGAGGGTCATGTGCTCAGGCTCTGCAGCACATTCCATTGGTCCTCTTGGCAGGTCTTGGAAGGGCAAAGTTTCTGTGGCCACTTCCTGTGCTGCAGCTATATAAACTGCGCATGACCGCACGGCCATGCGCTAGTGTACAATTGTTAATGTGTGTATGTTGTGAGTGCAAGTCATCCTTGGATACCCCTACCCTATTGAATGTCTGTTCGCGGAAGGTGTATGGTTGCTATCTAGCGCCCGACTTAGCCTACAGCACTAATCACACATTACAGCGTCCAGTTGCTGTGACCGCCAGTACGGCGCCGTGCACTTCCTCTGTGCTTTCCTTACCCAAGCCTGGGTGGTTAGTGGCGTTCGTCAGTGCGGCACCGCATGCACTCTTGTGCCTTAAAATTGTTATTGAGTTTCCTTACACACCCAGTTGCGGTGTTGTGCCAGCAAGGGTCTAATCGGACTTCAATCCTAGTTGGGGTTGAGTTCGCTGACTACTTGCTCGCGCTCTATGTGCGGTACCGCGGTCCTGTGACGCAACAGGATCGCTTCTTTCACGCTGGGTGAAGTTTAACCCACGTGTGTATACTTATGAGTACCGCCATATAGTCCGTCATTACTTGGCAGCAGGTTCCATCTCTGCACGGTGGACCCCGGGCTGCGAACGCACCATACTCTATCTGTCTTATTATTTGGTGCGTTCCGCTAGCCCTAACAGGTGGTTTCCCTTAATGGATGCTGCCCTTCCCGTGGTTGTTCCTTCCCGGTGAAAGACATGGCTATTTATTGCTTGCATTGAGAAACACGTGATGGTGTCTCTGCGGCTTTTCTACAATCATTTGATGTCAGGCTGACTGCGCCTGTGCGGCCGTGCTGCCCGAGATCCCGCCCCGCAGTGTCTTCTGATTTATTCACACTGCGGGGCTGGGATTCGTGGGCATGTGCAGTGCATATCTTCACCTTTCACTCATCTCCTTCCGCCTTCTTCAGACTGTGTGGCGTCAGCTGATCCCTAAGCACATGATACTGCGATTAGGGATCAGCTGACCCCGCACAGTCTGAAGAAGGCAGAGGGAGATGAGTGAGAGGCGAAGATATGCACTGCGCATGCCCATGAATCCCAGCCCCGCAGTGTGAATAAATCAGAAGACACTGCGGTGCGGGAACTCGGGCAGAGCGGCCGCACAGGCGCAGTCAGCCTGACAGCAAATGATGTCAGAAGACGGCAGCGCTAACTGCGCGTGCCCAAAGGATAATATAACAGCGCAGGCTCCAGGACAGATTCAAATAACGCTGAGGAGGCGGCGCCCAGCGTCAAGGGGGTAAGAATGATGGCTGTGCTGCTTCTCATTAAGAAGGAAAGTCCCACCTCTGGGACGGTTTCACGGTATGAGGGGGCACATTTTATAAGTGTTTACTTCAGTGTGTGCAAGGAGCATAACTAAAAGAGCCACCTTTTCCTTGTTCAGCATTAGTGCAGCACAAGTTGGCTCTTTTAGTTACAAACGCCTGGGGGGGTTACAGGTTCCCTTTCAACTTGCTCCAATTAGGCCTCAGCCTACACTCTGTTTCTTATGCAATCCCTGGGCTCCAACACCACCAGTTGCTGTTCAGAAGTGTCTTTGGCACGGGTACTCCCTCCTGCCCAGCCTGGTTCCAGCACGCCAGCTTTTTCTTCCAAGTAGTGTCTTGGTCACTTCACCTCCAATACGTTGTCCTGTCGGGTTGCGGTCGGGTTAGCCAACTCTATGGTGCCTGCAGTTTTGGTGTTTCCTATGTGGGCTGCGGGAACTGGCAATCAAGGCTGGTTCTGTAGTGCCAATAGGACAAGCTCCCCCTGTAGGACTGTGGGTTTTCGGTAACTCCAGCCGGCTCGCGGCCTAGCAATTTTTTTTTAATGTGGACCTTCTGCTGCCTATCTGAGTTCTATCACCATTAGCTGGCTCTTTGGAAGACAATCTTGAATAGGTCACCCTGGTTCCAGTATCGTCAGCTGGTTCCAGGCAAAGCCTTTGGCTTAGGTGCCTTCTTCTCGGTATCCGAGTTCCACCAACGTTTGGTGGTCATTGGTAGTGCTTTCTGGCACGGGTACCTCCTGCTTAGAAACCGGGTTCCAGTACCGTCAGCTGGTCCTCGGTAGTTCCATAGCCTCTTGTACCTTCTGCTACCCATCTGGGTTCCAGTACCATCAGCTGGTTCTTGGCAGTGTCTTTTGCTCTTGTACCTTCTGCTACCCATCCTGGTTCCAGTACCGTCAGCTGGTTCCAGGCAGAGCCTTTGGCTTAGGTGCCTCCTTCTCGGTATTCAAGTTCCACCAACGTCTAGTGGTCCTTGGTAGTGCTTTCTGGCATGGGTACCTCCTGCTTAGTAGCCGGGTTCCAGTAAAGTCAGATGATCCTCGGTAGTTCCATTTGCTCTTGTACCTTTGGCTAGCCATCCGGGTTCCAGTACATCAGCTGGTTCTCGGCAGGTTCTTTGCTCTTGTACCTTCTACTCCCCATCCTGGTTCCAGTACCGTCAGCTGGTTCCGGACAGAGCCTTTGGCTTAGGTGCCTCCTTCTGGGTATCCGAGTTCTACCAACGTCAGGTGGTCCTTGGTAGTGCTTTCTGGCATGGGTACCTCCTGCTTAGTAACCGGGTTCCAGTAACGTCAGCTGGTCCTTGGTAGTTCCATTGGCTCTTGTACCTTTGGCTAGCCATCAGGGTTCCTATACCGTCAGCTGGTTCTCGGCAGGGTCTTTTGCTCTTGTACCTTCTGCTACCCATCCTGGTTCCAGTACCGTCAGCTGGTTCTGGGCAGAGCCTTTGGCTTAGGTGACTCCTTCTGGGTATCCGAGTTCCACCAACGTCAGGTGGTCCTTGGTAGTGCTTTCTGGCACGGGTACCTCCTGCTTAGTAACCGGGTTCCAGTAACGTCAGCTGGTCCTCGGTAGTTCCATTGGCTCTTGTACCTTCGGCTAGCCATCCGGGTTCCAGCACCGTCAGCTGGTTCTTGGCAGGGTCTTTTGCTCTTGTACCTTCTGCTCCCCATCTTGGTTCCAGTACCGTCAGCTGGTTCCAGGCAGAGCCTTTGGCTTAGGTGCCTCCTTCTGGGTATCCGAGTTCTACCAACGTCAGGTGGTCCTTGGTAGTGCTTTCTGGCATGGGTACCTCCTGCTTAGTAACCGGGTTCCAGTAACATCAGCTGGTCCTCGGTAGTTCCATTGGCTCTTGTACCTTTGGCTAGCCATCAGGGTTCCTGTACCGTCAGCTGGTTCTCGGCAGGGTCTTTTGCTCTTGTACCTTCTGCTACCCATCCTGGTTCCAGTACCGTCAGCTGGTTCTGGGCAGAGCCTTTGGCTTAGGTGCCTCCTTCTGGGTATCCGAGTTCCACCAACGTCAGGTGGTCCTTGGTAGTGCTTTCTGGCACGGGTAACTCCTGCTTAGTAACCGGGTTCCAGTAACGTCAGCTGGTCCTCGGTAGTTCCATTGGCTCTTGTACCTTCGGCTAGCCATCCGGGTTCCAGCACCGTCAGCTGGTTCTTGGCAGGGTCTTTTGCTCTTGTACCTTCTGCTCCCCATCTTGGTTCCAGTACCGTCAGCTGGTTCCGGGCAGAGCCTTTGGCTTAGGTGCCTCCTTCTGGGTATCCGAGTTCCACCAATGTCAGGTGGTCCTTGGTAGTGCTTTCTGGCATGGGTACCTCCTGCTTAGTATCCGGGTTCCAGTAAAGTCAGATGGTGCTCGGTAGTTCCATTTGCTCTTGTACCTTTGGCTAGCCATCCGGGTTCCAGTACCATCAGCTGGTTCTCGGCAGGTTCTTTGCTCTTGTACCTTCTACTCCTCATCCTTGTTCCAGTACCGTCAGCTGGTTCCGGGCAGAGACTTTGGCTTAGGTGCCTCCTTCTGGGTATCCGAGTTCTACCAACGTCAGGTGGTCCTTGGTAGTGCTTCCTGGCACAGGTACCTCCTGCTTAGTAACCGGGTTCCAGTAACGTCAGCTGGTCCTCGGTAGTTCCATTGGCTCTTGTACCTTCGGCTAGCCATCCGGGTTCCAGCACCGTCAGCTGGTTCTTGGCAGGGTCTTTTGCTCTTGTACCTTCTGCTCCCCATCTTGGTTCCAGTACCGTCAGCTGGTTCCGGGCAGAGCCTTTGGCTTAGGTGCCTCCTTCTGGGTATCCGAGTTCCACCAATGTCAGGTGGTCCTTGGTAGTGCTTTCCGGCATGGGTACCTCCTGCTTAGTATCCGGGTTCTAGTAACGTCAGCTGGTCCTCGGTAGTTCTATTGGCTCTTGTACCTTCGGCAAGCCATCCGTGTTCCAGTACCATCTGCAGGTTCTCGCCAGTGTCTTTGGATCTTGTACCTTCTGCTACATTTCCAAGTTAAAGACCCTAAAGATGACGACCCTGAAGACCGAGAAGCAGAAGAACAAGAAGCTGCAGAACAAAAAGCAGAAGAACAATATGCATAAGACTAAAAATCAGAGCAAAAGATATCTAAATTATAAGCAGAAGAAGACTAAGTAGTGTATGGGGGTGAGTACATTCCTCCTCGTGGTGCCCCTGGAAAAAACCTGCTGCTGCAGGCCAAACTTAAGGCGGACAAATCCTGTTGTAAATCTTTTGTGACATGCAGAACAGAAGGTGTAGTCTAAAAACTTTTATAGATAACAACTACAGGAAGGCCTTGCTGTCACAAATAAGAATATGAAGAAGAAGATGAAGAAGTTGATTATGAAGAAGAATAATAGTTGAATTAAAAGAATATGAAGAATGTAAAAAAAATAATACGAAGAAGGTGAACAAGAAGAAGATGAATAAGGGGAAGGAGAA
This sequence comes from Ranitomeya imitator, assembly GCF_032444005.1. NCBI lineage: Eukaryota > Metazoa > Chordata > Amphibia > Anura > Dendrobatidae > Ranitomeya > Ranitomeya imitator. The sequence goes on along the minus strand of NC_091285.1, from coordinate 251,983,745 downwards.
GTTGATGGAAAAGATGATGCTGCTGAGAATGATGAAGAAGAAAGTGTGGGAGAAGCATGGAAGTAGTGAAACATAAATATCTGACTAAATATAAAAAATCATAACATAGTCAATAGCTTTGTAACTTCGAACGTCTTAAAAAAAAATAATTCCTGCTATTCTATTTGATTGGGCTAAACCTCTATGCCTTTAATGTCTCCTCCACCTCCCCCAATACATCCTACATTATTCTTAGTTGTTTTCCTTCATGTAGAATTAACCTACAAAGAAAGAAAGGGTTTATTTTAATTCCGATATTTTGGTCCCATTGACTTGCATTGGTATCGGTATCGGCGATATCCGATATTTTTTGAATATCGGCCGATCCAATCCAATACCGATACTTTTGTATATCGGAAGGTATCGCTCAACACTAGTCACCAGTGATCACTGTATTACCTTTACACTATACACTATATACAGAGCTCCTGTGTATAATGTCATTGATTACAGCATAACCTGTACAATATATACAGTTCTCATGTGCATAATGTCACTGGTGATCACTGTATTACCTGTACACTGACACTATATACAGAGCTCCTGTGTATAATGTCACCAGAAATCATTTTATTACCTGTACACTGACACTATATACAGAGCTCCTGTGTATTATGTCACGGTAATTATTGTGTTACCTGTACACAGATACTGCATACTAAGTACAGATTTCCTATGTATAATGGCACTTGATATTAGTATTGTATTTTTTTATTAGTATTGTAGTGTTCACTCACCATGTGGTTGTAATTTGTTGTCCGGCCATGGTGTGGCAGTATTTGTTCCTTGTATGTGCTATTATTTGGTAACTATGTGGTGGTAATATGTGGTCTGGTCATGGTACGTTGGTAATTGTTCTATGTGTGTGGTATTATTCAGGTACTGTGGTGGTAATATGGTGTCTGGGCATGGTGCAAAGGTATTTGTCCCTTGTATGTGATATTATTGGTCATTTTAAAAATTGAAAAATAAATAAAAATATATCTAAATTGTATTGAATATTTTAACAAATGATTAATAGATTAGAGTAAGGTAGGGCCCGGTCTAAAGAGTCTACATTGTCGTTTTGGAGGCATAAAAAATCTTTTGGCCAAAACAAAAGCTGCCGGCTATATGTGTGATCTGGTGATGGAAACTGTTAATGTGTGATTGGTGAGAAGTGGAGTTTTTCCAAGAGAGAGTGGTGGGGCTGTGGACAGTTTGAGGGGTGGAGGCGGGGCTGGGGTGGAGCCTGGGCAGAGGCTCAAGGGGGCCCTGAACATTTTGCCAGTATGGGGCCCCAAAATTCCTAGTGGCAACCCAGGTGTACGCCAGTCTTATTGATGAGTCTGCTGCAGTAAGATGCACAGAATTCATTAAGAAGAGCACGTCACTTAATTTGATTTGAGCTCATCTTACAATTGGCATGCTCTTCCGTCAATCATTGGAGTAACATTTCTGGTGTAAGGTGCACCACAACTTTTCATGAATTTGTCAGGAGGGCTTTGCCATGCCCCATTCCATTTAGAAATTACCGTATGTGCCACTTCAAAGTGTTCATTGCCACAAAATTGGTGAAAACCCCTTAATGAAGTAAGTCCTATGATTCTAAACTGAATATTTATGTAGCCTTATAAAAGCCTGTGCAGCTTCATATCACTTTTATAATAACTATCTCTAGAGCTATGACTTACCAATAACAAGAGGGTGCCTCATTAGTGAGGTCAGCCTCACAGATTAAGAATCATTGATCTAGTTCTGTTCTAAACTGCATCTGCAGACATTACCAACCACCTTTACTTTGCCTACAAAGCTGAATTATACAAATACCAGACTATGCTGGAGCACCATTTCTAAGCTTGAGGTGTTTATCCCTTTAAGGCTGTGCTATAACTCAAGATTAATTGTCATTTAGGTTATGGTTATGACAACAGTTTCATTTCCAGTGCCGCAATCTTTTCTAAATGTATAGTAGATAACCAGTTGGAAGTTCCACAAACACCGCCTGTGTTCCAGCTTTAGATTTTAACATTCCATTCAAGGTCAGTGAAGTCCAATGACAAATTAAATTGCCGTCCTATGAACATAGAGAATTCCAGCTACTTCCTATAATCTGCATGAACAAGGTAAAATCATAGATAAACCAGGACAAAACAGACAACATTCTCAGCACTCCAAATCTGAAAGCAAAGAATTATTAATCTACTGAAAATGTAATCTAATGTTTTAATACCTTAATTGAGGTAATAAAAATACCTTTAAAAAAATCTATTCAGCTCATCTTATATCAGAAAAATAAAAAGAATGTCCTTCAATGTCATTGAGATCAGGTTACACCATATGACTGCACCTTTTATAATGCTGGATGAAGCACAAGTAATACAGGAACTCTGCCAGAAGAGCATGTAGAGACAGCATTAGAGAGTACATTTAACACTTGAAGTGAAAAATTGTGATTACTTCGGTAGTGTGTTTTTTATCTCCTGCATTCAAGCAATGAAGATGAAGACTACGTAATAGCGAAAGACCTCATTATAAGCAATATACTTTTTTATTATTGATGAGCGAGAGTGTCTGTTACTCGAGTTTTCCGAGCATGCTCAGGTGTTCTCCGAGTATCATGGGCATGCGCATAGATTATGTTTGTGTCACCGCAGCTGCATGATTTGCGGCTTTTTAGACAACCTGAAAAAATGCAGGGATTGCCTGTTTGTTAGGGAATCCCCACATGTATTCAGGCTGTCTAGAAGCCGCAAATCATGCAGCTGCGTGGACACAAACATAATCTACGAGCACGCCCAAGATACTCGGAGAACACCCGAGCATGCTCGGAAAACTCGAGTAACGAGCACACTCGCTCATCACTATTTTTAATATGATCTACATAGAGTTGAAACCAGATGTTTACATAGACTATATAAAAAGTCATACATGCATGTGTTTCTCAATATCTGACATGAAATCAGATTACCCTTTTCTGTTTTAGGTCAATTAGTATTACCATAATTATTAACATTTGCCAAATGCCACAATAGTTGGTCGGAATTTAGGCCCATTCCTCTTGACAAAACTGGTGTAATTGATCCAGGATTGTAGGCCGCCTTTCTCGCACCTGCTTTTTCAGCATTGTCCATAAATTTTCAATAGGATTGAGATCATGGCTTTGTGATGGCCACTCTAAAACATTGACTTTGTTACCCTTAAGCCACTTTGTTACCATTTTGGCAGCATGCTTCAGGTTATTGCCATTTGGAAGACCCATTCTGCCCAAGCATTAACTTCCTGGCTGATGTCTTGAGATGTTGCTTCAGTATTGCCACAATCTTCTTTTCTCATGATGCCATCTATTTTGAGAAGTGAACCAGTCCCTCCAACAGCAAAACAACCCCACAACATGATGCTGCCACCCCCGTTTTTCACGGGATTTGGATGTTTCGCCCCCAGCAGTTCGCCCTGAGCAGTTCGCCCCCAGCAGTTTGCCCCCAGCAGTTCACCCTAGGGTACATTTCACCCCCACACATTTCGTATCGAGAACTTGGCCCCCAGGATGATACTTACATGTTGCAGCTGCAGCTCCTTGGGTCACGGAGGGCAGTCTAGCGGTTCCCCGTGATGACAGATGGAAACAGTTGATTTAACATGTCACAAAAGTGCAGCACTCTGTACAGTCCTTTTGTGACATGTGGATTGATGAAGGACGGGAATTCATGAACCACAAGGAAAAACGGGGTGAACTGCTGGGGGCGAAATATACCTGGGGCGAACTGCTGGGGGCGAACTTCTGAGGTGGTAATTGCTGGGGGAGGAACATCCTATAACCGTGTTTCACAGCTGGGATGTTGTTCTTAGGCTTCCAAGCTTCTCCCTTTTACCTCCAAACATAACGATAGACATTATGCCCAAAAAGTTTAATTTTAGTTTCATCAAACCACAGGACATATCTTCAAAAAATAAGGTCTATGTTCCTGTGTGCATTTCCAAACATTAATCTGGCTATTTTATGTTTCTTTTGGAGTAATTGCTTCTGCACATGTTGATACCATTCTTGTTTCACTGTGGATATTGACACACTCTTACCATCTTCTGCCATCATCTTCACAAGGTCTTTTGCTTTTGTCCTTGGGTTGATATGCACTTGTCGGACCACAGCACGTTCATCTCTGGGACACAGAACCCGTCTCCATCATGAGCGGTATGATGGCTGGACATTTCCATCTTGTTTACACTTGCGTATAATTGTTTGTACAGATGAACAAGGCATCTTCAGGTATCTTGAAATTGTACCCTAGGATGAGCCAGACTTGTGCAATTCCACAATTCTCTTCCTAATATCTTAGCTGGTTTCTTTAGACTTTTACATGATGCTACACAAAGAAGCAGTGTGTTTCAGGTGTGCAGATATTGCTTTTAAACACATGACATCATCATATGGGCAGTCCATAATTGTTTAAAGGCATAGTAATCTTAGTGTAGGTAAACGTTAGACTTTGCAGTAATAAAAATGCCTTAAAACATTGTCTCTCTCATTATTCTGGCATTTGGCAAATATTAATAATTATGGTAATCCTAATTGAGCTAAAAGGTGAAAGATTTATTCCTATTTTCATGTCAGATAATTGAGAAAAGCATGAATACTGTATGTGTCTTTTTATGTAGTGTATGTAAACTTTTAGTTTCAACTGCACATGTATTTCTAGCTACCGTAATCATATGTATTTTACACATACACTTATTATAGTCTGCTGTATTTAATATGATTTTCTGCAATTTTAGCATATCTACAATACTGCAATTTCACTTTAATTATAGCCCCAGTTCTAACTTTCAACTATTATTGATGCCAATCTGATCCCTGGAGGACTGTCTCCTTGTCCATTTTGCATTACAATGAAAAAACAAACCAAAATTAAGCCAAGTGTAAGCAGGGAAGAAAGAATTTATCTGTATAGATCATGCAACCATCTCATCTTTCTGCACTGCTTAACCCCTTAACAACCAATGAAGGACATACAGTTGTGGCCAAAAGTATTGGCACCCCTGCAATTCTGTCAGATAATACTCAGTTTCTTCCTGAAAATGATTGCAATCACAAATTCTTTGGTATTATTATCTTCATTTAATTTGTCTTAAATGAAAAAGCACAAAAGAGAATGAAGCAAAAAGCAAAACATTGATCATTTAACACAAAACTCCAAAAATGGGCCAGACAAAAGTATTGGCACCCTCAGCCTAATACTTGGTTGCACAACCTTTAGCCATCAATGACATCAATCATGTAACCATCAATGAGTTTCTTACAATGCTCTGCTGGAATTTTAGACCATTCTTCTTTGGAAAACTGCTCCAGGTCCCTGATATTTGAAGGGTGCCTTCTCCGAACTGCCATTTTTAGATCTCTCCACAGGTGTTCTATAGGATTCAGGTGTGGACTCATTACTGGCCACCTTAGAAGTCTCCAGTGCTTTCTCTCAAACCATTTTCTAGTGCTTTTTGAAGTGTGTTTTGGGTCATTGTCCTGCTGGAAGACCCATGACCTCTGAGGGAGACCCAGCTTTCTCACACTGGGCCCTACATTATGCTGCAAAATTTGTTGGTAGTCTTCAGACTTCATAATGCCATGCACATGGTCAAGCAGTCCAGGGCCAGAGTCAGCAAAGCAACCCCAAAACATCAGGGAACCTCTGCCATGTTTGACTGTTGGGACTGTGTTCTTTTCTTTGAATGCCTCTTTTTTTCTCCTGTAAACTCTATGTTGATACCTTTGCCCAAAAAGCTCTACTTTTGTCTCATCTGACCAGAGAACATTCTTCCAAAATGTTTTAGGCTTTTTCAGGTAAGTTTTGGCAAACTCCAGCCTGGCTTTTTTATGTCTTGGGGTAAGAAGTGGGGTCTTCCTGAGTCTCCTACCATACAGTGCCTTTTCATTCAGACGCCAACGGATAGTATGGGTTGACACTGTTGTACCCTCGGACTGCAGGGCAGCTTGAACTTGTTTGGATGTTAGTCGAGGTTCTTTATCCAACATCCGCACAATCTTGCGTTGAAATCTCTTGTCAATTTTTCTTTTCCGTACACATCTAGGGAGGTTGTCCACAGTGCCATGGGCTTTAAACTTCTTGATGACACTGTGCACGGTACACACAGGAACATTCAGGTCTTTGGAGATGGACTTGTAGCCTTGAGATTGCTCATGCTTCCTCGAAATTTGGTTTCTCAAGTCCTCAGACAGTTCTTTGGTCTTCTTTCTTTTCTCCTTGCTCAATGTGGTACACAAAAGGACACAGGACAGAGGTTGAGTCAACTTTCATCCATGTCAACTGGCTGCAAGTGTGATTTAGTTATTGCCAACACCTGTTAGGTGCCACAGGTAAGTTACAGGTGCTGTTAATTACACAAATTAAAGAAGTATCACATGATTTTTCGAACAGTGCCAATACTTTTGTCCGCCCCCTTTTTTATGTTTGGTGTGGAATTATATCCAATCTGGCTTTAGGACAATTCTTTTTGTGTTTTTTCTTTTAAGACAAATTAAATGAAGATAATAATAACAAAGAATTTGTGTTTGCAATCATTTTCAGGAAGAAACTGAATATTATCGGAAGCAATTAACGGAAGCAATGGGGCTTTAATCCTTCATCGCCGTTTTAATATGGCAATCGGGAATAAGGGTATAGCGCTCCCAAAGTCCGAAAATCTTGGCTAACAGTTTTAGCTGAGACCCTGGAGAACTCAGTCAGGGCTGGATTTTACTGTCCCCTATCATGTGATCACTAATATTCAATGGATAATGACGATCATGTTAAAAAAAAAAAAGCCAGGTGCCTGAAAATGGTACCAATAATATCATCAAATCGTCCTGCAAAAACAAGCCCTCACATGACTTGGTAAGCAGAAATATAGAAAAATTATAGTTCTCAAAATATGATAATACAAAAATTAGTTTTTGCAAAAAAAGTGTCTTTTAATCTGTGACACCAGATTTATATCTTTTTTTTTTCTTTGGCTGCTATCGCTGTAATCTCACCGACACAAAGAATAAAGTCATCTAATCACTTATAATGGAACTAGAAAGAGTACAAAGGAGGGCAACAAAATTAATAAAGGGGATGGGAGAACTACAATACCCAGATAGATTAGCGAAATTAGGATTATTTAGTCTAGAAAAAAGACAACTGAGGGGCGATCTAATAACCATGTATAAGTATATAAGGGGACAATACAAATATCTAGCTGAGGATCTGTTTATACCAAGGAAGGTGACGGGCACAAGGGGGCATTCTTTGCGTCTGGAGGAGAGAAGGTTTTTCCACCAACATAGAAAAGGATTCTTTACTGTTAGGGCAGTGAGAATCTGGAATTGCTTGCCTGAGGAGGTGGTGATGGCGAACTCAGTTGAGGGGTTCAAGAGAGGCCTGGATGTCTTCCTGGAGCAGAACAATATTGTAACATACAATTATTAGGTTCTGTAGAAGGACGTAGATCTGGGGATTTATTATGATGGAATATAGGCTGAACTGGATGGACAAATGTCTTTTTTCGGCCTTACTAACTATGTTACTATGTTACCGCACAATGAATGTTGTAGAAATATAAATAAAACCAATTCTTCACCTGTTGTTGATTTTTTTTATTCAGTCTCACAAACATGCAGTAAGGCTCGGCACAAATTTATCCTGTGCTTACAGCAGGGTTTCCATGTAAATCTTTGAAACACGTGATTCAGACGGAAACTATCGCAGAAGATTCCTTATAATGAGGCAAATGGAGACACTGTGGATGCCATCTTGTCTATGATCCAGCGGTGTCCATTATCTTAGACATACAAAAAAGTGCAGTTGACCACAGTTTTGGGCACCTCTGAAAAGAAGGACACCACTGAAAAGAGGCCAGAGAGAGTCCAGAGTAACTCTGCTGCCTCATTATAGTGAATGGAGACCTTCACCTGAATCATGTCATTCAAAGATGTAGAGGGAAACCCCAACAAAAGCTTCAACTCAATCCACAAAAAAAGCAAGTCCCCACTCAGGTCCATCATCTGTGAATGGAAATATAGGCTGCTTCCATGTTAGTAGTAGCACAAAGGCTCTGGAAAATCGCTATGGCTCCTCACTCCCAAAAGAAATCCAGAAAATTGTGTGCTCCTAAATCCAAATGCCCCCCTCACTTGTGAGTCCCAAAGTATGCCTAAACAACATTTAATGTTCACATGTTTGGCAGCAATATAATTTCCAGAATGTGGTCACTTGAGAGGTATTCTGTGCTTCTAGCACTTAAGCGCTCTGTATATGGAGTCTGCAAACTAGTTTAGGAAAATCGTCTCTCCATGAGGCAAATAGCACTCCATCCCTCCTGAATCTCGCCATGAGGCTAAGCAATACTCTACAGACAGATATGAGGCATCACCATGTTCAACAGAAATTGTGTGACACACTTCGGTGCCATTTTTACCCATTTCCTCATGTGAAAATGTAAAATCTGGGGCTGAAACTAAATATTTGTGAAAAAAATGTAATTAATTTTTCCCTAGATGAATTAATTGAGAGGTGTACTTTGTAAAATGGGGTCATTTACAGGAGGTTCTGCTGTTCTGGCACCTCAGGGCTTTTCCAGTGAGTCGCCCGCAAACCATAACAGTAAAATCTGCACCAAAATATGGTGCTCCTTCCCTTCTGAGCTGTGCACTATGCCTGAAAAGTAGTTGTTGATTACATTTACGTAGGGCATTGGCACATTCAGGAGAAATTGCACAACAAACTGAGAGGTCCTTTTTTCCCTATTAGCCATTATAAGGGTATGTTCACACTATGCGGTTTTTACTGTGGAACCGCCGCTGTGGGTCTGCAGCTGTTTTCCATGCAGGATACAGTACAATGTTACCCTATGGAAAACAAAAACCGCTGTGCCCACATTGTGGAAAATCCCGAAAAAAAACGCGCTGAATTGCTGCGGAAAAAAAGAAGGACCATGTCACTTCTTTGTGCAGAATCGCAGCGATTCTGCACCCATAGAAATGCATTGATTCGCTTACTTCCCGCATGGGGCAGTGCACACCATGCGGGAAGTAAGCGGATAATGTGCGGGTTATACCCGGGGTGGAGGAGAGGAGACTCTCCTCCAGGCCCCGGGAACCATATCTGAGTAAAAAAAAAAAGAATTAAAATAAAAAAATCATGATATACTCACCTCTGAAGTCTCAGCGCTGCACGCGGCCGTCCGGTCTCAGGTTTGCTATGCGACCAGGACCTGCGGTGACGTCGCGGTCACATGACCGTGACGTCACGAAGGTCCTGGTCGCACAGCATCTTTGGAACCGGACCTCCGCCTGCAGCGCTGAGGAGATCAGGACGTCAGAGGGTGAGTATATCATCATTATTTTTTTATATTTAACACTACTATTGATGCTGCATATTGCTGCATATGCAGCATCAATAGTAGGGGTAAAATCCCGCAGGGGAACCCGCAGGACAAATCGCGATAAATCTGCAGGGATAGCCGCAGCGGGTTTGCCCTGCGGATTTATCAAATCCGCTGCGGGAGAACCCGCAGGACAGAACACAACGTGTGAATGTGACCTAAAAATGAAAAATTTGGGGCTAAAACAACATTTTAGCAGTAATAATGTAATTATTCTTTCTTCACCATCCAATGGTATAAATATCTGTGAGGCACATGTGAAGTCAACATGCTCACTGCACCTCTAGGTGAATTTACTCAGATCTATATTATGTCCATGAGCTACAGACTTTAGTTTAGATAAAGTTCTAAAATAAAATAGTTTGGTGATCCAATTATAATTAATTCAATCCATGAAGGGTGGAATAGACCTGTGTAATGTACTATGGAAAATAAAATGCAGTCACATTAATGTCATCCTAATTTAGACTTAAGTTACATAGCTCCTTTTCTGTAAATACATAGTCAAAGGTGTTTAATTTGAGGGATACTGCATAAACAACTTTGTTATTCATTGTAACAGCTTTTTAATGTAATTGATATAATGTGATATATTATGATATAACTTACAGTCATTGGGACTAAAGATCAAAGCAAAAGCTTCATATATCTTCCTTCATTTTTGCTACATAACGCATCTCATATATACAACAAATTGCAGAAAAGAAATGTCAGATCTGTATCGTGTTTCTATGTAAATTATGTATTTTGCTTGAAAAATATTACAAAGTAAAACTTTCTAAGAAACAGAGACATAAAATATCGAATTACGACTGAAGCAGCATGGGGATGAATCATTTTTATTCAAACATGCTAATTAGAAAACATTTCTTCCCACTGTTGTCTAGCAGAATTATGTGTGCATTGGTGAAATAAATATTTAATACCATTAATATATGTCTCTCATGAAATATGTGCTACGTGATATTGTTCATCTCCAGCCTGACAAGTAAACCACTCAGTTTATTCTATTGCTCCACCAGCAACAGATTACAATTATAAATAGGGGTGGCAGCATAATTGTTCACTCACTCCAATCAGAGTGTTAACCTGCTTGATAAGCCACTAATGAGAAATTATCATCCAATCACTGAGCAGTTATAAAAGTTCCTTTATGTTCTCAAATAATATGACAAGATTTCCTTAAAATTTATCCTATCTGGCTCAGAATGGCTTGAGCTTTATCTAGATGTCTCCTGTCCAGGTAATTACCTGGTTATTTAACCTGGTTTCTGCTCCAGACTAGTCTCAATTGTAGCTTCTTGCTCACTGGTGTATGTTTGCCTTGTTGCTCTGAGTTCTATGCTCTGATCTACTGCTGCCAGACCTTAAATGTCGTTCTGACCATCCGTTTGCTTTTACCCTTTGCTTGATCTGCTGTCTTCCTTGCATTTAGACCTCTGGACCATGACCTGACTATTATTTTGATTAACCTCTCAGCTTGTCCATGAGTAGTGACTAGCATCTGTCACGAGTGTGTCAGATGCTACAGACAGTCGCTCTGCATCTGGCTGCAGAAGGTCTCTGCATTTGCCATTGCAGATGCCTTCTTAATCCTTCTGACTTTTGGACCCAGTAGCAACCTTCCTCCGGCTCTAATTGATACACCTGCAGCTGGGTATTTATAGACTCCCAGTCTGCTTCAGGAAGCCGTCGGTGATATTCACATTTTCCCCTTGTGAAGGCTTGGAGCTACAGCAATCGGCTTACTTCCTCTCTGGTGCAGTTGGAGGACGTTTAGTGATACCTCTCTGAGTCTGCTCAAAATAAGTTGATCCCCCCTTTGTCTCCTTTCTTCTCTTTAGTGTACAGTGGGTACTGACCAGTACACATCTCCCCCTTCCATATTCAGGGCCTAGCTATAGGGATATACAGGGCTTAGGCTCGGTGATTGGTGTAAAACCAATATAGGTAAGATAGGGGAGGCAGAGCGCTATTAGATCTACCTAAGGGTCTTCACTCCCCATTTTCCTAGCATTTGGGCTTCCTTCCTCTCTTCCCCTTGTGTTTCACTTAGTCTTCCCACATTGTGCGTGACAGGATCACATTACATTTGGCTGTTGTTACAGAACCCTGTTGTGAATTCCGCTCTTGGGCTCCCTCCGGTGGTTGTAAGTGGCACTTTTGTGAGTTCTGCTCTTGGGCTCCCTCTTGTGGTTTCAAGTGGTATGGCTGCTCCTTGGATTTAGCTGTCAGCAGCTGCTTCCACTGATCGTCTTTTCTGCTTGGCTATTTATGCCTGGCTCTATCCTTCAGCCAGTGCCACTTGTAAATGGTTCCTGGTTGGATTCACATCTCTTTGGATTTCCCTGTTATCCTGACCAGTTCAGCAAAGCTAAGTTCTTGCTTGCTCTTTTCTGTCCACAGATTGTGGACTTATCCGATCTATGCTTTCTATGTTTGATCAGCTTATCAGTATGAATTAATTCTGTCTTGCTGGAAGCTCTGGGAAGCAGATTTACCCTCCACACCTTTAGTCAGGTGTGGAGATTTTTTGTTAACTCTGGATTTTTGTAGTGTTTTATACTGACCGCACAGTATTCCATCCTGTCCTATCTATTTAGCTAGACTGGCCTCCTGTGCTCATCCTGGTTTCATTCTGTGTATGTCTTTTCCCTCTCCACTCACAGTCTTTATTTGTGGGGGGCTAATCTATCCTTTGGGGATTTTCTCTGAGGCAAGATAGTTTTCTTGCATCTCTCTTTAGGGGTAGTTAGCTCTTAGGCTGTGTCAAGGTGCCTAGGGAGAGTTAGGAGCATCCCACCGCTACTTCTAGTGTTGTGTTGAGCTTAGGGACTGCGGTCATTACAGATACCACTTCCTTAAGGAATCGTTCCATGTTGCTCCTAAACCACCGCATCATAACAGAACCCCACAGCACCAAGAATGTTATGCAGCATATGTATGTATAATAGTTTCCATGTGAAATGCATCAGTCCACAGGCTGCGCCTCTGGACAAGATATTCTCTTTCTGAGCTCCCCCCACCTTTGTAATTCCTACAGTAAATATTGGCAGGCTCCGGCCCCCTGCGGGTATTGTAATGTATGTCTGGCCTGCTGTTTTTCTATTGGCCTGCCCTGTGTATCTGTGTTATATTTTCTGTGTGCTGTAAATAGAGGGTGTTCTTAGACTGGAAATACGTGGAGAAGCAGTCAGCTTTTATATGCTCTCATGTAATCAAGAAATTCCTGCTGGCGTCCTTCATTCGGAATCTAGCAAAAGCAGCGTGGACCTCCTGAAACACGGGGGGTGCTGAAAGAGGTACTCCAGCACAGTAGACCCCGTTACAGCTGTATACTTTTTTTTTATCTCTCTCCTCTTGCCAGTATGGAACCAAATCGCACACTTTGTGATCAAGTGCCGAATCTGACTCAGGTGGTTCAGGATCTGGCAGGGGATCACCAGAGATTAGAAGCATCACAGTCTGAGCTGCAAGGTCAGTTTACTAGTGCAAGGGATGCTATCTAGAACCCTCCACTGCCCACAGTAACTATGACAGCTGTACCTTCTGATGTAAAGTTGATCTCTCTCAAACCAGAAGTAGTTTTCCCTGATACATTTTCAGAGGAGAAAGATCAGTTCAGATTGTTTAGGGAGAGCTGTAGGTTATTTTTTACACTATGTCCCAGGTCTTCAGGGGATGAGTCTCAACAGGTGGGAATAGTAATTTCTTTACTGCGAAGATGTTCTCCCACTAGCTCTAGAATGGTCTTCAGTTGACGCCTTTTTTGTAATGCATTAGAGTTAATTTATGATGAAACAGACAGGGTTCAGGTTGAAAAGGCTACTTTCACACTTCCGTCTTTTGCCCTCTGTCGCAATCCATCGTTATGGACAAAAAACGGATCCTGCAAATGTGCTTGCGGAATGCGTTTTTTGCCCATACACTTGTATTAGCGACGGATCGCGACGGATGGGCACACGTCGCATCCAACATGCGACGGATCCGTCGTGTTTTAGCGGACGCGACGCACAAAAAAAGTTAAATGTAACATTTTTATGTGCGACGTGTCCGCCATTTTCGACCGCGCATGCGTGGCCGAAACTCCGCCCCCTCCTTCCCAGACTGCAGAATGGGCAGCGGATGCATTGATAAACTGCATCCACTGCCCACATCTTTCAGTTATTTCACAACGTTTGTTGGTATGTCGGCCTGACGCATTGCGACGGGCCCGTACCGACGGAAGTGTGAAAGTAGCCTTAGATCATGACACTGACACAGAGGGGCCACACTGCTGAGAATTTTTGTGCCGAGTACCAGCAATGGTCCACGGAGGTGTTGTGGAATGATGCAAACCTCAGGTGCCAATTCCGCTGGGACCTCTCAGATACATTCAAGAATGCTCTGACTCTACATACTCCACCTAGTTCCTTGTAGAAGGCCATGACTCGGGCTATTCGGTTGGATCGCTGAATTCGGAAAAGGTGTGATGAGCGACAGGATGATTCAGTTACCCCTCCCCACCCCGAACCTGTCCACTTCTCTAAGGGGGAAACGATAGAGGCTGGAGCTGCCAGCTCTCTGGCCGTTGGGAGGAAATGTCAGTGCAATTTATTAAGGACCGGTTCTTACATTAGGATTAAGGATTAGAAAGACCCATTCAAATTGTTGACATTGACAATACATTGTTGCTCCAGAACTTTATCCAGCTGGAAATGGTGGATTTCACACTTAAAGTTGTAACTAGTGATGAGCGAATACATTCGGCACTATTTGCTACTCGCACAAATAGTACGCTATGGCTTGTGTCATTGGCTGCTGAAATGACATGTCCCTCTCCATATGAATAGAGGACATCTTGTTTTAGCGCCATTTTGACACTGTAACAGCGTAGAGAGGCTGCTCCTGACGATGCCACCGTTAGCAGCAAGATTTTAGCTCATTAGTTAGGCAGTTGTATATCAGTCAGATAGTGTAGCTAGCTACCGTCCAGTGTGGCTGTTACATTTACCTTACAGCACTTTTTTTTTCTATTTTGGACGTTACTGAGGTCTACAAAGAAAGCCAGAAGGGCAGGACTGCTTCTACTGTGCACTGCTTCTACTGTGTTCCATGCATGAGTATAGCATTCTAACTAATATTTTTTCACTAGCTAAATGTGAAAAAGCCTGCTGTATCCCTTATTTTAGCTAGATAGCTAGGTGGTTATATATCAGTCAGATAGTGTAGCTAGCTAGTGTTCAGTGTGGATGTTAAATTAACCTTCCAGCATTTTTTTTGTCATTACTGAAGTCCACAGACAAAGCCTGCAGGGCAGATGTTCTACAAGTGCACTACTTCTATTGTGCTCCATTCACGAGTATAGCATTCTGATTAATATTTTTTCAGAAGCTAAATGTGAAACATCCTGCTGTACCCCACCTTGTCATTTAGTGCTGTTGTGATATAATACTGTCTGCAGATTTAAGGCACATTAAAAAAAAGAGTTATATTTTTTTCTATTGCTAAATGTGAAACAGCCTGCTGTATCCAATGTTGCCATTTTGTGGCAGTGATATGAACCTGTCTGCAGACCTAAGGCACAGTAAAAAAATACAATTTTTCAGTTGCAAAAGTTAGACAACCCGCCATATTACAATTTATCATGTGGTTGGGTTGAAATTGAACTGTAGAGGCCTGATCCAGAGGCCACAAAAATTCTTCTGTTATTAACATCATACAGTAAGGGACCTGACATAGCATCTAGTGTGTTATAGAGGCCTGACCCATAGGGCACAAAAAATTATTCTGTTATTAACGTCACACAGTAAGGGACCTTGTCACAGATCCCAGGGAGGATACCTTTATCATCCCCACTGCTCACATTAATATGCCATGAACCAGGGTTGTTTGGTTGCCCAGTTCTTTTCTGAAGGGGATTTATCTATATCCCACTTCCCAGTTCCAGTTGGGAACTTGCAGCTTTCTGGCGCCCCCTTACCCTGAGGTCAGACAGGGTACTGCACCTAGGATAATTATTCACCAGAAAGGCTGCCTTACTTTGTACTGGCTAATGGACATGCTGCAGCAAGGGTGATATAACTACTCCCACTCAGGTGGGCACAATAATTATCAATGCCGTCTGTCACTACAAAGTCTCCCAAATGCACAGGATAAATCCGCTGCCACCGGCTCCGATTCCTTAATTAATAATGGGTCTGGAGCCAACCCAAATTAGTAGCATATTCACTTCAGAGGACGTGACAGTACGTTATAGAGCAAGGAGAAAAGAGCTTTGACAAAGATTACTGTGTTGCTCGAAACGCGTCGCTCTTTCATCTTTCTGATGTTTCTTGTCCTGGAATCTTTAATTGAATTTTAAATATTTTTCGAATAAAGAAATTTGGAAATTTTTATCCCAGGAGCTGGAGGTGAATCTTTTTTTGTGTTCACGTCTGACGAGGACGGTCCTCCGTGCAACGGTGTTTCATTAGGTGAGCTGGCTTTTTTTCCTTTTTGTTCACAAGGTGAAAAGCAGCTAGTAATTTCATATATTTTACTCTAAAAGGTAGGCAGAGTTTACAGAAGTAAAAAATATATTATAAAAGTAGACAAGCATCGTATGTACCGTACAATTACAAATAAAATTGGATTAAAGTTGAAAAAACACTAACAGTTTGTTATATCATTTCATCTCATGCCAGACCATGTGCTGTGAGGGGATGGGCACACATCCAGATGCATTACAGATCTGACTCGCAGCTACACCTAGGACAAAAGACTACTCAAGACTGATGTCTCACTCACTTATCTCCGTGCCCAATACCAAGGCACCCCCCCTGTCGTGACCTCACTCAGAGGCTGAATACCCCCTTTCTTTGAGATATGACAAGCCATTTCTATAGATAACTCGCTGTATGAAATTCTGAGACGAACGACACAATGATCAATATGCCTACCACGTCATGGGGGTTCTTTTAAATATAAACATGGTGTAGAAATGTGACCCGCTTATGGAGAAATCCATCCCTTGCATTTTGTTGGGATTAGATGCTAGCGATTTAAGTGAGTTATAAATTTCTCGGTGAACATTCGGAATATGTAACCCTTATATCTATTCCTGATCGGTGCCATTATACATAACTTTTCAAGAACAAAAGAGTCCCATGCGGTTTGAAAGTTGCTGTACCAGTTATTACTGGTATCAGGTGGGATGGGGATGAGGGGTTTAGACAGAGGACAGGCTTTCAAAGCACAAAGCCATAAAAATTCCTCAGTGAAGCTGGCACACTGGTCTCACATTACAGATATATAGCATGGGGGAAGGTGGAAGAATGGCTTAGAATTCCAGCCTTGTGCTGGCTGGCAGAGGAAACTGCAGCTGAGAGCTCTGTGTGTGTAATTGAAGTAATCAGAATTTCTTCCTATTTCCTGACAGACCTGACTTTCAATTAGTTTGCAGCATCTAGTGTGTTATAGAGGCCTGATCCAGAGGCCACAAAAAATTCTTCTGTTCCTTTTGTCATACAGTATGGGACCTGACTTTAAAATAGTTTGTAGTATCTAGTGTGTTATAGAGGCCTGATCCAGCGGCCACAAAAAATTATTTTCTTATTAATGTCATACAGTAGGGACCTGACTTTCAAATTGTTGGTAGCATAACGTCTTTGTCATACGGGCCTCATCCACACTCAAGCAATTCTTTTTTCTGTGACTAACACGATGCAGCACACCATATTTCAATTTGGAATTTACTGTCGCTGAAATTCAGCTGTTTGCAAAGGTGGTGCAGAGTTTATAATCAAATTTTTTGTTGCTAATACTGTGCTCCTATCACACTATCTGAGCAACATGAGGAGGCCATGGTGGAAGGGGAGTTGGCTTGATGTTCAAGGTGTACCTGGGGCAGGTGGTAATGTTTGTGAAAGCACTAGTGAAGCAACATGACATCCTATGCAAAGACAACTGACAACTTCTGTTACTGTACAGGCTACACCACTACCTTTCTTTGACAGACGCACAGCGGTACACCTCGTCAATAATGCCCAGAAAGAGCATGTACTCGAGGGGATGGCAAGCTCAGCTTCAAGTGGCCTCTCCTCCTCTTCCTCCACCTCAACATTACACCCAGTACAGTCCACAGAGGTGGCACCCAAATTCCCCTAGCTTCCCCTCGCCTCCCAACTATCCAACTGTTCAACTGACTGTACAGAACCATAGATGGATGAGTCTGAAGAGTTGTTCACACATTCTATGCCATGTTAATCAGAAGTGTACTCAAAAGCTTTGCAGAGTCAAGAGGAGGAAATCTGCACTGATGCCCAAAATTGTTTTAGCTTGGATCTGGGGCAGGACAAAGTAGGGTCTGAACAGCATCCTGACCCTTGTCATCAGACGTTTACCCCGTAGGGGGGAGGTGATCCTGATGAGACTCAGATATCTGAGGCTCATGTGGACTGTAGTGTGCTGTCAGGGCAAGAAGAGGAGGAGGGCGACTCCCAGGGAAAGGAATGTGATAACACAGAGGATGAGGTGTTAGATCCCAGTTGGTATGAACATAGAGGCACACAACTGAGTAGGTCATCTGAGGATGATGAGGAGTTTACGTTGCAGACACATAGTGATTCAGCCACAACAAGCAATGCATCCTCAGCCACAACTGTGCCTGTGACCAACAGCGTCCATGGGTCTGTAACTCGCAGGGGTGACAAGGTTTGCCTAGGCTGGGCTTTTTTTGACACTGCAAAGGATGAGTCAACTCATGTAATCTGCCAACTTTGCAAAAAAAACTGAGTTGAGGTAAAATGTGCAATAATTTGACTACTACATGTATGAACCTTCACATGCGCAATCAACATGCTTGACTGTGGGAATCCCACTGCACAAAAATGCAGACCGGTGGACCTCAGCAATCAGCAGCCACCCCATCAATCGCATCTACTGCTTCTTTTTTCTCCTCTGTTACCATGACAAATATTGAGACGCAGGTCTTCAAATGCAGGATCTCTGGTTCTTTACCCACTCCACTCCACTCTTCAGGATGCTTTTCTTGTTTGACTAGTTGATATGTTGTCTCTCCGTTCCTATTTTGTATTTGAATATAGATGTATGGTTTTCTGTATCCTTTAGGGATGTTTTATTCCTATGGGTCTTCAGGATATGATCCGAGGTTTTGTTTTGCTTTATCCCATCATTGTTTTATCACCCTATTTATTCTTTTACTTTTATTTTTATTTTTTCCTTTTTTTGTTGTTTCATGTATTTTAATGTATTCACTTTTGTTATTACAGATTCATGTACAGGTTTTCTTGAAAAAGGCATACAGGCCGAAACGTTGAAATAATTACCTGTGAAGTGATGAATAGCATTGTTTTCTCCGTCTCACTACGTATGCGGTGTTAATTAATTTTTTCTTTGAACGGATTTAACGTCATTTGAAACGTCATTTGCAACGTGATGGGAATTTCCAAATAAACTCACATGTGAATTATATTGACTTTCATTGTGTGCCGGAGTTTCTTTTTTTCGATATTTCTATTTTTCTCCTGAGCACCTAACCTAAGGACAGTGAGCACCTAATTTTCTAAATATTTATCTTTACCCACTCCAGTCACGCTGACTGAGAGCCTGCCTTCAGCTGTAACAGAAGCAGACATGCCTGCTGTTTTTGACCAAAATCAGAGAACGATCACACCACAAGTTTCTCAATCCACAGTAACATCTCTGCCTGCACGTCTCTCACGGTCCAGCAGTTTGTCCGGTTCACAATACTTTGCCCTCTCTCAGCACTGCAGCTAGCAAATGGGTCCACAGTTGTGGTGACTAGTGATGAGCGAGTATACACGTTGCTCGGGTTTTCTCAAGCATGCTCGGTTGGTCTCTGAGTATTTGTGAGTGCTCGGAGATTTAGTTTTTGTTGACTTAGCTGCCTGAGTACATGTGGGGGTTGCCTGGTTGCTAGGGAATCCCCACATGTATTTAAGCTGTCCAGAAGCTGCAAATCATGAGCTGAGACAACAAAAACTAAATCTCCAGCAGCAATGAACTCTGACACAGTATGTCATGTCGTATAGCCTGGGCCAATGCAGTATGGACATGACGCATATCACGTTCACAGAGTGGGCACAGATTAAGGACATCTGCACCCTTCTGCACAGTTTCAAAATGACTACTAAGATGGTTAGCGCTGACAATGCCATCATCAGCATCACTATTACGGCTATCTACAGTTAGGGCCAGAAATATTTGGACAGTGACACAATTTTCGCGAGTTGGGCTCTGCATGCCACCACATTGGATTTGAAATGAAACCTCTACAACAGAATTCAAGTGCAGATTGTAACGTTTAATTTGAAGGGTTGAACAAAAATATCTGATAGAAAATGTAGGAATTGTACACATTTCTTTACAAACACTCCACATTTTAGGAGGTCAAAAGTAATTGGACAAATAAACATAACCCAAACAAAATATTTTTATTTTCAATATTTTGTTGCAAATCCTTTGGAGGCAATCACTGCCTTAAGTCTGGAACCCATGGACATCACCAAACGATGGGTTTCCTCCTTCTTAATGCTTTGCCAGGCCTTTACAGCCGCAGCCTTCAGGTCTTGCTTGTTTGTGGGTCTTTCCGTCTTAAGTCTGGATTTGAGCAAGTGAAATGCATGCTCAATTGGGTTTAGATCTGGAGATTGACTTGGCCATTGCAGAATGTTCCACTTTTTGGCACTCATGAACTCCTGGGTAGCTTTGGCTGTATGCTTGGGGTCATTGTCCATCTGTACTATGAAGCGCCGTCCAATCAACTTTGCAGCATTTGGCTGAATCTGGGCTGAAAGTATATCCCGGTACACTTCAGAATTCATCCGGCTACTCTTGTCTGCTCTTATGTCATCAATAAACACAAGTGACCCAGTGCCATTGAAAGCCATGCATGCCCATGCCATCACGTTGCCTCCACCATGTTTTACAGAGGATGTGGTGTGCCTTGGATCATGTGCCGTTCCCTTTCTTCTCCAAACTTTTTTCTTCCCATCATTCTGGTACAGGTTGATCTTTGTCTCATCTGTCCATAGAATACTTTTCCAGAACTGAGCTGGCTTCTTGAGGTGTTTTTCTGCAAATTTAACTCTGGCCTGTCTATTTTAGGTATTGATGAATGGTTTGCATCTAGATGTGAACCCTTTGTATTTACTGTCATGGAGTCTTCTCTTTACTGTTGACTTAGAGACAGATACACCTACTTCACTGAGAGTGTTCTGGACTTCAGTTGATGTTGTGAACGGGTTCTTCTTCCCCCAATTAAGTATGCGGCGATCATCCACCACTGTTGTCATCCGTGGACGCCCAGGCCTTTTTGAGTTCCCAAGCTCACCAGTCAATTCCTTTTTTCTCAGAATGTACCCAACTGTTGATTTTGCTACACCAAGCATGTCTGCTATCTCTCTGATGGATTTTTTCTTTTTTTTCAGCCTCAGGATGTTCTGCTTCACCTCAATTGAGAGTTCCTTTGACCGCATGTTGTCTGCTCACAGCAACAGCTTCCAAATGCAAAACCACACACCTGGAATCCACCCCTGACCTTTTAACTACTTCATTGATTACAGGTTAACGAGGGAGACGCCTTCAGATTTAATTGCAGCCCTTAGAGTCCATTGTCCAATTACTTTTGGTCCCTTGAAAAAGAGGACGCTATGCATTACAGAGCTATGATTCCTAAACCCTTTCTCCGATTTGGATGTGGAAACTATCATATTGCAGCTGGGAGTGTGCACTTTCAGCCCATATTATATATATAATTGTATTTCTGAACATGTTTTTGTAAACAGCTAAAATAACAAAACTTGTGTCACTGTCCAAATATTTCTGGCCCTAACTGTATATGCTGGAGCAGACTTTGAATAGCCTGCGGGAGGAGACGGTGGTCCCAGAAGAAGAGGAGGAAGCAGAGGAGGATGCGGAAAGGATAACATTGTCTCTAGGTTCAAGACTGTCGTCACACAGGCGGATGCCAAGGGAGGGTGGATTACTGCAATCAAGGGTGGCTGGTGATAACAGACAACCTGTTATTGGAGGTTGCAAGATCTGATGAACAAATGGAGGAGGAAAGGTGAGCAACTGTCAGATGAAGAGGATAATCCTCCCCTCTATGTTGTTTGCGGTTGGCGGGAGAGGACGGAGGAAACAAGTCTCATTATTACCCAGCCACCAACACAGCATGGGCTTGGGCCTCATGGTAGAGCCTGACATATGAGTGCCTTCTTGCTGCACTATGATCCCCGTACATTTATGATTAGGAATAATGCTGACTACTGGGTTGCCACTCTGTTAGATGTATGTTCTAAAACCAAATTTTGCCAGAGGAGTCCCACCCTAGAAAGGGACCCGCGAATACTGGAGTATCGAAACACGCTTTTCACAACATGCTTTTCACAACCTTAAAAGAGCTTTTCCCAAAGACAACAGTGAAGCACACAGGTCGCATAGCAGCTCTACACTTCTAACATCCGGCACGTCAATTTGTCAATGCCAAAACATTAGCAGCAGTGGTGGAAGTGGAAGAAGCAACTTCTGTGAGTCCTTTGACAATTTTTTTAGACCAACTCGTGCACCAGCACAATAGAGACCAAGTCGTACTCATGGAGAGGATAGTGCAGGAGTATCTAGAACTGAATATCATTAAATCAGGGAGGGTTTGGACCCTTTCACATTTTGGTCTTCCAAAATCTATCTATCTATCTATCTATAAATATATCTGTTAGGAGTCGAGTTTCCTCTGCTGCACAGGAGGAATCTCGATCCGTGTCTGCTGCGGTCTCCCATTCTGCATCGGCCGCAGTGGGGTCGACTCAGCGGAGGCGTCGCTCCCAGCGTCTTGCTGGGACTGATTCTGTGCAGAGGGTTACTGCTGCCTTTTCTGGCTCTCCTGTTGTACCCTGCACTGATCTGCGGCGAGCAGGCTTCTCTGGGACTAAGTCCTTATTTTCACACTCTGAGCATGCCCAGGGCAAGATTTCCCGTTGGAGATCGAGGGTCACATGCTCAGGTACTGCAGCACATTCCATTGGTCCTCCAGGAAGGTCCTGAAAGGGCAAAACTTCGGTAGCAGCTTCCTGTGCTGCAACTATATAAACTGCGCATGACCGCACGGCCATGCGCTAGTATTGTCTTTGATATATGTGTGTGTGTAGATGGATGTATGTCGAAGGATGAAAGCTCCTAAATATCCCTCCCTAGTGTTGTTGACTGCTCGCGGATGATGGTAGCTATCAAGCGCCCGACTAGCCATCTGCACGTAACACACATCACAGCGTCCAGTTGTTGTGTCCGCCAGTACGGCGCCGTGCGCTTTCTCTGCGCTTTCCTTACCCAAGCCTGGGTGGTTAGTGGTGTCCGTCAGTGCGGCACCGCACTCACTCTCGTGCCTTATATATTATTATTTATGTTTCTCTGACACCCCAGTTGCGGTGTCGAGCGCATGGGATCTTCTGAACTCAAATCCTCAGTCTCGGGTTTGAGATTAGAGACTCCTTGCTAGCGCTCTATGTGCGGTACCGCGGTCCTGTGACGCAACAGGGTCGCTTCCTTCACACAGGGTGGAGTTAACCCATGTGTGTGTATTCTTATAGTACCGCCATATAGTCCGTCTTTACTAGCAGCAGGGTTTTTACCTGCACGGTGGACCTCGGACTACGAACGCACCTAGTTCCATATCATCTTACACTTGGTGCGTTCCGCCAGTCCTTAACATAATACTAGCGCCAAGGTCTGGCTAGTAAATGGCGGACATTCAGCAATCCTTGCGGTATATCCAGCAGCTGGAGGGTAGGTTGACGGCTCTCGAGAGCTCAACCTCAGCTGTGGATGTTACCGCAGTTGCTGTACAGGCTGCTAGCGTGGCTGCAGCAACCTTGTCCACTGCCACCCCTGTTCCGACATTATCTCGCCTCCCTTTGCCAGAAAAATTTTCTGGAGATTGCAAAACTTGTAGGGGATTTGTGAGTCAGTGCTCTATCCACCTCGAGCTCCTGGCTGCACGTTTTCCTACAGAGCGGGCTAAGGTGGGATTTATTGTCTCTCTCTTGTCGGACAGGGCGTTGGAGTGGGCTACGCCGCTGTGGGAGCGTGGTGATCATGTGGTGCAGAGTGCTCCGTTGTTTCTGAGCACTCTGAAAAAGGTCTTTTTAGGACCTCAAGTCACCCATGACACAGCGCTCCAACTACTGGCATTAACTCAGGGTGAGTCCTTGGTCAGCCATTTTTCCGTCCGCTTCCGTACTTTAGCTTCTGAGCTGGAGTGGTCGGATAAAGCCCTTATCCCCATATTTTGGAGGGGCCTGGCTGATCACGTTAAGGACGCTCTGGCCACTAGGGAGATTCCTGCCACACTGGAGGAGTTAATAACTATCTCTACTCGTATTGACCTCCGTTTTAACGAGCGGAGGTTAGAGCGAGCCCAGTGTAGGCAGAGGTTTCGGCTGGCTCCCACCTTCGCCAAACCTTTGGAATCTCCAATCCAGGCATCTGAGTCACAAGAGGCCTTAGAGGTGACACAAGCGGGATCCAAATCTCAGTCCGCCCGTGCACATAGGGTCCGTCATGTTTGCCAGCAGTCAGGACATCTTGCCTCCAAGGGTCCTCAGCGGTCGGGGAAACGTCAGCGTTTAGTGGCAGTTGGAGGAGGTACACTAGACACGGCGACGTTTGCCTCAAAGTTGTCCTTCAAGGGGACAATTACCATAGGCCCATCCACTCTTATGGTCGAGCTATGCGTGGATTCTGGGGCAGAGGGTAATTTTATGTCTTCCTCTTTTGCCCAGCGTCACGCAATACCCTTGGTGATGCTCGCCAAGCCTGTAACCGTTCGAGTGGTAAATGGGTCAACACTACCCTCACAGATTACCCACCAAACCATTCCTTTCACGCTTTCTGTGTCTCCATCACATCAGGAGATAATCTCCCTATTTGTCATTCCTGAGGGAATTGATGAGGTCCTGTTGGGGATACCATGGCTTCGCTACCATTCTCCTCATATTGAGTGGTCCTCTAGGAGAATTTTGGGATGGAGTAAATCCTGCGAGGGTAGATGTCAGAGGGAGTGCGTTCAGGTTGCTACTACACAGGTACCCACAGATCTTTCCTCTCTCCCCAAGCACTATTGGCCCTATACAGACGTGTTCTCCAAAAGAGCTGCGGAGACCCTTCCGCCTCATCGCCCCTATGACTGTCCTATTGACCTCTTGCCTGGTGCTGAGCCTCCCCGGGGTCGAGTCTATCCGTTATCTCTCCCGGAGACGGAGGCAATGTCTCAGTACATCCAAGAGAATCTGGCAAAAGGATTCATTAGGAAGTCAGTGTCACCGGCAGGGGCTGGGTTCTTCTTCATACAGAAGAAGACTGGAGACTTACGTCCATGCATAGACTACAGGGGTCTTAACGCCATCACCGTTAAGAACAAGTACCCATTACCCCTGATATCTGAGCTGTTTGATAGGCTATGGGGAGCGAGGGTATTTACAAAGTTAGATCTGCGGGGTGCTTACAACCTGATTCGCATCCGTGAGGGGGATGAATGGAAGACGGCTTTTAACACCAGGGATGGGCACTATGAATATCTGGTGATGCCCTTCGGGCTCTGTAATGCCCCAGCCGTTTTCCAAGACTTTGTGAACAACATCTTCCGGGATATGCTCACCACCTCGGTCGTAGTCTATCTGGATGATATTCTCATCTTCTATCCAGATATTGACTCCCATCGGAGAGATGTTCGCAAAGTCTTCGACCTCTTACGGGCAAACTCCCTCGACGCCAAGTTGGAGAAGTGTGTGTTTGAGCAGGAGTCCTTGCCTTTCCTTGGTTATATCATCTCTGCCCAGGGTTTGGCTATGGATCCTGCCAAGCTACAGGCTGTAATGGACTGGCAGGAACCCCATTCTCTTAAAGCGGTGCAGCGCTTTATGGGGTTCATTAATTACTATCGCCAGTTCATTCCACACTTCTCAACTTTGGTAGCTCCCTTGGTTGCCCTCACCAAGAAGGGAGCAAATCCCAAGTTGTGGTCAGAGGAGGTCTCCAAAGCCTTTCTCTCGATCAAGTCACACTTCGCTAGCGCTCCCATCCTACATCGCCCCGATGTTGATAAACCATTTATCTTGGAGGTGGATGCCTCATCCGTTTGTGCTGGAGCAGTCCTTTTCCAAAAGGATGCTCAAGGTCGGAAGCATCCTTGCTTCTTCTTCTCCAAGACCTTCACACCAGCGGAGAGGAATTATTCCATCGGGGACAGGGAGTTGCTAGCCATGAAGTTGGCTTTTTCAGAGTGGAGACATCTCTTGGAGGGAGCTCGCTTTCCCTTCCAAGTCTTCACTGACCACAAGAACTTGGTATATCTACAAACGGCCCAGCGGCTGAATTCTCGCCAGGCTAGATGGTCCCTGTTCTTCTCCCGGTTCCATTTTACTCTCCATTTCCTCTCCGGGGAGAAGAACGTTCGTGCTGACGCTCTCTCCCGCTCCGTAGTGTCATCGGAGGAGGAGGAGGAGCCTCAGCTTATTGTCCTTTCTGAGAGCCTGAGAACTGTAGCTCCGGTTTCGCTAGAGTCTGTGCCCCCGGGCAAGACTTTCGTACCAGCTAACTTGCGACCGGAGGTTCTCTCTTGGGCTCACTCCTCCAGAGTGGGTGGGCATTTTGGGACCAAGAGGACATCTGAGCTTTTGGCGAGAACATACTGGTGGCCGCATATGGCCCGAGATGTCAGGGACTATATTCAGGGGTGTGTTTCTTGCGCCCAGAATCGGCCTTCTCGGCAACGGCCTGCTGGGTTGCTTTACCCTCTACCGGTGGCAGACAGGCCCTGGGAGATGGTCGGGATGGACTTTGTGGTGGGCTTACCCAAGTCGTGTGGCTGCTCCATTATTTGGGTTGTCACCGACCATTTCTCTAAGATGGTGCATTTGGTGCCGCTTCCTCGGTTACCCTCAGCACGGGCCTTGGCGGTGTTGTTCATTAAGCACGTTTTCCGATTGCATGGTATGCCTGATAAGATTGTCAGCGATCGAGGTCCCCAGTTCGCGTCTCGGTTTTGGAGAGAGCTCTGCCGTTTACTCAGCATAGAGTTAAACCTCTCCTCTGCATACCATCCCGAGATGAATGGGTTGGTGGAGAGAACCAACCAGACTCTGGTGACATATTTGCGACATTTCGTCTCTGCTAGGCAGGATGACTGGGCATCTTTGCTACCTTGGGCGGAATTTTCCTTGAACAACGCCATAGCCGATTCCACTGGTCAAACTCCTTTTTTCCTTAATTACGGCCAGCATCCGCGGGTTCCTGTGCCCATGCCCGTGTCATCCACCGATTCTAGGGTGGCAGACTGGGCGGTGGAGGCACGTGACATCTGGGACCGCACACAGGATGCCATCCGGGCCTCCAAGGAGAGAATGAGGGTTTCGGCTGATACACACCGGCGCCCCGCTCCGGCCTTTGCTCCTGGCGACTTAGTGTGGCTCTCCGCCCGTAACATCAGGCTGCGAGTTGAGTCCACTAAGTTTGCTCCTCGCTACATTGGCCCGTTTAAGGTTCTGGAACAGGTCAACCCTGTGGTCTACCGTTTGGCTATTCCTCCACGCCTTGGTATCACTGATACTTTTCATGTTTCCCTCTTAAAACCCGATCAGTTGTCCCGGTTTTCTGAGTTATCTGCTGGGACATCGAATTCATCCACGGATGAGTTTGAGGTGAATGCTATTGTGGGGTGCAAGGTGGTACGTGGCAAGAAATTTTATCTGGTGGACTGGAAGGGTCACGGCCCAGAGGATAGAACCTGGGAGCCTGTGGAGCACATTCGGGCTCCGCTGCTTATTGCAGCGTTTGAGCGTAGTGAGGCTCAAGGAGGGGGGGCCATAGGAGGGGGGGTAATGTTAGGAGTCGAGTTTCCTCTGCTGCAAAGGAGGAATCTCGATCCGTGTCTGCTGCGGTCTCCCATTCTGCATCGGCCGCAGTGGGGTCTGCTCAGCGGAGGCGTCGCTCCCAGCGTCTTGCTGGGACTGATTCTGTGCAGAGGGTTACTGCTGCCTTTTCTGGCTCTCCTGTTGTACCCTGCACTGATCTGCGGCGAGCAGGCTTCTCTGGGACTAAGTCCTTATTTTCACAATCTGAGCATGCCCAGGGCAAGATCTCCCGTTGGAGATCGAGGGTCACATGCTCAGGTACTGCAGCACATTCCATTGGTCCTCCAGGAAGGTCCTGAAAGGGCAAAACTTCGGTAGCAGCTTCCTGTGCTGCAACTATATAAACTGCGCATGACCGCACGGCCATGCGCTAGTATTGTCTTTGATATATGTGTGTGTGTGTGTGTAGATGGATGTATGTCGAAGGATGAAAGCTCCTAAATATCCCTCCCTAGTGTTGTTGACTGCTCGTGGATGATGGTAGCTATCTAGCGCCCGACTAGCCATCTGCACGTAACACACATCACAGCGTCCAGTTGTTGTGTCCGCCAGTACGGCGCCGTGCGCTTTCTCTGCGCTTTCCTTACCCAAGCCTGGGTGGTTAGTGGCGTCCGTCAGTGCGGCACCGCACACACTCTCGTGCCTTATATATTATTATTTATGTTTCTCTGACACCGCAGTTGCGGTGTCGAGCGCATGGGATCTTCTGAACTCAAATCCTCAGTCTTGGGTTTGAGATTAGAGACTCCTTGCTAGCGCTCTATGTGCGGTACCGCGGTCCTGTGACGCAACAGGGTCGCTTCCTTCACACAGGGTGGAGTTAACCCATGTGTGTATTCTTATAGTACCGCCATATAGTCCGTCTTTACTAGCAGCAGGGTTTTTACCTGCACGGTGGACCTCGGACTGCGAACGCACCTAGTTCCATATCATCTTACACTTGGTGCGTTCCGCCAGTCCTTAACAATATCTATAGATAGATATATCCATAGATATATAATAGAAAGGCCGATGTTTCTAAGGCTACTTTCACACTTGCGTTTTTAGCATTCCATCGCAATCCGTTGTTTTGGGAAAAAAACAGATCCTGCAAATGTTCTCGCAGGATGCGCTTTTTACCCATAGACTTGTATTAGCGACGGATGGCCACACGTAGCGTCCGTCGTGCAACGGATCCGTCGTGTTTTGGCGGACCGTCGGCACGAAAAAACATTCAAGTGAACTTTTTTTGTCCGTCGAATACGCCATTTTCTACCGCTCATATGCGACTGAAACTCCGCCCCCTCCTCCCCTGACTTCATAATGGGCAGCGGATGCGTTGAAAAACTACATCCGCTGCCCATGTCGTGCATAAATTTTACAATGTGCGTCGGTACGTCGGCCTGACGCATAGCGACGGACACGTACCGACGCAAGTATGAAAGAGGCCTTAATGAGCGTTTAATTTTTTAAAAAAATGGCGTGGGCTCCCATGCAATTTTCTGCACCAGAGGGGCAAAGCCGATGGCCGGGGGCCAATATTTGTAGCTTGCTATGAATATCAGCCCACAGCTGTCTGCGCAGCCTTTACTGGCTATTAAAAGAGGGGGACCCCCCTCAAAAAATGACGTGGGGTCACCCTATATTTTATAGCCAGAAAGACTACGCAGACAGCTATTATTGCCCCCCTCCCCCCCCCCTCGGCTACAAATACCAATACCCAGAAATGGTGCATCTGTAAGATGCGCCAATTCCGGCACTTAGCCCCTCTCTTCCCACTCCCGTTTAGCTGTGGGATATGGGGTAATAAGGGGTTAATGTCACTTTGCTATTGTAAGGTGAAATTAAGCAGGGTTAATAATGGAGAGGCGTCAATAAGACGCCTATCCATTATTAATCCAATACTAGTAAATGGTTAATAAAATACACACATTAGGAAAAAAGTATTTCAATATTCTTCATTTAACCATACTTACCATACTTCAGCGCCTGCAAAAAACATGAAAATAATAAACCGTATACTACCTGTCTGCTGTAGTCCAATTAATAATGAGTGTCCCACGACGATCTCCCCTATAGAACAGTGATATCGGGTGATGTCACTGCTCTATAGGACCTCCAGGGACACACTGACAGAAGACAATGGCTCCTGCAGTGCATCACTGAGAGGTTACTTTATGGCAATGCCAAAAGTGAGATTAGGGACTATTTTTTACAGCGGCGGAGGAATACAGTGCGGAAGAATACCTTCCTCCCATCATTGAGTTCCTGAAGCCCCTAGAGAGCGGTCGCATCAGCTGATGCTGCCGTTCCCCGCGGGAGATCGTCGTGGGACAATCGTGGATTTCTGCGGATCAGGGAGTATATTGTTTGTTTTTTATTTTCATATTTTTTACAGATGACACTGGCTTCAGGGGATCAAAATGACAAGTGATGGTGAGTATGTAATCTATGTTATATGTACTGTATGTCTGTATGTATGCATTGCATGTAATGTATGAATGTATTGTATGTAGTATTTATGTAGTATGTATGTATGTAGTATGTATGTAGTATGCATGTAGTATGTTGTATGTATGTATGTATGTAGTATGTATGTTGTATGTATGTAGTATATATGTAGTATGTATGTATGCAGTATGTATGTAGTATGTACAGTTAGGGCCAGAAATATTTGGACAGTGACACAATTTTCGCGAGTTGGGCTCTGCATGCCACCACATTGGATTTGAAATGAAACCTCTACAACAGAATTCAAGTGCAGATTGTAACGTTTAATTTGAAGCGTTGAACAAAAATATCTGATAGAAAATGTAGGAATTGTACACATTTCTTTACAAACACTCCACATTTTAGGAGGTCAAAAGTAATTGGACAAATAAACATAACCCAAACAAAATATTTTTATTTTCAATATTTTGTTGCAAATCCTTTGGAGGCAATCACTGCCTTAAGTCTGGAACCCATGGACATCACCAAACGCTGGGTTTCCTCCTTCTTAATGCTTTGCCAGGCCTTTACAGCCGCAGCCTTCAGGTCTTGCTTGTTTGTGGGTCTTTCCGTCTTAAGTCTGGATTTGAGCAAGTGAAATGCATGCTCAATTGGGTTTAGATCTGGAGATTGACTTGGCCATTGCAGAATGTTCCACTTTTTGGCACTCATGAACTCCTGGGTAGCTTTGGCTGTATGCTTGGGGTCATTGTCCATCTGTACTATGAAGCGCCGTCCAATCAACTTTGCAGCATTTGGCTGAATCTGGGCTGAAAGTATATCCCGGTACACTTCAGAATTCATCCGGCTACTCTTGTCTGCTCTTATGTCATCAATAAACACAAGTGACCCAGTGCCATTGAAAGCCATGCATGCCCATGCCATCACGTTGCCTCCACCATGTTTTACAGAGGATGTGGTGTGCCTTGGATCATGTGCCGTTCCCTTTCTTCTCCAAACTTTTTTCTTCCCATCATTCTGGTACAGGTTGATCTTTGTCTCATCTGTCCATAGAATACTTTTCCAGAACTGAGCTGGCTTCTTGAGGTGTTTTTCTGCAAATTTAACTCTGGCCTGTCTATTTTTGGTATTGATGAATGGTTTGCATCTAGATGTGAACCCTTTCTATTTACTGTCATGGAGTCTTCTCTTTACTGTTGACTTAGAGACAGATACACCTACTTCACTGAGAGTGTTCTGGACTTCAGTTGATGTTGTGAACGGGTTCTTCTTCACCAAATTAAGTATGCGGCGATCATCCACCACTGTTGTCATCCGTGGACGCCCAGGCCTTTTTGAGTTCCCAAGCTCACCAGTCAATTCCTTTTTTCTCAGAATGTACCCAACTGTTGATTTTGCTACTCCAAGCATGTCTGCTATCTCTCTGATGGATTTTTTCTTTTTTTTTCAGCCTCAAGATGTTCTGCTTCACCTCAATTGAGAGTTCCTTTGACCGCATGTTGTCTGCTCACAGCAACAGCTTCCAAATGCAAAACCACACACCTGGAATCCACCCTGACCTTTTAACTACTTCATTGATTACAGGTTAACGAGGGAGACGCCTTCAGAGTTAATTGCAGCCCTTAGAGTCCATTGTCCAATTACTTTTGGTCCCTTGAAAAAGAGGACGCTATGCATTACAGAGCTATGATTCCTAAACCCTTTCTCCGATTTGGATGTGGAAACTATCATATTGCAGCTGGGAGTGTGCACTTTCAGCCCATATTATATATATAATTGTATTTCTGAACATGTTTTTGTAAACAGCTAAAATAACAAAACTTGTGTCACTGTCCAAATATTTCTGGCCGTAACTGTATGTAGTATGCATGTAGTATGTATGTATGCAGTATTTATTTAGTATGTATGTATGTAGTATGTATGTAGAATGTATGTATGTAGTATGTTGTATGTATGTAGTATGTATGTAGTGTGTTGTATGTATGTAGTATGCATGTAGTATGTATGTATGTTGTATGTAGTATGTATGTATGCAGTATGTATGTAGTATGTATGTATGTAGAATGTATGTAGTATGTATGTAGTATGTATGTATATAGTATGTTGTATGTATGTAGTATGTATGTATGTTGTATGGATGTAGTATGGATGTATGTAGTATGTATGTACTGTATGTATGTTGTATGTATGTATGTATGTAGTTAGTATATAGAATGTTGTATGTATGTTGTATGTATGTATGTATGTAGTATGTATGCAGTATGTTGTATGTATGTATGTAGTATGTATGTTGTATGTATGTATGTATGCAGTATGTATGCAGTATGTATGTTAGTATGTATGTAGTATGTATGTAGTATGTATGTTTTTATTTGTTTTTTTTTTACATTCAACACATTAGCCTGATGATGGGACTACTACTGTCCCATCATTGGCTAATGTGTCAATCACTGCCATTTTAGCTGGCATAGCCCGATGGGACTTGCAGTCCCATCGGACGATGCCTGCACAGCCGCACAGACCCCCGAGAGGCCCGTACAGACCCCTGGCAGGCCGCACAGACCTCCGGCAGGCCGCACAGACCCCCGAGAGGCCCATACAGACCCCCAGCAGGCTGCACAGACCCCGGCAGGCCGCACAGACCCCGAGAGGCCCGTACAGACCCCCAGCAGGCCGCACAGATGCCCTGGCAGGCCGCACAGACCCCCGAGAGGCCCATACAGACCCCCGCACAGACTCCTGCAAGACCGCACAAACCCCCAAGAGGCCCGTAGAGACCCCCGGCAGGCCGCACAGACCCCCGGCAGGCCGCACAGACCCCCTGAGAGGCCAGTACAGACCCCCAACAGGCCGCACAGACCCCTGGCAGGCTGCATAGACCCACGGCAGGCCGCACAGACCCCCAAGAGGCCCGTACAGACCCCCGGCAGGCTGCACAGACCTCCGGCAGGCCACACAGACCCCCGAGAGGCCCGCACAGACCCCCGGCAGCCTGCATAGACCCCCAAAAGTCCCATACAGACCCCCAGCAGCCCGCACAGATCCCCCACGGTCCCACACAGACAGGCAGTCTCCGCCCACGCACCGCCCACACTCTTCCCCCCTCTGGAACAGGATGCAGAAAGAAAGAAAGGGTTTATTTTCATTCCGATATTTGTGTCCCATTGACTTGCATTGGTTTCCGGTATCGGAATTGGCGATATCCGATATTTTTCAGATATCGGCCGATCCAATCCGATCCCAATATTTCCGAATATCGGAAGTTATCACCCAACACTAATTGTGTGGTCCCCATTTTGATCTCTTTCAGCGTATATGATACAGACCCCTTAGCTAATTTTTTTTTAACTTTGCACATTGTGCAGTGGTGAAACTTGTACTCCCTATCTCTAGCAATGATAATTAATAACTGCTAAATGTATTGAGAGGTCCCCATCACAGTCTATTTCAGCGTGTATGATATAGATCCCTTGGGGCAATTTTGGGAAATTTTTGTACTGTGTATTGTGCAATGGTAAAATTTCTACTCTCAATCTCTATCTCTATCTCTCTATCTATCTATAAATGAGTGTATGTGTGTGTGTGTGTGTATCGGCAACCAATCACTAAGCATTTTTCAAGAAGCTGAGCTGTGATTGGTTGCTATGAGCAACAGTTTTCCTTGTAGACAGTTGTGGTAACTGAGGCCTATGATTGTTATTATTTTTATGGTGTTATTGTGCTTCTGAAAAGCTGGAAATAACATAATTTATTACTGTGCCGACATAGACCACCCTCTGACACAGACTGCAGGGGGAGCCCAGTATCACACAGGATAGGATTAGATACACGGCTCAGCAGACAGTAATACACAGGATAGGATTAGATACACGGCTCAGCAGACAGTATCACACAGGAGAGGATTAGATACACGGCTCAGCAGACAGTAATACACAGGATAGGATTAGATACACGGCTCAGCAGACAGTAATACACAGGATAGGATTAGATACACGGCTCAGCAGACAGTATCACACAGGAGAGGATTCGATACACAGTTCAGCAGTTCAGTTGGAACTGCCAAAAATCTGTTCATTTTTGCATCGGAAGAAAAAAACTAAAATGTTTATCAAAAGGTTCTTGAATGAGTTGAAAATAAAATACTTTCAATACTTCATAGTGCTGAATATATGATGTGAAATGCTTTCATGTGTAATATAATCATTATAATTTGTTATAACTAACCATGGTTAGTTACTATGCTCGGGCAAGGCCGGGGCTCTTCAGTAAGTATATTTTATTATTATAATGATTTTATTGTGTTACCCTTCTCACGGTCTCTGGTAGCCTGATGTTAATTTTTAGGTCTGCACTTGGACATTTTGGAACATAAATGCATTAATATGCTCCACACAATTCTTCAGGTTACGGCCTTACACAGAATAATAATATGAGTGCTGAAGCATGCTCTATATATATGCCGCTAGTTGGAAAATCTTACCGCCACGTGACCAATCAGAAGCCGCGACGTCATTCTCATTCACTAAACTCCTAATTCTAGGAATTTAGGACCTGCGAATGACGTCGCGGCATCTGATTGGTCGCGTGGCGGTCACATGAGCGGCACGCGACCAATCAGAAGCCGCGACGTCATTCACAGGCCCTAAACGCGCTCATTTTAAACAAAGAAGCCTGCCGGTTACCAGCGAGATGTCCAGGGGCCGCCGGAGAGGTGAATATATCAATATTATTTATTTTAATTCTTTATTTTACACATTAATATGGATCCCAGGGCCTGAAGGAGAGTTTCCTCTCCTTCAGACCCTGGGAACCATAGAGAATACCTTCCGATACTTGGTGTCCCATTGACTTGTATTGGTATCGGATATCGGTATCGGCGATATCCGATATTTTTCAGGTATCGGCCGATACTATCCGATACCGATACTTTCAAGTATCGGACGGTATCGCTCAACACTAGTTGTAACCCTTCACTCTGCTGCGTTGGTGTTGGGGTTTCCATGGTTGCATGTTAACAATCCTGTTATTGAGTGGTGTCAGAAGGATATTGTTAAGTGGATCTCTACTGTCATAAGAAATGTCTTAGTTCTGTACAAATTTCCAACGCTAGTCTGGAGGTTCTACTGACGTACCTGAAAGACTTTGGAGATATGTTCTCTGAGAAAGAAGCTCAGATACTACCTCCCCATTTGCCTTATGATTTTGCTATACAGTGGGTACGGAAAATATTCAGATTCAGACCTCTTTAAATTTTTCACTCTTTATTTCATTGCAGCCATTTGGTAAATTCAAAAAGCTAATTTTTCACATTATTGTAGACTCTGCACCCCATCTTGACTAAAAGAAAACAGAAATGTAGAAATTCTTGCAAATTTATTAAAAAAAGAAAAAATGAAACAGCACATAGTCATAAGTATTCAGACCCTTTGCTCAGTACTGAGTAGAAGCACCCTATTGAGTTAGTACAGCCATGAGACTTCTTGGGAATGATGCAACAAGTTTTTCACACCTGGATTTGGGGATCCTCCGTCATTATTGCTTGCAGATCTCTCCAGTTCCATCAATTTGGATGGTGAATGTTGGTGGACAGCCATTTTCAGGTCTCTCCTGAGATGCTCAGTTGGGTTTAGGTCAGGGCTCTGGCTGTACCAGTTGTAAGCAGGTTGCGGGATGCAGTGACAGAGGAGGCAGAGCAAGGGTTAACAAGTTGTAATAATTTAATAAAACAAGGTATTCACTCCTTGCAGGGAGGTTAACGGTTAAAGGGGAATAATAGGAGTAGCAACTGTAAAACAATAGCAGTCCAATAAAGGAACTTATCGTGTCCTGCATGGTCCTCTGCAGCAGATGATCCCGCAGGGGGGTTGTAGAACCCACAGCGGATGAGCAATGTCCTCAGATGGGGTCCATTAACTAGGACTACTGGTATAGTCATTTTGACTACTTGCACTTCAGTAGTTCTAGTCGGGGTCACGAGTCCAGTAGTCCTAGTGTTAAGCAATGGTCTGTCTTCTGGCGGAAGCGGTCAGTCTTCGGTACCTTCCGCTGAGCCCCTAGCCACGGCACTCTCAGAGTCAAACGTAAATGGGTGGGAAGCAAGTAGCTGGTTAGGCCGCAAAAGTCTGTCCAGTACTCTGCCTTCTCTCCTCTGCTTGTGCACGGTACTCAGTCACTGAGCACACAGCAATTCTGTCTCTGGCAACTACTAAGCGCATGGCACTTCTGTTTCTGGCAGCTACTGAGCACTCGGCACTTCTCTCTACAGCAGTCCCACTGAAGGCGGCGGGGACCAAAAAACACAACCCGTTGCGGTGCCAGTGCTCAGAGAACAGAGTATGCTGCTCACCTGGCAGCACACTGCTGCTGGTTCATGCCAAAATGCCGGCTGCTGCGTGCTCTCTTCCTTTTTTCTTGCCCCTCCAACCGGGTCATGAGTCTGGTCCCACTCCTCATTCTTTCCTTCAGGCAACAGGGGAGGCAGCCTCAACAGTTCCGGACCCTGCTCGGTACAGGTACCCGCAGCCCTGTCTTGCTCTTTACACAGTCAAGAATGGTCTCAGAGTTGTCCTGAAGCCACTCCTTTGTTATTTTAACTATGTGTTAAGGGTCATTGTCTTGTTGGAAGGTGAACCTTTGGCCAAGTCTAAGGTACAGAGCACTCTGGAAGAGGGTTTTATCCAGGATAGCTCTGTACTTCGCTGCATTCATGTTTCCTTCAATGACAACCAGTCCTTCTGTCCCTGCAGCTAAAAAACACCCCCGTAGCATCATGCTGCCACCACTATGTTTCACTGTGGAGATTGCATTGGGCAAGTGTTGAGCAGTGCCTGGTTTTCTCCACACGTACCGATTAGAATTAACAGGTCTATCTTCGTCTCATCAGACCAGAGAATCTTGTTTCTCATAGTCTGGGAGTCCTTCATGTTTTTTTTAGCAAATTGTACGCAGGCTTTCATATGTGTGTCTTGCAAAGAGGAGAGGCTTCCGTCGGGCCACTCTGCCATAAAGGCCCGACTGGTGGAGGGCTGCAGTGACAGTTGACTTTGTGTAACTCTCTCTCATCTCCATACTGC
Organism: Ranitomeya imitator; assembly: GCF_032444005.1. Lineage (NCBI taxonomy): Eukaryota > Metazoa > Chordata > Amphibia > Anura > Dendrobatidae > Ranitomeya > Ranitomeya imitator. The sequence goes on along the minus strand of NC_091285.1, from coordinate 251,946,901 downwards.
ATCTCTGGAGCTCAGCCACAGTGATCTTGGGGCTCTTCTTTACCTCTCTCACCAAGGCTCTTCTCCCACGATTGCTCAGTTTGGCTCACGGCCAGGTCTAGGAAGACATATGGTGGTCCCAAACTTCTTCCATTTCAGGATTATGGAGGCCGCTGTGATCTTAGGAATCTTGAGTACTGCAGAAATTATTTTGTAACTTTGGCCACAACTGTGCCTTGCCACAGTTCTGTCTCTGAGCTCCTTGGTCAGCTCCTTTGACTTCATGATTCTCATTTGGTCTGACATGCACTGTGAGCTGTGAGGTCTTATATAGACAGGTGTGTGCCATTCCTTATCAAGTCCTATCAGTTTAATTAAACATAGCTGGACTCCAAAGAAGGAACAGAACCATCTCAAGGAGGATCACAAGGAAATAGACAGCATGTGACTTAAATATGAGTGTCTGAGCAAGGGTCTGAATACTTATGAACATGTGATATTTCGGTTTTCTTTTTTAATAAATTTGCAAAAATTTCTACATTTCTGTTTTTTTTCAGTCAAGTTAGAGTGCAAAGTGTACATTAATGAGAAAAAATAAATGTTTTTGAATGACTGCAAAGAAACAAAGAGTGAAAAAATTAAAGAGGTCTGAATACATTCCGTGCCCACTGTAAATCTTTTTCTTGACGCTAAATTGCCTAAAGTTTGTCTATGCAATTTGTCTGGAACTAAACATACCACCATGAAACAATAAGTAAGCAAAAGTATACGGAAGGGTCATATCTGTCCTTCCTCCTCTCTTGTAGCTGCTGATTTTTTTTTGTAAAATGGAAAGATAGGGGTCTCCACCCTTGTCTCAATATATGTAAATTAAAGAAGATTACGATTAAAGGTACCGTTACACTAAGCGACGCTCCAGCGATATAGACAACGATCCGACCTAAACTAGATCGCTGGAGCGTCGCTGTTAGGTCGCTGTAGAGACGTCAAACACAGCAACTCCAGAACGATGCAGGAGCGATCCACTCCACTCACTTATCGTTCTCGCTGGTTGTTAGCTCCATGTAAAAACATTGCAGGCATCGTTGCTTTTGCTGTCAAACATGACGAATCATGCCGACCTGACGACCAAATAAAGTTCTGGACTTCTAGCTCCGACCAGTGATGTCACAGCAGGATCCTGATCGCTGCTGCGTGTCAAACACAACGAGATCGCTATCCAGGACGCTGCAACGTCACGTGCAGCGCCCCAGAGATCTGGTCATTGCAGTATGGCCCCAAGGCGAGTAGCGGTACGTCCGATGGCACTAAAGAGTTCTCCTGACCAGGTATCACCAGAACACATTACACTTCACACTCCGGCCACTAGGGGGAGCAAAAGGCTTTATTTATTGGGCCACTCCTCACACTGGTTAAACTAGGGACTGGGGAGGAAGTTAGTCAGAAGCTGACTGGGTTGGAACCAGGCAACATCCCGTGGCAGGGGGTGTTGCAGGGAGAAGGCACAGAGGGGTCCCTGTCAGGCGTGGGAACCTGGCAGGTGCCTAGTGACAGAACAGAACGTAACGGAACCGCGCCTGCACACCTTGCGGCGGTATCCTAAGAGAGAGACAAGAGGGGAAGAATATTGTGGAACAGTGTAAACGAGATCAGCACAAAGGAGAGCCAGTAAGAGTCGTGCCGAGAGAGGAAGGCAACATCTTACTGAGGCGCGTAGTCGGTGGCCGGATCACCGTAGGAGTAACTGACTTCAAGCCTTACTTCAAATTCCGCTGGACAGTTGATGATAGGTTGGCTGTCTACCTTCTACACCTACGAAGACATAGGGGGCAACATTGGGAGAGGGGCGTCTCTAGGGTCCCGGAAGACCTCCAAGCCTTCCTGTCAAACGGGTGGCGTCCTAGCCATAACATATCTGGGGGACGTTAGAAACTAGTAACATCTGGAACCAAAGAACGAGAGAGAGAGAAAGCTGTAGAGAACGAACGAACGAGAACAGCAGTTGTGAGGACTATTCCGAATGCTCAGCAGGGTAGGACTACAACACACAGGCGCTATTGGTAGGCAACGATTTCCATCTGCGAGGGAAACTCTGGATGTGCCCATCGGACCGGCCGGTCTCTGAGAGCCCTGTTAAACATACTCTGGATTGAGGATCCTGAAGCCTTCAGTAAAGAGGTAAAGAGACTGCAACCTTATGTCCTCGTTATTGCCTGCACCTCACACCATCACTGTGAAGAGCAGAACAAAAATGATTACCTCAATAAAAAAAAAGAATTTGTGATAAATATTGACCTGTCCATTCAAGGACATTTTAGCTATAGTATGAAATCCTGTTTTTCTTGTCTATGGAATTGCCTTTGTACTGTTTGTTGTGAAACTGCCGCCACGAAACTGTTTTCTTTTCTTTTCTTTCTTTCCTGTTTTGTCTCTTTGTTTAAACATGCAAAACTTGTATAACCACTAAACCTACTGAAACAACTATATAAAGAAGGGGTAGCACCTTGAAGGCAGGCGTGCTTCAGAGACTTCCCAGTGATACACTATACAAGACGTGTCTTGTGTATTTATTTCTGGTGATTCCCCACTTCCAAAGGCTGCTCCGACTGAGTGTGATCCCGACATTTCCTGGCGCCCGAACAGGGACCCGAGGTCTGTGTATTCCTTCAAGAACACCGGCAGAATACGAACGAAAAGAGAATCTGGGATAATGGACGGCAGATGAACAAAAACCTGGCCAGGTAAGAGACACTGTTAGATCTCTTATATCTGCCCTGCACTGTCCGTAAGATTTTCTGTGTCGTGTTCTTTAGCGGGTAGTTCTAGTAGAGGAGGATACCTATAGCTCGGGTTCTTGAACTATTTAGGAATTGATCACCTCATGGAGTACGGCATTGAATGAGAGTGAATGTGAATAGAAGGTGTGTGGAAGTTGGGAATAGCCCTATAAGCCGCCCAGGGGGTTGAAACAGAAGAAGTGACTGTCCCACTGGGCAACGTGGTTGCGTCCTTTCGGGGAGACCTCCGCGCCTATGTTCAATCTCTGATCCTGTCTTTGACAAAAACCTGGTGACTGATAAGTGTATGATAGTATGAGCCCAGGACAGATAAATTAGCCTGGGACAAGAATACGTTGTATGTGATAGTATAAGCCCAGGACAGATAAATTAGCCTGGGACAAGATACGTTGTATGTTCTTTTTCTTTTTCTGTCTGGTTGCATTTGTGTTGTTTGCTATAGGTGTAGGAATCAGGATTTTCTTACATCAACACAGTTTAAACATCCTAGCTCCTTAGGAAGAAGGTAACGAGGTATTCTCATACCCAAACGCCACCTAGGGCAAGAAAAAGACATCCTAGCTCCTTAGGAAGAAGGTAACGAGGTATTCTCATACCCAAACGCCACCTAGGGCAAGAAAGCTCAGGATAAGAAAATGGGGAATAAGCAAACAAAGTCGGAACCAGAAGAATTAGATATCTATACTATCATAAAGGAGAGAAGTGGTGAAGATGCCACTAAGGGGCTGAAAAAGATTTTTAGTAAGTTTGGAGTTACTAGGGCAGAAGCTTTTAGTAGAAAACTATGGGAAGGAATTCAGGAAAGGAAAAAAGGCATAATCAGAGACAAGAAATGGATAGATCAGATCCAAGCATTGATTGATGTCTCTAGGGTAGCAGAAAATGAGGGATGGACATATAATCAACAGAGTAAAAAGTGGTGTATTAGACCCACAGGCTGTGGAGAAAAACAAAATGTGGAATCTAAAAATACCCCACCCCCATACCTTAACCCACATGCCCCATCTTTTCTCCAAACACCACCTCAAAGTTTAGCCGGACCAGGAGGATGGGTATGTCCGCACTGTGGACAACAAAATCCAGACTGGAGAAATGATTGCCTAGCCTGTGGTACACCTAGACATGGCGCTGTACTTGCCCCTGTTAGGGTAGTACCAAGACCCTTTAGGGAACCTGGTGCTGATGGAGTAATGGGAACTAGATATCACCAAACTCGACAATATTTCCCTTGGTCCCCCGCTGAAGGCATGTCTCTCTTGCATAACGCACCAGATCCCACCCAGTGTCCAGTTAGATTTGCACAATATATACAGCAAATTATGCAGACTCACGCTGGAGTTTGGGCAGATGGAGAAGAATTATGTAGAATGAAAATGACTCCTGGACTCTTCCAGGAGCTATTAGCAAATCTACAGGTACATAGGCCCCAAGCAGGAGATGGTGCCTTACAAACGATAGAATCAGGTACACAATTTGTAGATCACTTAATGGTTTTCATGAGGGAGAGACAGAGGCAGAGAGGAACAACGGGAGTGGTGGCTCAGAAATCTGGACAATCAGTAGACGAATATTATCTAAGTGTAGAAAATAATTTCAGAGATGAAGGCATGGATCTAACCGCTCCAGGAATGATGAGGTTAGTTACAAAAACCTTTATAGATGGATTGTCTCCAAAAGTGAAGGAAAAGCTTAAGGCCGCAACCCCTGATTGGAGAACCTTGGAAGACCCACACCTGGCTAGACAGAAAGCTGTAGGGATAGAAATGGACTTAAGAGAAAATTCTAAGCCAGTAAGAATTGCACAGGCTAATACTGGCTCTGCTAATCAAAAGTTTACTTGTCATTACTGTAAGAAGCCAGGACATTTCCAAAGGGAATGTAGGAAGAGAAAAGCAGATATAGATTCAGGAACCTTTGTACCCAAAAATAGGATAAATAACCCAGTGCCTGATCAAACAGACAGCTCAGAATGACTGAAAGTTATGCAGGTCTCTCTTCCTTCTAGAAGACCAATAATACAAGTTGAAGTTGAGGGTAAAAATGTACCTTTTCTGATAGATACGGGAGCAACATCCTCCATTTTAAATCAGGACTTTTTACCATATCCTGACAATATATCCTCAAAGGTTACATATGCAGAAGGGTATGATGGTAAAATTCAGGCGTTGCCCTTTACAAAACCTTTAAATGTGAGCTTTGGCCCTAAAACTTTTGTATCCAAATTTTTATTTGCTAAAGGTGCACCTACCTGCTTGTTGGGTACTGATGTCTTAAGTAAAATGCATGCAAACATCCATTTTAGAGAAGATGGCACAGTTATGCTGACCATCCCTGAAGATGCAGAAACTCTGGAACCATATGTTAGAATACAGGCAATGGAGGATTTTCCCGAAATTTACACTCAACAAGCAAAAATTGACTTGTCTCGGGTTCCTGACAGCCTATGGGCAAAAGGAGACACTGATGTAGGATTTTTATCAGTAGCTCCTATACTGTTAGAAACTGCCCCGGGAACCATATTACCTCAGCTTAGGCAATACCCCATCAGCGCCCAGCAAGAACAGGCGATTTCTCAACAAATTCAGGATTATGTGTTACAAGGTGTTTTGGTAGAAATCAGGTCACCCGCCAATACACCCTTATATCCTGTTAAAAAGAAAGTGTCCTCCAAAGAAACTATGGTGAAATATCGCATGGTGCACGACTTACGGGAAATCAATAAGGTTTTGGCACCGGTCACCCCTGTGGTACCGAATCCTCATACCTTACTGTCTCAAATTCCCAGCACTGCTGCATATTTTACGGTAATTGACTTATCAAACGCATTTTTTTCTGTGCCACTACATAAGAACTGTTGGCATTTGTTTGCCTTTACATTCAAGGGTAAACAATTAGCATGGACAAGATTGCCACAAGGTATGGTACACTCACCAACTTTGTACTCTGAAGCAATGCAGACCGTGCTAAAAAATTTCATCCCAGAACCAGGAGTAGTCATTCTACAGTATGTAGATGACTAAAGGTACTGTCACACTAGACGATATCGCTAGCGATCCGTGACGTTGCAGCGTCCTCGCTAGCGATATCGTCCAGTGTGACAGGCAGCAGCGATCAGGCCCCTGCTGGGAGATCGCTGGTCGGGGAAGAAAGTCCAGAACTTTATTTCGTCGCTGGACTCCCCGTAGACATCGCTGAATCGGCGTGTGTGACACCGATTCAGCGATGTCTTTGCTGGTAACCAGGGTAAACATCGGGTAACTAAGCGCAGGGCCGCGCTTAGTAACCCGATGTTTACCCTGGTTACCATCCTAAAAGTAAAAAAACAAACACTACATACTTACCTACCGCTCTCTGTCCTCCAGCGCTGTGCTCTGCTCTCCTCCTGCTCTGGCTGTGAGCGTCGGTCAGCCGGAAAGCAGAGCGGTGACGTCACCGCTCTGCTTTCTGGCTGCCCGGCGCTCACAGCCAGACCAGAGAAGCAGAGCGCCGAGGACAGACAGCGGAAGGTAAGTATGTAGCGTTTGTTTTTTTACTTTTTAGGATGGTAACCAGGGTAAACATCGGGTTACTAAGCGCGGCCCTGCGCTTAGTTACCCGATGTTTACCCTGGTTACCAGGGACCTCGGGATCGTTGGTCGCTGGAGAGCTGTCTGTGTGACAGCTCTCCAGCGACCAAACAGCGACGCTGCAGCGATCCGGATCGTTGTCGGTATCGCTGCAGCGTCGCTATGTGTGACGGTACCTTTACTTATTTGTTGCCCTGATGAGCAGACGGCAGTTACCTCAACTGTTAATTTCTTAATTTTCCTAGCGCAAGAAGGCTGTAAAGTAAATAGACAGAAACTCCAGGCTTGTCAACAAACAGTCGTGTTTTTAGGTCACTGCATATCACAGGGCATCAGACACCTCACACCTCAACGTACGGAAGCCATACGTAACATGCTTGAACCCAGGAATCACAAACAGCTGCGTGCTTTCCTAGGTATTGTTTCACACTGTAGACAGTGGATCATACATGCAAGTCAACTCATGCAGCCTTTATATGACTGTATTGCCAACACACCATATTCACTCAGTGAAGAGGCTAAACAGTCATTTTCCTCTTTGAAAACAGCACTGGTATCAGCTCTGGCTTTGGGACTCCCAGACTACACTAAACCTTTTCAATTGATGGCAGCTGAGATATCCTCACATGCTACAGGGGTGCTCACACAAAAACATGGAAACAAACAGAGACCTATGGCATACATATCAGCTCATCTGGACCCTATAGCTAGAGCCGCACCTTCTTGTGTAAGAGTAGTAGCCGCAATTTCACTGTTATTAGATAAAGCTTCTGAGATTGTTCTTGATCACCCACTTCTAGTTCAGACCACTCATGATGTACATGGCATTCTTAACCAGGTCCAACCTAAACATATTTCAATAGCCAGACACCTCCGTCTCCAATGTTCCCTACTACTGCCGCCCAACATTTCCTTTGCCAGGATTCAGACTCTTAATCTCGCGTCTTTGCTCCCTTTAGAGTCTGAGGGGGGTACCATACCTGAGGAAACTGCACTCTCCAACTCCTTTGAAACTGCACTCTCCAACTCCTTTGACCCATCAAAGTCAATGCATGATTGTGTACAATTAATGGAACAAGAGACTCAGGGCTTATGTAATGTACGTGACAAGTCACTCTGTAATGCTACATTTGAACTTTTCATAGATGGCAGTAGATATGCAGATATGAATGGACAATTTCATACAGGTTATGCGGTAGTAACTCAGCATGAAGTGCTGAAAGCAGAACCTCTCCCTGCTAATCAGTCTGCACAAGAAGCAGAACTTACGGCATTAGTTGAAGCTCTAAAAATAGCCAAAGATCAGACAGCAAACATATACACTGATTCTAGATATGCACATGGCATTATTTTCGATTTTGGCGTAATATGGAGAGCCAGAGGTTATATGACTGCTTCAGGCCAACCTGTTAAACATGCCTCCCTCATTAGACAGATTCTGGAGGCAGCACAAGAAACTAAAGAAATAGCGGTGATAAAGGTAGCTGCACATGTGAGACTCGACACCGAGATAGCCAGGGGTAACGATAAAGCCGATAAGGCAGCAAAACAGGCAGCACGTAAACCCTTACATCATGCCCACACACTAGATAGCTCTGAAGATGATGAGGAAAGATTGAAGGAAGCTCAGAAACAGGTAGACGACGAAGAACGAGGGCAGTGGCAGAAAAAAGGGGCAGAAGATCAGCAAGGATTATGGAAAAAAGGAACTTTGTTGTGTTTACCCAGAGCCTGGTACCCCGCAGTGGCAAGTGACCTCCACCTACCCACGCATGTGTCGGCAAATGGTATGACGCTCAAGGTAAAAGAAAGGTGGTTGGCTCCAGGCTTTGGTAATTTTGCTCGGAACATGTGTGCTGCATGCGCTATATGCCTGGCACACAATCCAGGTCAGGCCATTAAAACCCCAACCAAGCATCATGTAAGACCACTGTATCCCTTTCAAAGACTCCAGATCGACTACATCCAACTTCCTAGGTACAATGGATACGAATATGTGCTTGTGTGTGTGGACATGTTCTCAGGGTGGCCAGAGGCTTATCCAGTTCGTAATGCCTCAGCAAAAACTACTGCCATTAAAATAGCACATGAACTGATACCCCGTTACGGCATGCCTGAGGTGATCGAGTCAGATAGGGGTACCCATTTTACTGGGGAAATATTCCAGAATGTTATGAAAATGTTGGGAGTAGAAAACCAGTTTCACACTCCATATCATCCACAGAGTTCAGGTAAAGTGGAAAGATTAAATGGGACAATAAAATTAAAAATCCAGAAGGCCATGGCAGAAACAGGAAAGCCTTGGACCGAGTGTCTACCACTTGCCCTGTATTCCATCCGAAACACCCCAAGGGGGAAGGCTAAGCTGTCACCACATGAGATTCTTTTTGGTAGAGCAGCAAATTTGGGTTGTTATTTTCCACAACAACTGATGTTGAATACTGAGACTTTAACTGCTTATGTACAAGAATTACAAAAACGTTTAACTAAAGTGCATTCGCAAGTTTTTGCTTCCCTTCCAGATCCAGAAAATCTCGAAGGAGGCCACAAGTTGGAACCTGGTGATCAAGTCTACGTGAAAAGACACACCAGAAAGACTCTGGAACCGAGATTTGACGGACCTTTCCAAGTCCTGTTAACAACTCCAACAGCAGTCAAGCTTGAAGGAAAGGCATCATGGATACATGCAAGCCATTGCAAAAAAGCAGTAAAAGACGTACAACGACTCAGGGATCAGTATGACAAAGACAATGACCAAAATAAGGATAGCTGGTGGTCAGATACCTTTTCTTTTCTTAACCCGGCCAATTGGTTCAGAGGGATCGGTGGGTGGGTTACCGGGATTATGCAAAGCCTAATACATACAGTTATGATTATTGTAATTATATATGTATTATTCAAGGTTGTACTCAAGGGTATCTCGGTATGCACAAATAAATTTTGTGTAATGGATGCGAGAATATAAAGTTTTTTGTTTTTTTTTGTAATATCACAAAAAGAATGACTAAAATGATCGACAAGGTTTTGAATGGAATATGTCAAAGGGGGGATTGTGAAGAGCAGAACAAAAATGATTACCTCAATAAAAAAAAAGAATTTGTGATAAATATTGACCTGTCCATTCAAGGACATTTTAGCTATAGTATGAAATCCTGTTTTTCTTGTCTGTGGAATTGCCTTTGTACTGTTTGTTGTGAAACTGCCGCCCACGAAACTGTTTTCTTTTCTTTTCTTTCTTTCCTGTTTTGTCTCTTTGTTTAAACATGCAAAACTTGTATAACCACTAAACCTACTGAAACAACTATATAAAGAAGGGGCAGCACCTTGAAGGCAGGCGTGCTTCAGAGACTTCCCAGTGATACACTATACAAGACGTGTCTTGTGTATTTATTTCTGGTGATTCCCCACTTCCAAAGGCTGCTCCGACTGAGTGTGATCCCGACAATCACTATCCACCTTACTGGGAAGCCCTGGGGACATACTTCACCTGTGGGAAGGTATACCATCCGGCTGCCATTCCATCACCCCAGCGGACCCCATAGCAGCGTCGGTCCCCCTGACCGAACACCACAGGTGGCGTCACGAATTACTGACAGACTGTACCACCACCTTCATTGGACGCCCCTTAGCAGGGTCGCGGACCGTGTTTAGCCACCGTGACAGCCTCAGAACCGAACCAGAGAGGCCCGGTATCGAAACGCGTGGCCCTGTGTCTGGGGCGCTCCAACTTGGCGTCACGAACAGGATCCTACTTAAGCCTGAAGAATTGGATCATGTGTGCCTTGGAATTGTGATTGAGACGTGTTGGAATTGTGATTTATTGCAAGAACTGTGCATTGATATTGGCGCAAGATTCCCGCCAAAACTGCCGCCATTGCCGCGCCACGAGGAGTGCAGGAGAAGAAGAAGGGCATGGAAGTGGGTGTAAAAGGACTGAAGAGCGCGAAAGATAATGGCCGCCCAGTCTAAGTACTGTTGTATCCTGAGGGCGGGCCCATCAGCTGCTGAGGTCCGCCTTCTCATCCTCTATGGAGGGTGGGGACAGTGGGGACGGAGCCGCCCCCGAAAAAGAGCCGGGGAAGAAGATCTGGAGAAGGGGACAAAGATGGCAACTCCCAGGCCACCGCATGGAGACGACTCGGCCAGGCACAGGCCTGTACTGCCCGCGGCGATCCCAGAGTCACCGCCGCTGCAGCACTCGACTGCTGTGAAGCCGCCGGAAGGAAAATCTGGAGGGCGAATGCCTGACGGCTGGGTGGCCGCCGCTGAGGCTCGGCAGCTGGCACGTTGCCTGGAAGCCCGTGCCCGGGTGAGTTCCCGGTTGGGCCACCCGACGGAGATCCGCCTTTCGCCTATGTCCCCTCCTCTGCCCACTCCGGCGGCGTTAGAACTTTGTACCCGGCTAGGGAGTTGCGCCTCGCAGGAGCGGGACTTAAGAATCCTGCCGGTGATGGAACACCAGCGACGCCTGGTGGCGGCTTGGAGGAAACAGCCGCGACCTGTGGTTGTGATAGACCTCACCGGAGAGGAGAAGGTTCCGCCGTCGCACTGGGGAGTGGTGGTCTTCTACAACCCCAGGCAGGAGAGGGGGGTTATCCAGGAGATCGGAGAACCCCTGCAGGGCCGTGTCGACTGGAGCGAGGTGGAGCCTGTTGTGAATTCTGTTTTCGAACTCCCTCCTGTGGTTGTGAATGGTACTTCGGTGAGTTCTGTCCATGGACTCCCTCTGGTGGCTGTGAGTGAAGCTGCTGCTTCTGAGGTTCCTTACACAGGTGACGTGGTTTATCCTTTGGCTGGCTGCTCTATTTAACTCCACTTAGATCGTTACTCCATGCCAGCTGTCAATGTTTCTGCATTGGTTCAGTTCGCTCTTGGATCTTTCTGGTGACCTGTCTACTCCAGCAGAAGCTAAGTTCCTGATAGTATCTAATTTGTTCATTGTTTTCTTGTCCAGCTGGATATCATGATTTTGTCTTGCTAGCTGGAAGCTCTGGGATGCAGAGTGGTGTCTCCACACCGTTAGTCGGTGCGGAGGTCTTTTTGCACACTCTGCGTGGTCTTTTGTAGTTTTTTGTGCTGATCGCAAAGCTACCTTTCCTATCCTCTGTCTATTTAGTAAGTTTGGCCTCCCTTTGCTGAAACCTGTTTCATTTCTGTGTTTGTGACTTTCATCTTTACTCACAGTCAATATATGTGGGGGGCTGCCTTTTCCTTTGGGGAATTTCTCTGATGCAAGGTAGGCTTTATTTTCTATCTTTAGGGCTAGCTAGCTCTTAGGCTGTGACGAGGCGCCTAGGTAGCGTCAGGAGCGCTCCACGGCTATTTCTAGTGTGTGTGATAGGATTAGGGGTTGCGGTCAGCAGAGCTCCCACATCCCAGAGCTTGTCCTGTGTGAGTTTTAACTATCAGGTCATTCCGGATGCTCCTAACCACCAGGTCATAACAGTACAGCTGGCCCAAAGTATTAATGCATCTCAATAGAGGGATAAGAGAAGTTCTGAGACCATTTTTTTTTCTTTGCACTGTGTTTTGTCTTTCTTTTCCCCTAAACCTTTGGGTGGTTCAGGACACAGGTGTAGATATGGACATTCAAGGTCTGTCCTCTTGTGTGGATCATCTCACTGCAAGGGTACAAAACATTCAAGATTTTGTGGTTCAGAATCCGATGTTAGAGCCTAGAATTCCTATTCCTGATTTATTTTCTGGAAATAGATCTAAGTTTCTGAATTTCAAAAATAATTGTAAACTATTTCTAGCTTTGAAACCCCGCTCCTCTGGTGACCCCGCTCAACAAGTAAAAATCATTATTTCTTTGTTGCGTGGTGACCCTCAAGACTGGGCATTTTCCCTTGCGCCAGGAGATCCTGCATTGCGTGATGTTGATGCGTTTTTTCTGGCGCTTGGATTGCTTTATGATAAACCAAATTCAGTGGATCAGGCAGAGAAAATCTTGCTGGCTTTGTGTCAGGCTCAGGATGAAGCGGAGCTGTACTGTCAGAAGTTTAGAAAGTGGTCTGTGCTTACTCAGTGGAATGAATGTGCCCTGGCGGCAATTTTCAGAAAGGGTCTTTCTGAAGCCCTTAAGGATGTCATGGTGGGATTTCCCACGCCTGCTGGTCTGAATGAGTCTATGTCCTTGGCCATTCAGATCGATCGGCGCATGCGTGAGCGCAAAGCTGTGCACCATTTGGCGGTGTTCTCTGAGAATAGGCCTGAGCCTATGCAGTGTGACAGGACTTTGACCAGAGCTGAACGGCAAGAACACAGACGTCAGAATGGACTGTGTTTTTACTGTGGTGAATCCACTCATGCTATCTCCGATTGTCCTAAGCGCACTAAGCGGTTCGCTAGGTCTGCCACCATTGGTACGGTACAGTCTAAATTTCTTTTGTCCGTTACTCTGATTTGCTCTCTGTCATCCTATTCTGTTATGGCATTTGTGGATTCAGGCGCTGCCCTGAATTTGATGGACTTGGAGTTTGCCAGGCGCTGTGGTTTTTCCTTGGAGCCCTTGCAGTATCCTATTCCATTGAGAGGAATTGATGCTACGCCTTTGGCCAATAATAAACCTCAGTACTGGATGCAATTGACCATGCACATGGCTCCTGCACATCAGGAGGATATTCGCTTTTTGGTGTTGCATAATCTGCATGATGTGGTCGTTTTGGGGTTGCCATGGCTACATAATCCAGTATTGGATTGGAAATCTATGTCTGTGTCCGGCTGGGGTTGTCAAGGGGTACATGGTGATGTTCCATTGTTGTCAATTTCGCCTTCCACTCCTTCTGAAGTCCCTGAGTTTTTATCAGATTACCGGGATGTATTTGAGGAGCCCAAATCCGGTGCCCTACCTCCTCATAGGGATTGCGATTTTGCTATTAATTTGATTACCGGTAGTAAGTTTCCAAAGGGCCGACTGTTTAATTTAGCTGTGCCAGAGCACGCTGCTTTGCGGAGTTATATAAAGGAATCCTTGGAGAAGGGTCATATTCGCCCGTCGTCGTCACCATTGGGAGCAGGGTTCTTTTTTGTGGCCAAGAAGGATGGCTCTTTAAGACCTTGTATTGATTACCGCCTTCTTAATAAGATCATAGTCAAATTTCAGTATCCTTTGCCGCTGCTGTCTAATTTGTTTGCTCAGATTAAGGGGGCTAGTTGGTTCACCAAGATAGATCTTCGAGGGGCGTATAATCTTGTGCGAATTAAACAGGGCGATGAATGGAAAACAGCATTTAATACGCCCGAGGGCCATTTTGAGTACCTGGTTATGCCATTCGGGCTTTCTCATGCTCCATCTGTGTTTCAGTCCTTTATGCATGACATCTTCCGAGAGTACCTGGATAGATTCATGATTGTATATTTGGATGACATTTTGGTCTTGTCGGATGATTGGGAGTCTCATGTGAAGCAGGTCAGAATGGTGTTCCAGGTCCTTCGTGCGAATTCCTTGTTTGTGAAGGGGTCAAAGTGTCTCTTTGGAGTTCAGAAGGTTACATTTTTGGGTTTCATTTTTTCCCCTTCTACTATCGAGATGGACCCTGTTAAAGTTCAGGCCATTTATGATTGGACTCAGCCTACATCTGTGAAGAGCCTACAGAAGTTCCTGGGCTTTGCTAATTTTTACCGTCGCTTCACCGCTAATTTTTCTAGTATTGCTAAACCGTTGACTGATTTGACCAAGAAAGGTGCTGATGTGGTCAATTGGTCCTCTGCGGCTGTAGAGGCTTTTCAGGAGTTGAAGCATCGTTTTTCTTCTGCCCCTGTGCTGTGCCAGCCAGATGTTTTGCTCCCGTTTCAGGTCGAGGTTGATGCTTCTGAGATTGGAGCAGAGAAATTCTGATGGCTCGGTCATGAAACCATGTGCCTTCTTTTCTAGAAAATTCTCGCCTGCTGAGTGCAATTATGATGTTGGCAATCGAGAGTTGTTGGCCATGAAGTGGGCATTCGAGGAGTGGCGACATTAGCTTGAAGGAGCTAAACATCGCGTGGTGGTCTTGACGGATCACAAGAATTTGACTTATCTCGAGTCTGCCAAACGGTTGAATCCTAGACAGGCTCGATTGGTCGCTCTTTTTCTCCCGTTTTGATTTTGTGGTTTCTTACCTTCCGGGATCTAAGAATGTGAAGGCTGATGCCCTGTCAAGGAGTTTTGTGCCTGACCCTCCGAGTGTTCCGGAGCCAGCGGGTATTCCTAAAGAGGGGGTAATTTTGTCTGCCATCTCCCCTGATTTGCGGCGCGTGCTGCAGAAGTTTCAGGCTGATAGACCTGACCGTTGTCCAATGGAGAAACTGTTTGTCCCTGATAGATGGACTAGTAGAGTTATCTCTGAGGTTCATTGTTCGGTGTTGGCTGGTCATCCTGGAATCTTTGGTACCAGAGATTTGGTGGCTAGATCCTTTTGGTGGCCTTCTTTGTCACGGGATGTGCGTTCTTTTGTGCAGTCCTGTGGGACTTGTGCTCGGGCTAAGCCCTGCTGTTCTCGTGCCAGTTTGTTGCTTTTGCCCTTGCCGGTCCCGAAGAGGCCCTGGACGCATGTTTCCATGGATTTTATTTCTGATCTCCCTGTTTCTCAAAGGATGTCGGTCACTTGGGTGGTTTGTGATCGCTTCTCTAAGATGGTCCATTTGGTACCCTTGTCTAAATTGCCTTCCTCCTCTGATTTGGTGCCATTGTTTTTCCAGCATGTGGTTCGTTTGCATGGCATTCCGGAGAACATCGTCTCGGACAGAGGTTCCCAGTTTGTTTCAAGGTTTTGGCGGTCCTTTTGTGCTAAGATGGGCATTGAGTTCTCTTTTTCTTCGGCTTTCCATCCTCAGACTAATGGCCAAACCGAACGAACTAATCAGACTTTGGAAACATCTGAGATGCTTTGTTTCTGCTGATCAGGATGATTGGGTGTCCTTCTTGCCTTTGGCTGAGTTCGCCCTTAATAATCAGGCCAGCTCGGCTACTTTGGTTTCTCCTTTTTTCTGCAATTCTGGTTTCCATCCTCGTTTCTCTTCAGGGCAGGTTGAGCCTTCGGACTGTCCTGGTGTGGATACTGTGGTGGACAGGTTGCAGCAGATTTGGACTCATGTGGTGGACAATTTGACATTGTCCCAGGAGAAGGCTCAACGTTTCGCTAACCGCCGGCGCTGTGTTGGTTCCCGACTTCGGGTTGGGGATTTGGTTTGGTTGTCATCTCATCATGTTCCTATGAAGGTTTCCTCTCCTAAGTTTAAGCCTCGTTTCATTGCGCCATATAAGATTTCTGAAGTTCTTAATCCTGTGTCATTTCGTTTGGACCTTCCAGCCTCTTTTGCCATCCATAATGTGTTCCCTAGGTCGTTGTTGCGGAGATACGTGGCGCCTATGGTTCCCTCCGTTGATCCTCCTGCCCCGGTGTTGGTCGAGGGGGAGTTGGAGTATGTGGTGGAGAAGATTTTGGATTCTCGTGTTTCAAGACGGAAACTCCAGTACCTGGTCAAGTGGAAGGGTTATGGTCAGGAAGATAATTCCTGGGTTTTTGCCTCTGATGTTCATGCTGCCGATCTAGTTTGTGCCTTTCATTTGGCTCGTCCTGATCGGCCTGGGGGCTCTGGTGAGGGTTCGGTGACCCCTCCTCAAGGGGGGGGGTACTGTTGTGAATTCTGTTCTCGAACTCCCTCCTGTGGTCGTGAATGGTACTTCGGTGAGTTCTGTCCATGGACTCCCTCTGGTGGCTGTGAGTGGAGCTGCTGCTTCTGAGGTTCCTTACACAGGTGACGTGGTTTATCCTTTGGCTGGCTGCTCTATTTAACTCCGCTTAGATCGTTACTCCATGCCAGCTGTCAATGTTTCTGCATTGGTTCAGTTCACTCTTGGATCTTTCTGGTGACCTGTCTACTCCAGCAGAAGCTAAGTTCCTGATAGTACCTAATTTGTTCATTGTTTTCTTGTCCAGCTGGATTTCATGATTTTGTCTTGCTAGCTGGAAGCTCTGGGATGCAGAGTGGCGTCTCCGCACCGTTAGTCGGTGCGGAGGTCTTTTTGCACACTCTGCGTGGTCTTTTGTAGTTTTTTGTGCTGATCGCAAAGCTACCTTTCCTATCCTCTGTCTATTTAGTAAGTCTGGCCTCCCTTTGCTGAAACCTGTTTCATTTCTGCGTTTGTGACTTTCATCTTTACTCACAGTCAATATATGTGGGGGGCTGCCTTTTCCTTTGGGGAATTTCTCTGATGCAAGGTAGGCTTTATTTTCTATCTCTAGGGCTAGCTAGCTCTTAGGCTGTGACGAGGCGCCTAGGTAGCGTCAGGAGCGCTCCACGGCTATTTCTAGTGTGTGTGATAGGATTAGGGGTTGCGGTCAGCAGAGCTCCCACATCCCAGAGCTTGTCCTGTGTGAGTTTTAACTATCAGGTCATTCCGGGTGCTCCTAACCACCAGGTCATAACAGGAGCCCCGCTACGGGACAAGTGAGGAGACCCGTGATCTGAGGCCAGGTGATGCTGTAACCTATACCCGGTGGCGGAGGGAGGCCGGCTGGGTGGCAAGGGGTGTCAAGCGATGCGCAGCCCTACAGGTTGAAGCTGGAGCTCCCGAAGAAGGGGTCCCTCTTGCGGACCACCAGGAGAGCCTAGCCTCGCGGGTGACTGTGGATTCCACCCGTGCTCAACAGAGAGGAGTGGTCTGTGAGGTAAGACCCCAACCTCCTCAGCAATAAACCTCGAAACCCTGATATATGTACATAGTTAACGGTTTCCTGCTGCTACCTTCAACCCGTCCAGGGTTAACCCCTAGGGATCCCTTCATTTACCCGGGATCCCTATTGTTTTCCATTGTTTTTCTACTGCTACACCACGTTCATCAGTGTTTTAAAGACTGCCGGATCATGGACGGTGAATGATTCAGAACTGTTTTGTATATAGTTTGCACCTTCTTAAAGGTGCTCCCTACTGGTTTTATAAGCCAAAGAAGACTTTGCGAAGACATGATGCAGAAGGACTTGCTTGCTGTGAACTTGCTTGCTGAAAGAGAATCTGCACCAGAGACTTGGGTCCCTCTTAAAGGGAATGTTTGATGATTACTTTGATAAAGGTTGAAACATTAATAATGTTGAAGACTTTAGATAGTTTAATAATGTTACTAAAGATTGAGGACAGGAAAGCTTGAAGTGACCCCGTAGGGGTTAGAGAGGGAGTCCTCCTGAGAGATGTAGAAAGATGGTCGGCACAATGGCAGTAGGCTCAGCCAAGGAGCTAGGCGGTCCTGCATTGGTGAAGTTGGAGTGGAAAGAAAGTTGAAATGTTGTAATAATATTTTATGGTAGGCCATTAGTGGGTTCAGCGTATACGCCCTTAAAGGAAAAGTTAACTTATTGCTCAGAGTTTGCACTTAAGTAGAATACCTGGCTGGGTACTGAGAGTTATTTATAGTCAAAAATGTTATTTAAAAATATTTAATCTTGTTTTTGTTTGCAACGTTCAAGTGTCTTCACCTCCCAAAAAGGGAAGCACCTTTTCTATTTACTTGTTCTAAGCATTCCCAAAAATTTGTATGTCTTTTGCTACAGGAAAGAAATATACAGTTAGGTCCATATATATTTGGACATAGACAACATTTTTCTAATTTTGGTTATAGACATTACCACAATGAATTTTAAACAAAACAATTCAGATGCAGTTGAAGTTCAGACTTTCAGCTTTCATTTGAGGGTATCCATATTAAAACTGGACGAAGGGTTTGGGAGTTTCAGCTCCTTAACATGTGCCACCCTGTTTTTAAAGGGACCAAAAGTAATTGGACAATTGACTCCAAGGCTATTTCATGGACAGGTGTGTGCAATCCCTTTGTTATGTCATTCTCAATTAAGCAGATAAAAGGCCTGGAGTTGATTTCAGGAGAGGTGCTTGCATTTGGAAGGTTTTGCTGTGAAGTAAACATGCGGTCAAAGGAGCTCTCCATGCAGGTGAAACAAGCCATCCTTAAGCTGCGAAAACAGAAAAAACCCATCCGAGAATTTGCTACAATATTAGGAGTGGCAAAATCTACAGTTTGGTACATCCTGAGAAGGAAAGAAAGCACTGGTGAACTCATCAATGCAACAAAAGACCTGGGCGCCACGGAAAACCACAGTGGTGGATGATCGCAGAATAATCTCCATGGTGAAGAGAAACCCCTTCACAACAGCCAACCAAGTGAACAACACTCTCCAGGAGGTAGGCGTATCAATATCCAAATCTACCATAAAGAGAAGACTGCATGAAAGTAAATACAGAGGGTTCACTGCACAGTGCAAGCCACTCATAAGCATCAAGAATAAAAAGGGTAGACTGGATTTTGCTAAAAAACATCTAAAAAAGTCAGCACAGTTCTGGAAGAACATTCTTTGGACAGATGAAACCAAGATCAACCTCTACCAGAATGATGGAAAGAGAAAAGTATGGTGAAGGCGTGGCACAGCTCATGATCCAAAGCATACCACATCATCTGTAAAACACGGCGGAGGCAGTGTGATGGCTTGGGCATGCATGGCTGCCAGTGGCACTGGGTCACTAGTGTTTATTGATGATGTGACACAGGACAGAAGCAGCCGAATGAATTTTGAGGTATTCAGAGATATACTGTGTGCTCAGATCCAGCTAAATGCAGCCAAACTGATTGCTCGTCGTTTCATACTACAGATGGACAATGACCCAAAACATAAAGCCAAAGCAACCCAGGAGTTTATTAAAGCAAAGAAGTGGAATATTCTTGAATGGCCAAGTCAGTCACCTGATCTCAACCCAATTGAACATGCATTTCACTTGTTAAAGACTAATCTTCAGACAGAAAGGCCACAAACAAACAGCAACTGAAAACCAAAGCAGTGAAGGCCTGGCAGAGCATCAAAAAGGAGGAAACACAGCGTCTGGTGATGTCCATGAGTTCAAGACTTCAGGCAGTCATTCCCAACAAAGGGTTTTCAACCAAGTACTAGAAATGAACATTTTATTTAAAATTATTGAATCTGTCCAATTACTTTTGGTCCCTTTAAAAACAGGGTGGCACATGTTAGGGAGCTGAAACTCCTAAACCCTTCATCCAATTTTAATGTGGATACCCTCAAATGAAAGCTGAAAGTCTGAACTTCAACTGCATCTGAATTGTTTTGTTTAAAATTTATTGTGGTAATGTCTATAACCAAAATTAGAAAAATGTTGTCTCTGTCCAAATATATATGGACCTAACTGTATCTTGGTACCGTGTTAGCCAGTGGATAGAACTGAGGACTCTCAATTCTAAATATTTTTTTATGTCTTTTTCTGTATTATATTGTTGTTTTCTTCCCAGTCCAGGAGTACTGGATTTAACCGGGGGGGAGTGCAGCGCCCCAGAGATCTGGTCGTTGCAGTATGGCCCCAAGGCAAGTAGCGGTACGTCCGATGGCATTAAGGAGTTCTCCTGACCAGGTATCACCAGAACACATTACACTTCACACTCCGGCCACTAGGGGGAGCAAAAGGCTTTATTTATTGGGCCATTCCTCACACTGGTAAAACTAGGGGCTGGGGAGGAAGTTAGTCAGAAGCTGACTGTGTTGGAACCAGGCAACATCCCGTGGCAGGGGGTGTTGCAGGGAGAAGGCACAGAGGGGTCCCTGTCAGGCGTGGGAACCTGGCAGGTGCCTAGCGACAGAACAGAACGTAACGGAACCGCACCTGCACACCTTGCGGCGGTATCCTAAGAGAGAGACAAGAGGGGAAGAATATTGTGGAACAGTGTAAACGAGATCAGCACAAAGGAGAGCCAGTAAGAGTCGTGCCGAGAGAGGAAGGCAACCTCTTACTGAGGCACGTAGTCAGTGGCCGGATCACTGTAGGAGTAACTGACTTTAAGCCTTACTTCAAATTCCGCTGGACAGTTGATCATAGGTTGGCTGTCTACCTTCTACACCTACGAAGACATAGGGGGCAACATTGGGAGAGGGGCGTCTCTAGGGTCCCGGAAGACCTCCAAGCCTTCCCGTCAAATAGGTGGCATCCTAGCCATAACATATCTGGGGGACGTTAGAAACTAGTAACATCTGGAACCAAAGAATGAGAGAGAGAGAAAGCTGTAGAGAACGAACGAACGATAACAGCAGTTGTGAGGACTATTCCGAATGCTCAGCAGGGTAGGACTACAACACACAGGCGCTAATGGTAGGCAACAATTTCCATCTGCGAGGGAAACTCTGGATGTGCCCATCGGACCGGCCGGTCTCTGAGAGCCCTGTTAAACGTACTCTGGATTGAGGATCCTGAAGCCTTCAGTAAAGACGTAAAGAGACTGCAACCTTGTGCCCTCGTTATTGCCTGCACCTCACACCATCACCATCCACCTTCCTGGGAAGCCCTGGGGACATACTTCACCTGTGGGAAGGTATACCATCCGGCTGCCATTCCATCACCCCAGCGGACCCCATAGCAGCGTCGGTCCCCCTGACCGAACACCACAGGTGGTGTCACGAATTACTGACAGACTGTACCACCACCTTCATTGGACGTCCCTTAGCAGGGTCGCGGACCGGGTTAAGCCACCGTGACAGCCTCAGAACCGAACCAGAGAGGCCCGGTACCGAAACGCGTGGCCCTGTGTCTGGGGGCGCTCCATCACGGATCGTTGTCGTTCTCGTAAAGTTGCTCAGTGTGAAGGTATCTTTAGAATACCTACCCACTTCCAATCATCCCTGACCTTTATAATCATCTTACTGGGGCTAAGTGGCTTGATAAAGTTGATCTTAGAGGGGCTTATAATTGGATATATATCTGGATGGGTGATGAGTGAAACAAGGTCTATTTGAGAGTCTTTTGGAAAATTTGGTCATGACTTTTGATTTAACTAATGCATGGGCAGTCTTCAAAATGTTATGAATTATTTTTTTTCTGATATTATTGGAAGTTTTTTTGGGGTAATTATTGATGACATTCTAATTTTTTCACCTGATCTAGATTCACACTATGAGCATGTTTCTTTTGCTTTACAAAAACTCAGGGAAAATTCTTTGTTTGCATTGGAAAAATGTACTGTTCTGTTCAAGAAATATCATTCCTGTGGTTCATTGTATATGCTGAAGAGTTTAAGATGGATTTTGGGAAGGTGCAGGCTGTAATTGATACCCCCCCAAAAAAGAGCATGGACCGCACCACCAAAAATCATACATTGATCCAATGCCGCTAGGCAAAAATATATATAATTGAACATGTGGTTCTTAGTTTAACATTCTGAACAGACTGTATGAAGCCAACTGCCACTTCACGCCGTATATATATATACTAGCTGAAGAGCCCGGCGTTGCCTGGACATAGTAAATATCTGTGGTTAGTTATAGCACCTCACTTCTCTTATTTTCCCATCACATCTCTCATTTTCTCCCTCACACCTCTCATTTTCCCCCTCACTCCTCTTATTTTCCCCCTCACTCCTCTCATTCCCCCCTAACACTTGTCATTTCGACCTCACATCTGTCATTTTCCGATCACTCCACTATTTTCCCTCACTCCTCTCATTTTGCACTCACCATTTCATTTTCACCTCACACCTCTCATTTTCACCTCAGTATATACATGTTTGTCATTTCCCTTATATATAGTATACACCTGTATGTCATCTCCTGTATATAGTATATACCTGTATGTCATCTCCCCTGTATATAGTATATACCTGTGTGTCATCTCCCCTGTATATAGTATATATGTGTGTCATCTCCTCCTGTATATAGTATATACCTGTATGTCATCTCCCCTGTATATAGTATATACCTGTGTGTCATCTCCCCTGTATATAGTATATATCTGTGTGTCATCTCCTCCTGTATATAGTATATACCTGTATGTCATCTCCTCCTATATATAGCATATACCTGTATGTCATCTCCTCCTGTATATAGTATATACCTGTAGGTCATCTGCTCCTGTATATAGTATATACCTGTGTGTCATCTCCTCCTGTATATAGTATATACCTATATGTCATCTCCTCCTGTATATAGTATGTACCTGTATGTCATCTCCTCCTTTATATAGTATATACCTGTGTGTCATCTCTCCTGTATATAGTATATACCTGTGTGTCATCTCACCGTACATAGTATATATCTGTATGTCATCTCCTTCTGTATTAGACCTCGTTCACATGTTATTTGGTCAGTATTTTTACCTCAGTATTTGTAAGCTAAATTGGCAGCTTGATAAATCCCCAGCCAACAGGAAGCCCTCCCCCCAGCAGTATATATTAGCTCACACATACACATAATAGACAGGTCATGTGACTGACAGCTGCCGTATTTCCTATATGGTACATTTGTTGCTCTTGTAGTTTGTCTGCTTATTAATCAGATTTTTATTTTTGAAGGATAATACCAGACTTGTGTGTGTTTTAGGGCGAGTTTCGTATGTCAAGTTGTGTGTGTTGAGTTGCATGTGGCTACATGCATGTAGCAACTTTTGTGAGATGAGTTTTGTGTGGCGACATGCATGTAGCAACTTTTTGTGCGTCAAGTTGCATGTGACAGGTTAGTGTAGCAAGTTGTGTGCAGCAAGTTTTGCGCATGGCGAGTTTTGCGCATGGCGAGTTTTGCGCATGGCGAGTTTTATGTGTGGTGCCTTTTGAGTATGTGCAAGTTTTGTGTGAGGCAACTTTTGCATGTGTTGCAACTTTTGTGCATGTGTCAATTTTTCTGCGGGTGCAAGTGTTTCGTGTGGCGAGTTTTCCATGAGGTGAGTTTTGCACGTGTGGTGAGTTTTGCGTGAGCCTAGTTTTGCATGTGGCGAGTTTTGCGCGTGGCGAGTTTTGAGCAGCGACTTTTGTGTTTCGACTTTTATGTGGCGAGGTTGGTGTATGTGTGGTGAAATGTGTGCTGAGGGTGGTATATGTGTTCAAGCACGTGGTAGTGTGTGGCGCATTTTGTGTGTGTGTTCATATCCCCGTGTGTGGTGAGTATCCCATGTCGGGGCCCCACCTTAGCAACTGTACGGTATATACTCTTTGGCGCCATCGCTCTCATTCTTTAAGTCCCCCTTGTTCACATCTGGCAGCTGTCAATTTGCCTCCAATACTTTTCCTTTCACTTTTTCCCCATTATGTAGATAGGGGCAAAATTGTTTGGTGAATTGGAAAGCGTGGGGTTAAAATTTCACCTCACAACATAGCCTATGACGCTCTCGGGGTCCAGACGTGTGACTGTGCAAAATTTTGTGGCTGTAGCTGCGACGGTGCAGATGCCAATCCCGGACATACACACACACATACACACACACATTCAGCTTTATATATTAGATTTTTGCCTAGTGGCATTAGATCAATGTATGATTTTTACAGTTGCAGTCCATGCTCTTTTTTTGGTGTAAGGCATGTTCTTTCCCCTTTCTTGGACCAGCACTCCTCCCATTTGGCACAGGTGATTTTAAATTAGCAGGAGACTGCAAAGAAAAGGGTCTAACCTATTTTTGCTCTCACTGGAGAGCTCTAGGAAGGTGAGTTTCCATGCTTCTTTCATTTGGTGTGGTGCTGTGTGGCAGCCATTGTTGCTGTGGTTGTATGCTTGTCGGGCGGCACGGTCTCGAGTCATGGGGATTCTGCCTTGCAGCATGGGTACTGTGGGGCACTGTGCCATCCACCCTGCCAGTGCATTGTCACTGCGGCTGTGGACAGCTCACAGCTTCACTGCATTAGTGCGATCGGGACCCACTAAGATGTTCGCAATGAAGTGGCAGTCGGCTTCATACAGTCTGATCAGAATGTTAAACTAAGAACCTCATGTTCAGTTATATATATTTTTGCCTAGCGGCATTAGATCAATGTATAATTTTTTGGAGGTGTGGTCCATGCTCTTTTTTTGGTGTATTAATGATATTAAATTTTTTGTATCTGCTTGTGAGGTTTGCGTATCCGCTAAAGTCTGTCATAACCGGCTGTCCAGTGATTTGGCTACATTGCTGATTCTAGAAAGATCATGGACTCATTTGTCCATGGATTTCATTAGAGATCTGCCTTTGTTGGGATGGAAGACTGTCATTTGGGTGATAGTTGACCAATTAAGTAGGCACATTTTGTTCCTTTAATAAGGCCCCGTCACACATAGCGAGATCGCTAGCGAGATTGCTGCTGAGTCACAAGTTTTGTGACGCAACAGCGATCTCAGTAGCGATCTCGCTATGTGTGACACGTAGCAGCGATCAGGCCCCTGCTGTGAGATCGCTGGTCGTGTCGGAATGGCCTGGGCCATTTTTTGATCGTTGAGGTCCCGCTGAGATCGCTGAATCGGCGTGTGTGACACCGATTCAGCGATGTCTTCGCTGGTAACCAGGGTAAACATCGGGTTACTAAGCGCAGGGCCGCGCTTAGTAACCCGATGTTTACCCTGGTTACCATCGTTAAAGTAAAAAAAACAAACGCTACATACTTACCTACCGCTGTCTGTCCCCGGCGCTCTGCTTCTCTGCTCTGGCTGTGAGTGGCGGGCAGCCGGAAAGCAGAGCGGTGACGTCACCGCTCTGCTTTCCGGCCGCTGTGCTCACAGCCAGAGCAGAGAAGCCCAGCGCCGGGGACAGACAGCGGTAGGTAAGTATGTAGCGTTTGTTTTTTTTTACTTTAAACTTGTTTTTTTTTACTTTAAACACTTTTCAGTTTGTTTTTCAATCATGAGGTAAGACTGCATGAAATTCCTTTGAACATTGTATCTGATGGTGGGAGCATTTTGTCTCCAAATTCTGGAGAGCTGTTTGTAAGAAATTGGGAATAGATTTGTCATTTTCCTCTGCTTATCACCCTGAAACCAGCGGTCAGACAAAGAAGACAAATCGATTGTTGGAACAAATTCTTAGGTGTTTTTCTGCGGTTCAACAGGAGGACTGGTCCTCAGTCTTTCCCCTTGCTAAGTTCACATTTAACAGTTGGGTTAACCAGTCTACTGCAACCTCTCCTTTTTTTTGTAATTATGGTTTTCATCCTCATTTTGGTGAATTCTCTTGGATGAGCTCTGGGTGTCCTGGAGTAGAGGTTGCCATACAGAAACTTGACGATGTTTGGAGGGAGATTCAGAAAAATATTTCCAGAAATGGAACACGGATAGGAAAAGTTCGGCGGGTTCCGTATTCAAAATAGGTGATAAGGTTTGGTTGTCTTTCAAAAATATTAAATTAAAAGCGCCTTGGTTTATTGGTCCCTATGGTCCCTATGGAATTTAGGATTTAGTTAAATTAAAACTCCCTCCATCCCAAATGTGTTCCATAGCTCACTATTAGGGTAGGTAGGTGCACACAGTCAGTAAACGCTGCAGGTTGGATGCTGTGCAATTGTGCAGCATCCTACCCACAGCATCCAGATGTTTCAGTATAGACCAGTGGTCCCCAACTCCAGGCCTCAAGGGCCGCCAACAGTGCAGGTTTTCAGGATTTCCTTAGTATTGCACAGGGGTTGGAATCATCACCTGTGCAGATGATCACATTACCACCGATGCAATACTAAAGAAATCCTGAAAACCTGCACTGTTGGCGGCCCTTGAGGCCTGGAGTTGGGGACCCCTGGTATAGACAATGGGATTTGAAGAAATCCCATACCCATTATGCATCCAGAGATGCCCACGAATCACTCGTGGAGCCAGACATGCGGTGCTTCATTCCAGACTGCAGCATGTCTATTTATGTTGTGGAGATGTGGACCTTCGCAAGATAAATTTCACCCGTACAATGTTTTGGACGCAGTGAAACTGCACTGTTCAATGAACACATGCAGATTCACCTGCATTCAAAAGCCAGCAGTGCTTTGGACTCAGCAAACATGTGCTGCATCCAAAGCACTGCCAATTACTGAACATCTGCAGATACCCTTATAGAAGTTTGTCACTTTGGTTTTGTGTCCCTCATCCCCGCCTCCTCCAGTTTCTGCCAATGACCAGTAAGAGTACGAGGAACAAAAAATTGTTGATTCTCGGAAATTCCGTAATTCTTTCCTGTATCTCATTGAATGGGATGCGGACCAGAGGAGAGATCCTGGGTTCCAGCTCGAGACATAAAGGCCATTCATCTGGTAAAGGCCTGTCTGTGTGTTTGGATACAGTGAATTACTGTCTGTCATCCAGACTAGACCTGTGGAATGTTGAGCTGTCAGTATTTGATGGACAGCTCATTTGTCCACTCAGATGCTGGGGCGTGCTGAGCTGTCAGTGTCTTGATTGACAGTTTGGCCATTCAATCAGAGTTTGAGTGTTTCTTGAGCTTCATCCAGGTGTGTTCTGTTCAGCTAATTACCTGACTATTTAACCAGCTCTCTGCCCCAGACTAGGGTCAATGGTAGCTTCTAGCTCACTGGTGTACATTTGCCTTGTTGCTCTGTGCTCTGATCTATTGCTGCCAGGCCTTGGGCCTTGTTCTGACCATCTGCTTTGATGCTTTGCTTGATCACTGACTTTCTGGTATTTAGACCTCTGGACCGTGACCTTTCTCTTCTTTTGTCTCATCCCTCTCTTTATTACATATTCTCCTGCCTATTGACCCCTGGAATGTAACCTGACTACTCTTCATAGCACATCTCTGTCTTTGACTTACCCTCCTGGCTTGTGACCTTTTAATTACCCAGTGTCTCAGCTTGTCCGTGAGTATTGACCAGCTGTCACGACACAGCTGTTGGGTGACCCAGGCCCAGGGGTTCCTTCCCTGTCCCTAACTCTAGGGGGTACCTGTCATGATTCCAATGGCAGGGAATCACAAAAGGACAAGCACCAACGAGCTCTAGGGTGATGGAACCTGAGCTGACCGCGACCCTAAACCTGAACACACAAATAACAATAGCCGGGGAACGTGCCTACGTTGATCCTAGACGTCTCGCACCAGCCGAAGATCTAACTTCCCCTATTAGAAGAAACACAGACCTCTCTTGCCTCCAGAGAAAGACCCCACAGGAATAGCAGCCCCCCACATATAATGACGGTGAAATGAGAGGAAGGCACATACACAGTATGAAAACAGATTTAGAAAAATGAGGCCCGCTAAAACTAGATAGCAGAGGATACAAAAGTAAACTGCGCGGTCAGCAAAAAACCCTTCAAAAAACCATCCTGTAATTACTTGAACTCATGTTCCAACTCATGGAACATGAGGAGCAATTACAGCCCACTAGAGCAACCAGCAGCAAAGAAACAATTACATGCAAGCTGGACAAGACAAAAATAAAGCAAAACGTGAAACAAGAAAATCAAAAACTTAGCTTGTCCTGAAGATTACTGAAGCCAGAAGCTGAGGTAACAAAACACTCTGATAACCTTGATAGCCGGCGGGGAAATGACAAGAAAGCCCGGTTAAATAGGAAACTCCCAAATCCTAATAGAACAGGTGGACACCAGAGACAGCAGAACACAAATCACCCAGTACCATCAGTAACCACCAGAGGGAGCCCAAAAACAGAACTCACAACA
Organism: Ranitomeya imitator; assembly: GCF_032444005.1. NCBI lineage: Eukaryota > Metazoa > Chordata > Amphibia > Anura > Dendrobatidae > Ranitomeya > Ranitomeya imitator. The sequence continues at coordinate 251,919,166 of NC_091285.1, read as the reverse complement.
GTACGCCCCCCTTGAGGAGGGGTCACCGAACCCTCACGAGAACCACCAGGGCGACCAGGATGAGCCCTATGAAAAGCGCGGACCAAATCATCAGCATGAACATCAGAGGCAACCACCCAAAAATTATCCTCCTGACCATAACCCTTCCACTTGACCAAATATTGGAGTTTCCGTCTGGAAACACGAGAATCCAAGATCTTCTCCACAACATACTCCAATTCTCCCTCCACCAGCACCGGAGCAGGAGGCTCAAGCGAAGGAACAACAGGTACCTCATACCTCCGCAACAACGACCGATGGAACACATTATGAATAGCAAACGATGCCGGGAGATCCAAACAAAACGACACAGGGTTAAGAATTTCCAAGATCCTATAAGGACCGATGAACCGAGGCTTGAACTTAGGAGAAGAGACCTTCATAGGAACAAAACGAGAAGACAACCACACCAAGTCCCCAACACGAAGTCGAGGACCCATGCGGCGACGGCGATTAGCAAACTGCTGAGCCTTCTCCTGGGACAACTTCAAATTGTCCACCACATGACTCCAAATCCGATGCAACCCATCCACCACCATGTCCACTCCAGGACAATCAGAAGGCTCCACCTGACCAGAGGAAAAACGAGGATGAAACCCCGAATTACAAAAGAAAGGAGAAACCAAGGTAGCAGAACCAGCCCGATTATTAAGGGCAAACTCAGCCAGCGGCAAAAAGGTAACCCAGTCATCCTGATCAGCAGAAACAAAACACCTCAAATAAGTTTCCAAGGTCTGATTAGTTCGCTCCGTCTGGCCATTCGTCTGAGGGTGGAATGCAGACGAAAAGGACAAATCAATGCCCATCTTAGCACAGAACGTCCGCCAAAATCTAGACACAAACTGGGATCCCCTGTCAGAAACGATGTTCTCCGGAATCCCATGCAAACGAACCACGTTCTGGAAAAACAGAGGGACCAACTCAGAGGAGGAAGGCAACTTAGGCAAGGGTACAAGATGAACCATTTTAGAAAAGCGGTCACACACAACCCAGATGACGGACATTTTTTGAGAGACAGGGAGATCCGAAATAAAGTCCATGGAAATGTGCGTCCAAGGCCTCTTCGGGATAGGCAAAGGTGACAACAATCCACTGGCTCGAGAACAGCAAGGCTTAGCCCGAGCACAAACCTCACAAGACTGCACAAAAGAACGCACATCCCTCGACAAGGAAGGCCACCAAAAAGACCTGGCCACCAAGTCTCTAGTACCAAATATTCCAGGATGACCTGCCAACGCAGAAGAATGGACCTCGGAGATGACTCTACTGGTCCAACTATCCGGAACAAACAGTCTCTCAGGCGGACAACGATCAGGTTTACCCGCCTGAAACTCCTGCAAAGCACGTCGCAAGTCTGGGAAGACGGCCGACAAAATCACCCCATCCCTAAGGATACCAGTGGGCTCAGAATTTCCAGGGGAGTCAGGCAAAAAACTCCTAGAAAGAGCATCCGCCTTCACATTCTTTGAACCTGGCAGGTATGAAACCACAAAATTGAAACGAGAGAAAAACAGTGACCAACGAGCCTGTCTAGCATTCAGACGCCTGGCAGACTCAAGGTAAATCAGATTTTTGTGATCAGTCAAGACCACCACACGATGTCTAGCACCCTCCAGCCAATGACGCCACTCCTCAAATGCCCACTTCATGGCCAAAAGTTCCCGATTACCCACATCATAATTCCGCTCAGCGGGCGAAAATTTTCTAGAAAAGAACGCACATGGCTTCATCACCGAGCAATCGGAGCTTCTCTGTGACAAAACCGCCCCCGCTCCAATCTCAGAAGCATAAACCTCAACTTGGAAAGGAAGCGAAACATCAGGCTGACGCAACACAGGAGCAGAAGAAAACCGGCGTTTAAGTTCCTGAAAGGCCTCCACAGCCGCAGGAGACCAATCAGCAACATCAGCACCCTTCTTAGTCAAATCCGTCAAAGGCTTAACAACACTAGAAAAATTAGTTATAAAACGACGATAGAAATTAGCAAAGCCCAAGAACTTCTGCAGACTCTTAAGAGATGCAGGCTGCGTCCAGTCACAAATAGCCCGAACCTTGACGGGATCCATCTCAATAGTAGAAGGGGAAAACATATACCCCAAGAAAGAAATCTTCTGGACTCCAAAGAGACACTTTGAGCCCTTTACAAACAAGGAATTAGCCCGCAGGACCTGAAACACCTTCCTGACCTGCTGAACATGAGACTCCCAGTCATCAGAAAAAACCAAAATATCATCCAAATACACAATCATAAATTTATCCAGATATTCACGGAAAATATCGTGCATAAAGGACTGGAAGACTGAATGAGCATTAGAAAGTCCGAAAGGCATTACCAAATACTCAAAATGGCCCTCAGGCGTATTAAATGCGGTTTTCCACTCATCACCTTGCTTTATTCGTATAAGATTATACGCACCCCGAAGATCAATCTTAGTGAACCATTTAGCCCCCTTTATGCGAGCAAACAAATCAGTCAACAAAGGCAAAGGATACTGATATTTTACGGTAATCTTATTCAAAAGACGATAATCTATACAAGGCCTCAAGGACCCATCTTTTTTGGCCACGAAAAAAAAACCTGCTCCCAAAGGGGACGAAGATGGACAGATATGTCCCTTTTCCAAGGACTCCTTAACATAATCCCGCATAGCAGTATGCTCTGGCACTGACAGATTGAACAAACAACCTTTAGGAAATTTACTACCAGGAATTAAATCTATAGCACAATCGCAATCCCTGTGAGGAGGAAGCGAACTGAGCTTAGGCTCCTCAAAAACATCCCGATAATCAGACAAAAATACAGGAACCTCAGAAGGAGTAGATGAAGCGATAGAAATCGGAGGTGCATCATCATGAACCCCCTGACATCCCCAGCTTAACACAGACATTGTTTTCCAGTCAAGGACTGGATTATGAGTTTGTAACCATGGCAGACCAAGTACTAGAACATCATGTAAATTATACAATACCAGGAAGCGAATCACCTCCTGATGAACGGGAGTCATACGCATGGTCACTTGTGTCCAGTACTGAGGTTTATTCATAGCCAAAGGTGTAGAGTCAATTCCCTTCAAAGGAATAGGGACTTCCAGAGGCTCAAGACTAAACCCACATCGCTTGGCAAATGACCAATCCATAAGACTCAGGGCAGCGCCTGAATCTACATAGGCATCGACGGAAATGGATGATAATGAGCAAATCAGAGTCACAGACAGAATGAACTTAGACTGTAACGTACTAATGGCAACAGACTTATCAACCTTTTTTGTGCGTTTAGAGCATGCTGATATAACATGAGCTGAATCACCACAATAAAAGCACAACCCATTTTTCTGCCTATAGTTTTGCCGTTCACTTCTAGACTGAACTCTATCACATTGCATTGTCTCAAGTGCCTGTTCAGAAGACACCGCCAAATGGTGCACAGGTTTGCGCTCCCGTAAACGCCGATCAATCTGAATAGCCATAGTCATAGACTCATTCAGACCTGTAGGCGCAGGGAACCCCACCATAACATCTTTAATGGCCTCAGAAAGGCCATCTCTGAACTTTGCAGCCAGGGCGCACTCATTCCACTGAGTAAGCACTGACCATTTCCGAAATTTTTGACAATATATTTCTGCTTCATCTTGCCCCTGAGAGAGAGCTAATAAAGCTTTTTCAGCCTGAATCTCCTGGTTAGGTTCCTCATAGAGCAAACCCAATGCCAGAAAAAACACATCCACATTAAGCAACGCAGGATCTCCTGGTGCCAATGCAAATGCCCAATTTTGAGGGTCACCCCGCAGGAAAGATATAATAATCTTAACCTGCTGAGCAGGGTCTCCAGAAGAGCGAAATTTCAAAGAAAGGAACAGCTTGCAATTGTTCCTAAAATTCAGAAAACTAGATCTATCTCCAGCAAAGAACTCTGGAATAGGAATTCTAGGTTCAGACATAGGAGCATGTACAACAAAATCTTGTATATTTTGAACCTTAGCAGCAAGATTATTCAAGCTGGAAGCTAAACTCTGGACGTCCATGATAAATAGCTAAGGTCAAAGCCATTCAAAGATTAAGAGGAGGAAAAAAAAAAATAAAAAATCAGCCAGGCTGCAATTAAGGCTAGGCAGCAACCTCAGAGGAGAGAGAAAAAAGAAAAAAAAAAAAAAAAAAACTTCCTCAGACTACTTTTCCTCCTACTTCAGCCCAAACATTTTTGGGCCGGCTATACTGTCATGATTCCAATGGCAGGGAATCACAAAAGGACAAGCACCAACGAGCTCTAGGGTGATGGAACCTGAGCTGACCGCGACCCTAAACCTGAACACACAAATAACAATAGCCGGGGAACGTGCCTACGTTGATCCTAGACGTCTCGCACCAGCCGAAGATCTAACTTCCCCTATTAGAAGAAACACAGACCTCTCTTGCCTCCAGAGAAATACCCCACAGGAATAGCAGCCCCCCACATATAATGACGGTGAAATGAGAGGAAGGCACATACACAGTATGAAAACAGATTTAGCAAAATGAGGCCCGCTAAAACTAGATAGCAGAGGATACAAAAGTAAACTGCGCGGTCAGCAAAAAACCCTTCAAAAAACCATCCTGTAATTACTTGAACTCATGTTCCAACTCATGGAACATGAGGAGCAATTACAGCCCACTAGAGTAACCAGCAGCAAAGAAACAATTACATGCAAGCTGGACAAGACAAAAATAAAGCAAAACGTGAAACAAGAAAATCAAAAACTTAGCTTGTCCTGAAGATTACTGAAGCCAGAAGCTGAGGTAACAAAACACTCTGATAACCTTGATAGCCGGCGGGGAAATGACAAGAAAGCCCGGTTAAATAGGAAACTCCCAAATCCTAATAGAACAGGTGGACACCAGAGACAGCAGAACACAAATCACCCAGTACCATCAGTAACCACCAGAGGGAGCCCAAAAACAGAACTCACAACAGGTGCCCTAGCTTGCACTATTCCCCAGGATACTTATGAAGGTGAAGATGCCAGGGCCTCCACCCTTCCTTATCTCTTGAATCAGCCTTCCATCTGTTCTCTTTTCCCAACCCGACGAACAAGCAAAACGAACAAGGGTAACTGAAAATACCAGGAATACAAATATTCACTCAGATATAACAGAGGAATGCACCAGGGAGTGGAAGACTGGGAAAAAGCAAAGTAATAGGAGGAAAGGGAATTATCACACTTACAAAACCATGCAACAGTCAGAGATAACTCCTCCAAGCTCCTTCTCATATATAACCATCAAAACACCTCCTCCATGCTATGCAGCATAAGCTAACTCTGGCAATGTGATTCTATCAGGACCCAGAATGTATAGGGGATAGAAGTGGCTAACTGAGCTTAGCTGAGAGCTTAGACTCCCACAGCTCCCAACATGGTCGATTAACCCCTGTTCTGCCAAAAGAAATTTACTCTATTTAAAAAGGTGAAGTGCAGGAGTAGGATCAATAAGACACTGTGGACTTCTGGCTCCTCTCTGTTGCGGTAACCCCGTGACACTAGCTTCACAATAAGGCCCTAATGGTCTCTGCATAACACAAAAAATAGCTTTTATTATATATACCTATGGAGCGGTCTTGTCATTGGGCATCGCTCCACTCTTCTTGCGATTGCCGTCTTACATAATACGAGCAGTGTCCTAATTCATGCTCCTGCGCAGGTGTACTTTTCTCAGAGCAAAGTACTGTCATGTGCATGTGCAGAGGAAGGGCAAAGCACACCGGTGCATGCACACTACAATACTTTTCTCTACCCTGCTGAGGGAGTATGCCTACACAGGATCGCAATTGAGAACACTGTGTGGATGACGTAGGATGGACCATCCACACAAAAGTAGAAGCAGGATGGCATTCTCAGGCAGAGAGGAGGTGTCATATCAAGACCAGCGATGCCCATTGGACTGGACCACCCCGTAGGCGAGAATAATAAAATCTATCTTTGTGCAGAGCGCATTAGCAACATACAGTATAAACAGCATTCTAGGACACACAGGTGTTGGTCCTACTTTATATGGGAAAAACCTGATGACAAGTTCCCTGAATGATTGGTCATCAATTTCAGAATGGTGGGGCTTCAACACCTGGCACACCCTCTGATCTGCTGTTATCAGTTCTGGCAGATATTGATTACTGATTTCATGGGTAGGTAATCAATTTCACCTTAGAGGAAAACCTCTAACCTACCGGCAGCTCTTTGTAGCAATGTGTGTTATAAATGGCACTACAAGTGATATTTATATTTTGTGGTTTTGACATGATTAATGATTGTTTTTATGGTGGGACGATTTCAGAAGGTCATTGACAATTTATTTTTATCACTAATATTTCATTTTTGCTGGGCCTTATGTCTCAAGAAGATTTATGCATAGAAATTAATGATTTAGACTAATGATACAAAGGGCAAATCAGTCAGTTGCACTCAGATGTTGGAAAATCAAATGAAAAAGGAATTTAGACTCTGCTTGAGACCGAGGCAGGAATGTGTGATGAACTGAAGTTTAAGCTGGTAAATAAGTCTTGATCTCAATCCTGAGTCCTGACGCTAATCCAATTGAAAATCTTTAGAAAGTTGAAATTTGCTATTGAGAAAAAGAATGATGCAAACATTCAAGAGCTTGAACAAACTGCAGTGAAAGAGTGGGAGAAACTACATTCTAACAAGTGAAATATCGATGGCTACAAAAAATTTTTTGAAGACAGTTATTTTTGTCATGTGCTTGTGAAAACAAGTATTAGGAAAGAATTAAGACTGTCCATGTTTTATACTATACCTCTTTATCTTTGAAATGACTGCATGACAAAGGTTGTTTTTCAAGATGCTGCACTAGCAATCAGACAGAAGAAGAGGACATTTGAGGTCCTGGTGAGTATATGTATATTTTTTAAACCTTTCTTGGCCTTTTTTAATCCAGTGAAATCTTGGCAAGTCAGTTGACATTTTGCTGGGTTTGCCCACATGAAGTTATAAAAAGATTCAAATTCGAGCAAATACGAATTTTGAGGCAAATTCAAGGCTTATTTAATTTTCCTCAAACTAATTTGCTCCTTTAATGTTGGCAAGTCGAGTTTTGTTGAATAAATTTTGGAATTACTATTAAAATATTTTAATGATACATGGTGGGTACGTTACTTTCTGGAGATATTGGCTTTTTATATTAATCAAGGGGGTCAATAATATTGACCACAACTGTACTTGTGTGACATCAAGGAACCTCCTTACTTGACTACAATTTCTGTGGTGGCAATATTGTCTTTGTTGTAACAGGGCATATCTGCACTGCAAATCCAGCAATATATATTAGTGGTATGGACAGGTACAAAGAACCTGTAAGCTGTATCAGGCTCTTTATGTATTTCAGGCACAGTAGCATCTTTGTCTCCTATACAGAGCACACCAAGAGAAGCAGAGTTATTGATACTCTATATCTCTAAACCCTCTAAAGCTGCAGCAGTATAAAATATATTATACAGAAGTAATGAGCAGTGAGATGGAAAGCAAAGCAGGGTCTTAAGGAGGGTATTCTTGTGTATCTCTCTGCCATTGTCTCTTAACACCAGCTCCATATTCCTCCCTCTTCCAATTCTGCATAGACTTTTACATGTAATTTGATTCCACAGTAAGCTTAATGAAGCACGCCCATCAAAGTTTTTATCCTCTTAATATATTGCAATCACCATATTATAGCAATGTGTATTTACAATTGCTCATTTTGCATTTCTACCCAGCTAATTGTTCTTGTTTCTCTGCTCCATGTAGAAAAATGAAATCTCTTGTTCCTGTATTTATCATCCCCTCTATTCAACTCTTGACTCAGCTCCTCCTTCCTCCCCCTGCAAGGGACTTTTGCAGTAACTTATTAATTAAATAGGGAATATTGTCCTCATGTTTCTACATAGAGCTTAGACTGATTCAGCTAGTCAGTCTTTAATCATGTGATGTCATAGCTCTAACGGAAAAGAGAAGAATTAGCTGAGTAGAAAGGCTAAAGGAGCAATTGTAGGTACACAGTGCCATATAATAAAATTATTGCAATATATTAGGGGATAATTTTGATGGGAGGAGTTCTCTTTTAAAGTCTATCTAGTCTTTGAAGCCTGATTTTAGCAGGTTTTGAAAGCGATTGACCAGTGGGGTGTAAGTGAGTGACTGATAAGTGAGAGAAGGAAGCATTTTCTATAATAAATTATTACATAAAAAGTGCTTGTATTTATATTTACTATTGATTTCTGCAGTGATTGTGGAAATGTGAGTGATCATTTTAGTAAGCAGATTCCTTTCTATACTGTGGGTAAAATGATGATGTGTAAGAAGAGGGACCGGACCAGGGGTACCTTTTTCGCGCCGGGTCCGGATCTGTCAGGACTGTCACCTTTGTTGTCTGGGGGAAAGCTTAGAAACCCAAACCAACTTTTTCGCTCAACAGCAGTGGGCATAGCTGGGCTAAAAAGGAGAGAGTGCGTGAAAAAGCAGACAGACTTGGTGGGAGCATGCAGCACACAGCAGAAGAAGTTTGGTGCTCTGCACTCTGAGCCCGGTGACAGTGCAGGCCGGCGCTATAGTATTCTGGCTGCAACTTATAGAGATTGTGACCGGAAAACTGTCTGTTGTCCGATGAGTCCTGCTGTTGAAGGTACACAATGTAACGGGACAGTAAATACCGCGCGCTTGCTGCCTAAGAAGGACCGGGTGACGAACCGAGAACTGTGCCATTTCTCACCAGCATACGTCTGCTGAGCTTCGTTAAGCACAGGCAGGATTGGAGTCTGCTCTTCACTCTTCAAGCTGAACCCAGGACACTGTGCAATACAACAAGGACTCTACGTCATCGCCAGGAACTGAATTATCAACCCCCGCAGGATGCCACCGGATTCAAAACATGCTAACCACATTGGCACCACCGTTCGTATCTAAGACTCCGCAGTTAGGAAGCCGTCAGACTGATAAGTTGATCTTCATGAACATTTGTTATACTTTGCCCCCGTTACTTCCTTCAGCATACCCTTTGTGCCCATACCACCTGCCATACCCCTGCCTCTCTTTTTCCTGTTTGTGGAGTATTCTTTGTTCAAGTAAAAGTTTACGTTAACCCTTGCTTTGCCTCCTGTCCGTTACTGCATCCCGCAACCTGCTCACAGATGTTATACTGATTTTCATATCTACAATAAAGTAGACTTGTGCTAGCCATCAAGAAACCGATAATATAATCTCAGAACATAATGAGGAAGTCCTGTTGTATCTATCAAAACTATTCCTGCTCTGCTTGGTGGCATTCTCCGAAGAAAAATTTTCATAAAGTGTTACAGGAAAGGTATATCTTGGTACCGTGTTAACCAGTAGATAGAAAAATATTTATAAATAGATGGTGGCCCGATTCTAACGCATCGGGTATTCTAGAATATGCATGTCCACGTAGTATATTGCCCAGTCACGTAGTATATTGCCCAGTCATGTAATATATTGCCCAGCCACTTACTATATTGTCCAGCCATGTACTATATTGCCCAGCCACATAGTATATTGCCCAGCCACGTAGTATATTGCCCAGTCACGTAGTATATTGCCCAGTCACATAGTATATTGGCAAGCCACGTAGTATATTGCCCAGCCACATAGAATATTGCCCAGCCACGTACTATATTGCCCAGCCACGTACTATATTGCTCAGCCACATACTATATTGCCCAGCCATGTACTATATTGCCCAGCCACGTAGTATATTGCCCAGTCACATAGTATATTGCCCAGCCACGTAGTATATTGCCCAGCCACATAGTATATTGCCCAGCCACGTAGTATATTGCCCAGCCACGTAGTATATTGCCCAGTCACGTAGTATATTGGCCAGCCATGTAGAATATTGCCCATGCCATGCAGAATATTGCCCAGCCACGTACTATATTTCCCAGCCACGTACTATATTGCCCAGCCACATACTATATTGCCCAGCCACATACTATATTGCCCAGCCACGTACTATATTGCCCAGCCACGTACTATATTGCCCAGCCACGTAGTATATTGCCCAGCCACATAGTATATTGCCCAGCCACGTAGTATATTGCCCAGCCACGTAGCATATTGCCCAGTCACGTAGTATTTTGGCCAGCCATGTAGAATATTGCCCAAGCCATGTAGAATATTGCCCAGCCATGTACTATATTTCCCAGCCACGTACTATATTGCCCAGCCACATACTATATTGCCCAGCCATGTACTATATTGCCAAGCCACGTACTATATTGCCCAGCCACGTAGTATATTGCCCAGTCACATAGTATATTGCCCAGCCACATAGTATATTGCCCAGTCACGTAGAATATTGCCCAGTCACGTAGTATATTGCCCAGCTACATAGTATGTTGCCCAGCGACGTAGTATATTGCACAGCGATGTAGTATACAGCACAGAGCTACGTAGTATATTGCCCAGCCACATAGTATATTGCACAGCGACGTAGTACACAGCACAGAGCCACATTGTATACAGCACAGACACGTAGTATATTGCCCAGTCACGTAGTATACAGCACAGACATGTAGTACATTGCCCAGTCACGTCATATACTGCCCAGTCACGTAGTATATTGCCCAGCCACGTAGTATATTGCACAGCTATGTAGTATACAGCACAGAGCCACGTAGTATACAGCACAGACACGTAGTATATTGCCCAGTCACGTAGTATACAGCACAGACACGTAATATATTGCCCAGTCACATACTATACAGCAAAGACACGTAGTATATTGCCCAGCTATGTAGTATATTGCCCAGCCATGTATGTAACAGGTTAAAAAATAAAAAAGAAACATATACTCACCATCTGAAATTCCCGTTGTAGTTCCGGCGCTTGTGTGCAGTGCACGTGGCAGCTTCCGGTCCCAGGATTGGTATGAGCGCAGGACCTGTGATGACGTCGCGGTCACATGACCGTGACGTCATGGACGGTCCATCTCCCAAAGCATCTTTGGAAGCGGAACCTGCCGCTTGCAGTGCCGAGGAGAGGACGCAACATCGGAGGGTGAGAATAAGGGTTTTTTTTTAATTACTTTTAACATTAGATCGTTTTACTATTGATGTAAAAAGTTGGTCACACAGGGTTAATAGCTGCGTAACCGGAGTGCGTTACACCGCTGTCCGGTAACGCTGGTATTAACCCTGTGTGAGGGCTGACTGGAGGGGAGTATGGAGCGGGCACTGACTGACTGCGGGGAGGAAAGAGCGGCCATATTGCTGCCGGACTGCGGCCGTCGCTGATTGGTCGTGGCAATGGTCGTGGGCGTTTTGCCACGACCAATCAGCGACTTGGATTCCATGACAGACAGAGGCCGTGACCAATGAATATCTGTGACAGAAAGACAGACAGATAGACAGACAGACAGAAAGACAGAAAGACGGAAGTGACCCTTAAACAATTATATAGTAGATTGAGAGTCCTCAGTGGTTGATGCCTTTTAATGGCTAACTGAAAAGATGGTAACAAATTGCAAGCTTTCGAGACTACTCAGGTCTCTTCATCAGGCATAAGTATATGCAATAATATGTGATTCTCCAGAATTTCTTTTAGTCTATGCCTGATGAAGAGACCTGAGTAGTCTCGAAAGCTAGCAATTTGTTACCATCTTTTCAGTTAACCATTAAAAGGTATCAACCACTGAGGACTCTCAATTCTAAATATTTTTCATAAAGTGTTAGGCAACTGAGGGTATCCAATCAGTTAAAATAATCAATGTAAAATATAAATTTTCCAAGTCAGTGTTATTAATGTATCTGTATTATTCGACAATGATATTACTAACCTAACAGAGCACATTAATACACTATATCAAGTTTAAAGTAGCTAAATGTTAGCACAAGAGAATCAATTGGTAATCATAATTATGTTTCAAGTACTTACAGGAACGTTAGCTTTTGTGTAGAATCTCTGCAATTTATGGTCAAAATACCATCTAAAGCTGATTTTGTATGAATCTTGTGTTGCGGTCAGAGGGTGCGAGTATTTCCTGGCAGTGTGGTGCTAATTCCCTTCTGCGGTATTCGTATCGGCAGTGAAGACTGAAGATGTTTATTAAGAATATGATTCGTGTGGTCGTGGAAAGTGGTGCCAATAACAAAGTGGTGTTCGTGGTTCGTGACCTGCTGGAGGAAAAGGCTGGAGCTCATCGGACTGATATTTTCAGTGTGAACGAGTTTCATAACCAAGGTATATACGATGTTACCTTTGTGAATGAGCCTTGCTGTCTAACTGTTTTTGAGTGGTTCAGAAGCCATGATGGTGACCCATGCCTTGAGGGAGTGCGAGTGGAGCCTCTGTTTGGGCTCATGGAAAAAGTAGTGACGGTTACCGTGTATAATCCTTACACAGAAGTAAGTCTGCTGGAGCAGTTCCTGGCTCTGTACTGTGATTATGTGAAAGGTGGAGAGAAACAGAGAAATTGTTTGGGCATATTTAATTGTAAATATGTATTTCGTGTGAAAATGAGGAAAGACCCAAGTTGTTTGGGAGGTTTCACCCATCCCCCAGCAAACTTTTCAGTGGCGTGTCATAGGGGCTTTCTGTCGTATGCAGGCCAGCCTCTATACTGCAGGAAGTGTTTCCAATTTGGGCACTTACAGAACATGTGTGAGAAGAGCATGGTTTGCCGTTACTGTAAGCTAGAGGGCCATGCGGCGGCTCAGTGTCCGATGCCACGTGAATGTGACCAGTGTGGTAATACAGAGCACCTGTATAAGGATTGTCCATATGGTGGGTCAAGGAGGCCAACTAGAGAGGAGGAGAGGCAGGAGGAGGAAGAAAAGAAAAGTGAGGAGCGGAGGCAGGAGGAGAAAAAAAAGAGAGAGGAAGAGGTCAAGAAATGGGAGGAGGAGAGGAAGCGGGAGGAAAGCAAGGCTTCTGCGCAGCAAAGCGCTGAGGTAATTCCACTCTCTATGATTGAGAGATGGCGGGATAGACGGCAGGAGGACAAGGAGGCCGAAAGGAGGAAGGAAGAGCAGGAGGACAAATTATTCTGGAGAGCCGCAAAGCTGGAAGAGCGTGCTATGGTTAATAAAAAAAAAAAAAAAAGGAGGCCCCAGTTACCAAAGCTGAGGAGATGGGATTATTGATGGACTTTGATATTTCTGAGGTGGAGGAAATGGCTGAGTGTTTGATTCCTGATTCTGACCCAAGAAACATTGGTGTTTTCTCCTCGGAAGAGGAGCCTGGAGGTCGAAAGTGTCCCAAGGAGGGTGGTGGGGAAATCCGTGACTTTGAGGTTCCTGAAGGAGGAGTGCCCCAGAGGAAGGTTGGGCAAAAGAAGACGCGTCTGGAGGAGTGTATGGAGGTCAGCGGCTCTGAAAGCTGTTCGGTGCAGATCATGGAGGAGGACAGTGGCGATACTGCTTAGTTATGTGCTATTGTTTCAGTAGCTAGGTGGTTTTTGTATATAGCATTTGCCTTTAAAAATGTTTTTTGTTTTTTTATGTTTTTCATGTAAGTTGTGTAATGTCCTGTTTGTAGGTTGTTTTTTTTAGGATTTTTTTTGTATTTTTTTTTATGTGTATGTTATGGGTTTTGCAATCATATCACAAAATGTGAGGGTTTTTAAAAACAGGTTGCGGCGGGCGGCCATTTTGGATTTTTTTGCAACCCAAATGCAGGAATTTTTTGTTTGCAGGAGTGTGGGATTGTGGATGATGTGAAGGGGAGTGAATGGCCTTATGGTGCATCTGTGTGGTCAGGGAGTGCCTGTAATAAAAATGATGATGTGGGTTTTTTGGTGAAGGGAAATGATGTGAGTTTGTGTGACTACATGGTGATTGAGGTTGGGAGGTGTGTGTTTGCAAATTTTGAGTTTAGAAATGTTTGCTTTTGCGTTATTAATGTATATGCGCCTGTGGAAAAACAGGAGTGTAAAGTTTTATTTGAAAAAATTAAGTTTTTTATTCCAGGAAGAGTGCCTGTTGTGATAGTGGGGGATATGAACTGTGATGTGGGAAGTGTGAATGTGGATGTGTCAGGGAAAGTGTTAATGGATATGGTGAGTGATTTTGGTTTAAAGGGTATCTGCGCTAGTGGGATCGGCAAACGCGATCCCTTTTGGGACATTGCGTTAGCGCAATCCGTAGCCGTATGGCTACGTGATCTCGTGTTCATCATATGGCGGTTGGTTTCTGCGGCATTGGCAGTCCCTCCTCATCCTTTTCTTTGGTTGTTCCTCCTGCCTGTACCTAACAAAGGAACTCTGTAGGTATCTGTTCTTTCATTGTCCGAACTGGATGCTTACGAACCCTCTGTGAATCTTGGTCCTCTATAATTGTATCTGAAGGAGGTTGTGGAGCCCCGCCATCTATAGACTCTATTCTGTAGGTAGTCCTGTGTATCCTGAATAAACTTCTGAAGTTTCCTCTTCTCCATTTCTAGTTTATAGGATTCCAAATTCTCCTTCAAATGGGATTTAATGGAATCCAATTCCTCTTTTGATGATGTGTCCTTTAGTTGAGTTTCGATGCTCTGTAGTTTATCCTGACTGGTTTTTACCTCCTTATGTATAATCCAAGGTGAAAGTCATCAAATCCAGGGAGCATTTGTTGAGAATCTGTTCAAAGCGTTGACAAAAATATGTATTATCCTGGAATAGAGTAGGGCGTAAAGATACCCTCAATCCTTTCGGAATCCGTTGGGTCTTAATGTATTCCGCGATAGTTGCACTATGTAGCTCTAGACATTTTGTAGCTTTTTTTCTTTAGTTGTACCCCTATCCCCTTTTTTTACTCATATGTAAACCTTTTTTTACTCATATGTAAACTTTCGTTATGGTTATTTCTGTTACAATGTATCAGTAAGCATATCTAGACATTTTGCAGCTTTCTCTCTTTAAATGCTCCTGTACCCCTTTTACACAAATGTATTCTTTCATTATGGTTATTTCTGTTACAATGTATCAGTATGCATACCTTGACATTTTGCAGCTTTTTCCCTTTAGAGGTACTCGTATCTATTTGTATTCATTTCTGTAACTAGAAATTTTGCAGCTTTCATGTATCTGATTACAATTTTATTTGATAAGTGATGCACTATCAACAGACATCTACCTGATATGGCACTTAGTTTTTTGCTTTTGTATAGTTAGCCTCTTTAAGTGACGTTTTGAAATAAACCAGTATGTTACGTTTTTGCGCAAATTTGAGGCGTTTAAATATTTATTGTTGAAATGTATTGTTTGTTTCTGTTGTCCAATTCTAGACTGAGGAAGGTCTAAGTAACTGACCGAAACATTTGAAATTGGGATTGCATGAAAATAAGTCTAAATTGCAGATATTTTGAGTGCCGGATCTTTTTGATTTATACAAGATAAGGGAGTTGTATCCCTCTCCGAGCACCCCCCTTGTTACAGAGTGACGTGTACCATCCTTTTATAATCCATTCTCCCAGCGCGGCAGCTCTCCTGTGCTGAGTGGTCATGTGGTACCGCTCATTAAAGTAATGAATATGCGTTCCATGCCTATGGGAGTGGAGACGCGTGCATATTCATTAGCTTAATGAGTGGTACCACGTGACCGCTCAGCTCAGGAAGAGCCGCCGGTGCCAAGACGGAGATGCAGGGACAGAGATGCAGCGTTGGCATGAGGAGGGTGAGTATGATGTCTTCTGTTAGCCGGCTCCTGCCGCTGCTTCACCGCAACCCCATCCCCCACCGGATTTCTGGACAATGACTCGTGTATAAGCCGAGGGAGGGCGTTTTCAACACAAAAAAAGTGCTGAAAATCTTGGCTTATACACGAGTATATACGGTATATCCAGACTTCTGCATTCACTCACATCTACCGTTCTTGCACAAACTCTTTACACTTCATCCTTATCAGACCCTCTGCCCTCTCCTATGTACAGAACTCATGCTCTTTTCACAATGCTAGACTGCACAGATCCATTCAGTCCCACCATCCAACACAAGAGACGCTCTCACAAATCACTTAAGCATCTGCTCACGCTTTCTCTCCTCCTTCTCCTACTCACAGGAGATATTTCTCCCTACTCTACAATTCCTTCATCTAAATCATTGATAAAGATGTTGAACAATACAGGGCACAGGACAGAACCCTGTGGTACCCCACTTGAGACATTCTTCCAACTGGATGTACAGCCATTTACGACCACTCTTTGGGTCCGATCACTAAGCCAGTTATGAAGCCACCTAACTGTTTCCTTATCCATTCCATACTCAGTCATTTTTTCAATAAGGATGGTGTGAGATACTTTGTCAAATGCTTTGCTGAAGTCAAGATATACTATATCTACAGCATTTCCCTGATCCACCCAGTCAGTGATTCTGTCATAGAAGGAAATTAAGTTGGTCTGACATGACTTATTAGTGACAAACCCATGCTGACTCTTGTTAATCACTTCATTCTTATCTAGGTACTTATATACATGTTTTTTAATAATTTGTTCAAAGATCTTTCCGGGTATGGAAGTAAGACTCACCGGCCTATAGTTCTCTGGGTCCACCTTCTTCCCCTTTTTGAAGATCGGAACAACATTTGCTCTTCTCCAGTCTTCTGGGACTTCTCCTGTTCTCCAAGAATTTTCAAAGATTTTGGAGAGTGGTTAAAAAATTTGTTTCTGCTATCTCTTTCAGTACCCTGGGGTGTAATTCATCTGGACCTTGGGACTTGAATTCATTTATGTTAGCTAAATGTTTCCTCGCTATCTTTCTGTTTATAGATATCCTGGATTCTTCTATTCCTTTCATAAGACAGTGAAGATCAGTTGATGCTACATTTCCTTTTCTGAGAGAAAACAGATGCAAAATAGGAATTTAAAATTTCGGTCTTCTCAACATCCTTTCTTACCATTTCATCATTTTCATCCTGTAAAAATCCTATAGCACATTTGACTTTTATTTTACTTTTGACATATCTCCAAAATCTTTTTTATTGCTTTTGACATCTCTTGCAAACCTTAATTCATTGTCAGCTTTAGTTAATCTGATTCTTGCCCTGCAGGTTCTGCAGACAGCATTATATTCTTCTTTAGATGTACCTCCCTCTTTCCATTTTATAAACATTTCTTTCTTCCTTTTTAGCATGTGTTTAAGTTCTGTGTTCATCCATCCTGGTTTCCTTAAATGCTTTGTGTTCTTCCCTCTTTTTGGAATTAACAATTGTGCTCTGACCTCTCATAATGTTATAGTAAGTTGAACCCCTCACCTACTACACTCAGAAACCTTTCAAATCTCATTAATATTCCCTGTGTGTCTTCTGCCTCTTTTAAATTAATTATGCTCTTTGGAATTCTCAGTGTGTCATAATTTCTCCTTCATCCAAGACTTTTTCCTTTCTGATTCTCTTAACCTTCTGGATCTTACCGAAACCTGGATCCAGCAGTCAGATATCATCTCTGCTGCTGCTCTTTCATATGGTGGACTATATTTTTATCATACAGTGGGGGAAATACACCATGTTCCAAATTATTATGCAAATGATATTTTTCTCAGATTTTGCTAAATGGTCGGTGCAAATGACAGTCAGTCTAATAAAAATCATCAACAGTTAGATTATACATAGAATTTTATAGAACACACCTCCCAATGATAACAGTATAATCTCCAAAATGAATAAAAACTCAAAATGCACTGTTCCAAATTATTAGGCACAGTAGAATTTCTAAACATTAGATATGTTTTAGAGAACTGAAAATACTCATTTGTAGAATTTGCAGCATTAGGAGGTCACATTCACTGAATAAAAAAGATATTTAACTCCAAAACATCCTAACAGGCCAAGTTACATGTTAACTTAGGAATAGTGTTGAGCATTCGGGTATTGGCCGATATTCACGGTATCGGAGCTCCGATACTGAGTTCCAATACTTTTGCAATATCGAATACCGGAATCGGAGGTTCCCATAATGCAATGAGCCAGTTTGATTTAATTCAGCCAATGAAGAATCCTAAGAAGTGTGGGCACATTCTGTTATGCATGTTAGGCATGTAACTAATGGCATAGCTGTGATTGGCTGCTGAAATGATGTCATGATGCACTATAAAAGCCGCTGCCGCCTTTTTAGGTTCACTCTGCTGTGAATTCAGTTAGGGACAGACCGCTGCTGTTCTGATTGAGGGACAGTTTGTGATAGCGATTTGCTTCATTGTGCTTTACCCAGGCTACTGTAGCAACCGCTGTGTGAGAAGCTTTTTTTTTGCCTTGCAGCGCTGTTCACGGCTGTCTGCAAGGTCTCTGTGTGTGTGAGTGCAGCTCACGCTGCAGTGTGTTCTGCAGCCACATCTGGTTATAGTCCACTCAGCGTGCATCACTGCCTCATACTGTTACATTGTCCTTTTTTGCATTAGTGCTGCTGCCCATTTTTCCTGATTTCTCCTATTAGTGTGTTTCCATTCGTATCCAGCTAGATTGCGTGCAAACACTATATAGGAGTAGATAGAGGAGCCTTTCTGCAGCCTTGTGCCCTGCAGCCCCAGCCAGATTAGTATTAGCCTATTTTTGGAGCTTGTAGGTTACCTTCCTGCATTGTAATAGCTACAAAAAGTTTTGTGATACTATCAGTTTGACATCTTTGGGCACAAACATTTTTTTTTGTAAAAAGAAAAAACCTAACTAAAGTTCACCAAACGCTCTACTTTACAGTTGTGTAGGCCACATTAGCTCATAATTAAGTCTAGTCCACACTTTATAAAATTAGTGTTTCTTATACCTGTTAGCAGCTGTTCAGGAATAAGCACACTAAGCTCATAGTACTTTTCTGCCTATCTTTATCAGTCTACCAAGATGAAGAAGGCAGGGAGTAAGGCACATGGTTGTGGGCATGGAGTTTCTGCAGGAAGAGGACGTGGGGATTCTGTGCCTGCTGTGGACACCAGTGACTCAGCATCCCCCAGTTTTACCAGGGAACAGTCCTTTATGCGCAGCTTTGTAGGAGGTCGCCGTACCCCACTGCTGCGGTACGAACAAACTGAAGCTGTTGTCAGATGGATGGCAGCTAACGCATCGACTTCAATTAGTGCCACATCTTCTCAGGTCCAGAGCACTGAAGAGCACCCATCTGTCTCTTCACCACCTGCCAAATTGCCCAGGCAGTCAGAGAGCCCAGGACAGGAGCAATCTCTACTTCTGTTCTCTGAATCTCTTGGCTTGGAAAGAGGGGGCCAGCCAAACAGCATTCGAGAAATGGGAGAAGAGGCAGTATGCAGCGATGTGCAACTGCTTTGTCTCTCTGAATCTGAAGAGGCGGGTGGGCCAGTGCCTATGGTCAGCACACCTCAGTGCGCATCTGATGATGAGACTCAGGTGACACTTTCTGGTGCGTACTGTGCTGCTGAGACTATCCAGGAGAAGCAGTTGTTTGAAGAGGGTAGTGTAGATGATGAGGTCCTTGACCCATCATGGCGTGAGGTACAGGAAGGTGGTGGGAGCAGCTCTGAGGAAGAGATTCCTGAACGGCCCAAAAAGGAGGGAGAGGGAGGGAGCAGACTGGGTTGCCTGTAGCCTCCACTTCAGCACCAATTAGGAGCATGCCTCTTCCAAAACCCAAAACAGGCGCTCCCAAGACTTGCAGTGCCTGGTCCTTTTTTTACACAGTTGCAGATGACATTTGCTTTGTCAAATGCAAGCTGTGTAATCAGAAAGTGAAAAGAGGGAAAAATGTCAGCAGCCTCAATACCACAAAAATGTGGATCAAGCATGTGATGGAGTTACAAAAACACACTGAAGACCTAGGTCAACCTACAGCGCCACCTACCACCTCTTCAGCTCATGTTGTAGCCTCTTCCTCCAGCTCACACACAGTTGGTTCGGCTTCCTCACAAGATCGCCATGGAAGAACCTCTGGCACTGTTGTACAGAGACACAGTGTAATTTCACCCACAGCACCACATTTCCTGTCATCCTCACACTCCCAGGCCAGTCTACAGCCATCGGTAGCACAGGCATGGGAGAAAAGGCGCCCATACTCAGCAAACCACCCCCGAGCAAAGGCTCTGAATGCTGGCATTGCAAAACTACTGTCCCTTGAAATGCTCTCATTCAGGTTGGTGGAGACTGACACCTTCCGTTAATTCATGGCATTCGCAGTCCCACAATACAACATGCCCAGCTGCTTTTATTTCATCAGGCAAGCCGTCCCTGCCCTGCAAAAGCATGTGGAGGGAAACTTTAAACATGCGCTACTAAACGCCGTCAGTAGCAAGGTCCACCTGACCACCAATGCGTGGACCAGTAACCATGGACAGGAACGATACCTTTCCCTCACTGCCCATTGGGTAATTGTTGTGGAGCTGGGTACAGATCTTGAAAGTGGCGCTGTACGTGTTCTGCCAACTCCAAGGATTGCAGGAATCCAGTCTGTACACATTGACTCCTCCTCATACTCCAGTTCCTCTGAATCAGCGCTGCAGGAGCCATCACAGTCTACCTCCACATGGACCCGTGAATGCTTACCTGTTATGACCGATATGAGCACAGCCATGGCCAAAAGTCAACAAGCTGTATTGAAATTAATTTCTTTGGGGAATCGAAGCCACACAGTGCAGGAGCTCTGGAATGCCATCAAGCAGGAGGGCGACATGTGGTTTGTGCCAGCGAATATGCAGCTAGGCATGGTAGTGAGTAACAATGGCCGAAATCTGGTGGCAGCTCTGGGCCTAGGCAACCTCACTCACATCCCATGTCTTGCACATCTGCTCAACTTGGTCATGCAGAGGTTTTTGAGGGACTATCCAGATCTTGATGCACTGCTGCACAAGGTCCGCCTAGAGTGCGCTCACTTGCGGCGTTCCAGCATGGCAAGATCATGCATTGCAGATCTGCAGCGCCGGTTCCGCCTTCCAGAACATCGCATCATATGTGACCTACCCACCAGGTGGAATTCAACGTTACATATGTTGGAGCAGTTGTGTGAGCAGCAGGCAGCAGTAATGGAGTACCAGCTGCATCAGGCGCAAACAAGTTGCACTGCGCGCCATTCACACTTCACCACCACTGAGTGGGCCTCTATGAAGGACATCTGCCACGTTTTGCGTGACTTCGATGATTCCATGCGGATGGCGAGTGCAAATGATACACTAGTCAGCATGACTATCCCATTTATCTGCCTGCTTGAAAAACACTGCAAGCACTAAGGGAGGAGGTTGTGGAAGATGTGGAGGATGAGGAGTCACAAATGCCATCTGCTTCTGGACAGTCTGTGCAAAGTGGTTCCTCACAAAGGTTTAGGCAGGGGACCCTTTGTGAGGAGGATGAGGAGGAGACAATGGAGGAGGAAGACATCTGTCCAAAGGAGGAAGTTACACAATGCCCTAGTAGTCAGTATGTAGAGCGAGGGTGGGGTGATGCAGAGCAGGTAGAGATGATGCCTCAAGCAGGGAACAGCGTTTCTTGGCCAGTTAGCAGTATGCAGCACATGGTTGATTTCATGCTGCAGTGCCTGAGAAACGACCACCGCATCGACCACATTCTCAACACGGCTGATTATTGGGTGTACACCCTCCTAGATCCTTGCTACCGGGACAACTTACAAAGCCTCCTAACACCGTTGAACTGGGAGGGTAAAATGCAGGAGTACCAAGACAAACTGGTGCATTCCATCATGTTCTCCATTCCAACTGAGAGAAGTGCTGCTAGTGCTTTACAAAGCAGTTCAGTGCGTCGAGGCAGTGGAGGAAACTCTGCACAAAGAGGGAGCAGAAGCAGCGCCTCACCACACCACAAGGCAAGACCAATATGACCCAAATGTGGCAAAGTTTTGTGTCCCCGCCACAAATGTCTACACCATCACAGACAGCTCCAGTCAGCAGGAGGCAACGTTTCCGTCAGATGGTGACAGACTACATGTCTTGCCCTCTCAGTGTACTCCCACACGGCTCTTCCCCTTCAAGTTTTGGGTCTCTAAGCTTGATACATGGCCAGAGCTTAGCCAGTATGCATTAGAGGTGCTGGCTTTCCCTCCTGCTAGTGTATTATCGGAATGCGTCTTTAGTGCCGCAGGTGGTGTACTAACAGACCGTCGCATGCTACTATCTCCGATAACATTGACCGGCTTACTTTTCTGAAAATGAACAAGGCCTGGATCTTGCAGGAATTTGCCACTCCTCTTCCAGATTAAATAATTGGTTGGCTACAGTATCCAGGTCTCCTGTTGTGTTCATATTTCTACCACCTGAACTGTAATCCCTGGGCTCCAACACCACCAGCTGCTGCACAGAAGTGCCGTCTGCACAGTCAAAACTTGCTGCCATGTTATTGGGGTTCAGTAACGTCAGCTGATCCCCTGCTGTGTATCCGGCAATTTCTCCTGCTCCATCCACACTCACACGACAACAGATATTAAACTTGCTCCAATTAGGCCTCTGGCTACACTCTTTTTCTAGCATTGACCCTGGGCTCCAACACTGCCATTTGCTGCTCAGAAGTGCCATCTGCACAGTCAACACTTGCTGCCGTGTTATTGGGGTTCAGTAACATCAGCTAATCCCCTGTTATGTACCCGGCAATTTCTCCTGCTCTGTCCACACTCACACTACAACAGATATTTAACTTCCTCCAATTAAGCCTCAGCCTGCACTCTTTTTCTAGCATTGACCCAGGGCTCCAACACTGCCAGTTGCTGCTCAGAAGTGCCATCTGTTCAGTCAACACATGCTCCAGTGTTATTGGGGTTCAGTAACGTCTGCTGATCCCCTGCTGTGTGTGCGGCAATTTCTCCTACTCCCCCCACATTCACACTACAACAGATATTAAACTGGCTCCAATTAGGCCTCAGCCTACACTCTGTATCTCCTATAATCCCTGGGCTCCAGCACCACCATTTGCTGCTCAGAAATGCCATCTGCTCAGTCAACACATGCTCCAGTGTTATTGGGGTTCAGTAACGTCTGCTGATCCCCTGCTGTGTGTGCGGCAATTTCTCCTGCTCCCTCCACATTCACACTACAACAGATATTAAACTGGCTCCAATTAGCCTCAGCCTACACTCTGTTTCTCCTGTAATCCCTGGGCTCCAACACCACCATTTGCTGTTCAGAAGTGTCCTTGGCATGGGTACTCCCTCTTGCCTAGCCTGGTTCCAGCACGCCAGCTGTTTCCGGGTAGTGTTAAGGTCACTTTGCCTCCAATACGTTGTCCTATCGGGTTGCGGTCAGGTTAGCCGACTCTATGGCACCTGCAGTTTAGGTGCTTCATAAGTGGGCTGCGGGAACTGGCAATCAAGGCTTGTTCCGTAGTGCCAATATGACAAGCTCCCCCTGTAGGACTGTGGGTTTTCGGTAACTCCGGCCAGCTCGCGGCCTTGCAATTTTTTTCATGTGGACTTTCTGCTGCCTATCTGAGTTCCAGCAGCATTAGCTGGTTCTTTGGAAGTCAATCTTGAATAGGTCCCCCTGGGTTCCAGTACCATCAGCTGGTTCCAGGCAGAGCCTTTGGCTTAGGTGCCTCCTTCTCGGTATCCGAGTTCCACCAATGTCTGGTGGTCCTTGGTAGTGCTTTCTGGCACGGGTACCTCCTGCTTAGTAACCAGGTTCCAGTACCATCAACTGGTCCTCGGTAGTTCCATTGGCTTTTGTACCTTCGGCTACCCATCTGGGTTCCAGTACCGTCAGCTGGTTCTCGGTAGTTCCTCAGCCTTCTTGTACTGTCTGCTACATTTCCAAGTTCAAGCTTTTTGAAATGTTTTTTGGTAATCACTCTGGATCTCCCTGAGAACGACCCTAAAGACGACGACCCTGAAGACCACCCCGAAGAAGACGATGACCCCGGAGATGATGACCCCAGAGACGACGACCCTGGAGAAAGACGACCCTGAAGACCACACCGAAGAAGACTACGACCCCGGAGACGACGACCCTGGAGACAACAACCCAGAAGACCACCCAGAAGAAGACCAAGAAGATGACCCTGAAAAAAATGACCAAAAGGACAAACAACAAGAAGACAACCACCAAGATACAGAAGAACAAGAGACAGAAGACCAAAAAGCAGAAGAACAAGAAGCTGCAGAACAAAAAGCAGAAGAACATTAAGCATAAGACTAAAAATCAGAGCAAAAGATAATATATAAATTATAAGCAGAAGAAGACTAAGCAGTGTATGGGCGTCAGTCCATTCCTCCTCGTGGTGCCCCTGGAAAAAACCTGCTGCTGCAGGCCAAACTGAACGCGGACAAATCCTGTTGTAAATCTTTTGTGACAGGCAGAACGGAAGGTGTAATCTTCAAACTTTTATAGATAACTACTACAGGAAGGCCTGGCTGTCACAAATAAGAATATGATGAAGAAGAAGAAGATGAAGTTGATTATGAAGAATAATAATAGTTGAATAAGAAGCATATGAAGAATGTAAAAAAAAGAATAATACGAAGAAGGTGAAGAAGAAGACGATGAATAAGGTGAAGAAGTTGATGAAAAAGATGCTGCTGCTGAGGATGATGAAGGAGAAAGTGTGGGAGAAGTAAAAAAGAAGGTGAAGAGCATGGAAGTAGTGAAACCTAAATATCTGACAAAATATAAAAAAGATTAACATAGTCAATATCTTTGTAACTCCGAACGTCTTAAAAAAAAATAATTCCTGCTATTCCATTTGATTGGGCTAAACCTCTATGCCTTTAATGTCTCCTCCACCTCCCCCAATACATTCTACATTATTCTTAGTTGTTTTCCTTTGTGTAGAATTAACCTAAAAGGAAAGAAAGGGTTTATTTTAATTCCGATATTTGTGTCCCATTGACTTGCATTGGTTTCCGTTATCGGAATCGGCTATACCCGATATTTTTTGGGTATCGGTCCGATCCAATCCGATCCTATATTTCCGGATATCGGAAGGTATCGCTCAACACTACTTAGGAACCCTTCTTTGATATCACCTTCACAATTCTTGCATCCATTGAACTTGTGAGTTTTTGGAGAGTTTCATTGAGCCCTGAGACACAATACCATCCCTGAGTTTATTTGAAAAACAAAACAATCAAATATTTATGACACTTAAATCCAATTTGCATAATAATTTGGAACATGGTGTAAGTATTTGATCCCTTCTGATTTTGTAACTTTGCCCACTGACAAAGAAATGAACCATCTATAATTTTAAGGTTAGGTTAATTTTAACATTGAAAGATAGATTATCAAAAATAAAATCTAGAAAATCACATTGTATAAATTATATAAATTTATTTGCATTTTGAAGTGAAAAATGAGTATTTAATCCCTCTAGCAAACAAGACTTAATACTTGATGGCAAAATCCTTGTTGGCAAGCATAGCAATCAGATGTTGATGATGAGGTTTGTGCACATCAGGAGGAATTTTGGTCCACTCCTCTTTGCAGATCATCTCTAAATCATTAAGATTTTGAGGCTGTCCCTTGGGAATTCGAAGCTTCATCTCCTTCCATAAGTTTTCTATGGGATTAAGGTCTGTAGACTGGCTAGGCCACTCCAGGACCTTAATATGCTTCTTTTTGAGCCAGTCCTTTGCTGCCTTGGCTGTATGTTTTGGGTCATTGTCTTGCTGGAAGACCCAGCCACAACCCATTTTTAATATTCTGGCAGAGGGAAGGAAGTTGTCACTCAGGATGTTACCAATGGTTTTCTTGGTTACTGTGGTCCCAGCTGCCTTGAGATCATGAACAAGTACCCCTGTGTAATTTTAGGCTAATCTCTCACCTTCCTCATGATCAAGGATACCCCATGAGGTGAGATTTTGCATGGTGCCCCAGATTGATGTCGATTGACAGTCATTTTGTATTTCTTCCATTCTAGCTTTGTGCATGTCTATGATCTTGTCCCTGACATCCTTATAAAGTTCTTTCGTCTTGCCCATGTTGTTGAGGTTAGAGTCTGACTGATTAATTGAGTCTGTGGACAGGAGTATTTTATAAAGGTGACTATGTACGACAGCTGTCTTTAATGCTTGTAACGAATTGATTAGGAGCGTTTAACTAGTCTGTAGGAGCCAGAACTCTTAATGGTTGGTAGGGGGATCAAATACTTATTTCTCACTGCAAAATGCAAATAAATGTATACAATTAATACAATGTGATTTTCTGGATTTTATTTTTGATACAGTATGCTATCTCTCAATGTTAAAATTAACCTACCCTTAAAATTATAGACTATTCATGTCTTTGTCAGTGGGCAAGCTTGCAAAATCAGCAAGGGATTAAATACTTATTTCCCCCACTGTACTCCAAGATCGGACAACAGACCATGTGGAGGTGTTGGTCTGCTCCTATCACCCAAATGTACCTTTCAGGTTATCTCCCCAAGTATCCTCACTTATCTTTCCTTCTTTTGAGGTCCATGCTGTCAGACGCTACATCCCCTTCTCCATGTGAGAGGTGGTTGTGTATTGTCCTCCGAGTCCCCCCGTCAGTTCCTGGATCACTTTGCCACCTGGCTTCCACATTTTCTCTAATGGGACATCCCCACCCTCATCATGGGAGATTTTAACATCCCCATTGCTTTTCCTCTCTCCCCATCTGCCACTCACCTTCTATCTCTAACCTCCTCCTTTGGCCTTTCGCAGCTTACTAACTCTCCTAATCATTACAATGGAAACTCCCTTGACCTGGTCTTCTACCGGCTTTGCTCAGTGTATGATTTTACCAACTCCTCTCTCCTGCTCTCTGACCACAGCCTTCTTTCATTCTCTGTCAAGAACTGTCATCCCGCTCAGGACACAGCCACATTTCACACTTACAGAAATATACGTGCCATTAACACTCAGAAACTTATGAAGAATTTTTAGTCATCATTGGCCCCAATCTCCTCCCTCTCATGTCCTCACTTTGCACTGAAAGACTATAATGAAACACTGCAAAGTGCCCTGGAGGAAGCTGCACCCCCTATACATAGAACAACTCGACACAGACATTGACAACCCTGGCACATGCTTCAAACATGTCTTCTACAGCGGTGCTCCCAGTGCGCCAAACATCTGTGGAGAAAATCCAGTCTGCTCAAAGATTTCATCCATTATAAATTTATGCTTAAAAAATACAACTCTGCCCTTCATTTCTCCAAACAAACCTATTTCAACACCCTCATCACCTCATTATCTCATAATCCTAAATGTCTCTTTGACCCTTTTTAATCCCTACTCAACCCAAGAGTGCAGGCCCTAACCATGGGTCTCCACTCTGACAATCTGGTCAATTATTTCAAAGAAAAAATTGATCGTATCCGACAGGAAACTTTCTCCCAATCCCCTCATACCATGCACTGTCTTCCTACTCTCTGACTTTGAACCAGTCACGGAAGAAGAAGTGATTAGGCTCCTTGAATCTTCTCTCCCTACTACTTGCACCAGTGACCCTATTCTGCCACATCTCCTCCAGTACTTTCCCCTGCTGTCACCACTCACTTAACAAAAGTATTGAACCTCTCTCTCTCTTCCCGCATCTTTCCCTCCTCATTTAAACATGCCATTATACATCCATTACTTAAAAAACCATCCCTCGACCTAAACTGTGCTGCTAACTATAGACTTGTCTCTAATCTTCCATTAATCTCTAAATTCCTGGAATGCTTGGTCCACTCCCGTATAATCTGCTATCTCTCAGATCACTTTCTTCGTGACCCTCTTCAATATGGTTTCCACTTTTTACACTCTACTGAAACTGCCCTCAGTAAAGTCTCTAATGATTTACTAACAGCTAAATCTAATGGTCACTACTCCATGCTAATTCTCCTGGATATCTCTGCAGCATTCAACACTGTGAATCATAAGCTCCCCTCACTGTGCTCCGCTCCATTGGCCTCAAGGGCAGTGTTCTTTCCTGGTTCTCCTCCTACCTCTCTGACTGCTCCTGCACTGTTTGTTTTGCTGGCTCCTCCTTTCATCTTCCCCTTACTGTTGGGGTACCTCAAGGGCCATCCCTATGCTAATGACACCCAATTTTACAACTCTACTCTTGATATTACACCTGCATTATAACAAAACACCAGTGATTGTCTTACCGCTGTCTCCAACATCATGTTCTCCCTGTAACTGAAACAGAACCTGTCAAAAACTGAACTTCTTGTGTTTACTCCCTCTACTAACCTACCTATGCCCGATATTGCCATATACGTGTGTGTTTCTACCATTTCTCCCCAGCAACTTGCCCGCTGTCTTGGGTCATACTTGACTCAGAGCTTTCATTCACCCCCCCCCCCCCCCCCACATCTGATCACTGGCTCGCTCTTGTTATCTGCACCTCAAAAACAATTCTAGAATTCAACTTTTTCTTACTTTCGACTCTTCCAAAAGGATGCTCAAGGTCGGAAGCATCCTTGCTTCTTTTTCTCCAAGACTTTGCAAAAACTCTTACCGTTGCTCTTATTTATTCTCTTCTTGACTATTGCAAATCTCTACTAATCGGTGTTCCATTTAACAAACTCTTCCCTCTCCAATTTGTCTTGAATGCTGAAGCTAGGATCATATTCCTCAACAAGCGTTACACTGATGCCTCTACCTTGTGCCAGTCATTGCACTGGTTACCCATCCACTTCAATATTCAATATAAACTTATCACTCACAAAGCACTCCACGGTTCAGCACCACCCTACATCTCCTCCCTCATCTGTCTACCACCCTGTCACGGGGCTGCCAAGAGAGACTAAGGCTGGTTACCTGGGCCCCTGCGTTATCCCTCAGACAAGGGGAAACCCTGTCTGTCCCTCTCCCAGAATTTATACTGATGGTGTGCTTGTCTGGGCCGCCAGGCCTGGCCCTAACTCCTGTTTCAGCCCTATGCTGAAACCACCACCCGCCACCCAGTGAAGAGACCACACACCAATCCACCACAGAAAGCACAGACAGGGAAAACTAAAAACACACCACGCCGCAAGCACACAGGAAAATACGATAATGTGCACAGGGCAAAACAAATACAAATATAGGAAGGAGAAATATAACAACGGATCATACACCACCAGATACGATATTAATACTCCAAGACCACCACTCCAGACCGGAATCACTAGGCACGAGGCACAAGCTATAATCGGCGACGCCCAATGTTCAGCAGAACTATTTAAAGGCAGTGGGCGTGACCCAGCTTCCAATCCGAGTACCAGCTAGATTAACCCCGGACAACCTAAATAAAATCTAGCCGACGCCACTGAGCGCATAGTGGACAAATGCGGAATTACCGCTGTCTGTTGGATGCCCTAGTGTGAATAGCATCCGACATGACACACCCTACCCATGCCCTCTGTTCTGCTATTGACCTAAGATTAACATCCTCAATAATGAGAACCTCCCATTCCCATCTCCAAGACTTCTCACGTGCTGCGCCAATTCTTTGGAATGCACTACTCAGAATAATTCGATTAATCCTCAATACTTATAGTTTTAAGCGTGCCCTAAAAATGCATTTTTTCACACTGGCCTACCACCTCAACACATTTACTTAACTATCCCTGTGTTGCCCATTCAAAATTTTCTTCAGCACCAGGTTCCTTGTATCATGTTCTGACATGCTTTATGCATTTAATGGCCCTCTGTGTCTGTATTTTTACACATTCTGGCTGATAACCGGTTCATGCAGCATTACATGAACACCTGATTTATTGCATTATGGCTTGTTTGAACAGGGAAAGCAATTGTTGCCATCCACCTATCGTGTCTCCACTATTTCCTCGTCGATCGTAAGCTTGGGAGCAGGGCCTTCAATCTTCTTGGTATCTGTTGATTTATGTGACTATTGTTATGCTGTAATGTTTTTATTGTCTGTACAAGTCCCCTCTAAAAATCTAAAGTGTTGTGGAATATGTTGGCACTATAGAAATAAAATGATTACTATTATTATTATTATTATTATTATTATTAAACATAATCCTGCAAGATATATATGTGAATATAAAGATATATTACCTTGGTCCAATATTGTAGTACCATCACCCCACTGCACGTTTTGGCTGTGGTGCCCTCTTCTGTAGGTGCATCTTAAATAGTACAATTCAGTACTGTAGAGTGGCGCATGGAGCGCTGACATGTTACATTGCTTGCCTGTGTCGATGACACCCTCGATGATGCCAACCCCCAGCACACATCGGCACTGCATCCTCCAACTTACAGCAATATACCTTTCACAGGTTGTGAGACATTATCTCCTATTGGCTGAATTTTACTATTTAGGATCTGCCTACTACTGTGATGCCACTCCTGCAGGAGAAGGCACCACAGCTGAAATGTGAATTGGGGTGGTGGTAACGCAGTATTGGACCAAGGTACATCATGTTCATGGGCTTTCAAGGCCCTGGGGCCTACCAGAGAATTCTCCAGTGTCCAGGTGGGCCAGTCTGACCTTTGCTGGGCAGAGCAGGACTGAACAGTTCCCTACTACATTGGCTGTTGAAAGGAATTGCAACTCAGCACCTATTTAACTGACCTATGTAAGTGCAGGTGCATACGGCCGTAGATTCTGTCATCTGAGAAAATTTGGCCGATAATGCAAATATCACTGTGATCCAACTCTGATCAGAATTTGATCAGAGTGTAAGCATAGTGTGCTCCTATTCTGTCGCACAAGAAGAAGATGGAGAAAAAAAATGTATCCATATTCTTATTCTGTCTGTGTGCTGAAATATGACTACCCTCAGATGTCACCCAAGTGCAGGTTGATGTTTTCAATGCACTCATGTTATTTGCATGGCTGGGTGTGATCCAAATATTGGATCAAACTGGGGCATGCAGCTATTTTTTCTTCTGACAGTCTCTGTCCAAGGAAAAAATTGGACATGTGCACGTCCCCATAGACTAACATTGGACCGAGTATGATTCGATGTTTTGTCGGCTCGCATTCAGACCAGCAATACTCACATCTGCATCTGCCCTAAGAGAGGGCAAATGAAAATATTTGTGATGGGTGTATTAGCCAAATGTTGGACGTAAAGTGTGAAGCAAGCCGTAGCCAGAGGAAAGCATTGAGTAAGTAGGATCTATAGTTTTCTCCATAAATAGCATTAAGCTTTCTGGTTCCTTTAAGAACGACATGGAATCAAGGCTGAACATATTTGAATCCCTCACTGGATGAATAAACAATTGAAGTGATTAATTTACTTGACTACATTTTCATTTAAAGCTTCAGAAAAAAATAAAAATCAGAGCATTCACAATCTTGGCAAGAAAAAGCTTCATTTTACCTGCTCTCTCCTCGCTTTACAAAATCAATCCTTTAATTTGTTCTGAGAGTCTTATTCCCTTTTATGTAATTTATTACTTCAACCCCTTATGACATGGAATTCTTTAATATATATTAAAAAATACGGAACTGGGATTCAGCAAAACATGAATAAAGCGTTGTTTGACACGTTTTGGTTTGTAGTTAATAAAAGATATTACGTTATTTTATTTCAGTCTATCTCAAACATTATTTCAGTGGACACCACTGGGATAAACTGTGCATGTGTGCTTTCCACTGTCAGTAGATGGTATAGTATGGAAAGAGAATTACACATTGAAGTCTCTAGAGAACTGGGCTGTATTTTTATCTTCCAAGTAATGGCATATTTATGTCCACTGTGAACAATAAGTGTTTTTAAGTATTAAAGTATCAAAACATGTCTCTTTTTTCATTTTGTAACATCACATTTGTTACTTTTATTTTTCTATGTATATAATATTCCTTTTTGCTCAATTACAACGGAACCACTCAATACTCCATGGTGTGCAAGCATTGCTGCTTCAAACAATTAGAGAGAAGTCACAATGCAATCAACAGTGAGCCTTAAAAGAATCTGTCACCATTAAATGATCTGTTTTTTAACCCCTTACCGGCATCGGACGTACTATACCGTCCGATGCCGGCTCCCCTGCTTTGATGCAGGGCTCCGCGGTGAGCCCGCACCAAAGCCGGGACATGTCAGCTGTTTTGAACAGCTGACTTGTGCCCGTAATAGGCGCGGGCAGAATCGCGATCTGCCCGCACCTATTAACTAGTTAAATGCCGCTGTCAAACGCAGACAGCGGCATTTAACTACCGCTTCCGGCCGGGCGGCCGGAAATGACGTCATCGCCGACCCCCGTCACATGATCGGGGGTCGGCGATGCTTGTATATTGTAACCATAGAGGTCCTTGAGACCTCTATGGTTACTGATTGCCCGTCGCTATGAGCGCCACCCTGTGGTCGGCGCTCACAGCACACGTGCAATTCTGCTACATAGCAGCGATCAGCAGATCGCTGCTATGTAGCAGAGCCGATCGGGTTGTGCCTGCTTCTAGCCTCTCATGGAGGCTATTGAAGCATGGCAAAAGTTTAAAAAAAAAGTTTAAAAAAAATGTGAAAAAAATAAAAAAAACATAAAAGTTTAAATCACCCCCCTTTTGCCCCAATCAAAATAAATCAATAAAAATATATCAAATGTACGCATATTTGGTATCGCCGCGGTCAGAATCGCCCGATCTATCAAATAAAAAAAAGTATTAACCTGATCGTTAAACAGCGTAGCGGGAAAAAAACTTGAAACGCCAGAATTACGTTTTTTTGGTCGCCGCGACATTGCATTAAAGTGCAATAACGGGCGATCAAAAGAATGTATCTGCACCGAAATGCTATCATTAAAAACGTCATCTCGGCACGCAAAAAATAAGCCCTCAACCGACCCCAGATGATGAAAAATGGAGACGCTACGAGTATCGGAAAATGGCTTTTTTTTTTTTTTTTTAGCAAAGTTTGGAATTTTTTTTCACCACTTAGATAAAAAATAACCTAGTCATGTTTGGTGTCTATGAACTCGTAATGACCTGGAGAATCATAATGGCAGGTCAGTCTTAGCATTTAGTGAACCTAGCAAAAAAGCCAAACAAAAAACCAATGTGGGATTGCACTTTTTTTGCAATTTCACCGCACTTGGAATTTTTTTCCCGTTTTCTAGTACACGACATGCTAAAACCAATGATGTCGTTCAAAAGTACAACTCGTCCCGCAAAAAAAAAAGCCCTCACATGGCCAAATTGACGGAAAAATAAAAAAGTTATGGCTCTGGGAAGGAGGGGAACGAAAAACGAACACGGAAAAACGAAAAATCCCCCGGTCATGAAGGGGTTAATGTTAAACATATTTCTAAAAACTTGTTGGCAACATTTTTTTCATATTTTTTATAAAAAATAAAATTAGAAATCCTGCTATTTTAACACTGCCCCTGGCCTCTAGGGCTTTTTTAGGCTCTAACCTACTGCTATGTCAGGAAATCAACATACACATCAGCAGCAAGGATTGGACGCACACCATATGTTTTGTAATGAAGCATTCAATGAATGTGTATAAAGTTCATTGTGAAGGGAGGAGGAGTGGGGTGAACTGTGACATCACCTATTGTGATTGGTGGATCTTGTGTATAGAGTTGTTACTTATCCATCAGCCTCCTCCAATAGAAAATCAGCCTTCTATTGTGGTCTGGTTTTATGTATTCCTCCAGTAGCCAATATATGGACAGATCTCTTTGTCAGTGTGTGAGGAAAGCAGTACTAACAAGAGAAAGTGGCTGACCTCTTTACCTGAGAATCTGTGTACTTCTAATAAATGGTTTGCAATAAATGTAGGGTCAAATAAACCAAGAAAGGTTATATTATACACTTGTTTAATATCTCTAAGGGTATGTGTGCACATTGAGTATTTATGCACTGCGAGAGCAATGACTTCTTTCAATGTGTAGCCGGAGGCCGGTTAGAGCAGTCACATCTCCCGATGTGACTATTCTACAAGCGACATCGCCATGGGACACTCTGGATTACATGGACTACGGCAGGCAGGAAGATATATGGTTGTTTATTATTTTTGATGGGCATCTGGGATTGGGCGTTAAGGTGAATATATGTTGCTTTTCTATTTTAAATTTTTTATAGGAGACAAGGGCATTGGGGATTTGGTGTTAGATGATTATAATGTCTTTTTTCTATAAAGATAGTCATCTAGATCGAAATGCGTCACTTCTATCCCCCTTTCCCTGCCATGAGGAGCACCCAGCAATGTTGCAATTTTAAAGTTCATTAATAAAAATTGGAATTTTTTAAGGAGCTGGAACTGCTACCCTCTTTTGCCACTATTTATCACGTCTCATCAGGACGGTGTTCCGTGTATCTGTGTGACTGTCAGTGAGCTGGCTTTAGCCTATTTCTTTATATATAACTAGCTGAAGAGCCCGGCGTTTCCTTGGCATAGTAAATATTTGTGGTTAGTTATAGCACCTCACTTCTCTTATTTTCCCATCACGCCTCTCATTTTCCCAATCACATCTCTCATTTTCTCCCTTACACCTCTCATTTTCCCCCTCACTCCTCTTATTTTCCCCCTCACTCCTCTCATTCCCCCCTAACACTTGTCATTTCGACCTCACATCTGTCATTTTCCAATCACTCCACTATTTTCCCTCACTCCTCTCATTTTGCACTCACACCTTTTCATTTTCACCTCACACCCCTCATTTTCACCTCCCACCTCTCATTTTCCCCTCAGTATATACATGTTTGTCATTTCCCTTATATATATTATACACCTGTCTGTCATCTCCTGTATATAGTATATACCTGTTTGTCATCTCCCCTGTAAATAGTATATACCTGCTGTATGTCATCTCCTCCTGTATATTGTATATAGCTATGTGTCATCTCCTCCTGTATATACTATATACCTGTATGTTATCTCCTCCTATTTATAGTATATGCCTGTATGTCATCTCCTGTATATAGTATATACCTGTATGTCATCTCCCCTGTATATAGTATATACCTGCTGTATGTCATCTCATCCTCTATATACCTATGTGTCATCTCCTCTTTTATATAGTATATACCTGTATGTCATCTCCTCCTGTATATAGTGTATACGTGTGTCATCTCCTCCTGTATATAGTATATACCTGTAAGTCATCTCCTCCAGTATATAGTATATACCTGTGTGTCATCTGCTCCTGTATATAGTATAAACCTGTGTGTCATCTCCTCCTGTATATAGTATATACCTGTATGTCATCTCTTCCTGTATATAGTATATACCTGTGTGTCATCTGGTCCTGTATATAGTATATATCTGTGTGTCATCTCCTCCTGTAAATAGTGTATACATGTGTCATCTCCCCTGTATATAGTATACTAGATTGTGGCTCGATTCTAACGCATCGGGTATTCTAGAATATGCATGTCCCCGTAATTAAATAAATAGGAGGAAACCCCCCATAATAATACAACCTGGTGGTACGATGTCCCCACGCGTATCGCCTGGCAGACCAGGCTTCGTCAGGGAAGGTGACGAAGGGAAGGTTCCCTGACGAAGCCTGGTCTGCCAGGCGATACGCGTGGGGACATCGTACCACCAGGTTGTATTATTATGGGGGGTTTCCTCCTATTTATGCTTTAAATATCTAGTGATATTATTGTATATTGGTGGCTTCTCAGCCCTTTCTTTGGCTCATATCTTGCCTATTTTTATTGTTATAGATTAAATCTTTGTGCCTTATTTTCACTTTTTTTTAAAATGGTTCTTTAGGGACCTATATGGCACGATTTTTTGATTTTTTTCTAGGCATTACTAGCGCATATACCCCATGAGCCAATTGGTCTGTGTTTAGTCGCCTTATTACATCTAGGTATGGTCTTTATCACCTGTGTTGTTGTGATGTTGTCTACTTGTTTTTAATTGAGTTTTTATCGTTTTGTAGTGTGTTTTTTTGATCTGTTAATAAAATCAGTCTATTTATCTTATTTATTTTGTTTGTATTCTTTGATGGAGTGCGTATTTTTGCAGTAATGCTTTTCTTTTTTGTTACATAGACTATGCCCGTCGCTGATTGGTCGAGGCAACCTTTATGACATCATTGTCGCCATGCTGTGCCCGTCGCTGATTGGTCGAGACCTGGCGGCCGCGACCAATCAGAGACGCGGGATTTCCAGGACAGACAGACAGACAGAAAAACCCTTAGACAATTATATATATAGATATCTGTGTGTCATCTCCTCCTGTATATAGTATGTACCTGTATGTCATCTCCTCCTGTATATAGTATATATCTGTGTGTCATCTCCCCTGTATATAGTATATATCTATATGTCATCTCCTCCTGTATTAGACCGCATTCACACGTTATTTGGTCAGTATTTTTACCTCAGTATTTGTAAGCTAAATTGGCAGCCTGATAAATCCCCAGCCAACAGGAAGCCCTCCCCCTGGCAGTATATATTAGCTCACACATACACATAACAGACAGGTCATGTGACTGACAGCTGCCGTATTTCCTATATGGTACATTTGTTGCTCTTGTAGTTTGTCTGCTTATTAATCAGATTTTTATTTTTGAAGGATAATACCAGACTTGTGTGTGTTTTAGGCTACGTTCACATTAGCGTCATGCGACGCAGCGTCGCCGACGCAACGCACGACGCATTGGAAACGCATGCAAAAACGCACCTTTTTTGACGCAAGCGTCGGACGGATGCGTCGTAAAACGCAGCGTTTTTGGTGCGTTTTTGTTGCGTTTTTACAAAAAACGCAGCGTTTTACGACGCATGCGTTGTCAAACACTGATTAGATCTTTACACACAATTTAGTGTCTAGACACTAGATAACACCACCAATGAATAGAAGAGGGTAGGTTTAGTGTCTAGACAATCGATAATGCCACCAATGGGTAGATGGGGGTGGGTATTAATGTAATAGTGGTATATATACCCCGGCATACATTATTTCCAACCATAGAGCATCAAGATGGATCGTCCCATGGATAGTATCTACCTCACTTTTCAGCTGGAATTAGCCCTTGCTATAGCTTATGCTTTTGCTTGTCATGAACAGAGGAGAAGAGACAAACTACGGAGAAGGAGTCGTCGGCGTTTTTGGCTACACCCTATAGTGGAAGTCCGAGAGAGTCGTGGAGCCTACCATTGTCTGTTTGGCGAATTAAATGAGAACCAGGACAAATACTTCAAATACACCAGGATGTCAAAAGACAGCTTCCGATATCTGCTGCGTCTGGTGGAAGGAACCATTTCCAGGCAGGACACGCAGCTCCGTAAATCGATTTCCCCTGAGGAACGTCTGCTGGTGACTCTACGGTACGTAATGGAATGTGAAGGATTTATATGTTCTTGCCATTTTTTAAAGTAACGTGTTTTGTTTTTGTGGGGTGGGGGATTGTAATTAAAAATGAAAAATTCTTTCATACCAATTTAATTAATTATATTTATTTATTTATCTTCTTGTCAGTTTCCTGGCTACCGGAGAGACATTGAGATCACTGCATTTCCAGTTTCGGATTGGAGTCTCAACACTGTCGGGTATTATTGCCGACACTTGCCGCGCATTGTGGGACAACCTCCGGGAGGAATTTTTACCCATCCCTACAAGAGAAATATGGCTTGCCAACGCCCAAAAATTTGAACAAGTGTGTTCTTTCCCTAACTGTATTGGAGCCGTGGATGGGAAGCACATTAGGATTACCAAGCCTTCAAGAAGTGGATCTCTTTTTTTTAATTATAAAAAATACTTTTCCACCGTGCTGATGGCAATTGCAGGTGCGGACTGCAGGTTTCTCGCTGTGGACATTGGAGCTTT
Organism: Ranitomeya imitator; assembly: GCF_032444005.1. Lineage (NCBI taxonomy): Eukaryota > Metazoa > Chordata > Amphibia > Anura > Dendrobatidae > Ranitomeya > Ranitomeya imitator. Next base: position 251,881,602 of record NC_091285.1, on the reverse strand, counting down.
TGGTCGTGCAAATGATTCACGGACATTTAAGGAGTCTGATATGGGCCGAAGATTGTACAATAACAATTTTAATTTCCCCCAGCCACGACCTCTTCCCAACACCGACGGCCCGGCCCTGCCATTTGTTGTTGTTGGTGATGAGGCTTTTCAAATGAGTGGCAACCTACTTAAACCTTACTCAAGTCATGGGTTGGACCGCACCAAAACTATATTTAATTACAGACTGTCCAGGGCCAGAAGAACTGTGGAGTGCGCCTTTGGCATCCTGGTCTCCAAATGGCGTATCTTAGGATCCGCCATAAATTTGAAAATTGAGACAGTGGATGAGGTGGTGAAGGCATGTGTGGTTCTCCACAATTTTATTATTGATAAAGAGAGAGTCAACGTGGAACTTGATGAACCCATACCAAATCCATTGCCTGATTACCAAGCTCATCCTCTGCGGACAACTTTGGAGATTGCTCATATGAGGGACCAATTTGCTGCATACTTTGTTTCTGATGTTGGCCGTGTTTCATGGCAAGATCAAATGGTTTAATTCTTCGTGTTATGATGCCATGTAAACACCGTGTAGTCCATGTCATTTAACCATCCTATGTTTGGTTATTGTTATAATGTCCCCTGATTTTCTAATGCGTTGTGTTTTGAAATAAAGTTCTTGTGCCTTTCCGTTTTCACCAAACAAATCTCCCATACGTTTTTTCATAGTAATAGAATTGTAAAATCCAATATTGAAAGTAATGTGTGTCACACAAAATTTGTGTGTTCCATAGTTTTGACGTATAATAACATAATCGGCTCCCACCTTGTCAACCATTTTTAATCCTGCAGACTATTTGCATATGGAACCTGGCTTGACAAGGAGGGAGACGATCATGTTTGCAAAACTCTACAGAGTTAACACTATTGTACTCAGGATGCTAGAATTTGTCCAGAGTAAAATAGTGGCGACACTGTGAACATTGCTTCCACCTCACCTGACCAATAATCTTAAGGTACATTAATAAAAGTATTATCCAACGATACCGACCAGTGATACGACTGGATCGAGATCGTTGTTTAGTTGTCGCGTGGTTGCTGGAGAGCTGTCACACAGACAGCTCTCCAGCGACCAAAAAAGAGCAAGTCCCGTGTAATCTGGGTAAAAGCGCTTTGCCATAATCACGATGTTTACCATTGTAAATGTAATTTTAAAAATTACAAAAAAACCTTACACTCCGGTGTGTGAAACGTCCATCGCCGTCAACTTCCCGTACTGTGGCAGCCCTAAAGCACAGCACAGCGTTTATTATTAAGTCAACGGTGTGCTCAGCTTTACGGGCGGTAATCACAGTGTCAGTGCGGAAAGATGACGGCGAGGGACGTGGTAGACACCTTTTTATATTTGTGGGGTATTGTTCACTTTTTATTTGAGTGTTTAAAACAGTGCACTAGTAAACCCAATATTCCCTTGTTTAAAACAAAGACATCGCTGGATTGGTGTCTAACTCGCCAATCCAACAATGACAGCGTCTGATCAGTTACCCAAAAAAAATTCCAAATCATTCGCTGACACCAAAAAACTCACAGCAGGGGCTCAATCGTTTTACGATTTCAGAAAAGATAACGTTGGTTACACATAAAAAACCAGCTTTATCTATACTGAAATCGTTGTGTGATGGTACATTGTAAACTTGACATATTGAGCAATGCTGTTTGTGTTTGTAACATCTGAGTACAATGAGCGACAGCCCTATAAAAAAAGGAAAAAAAAAATTGATACAATATTGTCACACATTGCACATCAGGTGTTACAAAGACAAGATTTGTGTGTACGGCGCAAGGTGTGATTTGGTGCAAACTTTATTTGAGACAATAAAAACCAAATTTTTTTTGAAAAAATATAACAAATTTATTTAGGGTCCAAAAATAAAATTGGGGAAAATGTTTTTATGGGGTACCAATATCCGCAACTAAAGGGGATTCATATCCCACAGTTTTTTGGGGTGTAAAGGAGACCGAGGAGGAGGACGAGGGGGAGGAAGCAGCATACTCTATCACACTAGATGGGATGCCGACATCAATCCAGGCAGTGGATGGTGGCGAGACTTGGAAAGTAGCAGGTGAGGGAGGAGGAGGGACGACCAGTGTCCTTGGCTGGCTACTCCGGCTCCGGGTCGACCCAGGCTGTGTTGATGGTGTACTCCTCGTTGACCCAGGCTGGGTACTGGGTGTACTCCGTGTAGACCCAGCCTGGGTACTTGGTGTGCTCCGGGTCGACCCGGGGTGTTTTCTGGTGGTACTTTTGGGAGCAGCCATAGCCAAGGACGTAGTGCTTGTTGTCGTCGTCGTCTTCTTCTTCTTTTTCCTCCTCTCTCCCTCTGGGTGGGGGTCGGCTTCCCGTCTGTGTCCCCTTGAAGGCCTGTCAGGCTCAGAACTTTGGGGCTCTGTTCTGTGGTGGCGGTGGCGGTGGCGGTGGCCCTCGGCACGCGGAGCTCTGTGGTGGTGCTCTGCAGCAGGAGTCGGAGTCATGGCAGCCAGCGATGGTACTGCGGGCATATTTGTCGCTGACTGCATGACCCGAGCCTGCTGCAGAGCACTGACATATAAATTGTTGTAGCCCTGCATGAACGAAATCTGGAGTTCCGGCGTAAGATGTTCAACCATGCCGTTGTGAATGGCAGTAAAAAAATGTTTGGCCGGCCTCGAGAGATCCGTTTCGATGTTTTCAAGATGCCGTTCGATATTGCACATTTTATCGCACAGCGCCTTGAAACCATTCTGAAATACGGTGCTCAGATGTAAAAATTCGGACATGGGCGCCCTGTCCGAGGCCCGCTGACGCTGTCGGGAAGACCCAAAGGAAGGAGCGACAGAGGCCTCGGCCAGGGGAACATCTGATGGACCGGCTGCCGGTTCGCCAGATTGTGTTGGTGCAGACCTGCTCTCGCTGTGGGATGGCTGCGACTGTTCAGATGGCGCTTCACAAAGGACCGCTCTTGAGGGTCGGACAGTCTCGCGGGTGCTGCTGTGTGTTCTGTGAAAACATAAGGAAACCATTAGTATACAAAATATCACATTTCACATGCGTCATTAAACTTTACCGCCAGGTATCCATTGCCGCCATGAATATTAAACTATTTTTAATATTGACACTGCATATGCACCATCAATATTAAAAAAAAAGGTATTTATTTATTTCTAAATAGTCACCCATGGTTGTGGTTTGCAACGCCAGACAATTATGCTTACGTTGGAACTGCCATGACGTCACGGTCATGTGACCGAGACGTCATCACAGGTCCTGCGAGCTGAGCAACCATGGGAACATAACCTGCCTTGCAGTTGAAGGTATGCCGTATCTATTATATTTTACTTTTTTGTGTATAAAAAATCGTGGATACACATGTATAGCCACTATACTACTCCACTATTAAATATTGGCTGGGCTTGGCCAATCTACTATTTTTATGTATACTTCAGATTTTAGTGAAATTGCTAAAAGTCAAGCTCACCATTGTTGTAATCCCAGAAGGGAGCCGCTGTGTCAAGTGTGAGAAGACCAGAAATGAATTACAAATTCAAGGTCAACGAGGTGTGAAAAGTAAAAACAAAATTCACTTTAATCAAAAGCAGAGGATGAAACATCTGCACAATACAATAAAAACACTATCTACGCGTTTCAGGTCTGATGTTCCCTGTCACCTGAAACGCGTAGATAGTGTCTATTGCATTGTGCTGATGTTTCATCCTCTGCTTATGATTGAAGTGGATAAAAGTATGTATTTTTTACTTTTCACACCTCGGTGAACTTGCCTTTTTTTCTTCATTTCTATACTTGGGACTTGCCAAAATAAATGGCTGGGCAATAAGCAATGTGGCTGGAATGTAGTATGTGAATATGCATGTTGTAAAAACTAGGTGTGTGCATAGGTACTATACTTACTCTCTGCTTTCAAGGACCGGTCGCAAGAACTGCAGTATACGGTTATACTTGTACACCGAGGTCCTTGAAGCGGCAGCACCACTACGAGTCTGTCCCTCCTTTTTCAGGCCCCTCGGGAAGCGGTCCTTCATGGAGCGCCATCTGGTCTTCAATTGTTTAACTGTGTATTAAAAATAAAAAATAAAAAAGGTTTTAGATAATATATTGAAAACGATTACGCAACCGTGTGCAATCCCAATAGAAGACATCACAGACGGTTGTGTAATCCTGGCATGATGGGTCACAGCAGCATTTTGGAAATACTTACGGAAACTAGCTTTAGCCTTGGAGGAAGCGCTGTCGAAGCCATCCCACAGCGATTGTGCCACCTCCAACCACAGACGCCGCAATATGCCCTGGTCCGCGTGCTGGGGGTCACGGCTGTCCCACAACGGGCCCCGTGCTTCTATTGATGCCACCATAAGGTCGATATTAAGTGGCTCATCCAGGGCCCGTTGTGAAACCTAAAAAAAAATAGAAAATATTAATGTTTGAAAGGTAAAAAAAATTGTCCCTACCTCCTCCATCGCCACCTACTACACACAACACCACAACCTCCCACCACCCCCCATATCCACAAAAAAAATAAAAAAAAAAAATAATAGGTTTGAAAGAAATACTTACGCTCCGTCCTGCAACCACAGCTTGGCCCCGTGGTCCCTGCTGCTGCTCCCTCTGTTCCTCCTGGTCCTCCTCCTCACTTGAAGAAGCCTGCAAAATAGTTTACCAAAAAGTTGAGTGACCCATCTACAAATGACAGCGAATATAGTAAGCAATAGTAGATCATGGACTCACCGGACTCCTCAGCGGTGGGGTATTGCTGGAATCACTGCCGCTGGCCATGACTAATAATGCAAATCTGAAATAAAGAACAAAAAAACATTGATACTATGCTCCTATGCACAATCCAGCAATAAATTAAAAAAAAAAAAAAGTCATTTAAACCACAAAGAACATTGCACTCCAACTGAACTAACGCTGAGCAAACAACACTGCCACATTGATTAAATTAAAGAAACAATGGCAGAGACAACCCAATGGCAGAGTACAAAAGCCTAAAGATAAGAAAACTAATCTACAACAGACCCAATGTAGTAATCACAAAAAAGGTTTTTTTTTTTTTTTTTTTTAAAAGTACAGAATGCACGGAGCAACACAAAAAACACAATATTTTTTTTGGAAGTAATACATTAACAACACCCAAAAATTAAGGGCATAAACATTAATAACACACCGTACTTTACAATAAAACAGACAGGGCCGGAGACAATAAAAGGGCATACAACGCCATACATCACAACCATAAACATACAACAATGTCTTTACACAACCACAGTGCTGAACATAATACACATCTTGCAATAAAAAATTAATAAATGTAATAAAAGGGCGCAGAATCATTCTATACTACCATACTTTAATATAAAACCGACAGGGCCGGAGACTATTAAACGCCATCATATAACGCAAGAATAAAACATCACAACTGAATTCAAAAAACACCACCAAACCAAAAAATGGAAACGAAAAATCTATCCTAGAAAGAACAATAATCAAGGCCGCAGACAATGAAACGCCATCCTATACAACGCCATACATCACAACCAGACTAAAAATACCACAATATCTTTAACCACAATGCAGAATATAAAACACAACTTGCAAAAATAATTTTAAAAAACATGTAGAAAATGCAGAGAATCATTCTATACTTACATCTCTGGACAGCGGATGAGAAGACTGTAGTAGGAGTAGATGTACTCTGTAGTGTAGCCTGCAGCAGAAGTGACAAACAATCCAACATTTTCTTTATATATGGGGGATGTTTTTCTCACTGTTTGCACTGTCTAGACACTGTCTAGACACTTTTTTGTTTCTTTTTATCTAACGACGCACGCAAAACGCACACCCGCAACGCAAGTGCGTCGTCAATACGTTTCAATGGGAAATTATAACGCATTGACGACGCATGAGCGACGCAAATGCGACGCGCGCGTTTTTTTGACGCTACAAAAATGCTACATGTAGCGTCTCCGACGCCACCCAGGTGCGGTGAAACGATGCATGCGTCGTGCGTTTTACCGAAAACGCATGACAACGCAACGCATGCGTCCCCAATGATAAAGATAGGGGCGCATGACGCATGCGTTGCCGTGCGTCGGCGACGCTGCGTCGCGTGACGCTAATGTGAACGTAGCCTTAGGGCGAGTTTCATGTGTCAAGTTGTGTGTGTTGAGTTGCATGTGGCGACATGCATGTAACATCTTTTGTGAGATGAGTTTTGTGTGGCGACATGCGTGTAGCAACATTTTGTGTGTCAAGTTGCATGTGACAGGTTAGTGTAGCAAGTTGTGTGCAGCAAGTTTTGCGCGTGGCGAGTTTTATGTGTGGTTCGTTTTGAGCATGTGCAAGTTTTGTGTGAGGCAACTTTTGCATGTGTTGCAACTTTTGTGCATGTGGCAATTTTTCCGCGAGTGCAAGTTTTGCGTGTGGTGAGTTTTCCATGAGGTGAGTTTTGTACGTGTGGCGAGTTTTGCGTGAGCCTAGTTTTGCATGTGGCGAGTTTTGCACGTGGCGAGTTTTCATCGGCGACTTTTGAACGGCGACTTTTGTGTTTCGACTTTTATGTGGTGAGGTTGGTGTATGTGTGGTGAAATGTGTGCTGAGGGTGGTATATGTGTTCAAGCACGTGGTAGTGTGTGGCGCTTTTTGTGTGTGTGTTATATCCCCGTGTGTGGTGGGTATCCCATGTCAGGGCCCCACTTTAGCAACTTACGGTATATACTCTTTGGCACCATCGCTCTCACTCTTTAAGTCCCCCTTGTTCACATCTGGCAGCTGTCAATTTGCCTCCAACACTTTTCCTTTCACTTTTTCCCCATTATGTAGATAGGGGCAAAATTGTTTGGTGAATTGGAACACGCAGGGTTAAAATTTCACCTCACAGCATAGCCTATGACGCTCTATGGGTCCAGATGTGTGACTGTGCAAAATTTTGTGGCTGTAGCTGCGACGGTGCAGATGCCAATCCTGGACATACACACATACACACACATTCAGCTTTATATATTAGATTACATCAAAATTTTAGCTGAATAACGCATGGGGTTCAAGAAGCTCAAACAATTATAGAGTGTTGTGAGCATGCTCCCCTGAAATGAAGAGGCCCACCGGAAGCGACTGCCACATTTAACTGTATTTGTGGACTAAAACCACCATAAGAGGAAAAACCTCCACTAACTATAGACTAAAACAAACAGTACACAGACAAATGTATTTGTGGACTAGATACAATTAAACTCTGTAGCACTGCAGGAAGACATGGCCTCCTTGAACTACTGCTCTCCATTATATAGGCTGTAGGTCGCTTTAGGCCTGCAGAACAGGGAATCTCAGAGTGAGGTAGTGATGTAATTACATCGGCACTATGACTTGCTATGTGTGCCCTGATGTAACAATGTCACTGCTCTGGTCTGACCACTGTCTACCAGTGGAGTTGCCGAGGTTAGATGAGTACAGCTGTGTGAAAAGTATTTGCCCCCTTTCTGATTTCCTGTTCTTTCGCATATTTGTCGCTCAAAAAAATGTTTCAGATCACCAAACAAATTTAAATATTAGACAAAGATAACATAAGTAAACGCAAAATGCAATTTTTAAATGATGGTCTTTATTTTTAAGGGAAAAAGAAATCCAAACCTACAGGACCCTGTGTGAAAAGTGATTTCTCCCTTTCTTAACACATAAATTAGTTTTTTTCACATCTTTGGCAAGCTAAGTTTAAATTCCCTAGCCACATCAAGGCCTAATTACTGACACATCTGTTCTCAAACAAGAAGTCACTTAAATAGGACCTGCCTGACAAAATGAAGTAGACCAAAGTTCCTCAAAAGCAAGACATCATTCTGTGATCCAAATAAATTATGGATCAAATGAGAAGCAAAGTAATTGAGATATATCAGTCTGTAACACTGTGCATTTGGGTTAAGCAGGAGGACAAAGGTCCAAATCAAGTCAACCTCTGAATGGCTTTAAAAAAACAAAATTAAGACTTTGGAGTAACATTGTCAAAGTCCTGACTTTAATCCAATTGAGATGATGTGAAATGACCTTAAAAGGCAGTTCATGCTCGGAACCCTCAAGTGTGACTGAATTACAACAATTCTGCAAATATTAGTGGGCCAAAATTCCTTCAGAGTATTGTAAAAGACTCATTGCCAGTTATCACAAACATTTGATTGCAATTGTTGCTGCTAAGGGTGGACCAACCAGTTATTAGGTTTAGGGGGAAATTACTTTTTCACACAGGGCCCTGTAGGTTTGGATTTCTTTTTCCCTTAAATAATAAAGACCTTCATTTAAAAATTTTTTATTTAATATTTAAATTTGTTTAGTGATCTGAAATATTTAAGTGTGACAAACATGCAAAGGAATAGGAAATCAGGAAGGAGCAAACACAAATCAGGACCTCTGTCTCTATATGATGCTGCTCTCAGATTATTTGACAAAAACCTGATGACAGATTCTTATTATAATAACAATTATATTATTTCTATAGCGCCAACATATTCCGCAGCACTTTACATTTTAGAGGGGACTTGGACAGACTTGTACAGACAATAAAAGACATTATAGAATAACAATAATCACATAAACAACATATACCAGAAGGAGTGAAGGTCCTGCTCACAAGCTTATAATCTATGAGGAAATAGGGGAGACACAAAAGGTGGATGGCAACAATTGCTTTCTTTGTTCTGACCAGCCAAATTGTAAGTGTTCATGTAATGCTGCATGAAGCAGTTACCAACCAGTATTTGTAAAAGTACCGACACAGAGGACTATTAAATGCATAAAGCGTATGAGAACATGATACAAGGATCCTGGTTCTGAAGAAAATTTTGAATGGGCAACACAGGGATAGTTAGATAAATGTGTTGAGGCAGTAGGCCAGTCAGAAGAAATGCATTTTTAGGGCACTCTTAAAACTGTAGGTATTGGGGCTTAATCGAATTATCCTGGGTAATGCATTCAAAAGAATTGGCTCAGCACATGAGAAGTCTTGGACACGGGAGTGGGAGGGTCTGATTATTGAGGATGTTAACCTCAGGTCATTAGCAGAATGGAGGGCATGGGTGGGTAGGGTGGTAGACTGAGATGAGGGAGGACATGTAGGGTGGCATTGAACCATGGAGCGCTTTGTGGATGATAGTGACAAGTTTATATTGAATTATGGAGTGGATGGATAACCAGTGCAATGACTAGCACAAGGTAGAGGCATCGGTGTAACAGTTGGTGTGGAATATAATCCTGGCTGCAGTATTCAAGACAGATTTTAGAGGGGAGAGTTTTGTAAGAGGGAGACCGATTAGTAGGGAATTGCAATAGTCCAGACAAGAATGAATAAGAGGTCAAAAGTAAGAAAAGGTCAAATTCTAGAAATGTTTTTGAGGTGCAGATAACAAGAACGAGCCAGTGATTGGATGTGGGGGGTGAATGAAAGCTCTGAATCAAGTATGACCCCAAGACAGCGGGCAAGTTGCTGGGGATTAAGGGTAGTTATTAAAGACTAAAGTGAAATGGCTCAAAGGAAAACTATTCAGTCAAGAGTATAGGTCCAGGAGAATCAGTTTAAAAATCAAGATATATCTGGAGAAATCTCTTCCCGATTTATTTACAGGTGATGTTCAGGTCTCTTCTTTCAATGCGGACATCTCTGTATCTCAATACTGACAATGCCCAAAGATGTAAACCTCAATCTGCTCCTGAATCTGAATTTTGCAATGTCCTTATTAGAGTGCATCTCTATTATATGAAACACAAGATCTTTATTAGCCAAAAATGACGTAAGCTCCCTGACTGAAACTGAAATATCTGACTCTCTCACATCTTGTCTGCAACCACTCTCCAATAATAGAAGATCGGAGGAAACAGGAGTATTTAGGGTTAAAAAATAGTAAGCTTTATTACAAAAACATATCAAGTCATATAAATATATTCCAAAAAGTGATACTAAAACCGGATGATGTGCCAGATCAATAGCAGCACCTATGCCCCAATAGTACATAATACATAGTGAGAGGTAAAGGCGAAAGTATGTTCCAAAAAAAAATAAAATGATCTATGTTCTGACCAAGTGGTCAAAAATGTGCAAATATGCAGCAGGAACAACACTCACCAAAGGATAGATGGGGGAAGTGGCACTAGATCGCATCCAAGAGCGCCCCAACGTACGTTTCGCTTTTTAGTATGTCAGCTTTATCAAGGGGATAGCTCTATGTCCCTGCAAGGACCTTTTATATCCCATTGGTGGTGATTGTGGGGCCGGTCACATGTTGTGAACCGGACAATCACTCCAGCGTAGGCGGCGCCTGTGCACTGTGAGCCGCAGGTCCTGCACCGGCCGTCGGCGTCAGGCGTAACTGTGCACGCGCAGGAATAGTAATTCACTGCGCAGCTGCAGAAAGCCTAAGGATGCCGAGGCAGAGGAAGGAGCCGCCGCGTCAACAGTGCGCATGCGCATGGCTGGGTAAGATTAACCCATACAGCTCCCCACAGCATGTAACCGCCGATACAGAGTATGTGCACATAAACGCATTAAAAAAAAAAAAAGTCCATCGTTCTTATTCTGTTTGCGGTCAAGATCCTCTGTTCATCAGATGTTGTGTGCATCTTAATGGAAGTAGAGATGCCTTTGTATCAGGCGCATGCATTGGAGACTTTAGGGTCCGAGTGGAGGCACGTGAGGAAGTATCTGGGATATGTTGATCCATGCATAAATTCATAAAAACTAAAGAAATAGTGAAAAAATAAAAGTTAAAACCATAAAGAGCAATATTAGGATCCGATTGTATGATCCAGGGGGTGCATAATGATGTCAAAAGAGGGGGCGAACAGATGAGCCCCAGAATACGGTCACTTATATTATAAAAAGGATGAAAAACTTAGTGCCTCATTGAGCCCATTGGGTACCATAGTATTGAAGCGGACAATCCAGTTTGCCTCACGTTGGGCTAAGAGTTTTTTATAGTTTCCACCCCTCACCCCAAGGTGAAGACTTTCGATCCCCCTGACCCAAAGAGACCCCGCGTCACAATTGTGAAAGGTCCTAAAGTGACGCGGGATATTCTTCAGCTCAGAGGAATCGACCACCGTCCCAGCCGCGCGAATGTCTCGAACGTGCTCACGCACCCTAATTCTGAGCTCCCTAGATGTTAGGCCTATATATATACAGGGACAGGCACATGTGGCGTAATATACAACATTACTTGTGCCACACGTGATGTGATGTCTGATCTGAAATTGTTTTAGGCCATCTGATGTATCAAAAGTAGAGATGCGTTCGACATTCGCGCAGGCCAGGCAGTGGCCACACTGAAAACACCCCAGAAGGGGACCCCGAGTGCCAAAAATATTTTGAATTGGTGGAACATAATGACTCCTAACCAGGAGGTTACCTAAATTAGGTGCTCTCCTGGCGGTCATGGCGGGGAAATCTCCCAAAGTGGTCCCCAGGGCAGGCTCTGTCTTCAAAATGGACCAGTGTTTTTTCAGGATGCCCCTAATGTTTTGCCATTCGTGATTATATGTACAAATGAATCTAATAGTATCATCATTGGTATTTGCCTTTTTTCTCTTGGTTGTGTACAGCAGGTCACTATGCCGAGTTTTTCTAGCCCTGTCAAAGCCCCGCTTAATACTTCTGCGGCTGTAGCCACGTGCCAGAAAGCGGGACTGCAGATCTACGGCTTGATTGTGAAATTTCTGGTCGGATGAGCAGATCCGTCTCATCCTCAGGAACTGTCCGACCGGGACAGCTCTGATGGTGGCAGGGTTATGTGTTGAGTCTGCACGAATCAGGGCATTAACAGAAGTAGGTTTGCGAAAGACGTCAGTCTGGATGTTTCGAGCAGCATCGACCTCCAGAGTGACGTCTAGAAAGTCAATCCTGGTAGGATGATACTGGTAAGTCAACCTGATATTAAACGGATTCGTGTTCAGTTGAAACATAAAATCCTCGAGCTGCAGCGGTGTCCCCGCCCACATGAAAAAAATATCATCTATATACCGAAACCAGCACAGCACATGGTCAGCGGCCCCCGCGCCCTCGTCACCAAAAAGGAATCTCTCCCAAAAGCCAAGGAAAAGATTAGCGTACGAGGGCGCGCAGGCCGCACCCATGGCTGTGCCGCGCTTCTGCAGGTAAAAAACATCTTAAAAAACAAAAAAATTGTGGGTGAGGACAAAACGCAGGAGCTCGAGGATTAAATCACACACAGAGCTGTCCAGGTCGGAGGTCCCCAGGAAGAAACGGACCGCATCCAGACCATGAGTATGGTCAATACATGTGTACAGGGTTTGAATGTCGGCGGTGACCAGCAGTACATGTTGATCCACTAAGATGCCGTCGACCCTTGTGAGGACATCCGTAGTGTCACGTACATAAGATGGTAGATTTTCTACCAAAGGTTTCAAGAAGTAATCTATGAATTTGCATATCGGGTCAGAGAGACCATCAATGCCAGACACTATCGGACGTCCAGGAGGGTCGACAGCGTCCTTGTGGATTTACGGCAAGAGATAAAAAGTTGACGTCTTGGGGGACCTGACCGTCAACCCCTCCAACATCCTTTTATCAATGATTCCTCCCTCATGGGCCTTAATGAGGATTCGCTGTAACTGGGATGAAAAAGAGGCAACCGGGTTATATGACAAATTCAAATAGGTGTTATCATCCCTCAAATGTCGAAATGCTTCCTTCTCATATTTATGACATGGCCAGACCACGATGTTTCCCCCCCTTGTCAGCCGGCTTGTATACTACATCTTTATATGATTGTAATTCTTTGATGGCTTGCCGTTGTTGTTGTGTGAGATTATCAAACCGGCGTCTGGTGGGCAATTCTTTGAGATCTTCTGATACCAGCTTTGTAAAGATCTCAACGGCTGGACATAATGAGAAGGGGGGAAACCTCGTGGACCTGGGCATGACAGCTGATGGGAACCTACCTGGATGAAAGGTAGTTTGTTCATCAAGTAGGTCTTGTAGATTCCTATGGCATAACTGTACGCAATATCTAAAGCATTATGTGGTTGTCTGGTACCCTGTTTACACTCTCCAATAATGTAGACAATTCCTGCCTCTGGATGAAATACAAATGCTGCTCTCACTTAAAACTTTTGTCCATATTCTCCTATCAGTCAGTGAAAAAAGGACAGCACATGAACGACATCCGAATGCGGTCAAATTGTTTTACTGACCCATATGTGACATACAGAAATAGTGCTAACTGCTGTTGCTTCAAAAGCATCCAGCAACTAAAGGGGTTAACACGGTCACAGGAGAAAGGGATTGGTTAGCAGAGCCCCAGTGGGATTGAGGGAAACTCGTTTACTGTTCTGGCAGCAACTTAAGGTACCTTCACACTCAGCAACTTTACAACGAGAACGACAACGATCCGTGACGTTGGAGCGTCCTGGATAGCGATCTCGTTGTGTTTGACATGCAGCAGCGATCAGGATCCCGCTGTGCCGTCGCTGGTCCGAGCTAGAAGTCCAGAACTTTATTTCGTCATCAGGTCGGCGTGTATCGTCATGTTTGACAGCAAAAGCAACGATGCCAGCAATGTTTTTACATGGAGCTAACAACCAGCGAGAACGATAAGTGAGTCGCCGTTACGTCACTGGATCGCTCCTGCATCGTTCTGGTGTTGCTGTGTTTGACATCTCTATAGCGACCTAAACAGCGACGCTGCAGCGATCGGCTCGTTGTCTATATCGCTGCAGCATCGCTGAGTGTGACGGTACCTTTAGTGGTTAAGGGATTAGTGGTGTGTGTCTGAGATCTGTCTCACAAACGTTCAGGCAAGTGAACAATAGGGACACAGGATTCCATTACAGAGTGGGACTGGGCTCTCCCCTCTACTGCTAGTTGAGAAAATCTATCAGAAGCAGGAAGATAAGGACTCGAAGAAATTGTGTCTCCCTCAGCAAACCCTCCCCCCTCCTCCATTACACTGTGCTAGAAGGAATGCTGTATACTACTGTGCTTTTGTAAATAGTCTTGATCAGTGCTGAACTGTGCTATAAAAAAGATACTGTTAGTCAATGTGCCTCTAAGAAGCAGCTTGTACTGTTTATTAAGCCTGTGCTTAAGAGACCTGAATTGTTCTGAATGTGCTGTGACATTAAACTACACTGTTCATGAGGACTCTATCAAATGTATCTGTGTGAGCAAGTGGATCCTGAGGAAGTTGCAGTACATGCTCGCCCTGAGTAATGGCTCCCCCAGAGTTCCAAAGAAATAATGAGACATGTCCCGCCCTATCTGACCCCAGCGGCGTACACGTAACATATAGATTAAGGCTACATTGACATATTCAGTATTTGGTAAGGTTTTTTTCACCTCAATATTTGTAAGCAGCAAAAACCAGGAGTGGAGCAATCATAGGAAAAGTATAATAGAAACAATCACCATTTATGTATTATCACCCTGCAGTACCTGAGAACCTGAGTACCCCTGACCTCCAATGAGAGGTCTTACCTTGGGCATGCTCATTGTGTGCAAAGCAGGACTTAGTCCCAGAAAAGCCTGCTCGCCGCTGATCAGTGCAGGCTGCAACAGCAGAGCCTGGAAAGGCAGCAGTAACCCTTTGCACAGTATCAGACTGAGTGAGACGATGGGACCGACATCTCCACTGAGCAGGTTCCACTTCGGCTGAAGTAGAATGGGAGACCGGAGCAGACATGGCTCGAGATTCCCCCTGTGCAGCAGAGGGAACTCGACTCCTAACATTACCCCCCCTCCTAGAGCCCCCTCCTTGGGCCTCGCTACGCTCAAAGGCTGCAATGAGCAGCAGAGCCCGAATGTGCTCCACAGGTTCCCAGGTTCTGTCCTCTGGGCTGTGACCCTTCCAGTCCACCAGATAATATTTCTTGCCGCATACCACCTTGCACCCCACGATGACATTCGCCTCAAACTCATCCTTGGATGAACCCGATGTCCCGGCAGATGACTCGGAAAACAGGACAAATAGACGAGCTTTAAGAGAGAAACGGGAAAGGTGTCGGTGATTCCAAGGCAAGGAGGAATAGCCAAAAGGTAGACCACAGGGTTGACCTGTTCCAGAACCTTGAAAAGGGCCTATGTAGTGAGGTATAAACTGAAACGGGCATGGGCACAGGAGCACGTGGATGCTGGCCATAATTAAGGAGAAAAGGAGTCTGCCCTGTAGAGTCAGCTACGGTGTTGTTCAAAGCAAATTCCGCCCAAGGTAGTAAAGATGCCCAGTCATCCTGCCTGGCGGAGACAAAATGTCATAAGTATGTGACCAGAGTCTGGTTGGCCCTCTCTACCAACCCGTTCATCTTGGGATGGTATGCAGAAGAGAGATTCAACTCAATGCTGAGCAAACGACAGAGTTCTCTCCAGAACCGAGACGCAAACTGAGGACACGGTCACTGACAATTTTGTCAGGCATGCCATGCAGACGGAAAACATGTTTGACAAACAACGCTGCTAAAGCCCATGCAGAAGGTAACCATGGAAGCTGAACCAAGTGCACTATCTTAGAAAAATGGTCGGTGACTACCCAAATAACTGTACAGCTACGAGACTTGGGTAAGCCCACCACAAAGTCCATCCCGACCATCTCCCAGGGCCTGTCTGCCACCGGCAGGGGGTGAAGTTGCCCAGCAGACCATTGCCGAGAAGACCGATTCTTGGCGCAGGAGACACACGCCCGAATATAGTCCCGACATCACGGGCCATATGCGGCCACCAGTACATCCTCGCCAAAGGGCTCAGATGTCCTCTTAGTACCAAAATGTCCACCCACCCTGACGAGTGAGCCCAAGAGAGAAACTCCGGTCACAAATTAGATGGAACAAAAGTCTTGCCTGGGGGTACAGATTCTAGCGAAAGCGAAGCCACAGTTCTCAGGCTCACTGAAGGGACAATAAGCCGAGGCTCCTCCTCCTCTGATGACACTACAGAGCGAGAGAGAGAGCTTTCACGAACGTTCTTCTCCCGGAAAGTAAATGAGGGGTGAAATGGAAATGGGAGAAGAACAGGGACCATCTAGCCTGGTGAGAATTTAACCGCTGGGCTGTCTGCAATTACACCAAGTTCTTGAGGTCTGTGAACACCTGAACGTGAAAGCAAGCTCCCTCCAGAAGATGTCTCCACTCTGAGAAAGCCAATTTCATAGCTAGCAACTCCCTGTCCCCCGATGGAATAATTCTTCTCTGCTGGTGAAAAGGTCTTAGAGAAGAAGTAGCAAGGATGCTTTAGACCTTGAGCATCCTTTTGGAAGAGGACTGCTCCAGCACCAATGAATGAGGTATCCACCTCCATAATAAATGGCTTATCTACATCGGGGCGATGTAGGATGGGAGCACTAGCGAAGTGTGACTTAATCAAGAGAAAGGCCTTGGAGACCTCTTCTGACCACAACTTGGGATTTGCTCTCTTCTTGGTGACGGCAACCAAGGGAGCTACCAAAGTTAAGAAGTGGGGAATGAACTGGCGATAGTTATCAATGAACCCCATAAAGCGCTGCACCGCTTTGAGAGAATGGAGTTCCTGCCAGTCCATCACAGCCTGTAGCTTGGCAGGATCCATAGCCAATCCCTGGGCATACATGATATAGCCAAGGAAAGGCAAGGACTCCTGCTCAAACACACACTTCTCCAACTTGGCATAGAGGGAGTTAGCACGTAGGAGGTCGAAGACCTTGTAAACATCTCTCTGGTGGGAGTCTATATTTGGAGAGTAGATGAGAATATCATCCAGATAAACTCCGACCGAGGTGGAAAGCATATCCCGGAAGATGTCATTTACAACGTGTTGGAAAACGGCTGGGGCATTACAGAGCCCGAAGGGCATCACCAGATATTCATAGTGCCCATCCCTGATGTTAAAATCTGTCTTCCATTCATCCCCCTCACGGATGCGAATCAGTTTGTAAGTACCCCGATATCTAATTTAGTAAATACCCTTGCTAACCCGTAGCCTATCAAAAAGCTCAGATATCAGGGGTAGTGGGTACTTATTCTTAACAGTGATGGCGTTAAGACCCCTGTAGTCTATGCATGGATGCAGTTCTCCACTCTTCTTCTGTACAAAGAAGAACCAAGCGCCTGCAGGTGACACTTACTTCCTAATGAATCCTCTTGCCAGATTCTCTCAGATATACTGTGACATTGCCTCCGTCTCCAGGAGAGACAATGGATAGACACGACCCCGGGGAGGCTCAGCACCAGGCAAGAGGTCAATAGAACAGTCATAGGGGCGGTGAGGTGGAAGGGTCTCTGCAGCCCTTTTGGAGAACATGTCTCCATAGGGCCAATATTGCTTGGGGAGACAGGATAAATCTGCGGTTACCTCAGTTGTAACAACCTGAACGCTTTCCCTCTGACATCTACCCCCACAAGATTCACCCCATCCTAAAATTCTGCCTGTGGACCACTCGATATGAGGAGAGTGATACCGTAGCCAAGGCATCCCTAACAGGATCTCATCAATTCCCTCAGGAATGATGAGCAGAGATATAATCTCCTGATGAGATGGCGACAAGGACAGAGTGAAAGGGATGGTCTGGTGTGTTATCTGTGAGGGCAGTGTCAACCTATTCAACACTCGTACAGTTACTGGTTAAGCTAGCATTACCAGGGGTATTGCGTGATGTTGGGCGAAGGCAGAAGACATAAAATTGCCCTCCGCCCCAGAATCCACGCAGAGCTCTACCCAGTGAGTGAATGAGCCTATTGTAATTGTCCCCTTAAAGGACAATTTGGAGGCAAACGTCGCCGTGTCTAGTGTACCTCCACCTACTACTACTAGACGCTGACGTTCCCTCGACCGCTGTGAACATCTGGTGGCAAGATGTCCTGACTGTTGGCAAACATGGCAGACCTTGAGTGCACGAGCGGTCCGGGACTTAGATCCCGCTCGCAACACTTCCATGGCCTCATGTGACTCAGGAACCAGGACTGGAGATTCCAAAGGTTTGGCGAAGATGGTAGCTAGCCGAAACCTCTGCCTACACTGGGCCCGCTCCAACCTCTGCTCGTGAAAACGGAGGTCAATACGGGTAGACACAGCTATTAACTCGTCCAGTGTGGCAGGAATCTCCCTTGAGGCCAGAGCGTCCTTCATGTGGTCAGCCAGCCCCCTACAAAATATAGGGATAAGAGGTTTATCCGACCACTCCATCTCAGATGCTAGGGTGCTGAAGTGGATAGCAAAATGGTTGACCAAAGACGAGCCCTGAGTCAATGCCAACAGTAGGGAGCGCTGTATCATGGGTTACTCGAGGCCCTAAAAAGACCTGTTTCAGAGTGCTCAGGACAGCGGAGCACTCTACACCACATGATAGCCACGCTCCCACAGCGGCGTACCCCACTCCAATGCCCTGTCCAACAGGAGAGACACAGTAAATCCCACCTTTGCCTGTTCTGGGGGGAAACATGCGGCCAGGAGCTCGAGGTGTATACAGCAACTGCGGTAATATCCACAGCTGAGGTTGTGCACTCGAGAGCCGCCAACCTACTCTCCAGCTGCTGGATCTACTGCAAAAATTGCTGTTTGTCCGCCAAATATTAGCCAGACCCTGGCGCTAACATTATGTAAGGGTTGGCGAAACGCACCGAGGTGCCAGTATTCTAGGAGCTTATTTCAGCCTGGTCCCTGAATACCCACATACAGGCATGACCACAAATAACAAGCTCATGACATGAGGTGTACCAGAGCATGGCCGTGCGGTCATGCAAACCTTTTATAGCTGCAGCAGCTTCAGGACCTTCCTAGGGAACCAATGGAAGTTGCTGCAGTACCTGAGCAACTTAAGGACCTTCCTAGAGGACCAGTGATAGCTGCTGCAGTACCTGAGCATGTGACCCCTGACCGCCAATGAGAGGTCTTAAATGGGCATGCTCATTGTGTGCAAAGAAGGACTTAGTCCCAGAAAACCCTACTCGCCGCTGACCAGTGCAGGCTACAACAGCAGAGCCTGGAAAGACAGCAGTAACCCTTTGCACAGTATCAGACTGAGTGAGACAATGGGACCGACGTCTCCGCTGAGCAGGCTCCACTGCGGCTGATGTAGAATGGGAGACAGCAGCAGACATGGCTCGAGATTCCCCCTGTGCAGCGGCAGGAACTCGACTCCTAACACATCCACTCCTGGTTTTGGCTTACATATACTGAGGTAAAATACTGACCAAATAATGAACGTGTGAATGTGGCCTAAGAGCGGACATGTCTCCATGATTTTGCACAGAACACTTGGTCTGATGAAAAAATCTGACATGTAAACAGCCCTACACACTGTCATAGTTTAGAGTGTGATCCGTGAGAAAAGCAGATAGCACTTGTATGTAAAAAACTGACATGTGAATGAGCCCTTATAGTGCTTGCTAATGATAAAGTATATCCAATCATACAAACCTTTTACTTATCAGGAATACTTTTCTTTTTTTATATTTTTTTTCTGAGACTGCAATGGGTTCAGATGGATTACATGATGCATTCACATGTGATGATATGATAGCTTATATCCTTTTAATATATTGCAATCATCCATCATATTATATGGCACAATGTACTTACAATTGCTCACTTTGCCTTTCTACCCAGCTAATACTTCTCTTTTCCATTAGGAGATGAAAAGGGTATTATAAATGCAGGGACAAGAGGACTTCCTGTATCTACACAGAGCAGAGAAAAGAGAAGAATTTTCTGGGTAGAAAGGCAAAATGAGCAATTATAAGTACACATTGCTATATAATATGGTGATTGCAATATATTAAGAGGATAACAACTTTGATGGGAGTGCTTCTTTAATCAGCAGGCAGAGATAGATCTCAATTAATTGGGAGCTCGTTGAGGTTTCTTGACAAGCTCAAATGGTGGCTTGGTAATAGACGTTTACAGAAAGCTGACAGCTAACACTGCCTCCTGGGAGAATTCCAATACATACTCATTCAAAAGGGAAATTCCAAAGAGACAATATCTTTGCCTTGGAGACTCCAAACACAAAGTTATAAGCAGCCTGCAGCAAAGACGATGGATGGTCCATGCTGCTGTTCAGAAGCAGACTCCTGCACTATATTATTTT
The DNA here is from genome assembly GCF_032444005.1 of Ranitomeya imitator. Classification (NCBI taxonomy): domain Eukaryota; kingdom Metazoa; phylum Chordata; class Amphibia; order Anura; family Dendrobatidae; genus Ranitomeya; species Ranitomeya imitator. The sequence goes on along the minus strand of NC_091285.1, from coordinate 251,861,523 downwards.
TTTTTCATATAACTCGCAGTACACCTCAGTGTTTATGATTGTTGGTGCCATTACGGTACATTATGTTGTTTGAAAAATTAGCTCATAATTGTGACTTTCCGATAAGAGATTTCCACAACTTTCTTTTGCTTTTGTCAATGCTTTTAAACAATGTAAATAAGTGATTTTTGTAGTATATTATACGCATTTGATTTTTCAGATTAAAATGTAATAACAACCTGAAGCAGAAAGTCACCCTGAGCTTTGTTTGGAAATAAAACATGCAATTCCTCTAGAGATAACTCAGCTTGATGCTACAAAGAGGATAAGCCACAAAAAATGACATGAAAGTTATTTCACAATGCTTTAGGGGCTATGGTCAATCTTACTAATTTTTAATTTTTTTTTCCTTTTTAAAGTTCATCTGTTCTTCAGGCTACAGGGACATAGAAAGCTACTATTATAGATCGTCAAATAAAAATGCAATATAACTGACAGTTACCGTACATAAAATATGTGCTTTATAACATGAAGCAAATTACCCTCAGGTGAGTACATATTAAATTTAAGATTGGACTCAAATTTCCAGTTCCATTACACAATCCCCAAAGCCCATGAATGCCTGGCTAACGGAAGAATGGAAAAATGACAGATTCTCCTGACTATATTTCAAAGCATAGTTTATCTTCTTTAATACTTATGTATTACAGGACGAAAAACTAATATGCTATTTGTATTACACATTCAAAGGATGTAAATTCTAATTTATTAACTTTTAAATACCATGTATATGTGGAAGCAGGCACCAGAAAACAATATGTAACCAATAAAAATAATGATCATTTCATGGATCAGCCAAATGCTTACTGAAGATAAATCCAAGAAACCAAGAGAAAAAGAGGTATGCATACAACTACGCATCACCTTAACAAAATTATTTTTATTTTTTACTTAGATACAGCCAGAAAGGCAAAAGTATACGACAATGAAAATTATAAAAGCATTTAAAAAGCCAAAATGGCTAACGGAACCTGACCAAATGTGGTCCTCCCCAGTAGCATAAATAAAGGTGCACCATCAAGCTCAATAGCGAATATCAAGATTTGACGATGTGAGTACAGTCAATCAAAATATTTAGCCAATGCAAGTAAATACTCAAAGTCAATTCAAATTCAAAAGAACTAATCAATTGATAGTGTGCTGCCAGCTAAACTTAGTGAGTAAGGAGCGATCGGAGACAAATGATGAAAAGTTATGGCACCATGCAAGTAAACATGGGCGTTAGCCAGAAGAATTGCTCTGTTTAAAATAGCAGAGTCATTACCCAATGTGGGTCCAGATGATATGAGTTCAGAAAACGCTAGGCAGCCATGTAAACCTCCATAAATAAAGTGCTATGTGTACTCAGGGGAGCAGGGACAACACACATGTATCGACAGTGAACAGTGTCTTCCACAGGGGTGATGTTGTGTCTACGGTCAATACATGCCTCTTATATATATGTGTAATAAACAGTAAACAGTGATAATTACCAGTTGTAGAGGAAAGGCAGTGCTTCTATTACTGTCTCACGAGGCGCTTGGAAAATCAAGTACCTGGCGTTGCCAGTCTAAGGCTGCCGTCACACTAGCAGTATTTGGTCAGTATTTTACATCAGTATTTGTAAGCCAAAACCAGGAGTGGGTGATAAATGCAGAAGTGGTGATGTGTTTCTATTACATCTTTCCTCTAATTGTTCCACTCCTGGTTTTGGCTTACAAATACGGATGTAAAATACTGACCAGATACTGCTAGTGTGACGGCAGCCATAAGTCTGCGCAGGCACAGAGCGAATCAATCAAGCACCATCAGAGAGACCTCCTGCGCATGCGCCTAGTCTCCCATTATTAACAACGAAGAGAGTATTTTGTAGGTTTGAGGCCACCGGGCGGAGCTCATAGCAATCCAGAAGGGACTACCATAAAAGTTTGCTGGAGACCTATGGTTGTCTTGCCAACCCATCGGTGACCTGCGATTATGTGACAGGGTCACCGATAGTTGGGATTTCCAATGCTCTTACCAGAAGTGCACGTTAAATTCCACTGTCAGAGATTGTCAGTGGAATTTAACTAGTTAACAGCCATGGATGGATCGCGATTCCACCCGCAGCTGTTAGATGCACATGTCAGCTGTTCAAAACAGCTGACATTTGCTGGAAAAGATGTGGGATCAGAACCTGAGCCCACATCAAAGGGAGGGAGTCTGACATTGGCGTATTATTACATCCAATGTCGGAAAGGGATTAAGGGGTATTCTGGTCTACATAATTTATCACCTATCCACTATCAGCTTGGTGTGGGTGCTACTGCTGGGATCACTAGCAATTACAGAAAATGGGACATATGTACTCCAATAACATAGATCTCTGAGGATGCCATGGGAACAGTAAAAGATAAAAAAGTGCAAACTTTTGTAAATAAATATGATTATTGGTATTTAAGTTATCTGCATGTGATGCTAACCTTTTGAAGCAAAGCACCTCTAGAAATGTGTAAACTGATACAAAGATAATAGATAATAGTAAAACACTGTGAGTTTTTTATTTTCACCAGCTAATCACACCTGATCAGACTACTGAGCATAGTTTTCCTGTGGTTGAACAGCAAGAAACAAACCACATGAAAATGGTCACTTTTGGATGGATTACTTAGCCTTGACTGTTAAAGGGTGTTCCCATTTCCAACATCCTTTCCCAATATGTAGTATGTATAATGGAGGTATTTGCTAATATTATTATTATTACACCTACTACTGGCAACATCGTTAGCATCGGAAATGCTGCAGATTTTCCTAGCAAACAGAAAATCTAGAGCATATTCATCTGCTGCATATTCATTGTAAATTTCAACCCCTGCTAATTGGTGAAATCTGTGGCAAATCTATAGAGTTTCTGCAGCAGAATCCACAGCAAATACAGTGGGTACAGAAAGTATTCAGACCCCTTTACATTTTTCACTCTTTGCCTCTTTGCAGTCATTTGGTAAATTCAAAAAAGTTCATTTTTTCACATTACACTCTGCACCCCATCTTGACTGAAAAAACATTTGGGAAATTTATTGCAAAAGAAAAACTTAAATATCACATGGTCATAAGTATTCAGACCCTTTGCTCAGACACTCATATTTAAGTCACATGCTGTCCATTTCCTTGTGATCCTCCTTGAGATGGGTTCTACTCCTTCATTGGAGGCCAGCTGTGTTTAAAAAAAAATGATAGGACATGAGTTGGAAAGGCACACACCTGTCTATATAAGACCTCACAGCTCACAGTGCATGTCAGACCAAATGAGAATCATGAGGTCAAAGAAACTGGCCAAGGAGCTCAGAGAGAGAATTGTGGCAAGGCACAGATCTGGCCAAGGTTACAAAAGAATTTCTGCAGTACTCAAGGTTCCTAAGAGCACAGTGGCCTCCATAATCCTTAAATGGAAGAAGTTTGGGACCACCAGAAGTCGTCCTAGACCTGGCCGTCCAGCCAAACTGAGCAATCGTGGGAAAAGAACCTTGGTGAGAGAGCTAAAGAAGAACCCCAAGATCACTGTAGCTGAGCTCCAGAGATGCAGTAGGGAGATGGGAGAAAGTTCCACAAAGTCAACTATCACTACAGCATCCCACCAGTTGGGCCTTTATGGCAGAGTGGCCCAATGGAAGCTTCTCCTCTATACAAGACATATGAAAGCCCGCATAGAGTTTGCTTAAAAACACATGAAGGACTCCCAGACTATGAGATATAAGATTCTTTGGTCTGATGAGATGAAGATAGACCTTTTTGGTGATATTTCTAAGTGGTATGTATGGAGAAAACCAGGTACTGCTCATCACCTGGCCAATACAATCCCAACAGTGGAACATGGTGGTGGCAGCATCATGCTATGGGGGTGTTTTTCAGCTGCAGGGACAGGGTGACTGGTTGTCATTAAATGAAACATGAATGCAGCCAAGTACAGAGATATCCTGGACGAAAACCTCTTCCAGAGTGCTCTGGACCTTAGACTTGTCCGAAGGTTCACCTTCCAGCAAGACAATGACCCTAAGCACACAGCTAAAATTACAAAGGAGTGGCTTCAGAACAACTCTGTGACCATTCTTGACTGGCCCAGCCAGAACCCTGACCTAAACCCAATTGAACAAAACCAAAGAAATGCAGGGTGTCTGTTTGGGACCCTGTGACACTCTGCCACTATTCACACTAGGTAGGTTATAACATTAGAGAGTGTAGTTACTGTCCCACTTGGGTACACCTTGTTGCGGTGGCTTTTTTTAAAATCAAAAACAGTGTTTACTGAGTACCCTATGTTAATTATTTAGTATACTTGCTTTTTTACTTATTTATTTTCATTAGGGTATATGCACATATTGTCTTTTCTTTGGTTTTATTTGTTTCCATGGCCAGTGTGAACATGCTTTTTCATCATGCATGTTTTAAGTAATATTCCGGCTCAGTTTTACCCAATGTTTATCTACATAATTTAATGTGGAATTTACTGCTATGTATTTACTGCAAACATTTGGTAGCAGATTTATTCTTGAGAAAATACAGTACCATGAGAAGCAGAACCAGGAATTATAACTATTTGGTTATTTGTGTTATCTACAGAAAAAAATGAAAAGAAAACAGTCTCATCCTATTCATCCTATTTACATATTGCTTGGTCTGTGTCATGCAGTACAAAATAATGAAAAGCTTCCCTTAGGTTTGTGAACCCAGAATCCAATCTACTCTGAACGCGTCATCACCAGGAGTTCATTTCTTAAATGACATTTATACTTTTCACATCATTTACAACAAATATATTAAGAGAGTTACCATAAGCTTTATGGGTGTTACTGAGAGAAACGTATTATATGTACCTCAAACAGGTCTTTAATAAACTGTGGGGGCAATTCATTAAGGTGTTTATGCCAGAAATCGAGCATAAGCACCTTAAGGGTATGTGCACACGTTGCAGATTTGGGTGCAGAATTTTCTGCACAAAATCTGCATCTCCTGGCAGAAAACGCAGCTGTGTTTTTCATGCGTTTTGATGCGTTTTTTTGCGCGTTTTTGATGCTTTTTTTATGCATTATTGAAAGCTAAACAAAGATGTATTATTGAACAAAAAAAAACATTTGTGATGCCATTTATTGTCCAATGTCCTCTTTAACATTTGTCCAACCCACACTCCATTCACACAGATAGACAGATAAATAGACAGACAGACAGATAGATAGATAGATAGATAGATAGATAGATAGATAGATAGATAGATAGATAGATAGATAGATAATAGATATAAATATAGATATATAGATAGATAGAAGGAATGAGATGGATAGATAGATCTAGAGATAGATATATACATAGGTCGATAGATATTATCTATCTATAGATCTATCTATCATCTATCTATCTATCTGTCTGTCTCTCTGTCTGTCTCATTCCTTCTATCTATTCTATCATCTGTCTATCTACTGTATCTCTCTCATTCCTTCTATCTATCTATCTATCTATCTATCTATCTATCTATCTATCTATCTATCATATCTATCATTTATCTATCTCATTCTTTAGATAGATAGATAGATAGATAGATAGATAGATAGATAGATAGATAGATAGATAGATAGAAGGAATGGGAAAGATAGATAGATAGATAGATAGATAGATAGATAGATAGATAGATAGATATGGGATAGATAGAAGGAATGAGATACTGTAGATATGTCTATTCATATATCTATTGTAGTATAGTGACCTATGCTATAGGTATGGGGCGCTGTATGGGCTTCCCAGAGTGCGCATGGAGGCATATGGTTGCCATAGGAATGGATGGCAATCACAGATATAACTGTGCTGATGAGTCAAAGTCTGGCATTAGTGTGAATGGCCGATATGTGGGTCGCAGAGGAGGACACTCTGCACTGTCAGCCTGAAGTAAGGATGTTCTGGGTCCTGTTGTCCTACAAGTGAAGTGTGTTGTTTAGCTACGGAGGCTCAGACTGGATATGCTGAAAAAGGTTTTGAACCAATTTATTATAACAAAAAAAGAAGAAATAGCCATAGAAAAAGTAGGAATTAATGTGTTCAAGTCAGACCAAACCCAACGTTTCGACCCACCAGGGTCTTTTTCATAGGGTTACTGGGGAGATAGAAAAACAGTGTAAACAAACAATAGTGGTATGGCAATAAATACAGTGAAGAGGAGTCAAACAACCTGTATGAACATAAAATCACCGAACTATATATACAAATGGAAAACATAAAGACATAGAACCAGAATATACATATTAGATACAATAAAGGCAATAGAGGATATTACTATTAAGGTTCAAACTAGTAAATTTAGTGGAGTATCTCTAGGAGGAAGGTAGTGGGAATTAAAAAGGGGGGAGGGAAAAGAAGGGGGGGAAGGGGAGAAGGAAGAAAGGAAATATGAGAGCGATAGTTGTAAAACGGGATGATTACCTTGGCTTTCCGGAGGTATGCGCACATATGGCAAAGAAAGGCAGGAGGGCAAATTTTGTAGTACAAGTCCTGTCACTATGATAAACAAGGTAGTGTTATGAGATTGTATATGCCTAGCGGTCCCAAATGTAGAGAGCTAAAGGAAAGAATCGAAGGTAGAGAAGAATGTACCCAAGAAAGTTATAATATGTATGTCATAGTTTGTAGTGTACCATATGTAGATATACCTGAAATGTCCTAGGGGGGCGCTCCAGTGTCGAGGTGATCGACTGCTAGATACTGGAATAGGCTGTAGGCCGATTGTGTGCCCCAAATAGTACAGTTTAGTACACAGTAGTCCTGAAATATGAGGAGGCTATATAAGGTTAGCGGAAAGGATGGACATATGGATAATGCAATAGGTAGTAGAGGTACCTTAGGTGTCCTGGTGCAGTGATACCGGGTATGGTCCAATAGGGTATACGGGAGGAGGCAATTCCACATGCCCTAGGGGAAGTAGCCGGACTAAGCGTACTAGAATGATAAGGGGAACTAGTAAGAGTGGTATGTACACAAAGAGTAGGATACTACTAGTAACAGACAGTGCATCACATACGATACCTGCATTGTCCTGAAAAGGCTGCGTAAAGTTGCCCACTAGAATGACAGGGGATAATGGACAGGTGGGTCCAGAGGCTCCTGCTGGCCCTGGGGTAGTAGACCTAAGGATAAGGTCATAAATGATGAGGGTACAGTGGGGTAAAAATAAAATGAAAGACCAATGGTGGTGCAGCGCAAAGGGACAGCTAAAATACCTGTAAGGTCCTGAGTTTCTCGCGGGGTAGAGTGGTGGAGCGGCACTCCCGTGCCTTGCTCTAAGCCGTATGCTGGAAGGGAGCTAATGGGAGCTATAAATAGTACCGGCGGTCCGATAAACCGGAAGTGCGGCCGCCGGACCGGAAGTGACGTATCGTCACTATGTACAGGCTAAGCGCCTGCGCAGTGGGCGCTAATAGTAGCGCTCCTAGGCGGGCAGGGGGGTAATAGGATGAGACGATGTATGGGCGCCTGCGCAGAGAGCACAGGTGGATGAGTGCGGCGCCATACTGAGTGAGCGTGGGCGCCTGCGCAGTAAGCACTAGTGTAAAAGCGGCGTCATATTATGCGAGCGCTGCCGCATGCGCAATGGGCACAAATGGGCATAAATGTGGAGTCAGCTATGTAAAGTACAGGGGAGGGTGTAGAACAGCCTATTATATGTGGGCAAGATTAGCAGGACAGGGTGATGGAATGGTGACGCTGTGTGGGGGCACTGAAGGTCCATAAATGTATGGGGATGGGACAAGCTAGGAATGGGGCAGAGGAATGGAGCTAAAAAAATATATAGAAGGGGCAGAGGCCAAGGGGGCAGTAAGGCCAGAAAACTATAGGGTTAAAGTTAAACATCTATGCGGGAGGCGATGGAATAAATGATAAAAGGAAAAGGACTCACCTAATGGAATGTAGATTCAACATGTCTAGAAAGAAAACCAAGAGGATTAAGGAAGTATTACAATAACCAGTTAATCTCCCTATTCAGACCCTTGGGGGTTAATGTCTCTAGCTTGTGGATCCAGTAAGTTTCCCTGAGTTTAAGTAATCTGACATGATCTCCACCTCTCCTGGGTCTGGGAACCTGTTCAATAATCTGATATTTTAATTGCGCTATCGTGTGTCTAAATTTAATAAAATGATCCGGGATGGGCAGCCACGTTTTCCCACAACGTATGGTAGATTTGTGGCTGGCTATTCTGTCCTTGGCATGTTGTGTTGTCTCACCCACATAAAGTAAGCCACAGGGGCATTTTATTACGTAAATGACGAAGTTAGAGTTACAGGTGAAATACCCGTGTATGGGATATGATTTACCTGTTCTGGGGTGAGTAATGTTGTCGGACTTGATAATATTAGAGCAGGATGCACAATTGAGGCAAGGAAATGTACCGTGACGACGTGTCGAGAGAGTACTCTGACTGGTAGTAGGATGAGTGCTGCCAATGTCAGCCCGGACTAGCCGGTCCCTGATGTTGGGTGCCCGCCTGTTACACATGAGAGCTGGACGGGAGAAGCTGTCAATGTTAGGGTATGCTCTAGCCAATAAAGGCCAGTGTCTCTTGATTACTGCTTCGACCTTTGGCATGAAAGGGTGGTAGGTATGGACAAACGGCACTCTATCCGTATTGGTTTGCCTAAGGGGTGGTGGTTGGGGATGGAGTGCCCGCAGTCTTTCCTGGTCCAGTAGGCGTTGAGGGTAACTCCTTTCTCTGAACTTGTCTGACATACTCGTAAGACGTGTAGGGAGGACCTCGGGGTCAGAGACAATTTTGGATACTCTCGTGAATTGTGAACGGGGGAGGCTATCACGTGTTGCCCTTGGATGGCTGCTAGAGTAGTGTAGCAGGCTGTTGCAATCGGTAGGCTTGGAGTATAGATCAGTTGAAAGGTGACCCTGGTTGTTTTTGCATACGAGAGTGTCCAGAAAGGAAATTTGTTTAGAGTCATAGTGCATGGTAAACTCTAGTTCCGGGTAGATCCCATTCAGAGACTCATGGAATGTAACCAATGTTTCTACAGGGCCTGTCCATACGAAAAAAATATCGTCTATATAACGATGGTAGCACTGTACGTGTTGTTTGAATCTATCGTCTGTGTACACGAAATTAAGTTCAAATGTGTTCATGTATGCATTAGCATATGCGGGCGCGACATTTGATCCCATGGCGGTCCCCTGTTGTTGAATGTAATAAGTGTCCTCATACAGAAAAAAGTTGTCATAAAGGACGAGCCTTAATAAGTCCAGACAAAATTGTATCGAGCCATTAGATAAAGTGGATGACTCTAGCAAAGATTTGGCTGCTGTGATGCCTTTTTCGTGGGAGATGGAAGTGTAAAGACTATTGACATCCATTGTAACCAGGAGACTGTCAGGTGGTATGGTATCAAGCTGTCTGAGAATACTGAGAAAGTGGCCAGTATCCAATAGGAATGACCTTGTGGTTTTAACAAGAGGTGTCAGAATCTTTTCCAAAAAGACCGAAAGTGGTGAGAGTATAGAGTCAGTGGACGCTACAATAGGGCGGCCCGGGGGGTTGGTTAATGATTTATGGATCTTGGGGAGTATGTAAAAAACTGGGGTTATCGGATGGGGGTTGGAAAGAAATTTAACTGTCTGTTAATCAATAGTGCCGTTGTCCACATAGGTATTAAGTAAAGACTGGATTTTTTTACGAATTTCAAAGGTGGGGTCCCTCGGAATAACCATATATGTGTTAGAATCCGCTAATTGGCGTAGTATTTCCCTTGAGTATAGAGAGCAGTCCATAACAACCGTGGCCCCACCTTTGTCTGCCGGTTTAATGACAATGGTTTTATTGTTATGGAGGGATGTGAGTGCTTGTTTTTCAGACAGAGTAAGGTTAGTACGTGTCGGAAAAAAGCCTAGCCGGTGCTGATGTGACAGATCCTTAATTTCTCTATCAACAAAAGAAATAAACGTTTCAGTGGCGTGTGACGATTGAGGTGGGTTGAAGGAACTGGGGTTCCTCAGTCCCAGTGATGAGAGGGGAATCTCCGCAACAGAGACGTCCCCTAGGGGAGACACTCTGTTCTCGGAGTTCCCCATCAGAGTCCCAAAATGAGTCTTGAGCCTCACCAGGTGGTAGAATCGTTGCAGGTCCCTCTCCAGCTGGAAACTGTCCCAGTTGGTAGTGGGACAAAAGGAGAGTCCTTTTTGTAGTAGGTTCAGTTCTGCAGGGGAGAGCGTATACCCCGAGATATAGATCACTAGGTTAGGTGTCTTACCTGTGAACGGGTTGTCATTCTTTCTTGATCTTCTTGTCGGTTGGTACGCTGATGACCTCCCCTGCGGCCTTTTGCTAAAAAACGAGGTCTGTTGGAGCCTGTGGAGGAGTCGCTCTCTGTGCTGAATGAGCCGGCCTTGCGCTGGTATGGACGGCGCCAGGGATTGTTTCCTGCAGTATCGCTCCATTTATAGACTCTGATATGAGTATATTCGTCGTTATCACGTTGAAACTTCTGACGTTTTCTTTCTTGTAGAAATTTCTGATGATCCGCAAGGCTTTTATCCGTTTTCTCTTTGAGGTTGGTCCAGTCAGAAGATGCTAGGGTTGACAACAGTTGAGTTTCAATAGCCTTAATACTGTCCTTGGACTCCGCGATGGCCTTTTGGAGAAATTCGATAGTTAAAATGATAATGTCCAGTGAACACTTGTTCAAAATTTTCTTATACTTATCACAGAAGTCAGGATTGTCAGAAAAAAGAGTAGGGCGTAGATTGCATCTAAGGCCCCTGGGAATTTTGCCCTGTTTGTGATATTCCGCCAGCGTTATACAGTGTAAATCATAGGAAAGTAGCTTCTTTCGCTCCTTTTCATAGTCCCTTGTCCGTAGTTCGTGGAGGGGAGTTTTAAGGAACTCACTTGAGTTCGTAACCTGGGAAAGAATACTCGAATTATTACTCTTGATCTGAGTGCATACCATTATTCTCCTTATATGATTTTTTTCTTGGTATAGCACCGATCCACCAGATGTCGTCAGAAACCTTCGCATACGACACTGCAACCAGCTCGAGTATTCTTTCCCAGGTTACGAACTCAAGTGAGTTCCTTAAAACTCCCCTCCACGAACTACGGACAAGGGACTATGAAAAGGAGCGAAGGAAGCTACTTTCCTATGATTTACACTGTATAACGCTGGCGGAATGTCACAAACAGGGCAAAATTCCCAGGGGCCTTAGATGCAATCTACGCCCTACTCTTTTTTCTGACAATCCTGACTTCTGTGATAAGTATAAGAAAATTTTGAACAAGTGTTCACTGGACATTATCATTTTAACTATCGAATTTCTCCAAAAGGCCATCGCGGAGTCCAAGGACAGTATTAAGGCTATTGAAACCCAACTGTTGTCAACCCTAGCATCTTCTGACTGGACCAACCTCGAAGAGAAAACGGATAAAAGCCTTGCGGATCATCAGAAATTTCTACAAGAAAGAAAACGTCAGAAGTTTCAACGTGATAACGACGACTATACTCATAACAGAGTCTATAAATGGAGCGATACTGCAGGAAACAATCCCTGGCGCCGTCCATACCAGCGCAAGGCCGGCTCATTCAGCACAGAGAGCGACTCCTCCACAGGCTCCAACAGACCTCGTTTTTTAGCAAAAGGCCACAGGGGAGGTCATCAGCGTACCGACCGACAAGAAGATCAAGAAAGAATGACAACCCGTTCACAGGTAAGACACCTAACCTAGTGATCAATATCTCGGGGTATATGCTCTCCCATGCGGAACTGAACCTACTACAGCTTCTCCCGTCCAGCTCTCATGTGTAACAGGCGGGCACCCAACATCAGGGACCGGCTAGTCCGGGCTGACATTGGCAGCACTCATCCTACTACCAGTCAGAGTACTCTCTCGACACGTCGTCACGGTACATTTCCTTGCCTCAATTGTGCATCCTGCTCTAATATTATGAAATCCGACATTACTCACCCCAGAACAGGTAAATCATATCCCATACACGGGTATTTCACCTGTAACTCTAACTTCGTCATTTACGTAATAAAATGCCCCTGTGGCTTACTTTATGTGGGTGAGACAACACAACATGCCAAGGACAGAATAGCCAGCCACAAATCTACCATACGTTGTGGGAAAACGTGGCTGCCCATCCCGGATCATTTTATTAAATTTAGACACACGATAGCGCAATTAAAATATCAGATTATTGAACAGGTTCCCAGACCCAGGAGAGGTGGAGATCACGTCAGATTACTTAAACTCAGGGAAACGTACTGGATCCACAAGCTAGAGACATTAACCCCCAAGGGTCTGAATAGGGAGATTAACTGGTTATTGTAATGCTTCCTTAATCCTCTTGGTTTTCTTTCTAGACACGTTGAATCTACATTCCATTAGGTGAGTCCTTTTCTTTTCATCATTTATTCCATCGCCTCCCGCATAGATGTTTAACTTTAACCCTATAGTTTTCTGGCCTTACTGCCCCCTTGGCCTCTGCCCCTTCTATATATTTTTTTAGCTCCATTCCTCTGCCCCATTCCTAGCTTGTCCCATCCCCATACATTTATGGACCTTCAGTGCCCCCACACAGCGTCACCATTCCATCACCCTGTCCTGCTAATCTTGCCCGCATATAATAGGCTGTTCTACACCCTCCCCTGTACTTTACATAGCTGACTCCACATTTATGCCCATTTGTGCCCATTGCGCATGCGGCAGCGCTCGCATAATATGACGCCGCTTTTACACTAGTGCTTACTGCGCAGGCGCCCACGCTCACTCAGTATGGCGCCGCACTCATCCACCTGTGCTCTCTGCGCAGGCGCCCATACATCGTCTCATCCTATTACCCCCCTGCCCGCCTAGGAGCGCTACTATTAGCGCCCACTGCGCAGGCGCTTAGCCTGTACATAGTGACGATACGTCACTTCCGGTCCGGCGGCCGCACTTCTGGTTTATCGGACCGCCGGTACTATTTATAGCTCCCATTAGCTCCCTTCCAGCATACGGCTTAGAGCAAGGCACGGGAGTGCCGTCCACCACTCTACCCCGCGAGAAACTCAGGACCTTACAGGTATTTTAGCTGTCCCTTTGCGCTGCACCACCATTGGTCTTTCATTTTATTTTTACCCCACTGTACCCTCATCATTTATGACCTTATCCTTAGGTCTACTACCCCAGGGCCAGCAGGAGCCTCTGGACCCACCTGTCCATTATCCCCTGTCATTCTAGTGGGCAACTTTACGCAGCCTTTTCAGGACAATGCAGGTATCGTATGTGGCGCACTGTCTGTTACTAGTAGTATCCTACTCTTTGTGTACATACCACTCTTACTAGTTCCCCTTATCATTCTAGTACGCTTAGTCCGGCTACTTCCCCTAGGGCATGTGGAATTGCCTCCTCCCGTATACCCTATTGGACCATACCCGGTATCGCTGCACCAGGACACCTTAGGTACCTCTACTACCTATTGCATTATCCATATGTCCATCCTTTCCGCTAACCTTATATAGCCTCCTCATATTTCAGGACTACTGTGTACTAAACTGTACTATTTGGGGCACACAATCGGCCTACAGCCTATTCCAGTATCTAGCAGTCGATCACCTCGACACTGGAGCGCCCCCCTAGGACATTTCAGGTATATCTACATATGGTACACTACAAACTATGACATACATATTATAACTTTCTTGGGTACATTCGTCTCTACCTTCGATTCTTTCCTTTAGCTCTCTACATTTGGGACCGCTAGGCATATACAATCTCATAACACTACCTTGTTTATCATAGTGACAGGACTTGTACTACAAAATTTGCCCTCCTGCCTTTCTTTGCCATATGTGCGCATGCCTCCGGAAAGCCAAGGTAATCATCCCGTTTTACAACTATCGCTCTCATATTTCCTTTCTTCCTTCTCCCCTTCCCCCCCTTCTTTTCCCTCCCCCCTTTTTAATTCCCACTACCTTCCTCCTAGAGATACTCCACTAAATTTACTAGTTTGAACCTTAATAGTAATATCCTCTATTGCCTTTATTGTATCTAATATGTATATTCTGGTTCTATGTCTTTATATTTTCCATTTGTATATATAGTTCGGTGATTTTATGTTTATACAGGTTATTTGACTCCTCTTTACTGTATTTATTGCCATACCACTATTGTTTGTTTACACTGTTTTTCTATCTCCCCAGTAACCCTATGAAAAAGACCCTGGTGGGTCGAAACGTTGGGTTTGGTCTGACTTGAACACATTAGTTCCTACTTTTTCTATGGCTATTTCTTCTTTTTTTGTTATAATAAATTGGTTCAAAACCTTTTTCAGCATATCCAGTCTGAGTGTGCGGTAATTTTTGATATATGACTGTTTGGGCCTCCTGGTCTGTCTTACCAGCACCTCGAATTATTACTCTTGATCTGAATGCATACCATTATTCTCCTTATAGCTGCGGAGGCTGGCAGGGCTAGTTCTGAGAGATGGGAGGGTTAAACTAGCCACACACACACGCCCATCTAGGGGAGTGGTTACAACTATATAATGTGACTGTGGTTTGGTCACATGGGGTCTGAGTGTGGACCTGAATGGTCTGTGCTGGAAGGTCTTGGAGAGCCCCATGTGTTGGGATGTTCTCTCTCTGAAGAGCACATAGCGGGGGGCTATGGACCTTGCACAGACCAGACTATGGAACGGATGGAGATCCGTGTTGTACTGACCGGGGCCAGAGTGAGAATGTCTGTGGGATGCCTCCAGTGAAGAGAGGTATCCGAGAACCTGTGCGGCACCAACAGGTAATGGACGGAGATCCGTGTTGCACTGACCAGGGTCAGAGTGAAAGGAAGAGTGAGACATTGTGTCTGGGGCACCTCTGAGGCCAAGAGTTGTCCAGGAACCCGTGTAGGTTGCCAACGGGTAACGGTCTGAACGCTGTGTGTTATGCTGATTGGACGAGAAGAAAGGGAGAGTGCAGGGGATGTGTATACAGGGGTAGCTGTGGACTGCCCTTGTAAGGGCAGGAGCTTTGGGGATAGCTTACTGTTAGCCTCATAGGGATTGACATAGGGATTGTCATCTCTTCTTTACCTGGTTGTTCATCGGACAAAGGAACATCTGGTGCTCCTATACCTGCCTGATGGAATTGGTGAGACCGTTCCTTTTATTTTGTTTAAAGATTACAATAAGCATCTCTTACAGTACATGCTAAGCAATTGTTTATTGTCTATATATGCGCCTGAGTTTATAGGGATTGTTGCTGTCTCTCATATATCTGGGTACAGCCTCTTTGAACCCTGTCTCAGAAATAGTAGTTCCGAAATTACGGTCGGAAATTTATTTATCCTGTCTTGGGCTCATTTGTCTCTTAAATCCATTATACATGGTTGAGACTTGGCCCTTTTGTTTTTTATATTCACTTGGGTGACCTGGTTTTAATGACTTTAGTGTATTAAAAGTTATGTTTTATTTTCCACTTTTTTGCTTTGTTATGTGTTATGCTGATCCGGATCAGTGAGGTACTGTGATAAAGCTGAATATGTACAGACGGTGTTCATGCTGTTGTCAAGTTCCTGAAGATGTTGTTTATGTGGATGTGAAATAAACCGAAGAGACTGTGTTTTGTAAGAAAACCGAGCCTGTATGCGTTATTCCCGTGCCAAGCGAGTGTCCCCCAAGACCCAAAGTAAGGGAAACGCTACACTATCTATAGATATATCTATGGATAGATGTAGATAGATATATAGATACTGTAGATATATCTATGTATCCATCCATATATCTATCTAACTATCCATATATCTATTTACATCTATCCATAGATATATTTATAGATAGATATATGAATAGTTATATCTATCTCATTCCTTCTATCTATCCCATATCTATCCCATTCCTTCTATCTATCTATCTATCTATCTATCTATCTATCTATCTATCTATCTATCTATCTATCTATCTATCTATCTATCTAAGGAATGAGATGGATAGATAAATAGATCTTCATATAGCTAGATCTATAGATACATCGATCTATCTATTCAAATATCTATCTATAGATATATGTATGAATAGATATAGCTATGGATAGATATAGATAGATATATGAATACTTATATAGATATATGGACAGATATATCTATATATCTCTAGATATATCTAGGAATCCAAAAAACGGAGGCAGCACACCATTTGTAGCGGAAAAAGCAGGAGCTACTTTTATTAGCCCATCTCAGCAAAACGTTTTGGTTCTAGTGGATGTGAACCTTTTTCAAGCTAGAACCGAAATGTTGCGCCGAGATGGGCTAAAAAAAGTAGCTCCTGCTTTTTCCACCACAAATGGTGTGCTACGCAGACAGCTGCGGGCTGATATTCATAGCCTAGAGAGGGCCATGGATATTTGCCCCTCCAGCTACAAATACCAGCCCTCAGCCGCCCCACAAAAGGCGCATCTGTAAGATGCGCCAATTCCGACACTTAGCCCCTCTCTTCCCACTCCCCTGTAGCAGTGGGATATGGGGTAATAAGGGGTTAATGTCACCTTGTAAGGTGACATTAAGCCCGGTTAATAATGGAAAGGTGTCAATAAGATGCCTATCCAGTATTAATCCTATAGTAGTGAAAGAGTTAAAAAAAATTAAGACACAGCCAGAAAAATGTATTTTAATATGATGAGCGAATATACTTGTTACTCGAGATTTCTCGAGCATGCTCGGGGGTCCTCCGAGTATTTTTTAGTGCTCGGAGATTTAGTTTTTCTTGCCGCAGCTAAATGATTTCCATCTGTTAGCCAGCATAAGTACATGTGGGGGTTGCCTGGTTGCTAGGGAATCCCCACATGTACTTATGCTGGCTAACAGATGTAAATCATTCAGTTGCGGCAAGAAAAACTAAATCTCCGAGAACTAAAAAATACTCGGAGGACCCCCGAGCATGTTCGAGGAATCTCGAGTAATGAGTATATTCGCTCATCACTAATTTTAATATTCTTAATTTCACCATACTTACCATACTCGATCGCCTGCAAAAAATTAAAAATAATAAACCAACCGTATACTTACTTTCCGCCGTAGTCAAATTAATAGCAAGTATCCCACAAAGAATTCCTCACACAGGACAGGAACAATGGCTCCTGCAGGACAATGGCTCCTGCAGTGCCTCACTGAAGAGGTTACCTGAGTTCATTGGTCTCACTTTATAGCAAAGTTGCGTGGGAATTTTCCCACACAGCAGTGCCACAAGTGAGAGTAGGAACTATTTCTCACAGTGGCTGAGGAATACGGTGCGGAAGTTCTGTCATTGTATTCCCAGAGCCCCTGGGGAGCGTTCGCATCAGCTGATGAGGCAGCTCTCCACGGGAGATCATCATGGGACACTCGTATTAATTGGATATCTGTGGATCAGGGAGTATATTGTTTGTTTATTATTTTAAGATTTTTTACAGTTGAGCAATGGCTTCGGGGATCAAGGTGATGGTGAGTATGTGCTCTATGTTGTATGTATTGTATGTGTTGTATATATGTACTGTATGTCTATATGTATATTTAGTATCGCCGCGTCCGTAAAGGCCCGACCTATAAAACTGGCCCACTAGTTAACCCCTTCAGTAAACACCGTAAGAAAAAAAAAACCAACGCTTTATTATCATACCGCCGAACAAAAAGTGGAATAACACGCAATTAAAAAAACAGATATAAATAACCATGGTACCGCTGAAAAGGTCATCTTGTCCCGCAAAAAAAGAGCCACCATACAGCATCATCAGCAAAAAAATAAAAAAGTTATAGTCCTGAGAATAAAGCGATGCAAAAATAATTATTTTTTCTATAAAATAGTTTTTATCGTATAAAAGCGCCAAAACATAAAAAAAGATATAAATGAGGTGTCGCTGTAATCGTACTGACCCGAAAAATAAAACTGCTTTATCAATTTTACCAAACGCGGAACGGTATAAACGCCTCCCCCAAAAGAAATTCATGAATAGCTGGTTTTTGGTCATTCTGCCTCACAAAAATCGGAATAAAAAGCGATCAAAAAATGTCACATGCCTGAAAATGTTACCAATAAAAACGTCAACTTGTCCCGCAAAAAACAAGACCTCACATGACTCTGTGGACCAAAATGTGGAAAAATTATAGCTCTCAAAATGTGGTAACGCAAAAAATATTTTTTGCAATAAAAAGCGTCTTTCAGTGTGTGACAGCTGCCAATCATAAAAATTCGCTGAAAAACCCACTATAAAAGTAAATCAAACCCCCCTTCATCACCCCCTTAGTTAGGGAAAAATTAAAAAAAATGTATTTATTTCCATTTTCCCATTAGGGCTAGGGTTAGGGCTAGGGTTAGGGCTAGGGTTAGGGTTAGGGTTAGGGCTAGGGTTAGGGCTAGGGTTAGGGCTAGGGTTAGGGCTAGGGTTAGGGTTAGGGCCAGGGTTAGGGCTAGGGTTAGGGCTAGGACTAGGGTTAGGGCTAGGGTTAGGGCTAGGATTAGGGTTAGGGTTAGGGCTAGGGTTAGGGCTAGGGTTAGGGCTAGGGTTAGGGTTAGGGTTAGGGCTAGGGTTAGGGCTAGGGTTAGGGTTAGGGCTAGGGTTA
Organism: Ranitomeya imitator; assembly: GCF_032444005.1. Taxonomy (NCBI): domain Eukaryota; kingdom Metazoa; phylum Chordata; class Amphibia; order Anura; family Dendrobatidae; genus Ranitomeya; species Ranitomeya imitator. Next base: position 251,842,921 of record NC_091285.1, on the reverse strand, counting down.
GGGCTAGGGTTAGGGTTAGGGCTACAGTTTGGGTTGGGGCTAAAGTTAGGGTTAGGGTTGGGGCTAAAGTTTCAGTTAGGGTTTAGATTACATTTACAGTTGGGAATAGGGTTGGGATTAGGGTTAGGGGTGTGTCAGGGTTAGAGGTGTGGTTAGGGTTACTGTTGGGATTAGGGTTAGGGGTGTGTTTGGATTAGGGTTTCAGTAATAATTGGGGGGTTTCCACTGTTTAGGCACATCAGGGGCTCTCCAAACGCGACATGGCTTCCGATCTCATTTCCAGCCAATTCTGCGTTGAAAAAGTAAAACAGTGCTTCTTCCCTTCCGAGCTCTTCCGTGTGCCCAAACAGGGGTTTACCCCAACATATGGGGTATCAGCGTACTCAGGACAAATAGAACAACAACTTTTGGGGTCCAATTTCTCCTGTTACCCTTGGGAAAATGCAAAACTGGGAGCTAAAAAACAATTTTTGTGGGAAAAAAAAAGATTTTTTATTTTCACGGCTCTGCGTTATAAACTGTAGTGAAACACTTGGGGGTTCAAAGTTCTCACAACACATCTAGATAAGTTCCCTGGGGGATCTAGTTTCCAATATGGGGTCACTTGTGGGGGTTTTCTACAGTTTAGGTACATTAGGGGTTCTGCAAATGCAATGTGACGCCTGCAGACCATTCCATCTAAGTCTGCATTCCAAATGGCACTCTTTCCCTTCCGAGCCCTCCCATGCGCCCAAACGGTAGTTCCCCCCAACATATGGGGTATCAGCGTACTCAGGACAAATTGGACAACAACTTTTGGGGTCGAATTTCTCCTCTTACCCTCGGGAAAATACAAAACTGGGGGCTAAAAAATAATTTTTGGGGGAAAGATTTTTTTTTAAATTTTCACGGCTCTGCGTTACAAACTGTAGGGAACACTTGGGGGTTCAAAGCTCTCACAACACATCTAGATGAGTTCCTTAGGGGGTCTAGTTTCCAAAATGGTGTCACTTGTGGGAGGTTTCTACTGTTTTGGTACATTAGGGGCTCTGCAAATGCAATGTGACACCTGCAGACCATTCCATCTAAGTCTGCATTCAAATGGCACTCCTTCCCTTCCGAGCCCTCCCATGCGCCCAAACAGTGGTTCCCCCCACATATGGTGTATCATCGTGCTCAGGACACATTGGGCAACAAATTTTGGGGTCCAATTTCTCCTGTTACCCTCGGGAAAATACAAAACTGGGGGCTAAAAAAATAATTTTTGTGGGAAAAAAATTTTGTTTTATTTTTACGGCTCTGCATTATAAACTTCTGTGAAGCACTTGGTGGGTCAAAGTGCTCACCACACCTCTAGATAAGTTCCTTAGGGGGTCTACTTTCCAAAATGGTGTCACTTGTGGGGGGTTTCAATGTTTAGGCACATCAGTGGCTCTCCAAACGCAACATGGCGTCCCATCTCAATTCCTGTCAATTTTGCATTGAAAAGTCAAACGGCGCTCCTTCCTTTCCGAGCTCTCCCATCCGCCCAAACAGTGGTTTACCCCCACATATGGGGTATCAGCGTACTCAGGACAAATTGTACAACAACTTTTGGGGTCCAATTTCTTCTCTTACCCTTGGGAAAATACAAAATTGGGGGCAAAAAGATAATTTTTGTGAAAAAATATGATTTTTTATTTTTACGGTTCTGCATTATAAACTTCTGTGAAGCACTTGGTGGGTCAAAGTGCTCACCACACCTCTAGATAAGTTACTTAGGGGATCTACTTTCCAAAATGGTGTCACTTGTGGGGGGTTTCAATGTTTAGGCACATCAGTGGCTCTCCAAACGCAACATGGCGTCCCATCTCAATTCCTGTCAATTTTGCATTTAAAAGTCAAACGGCGCTCCTTCCCTTCCGAGCTCTCCCATCCGCCCAAACAGTGGTTTACCCCCACCTATGGGGTATCAGCGTACTCAGGACAAATTGTACAACAACTTTTGGGGTCCAATTTCTTCTCTTACCCTTGGGAAAATAAAAAATTGGGGGCAAAAAGATAATTTTTGTGAAAAAATATGATTTTTTATTTTTACGGTTCTACATTATAAACTTCTGTGAAGCACTTGGTGGGTCAAAGTGCTCACCACACCTCTAGATAAGTTTCTTAGGGGGTCTACTTTCCAAAATGGTGTCACTTGTGGGGGGTTTCAATGTTTAGGCACATCAGGGGCTCTCCAAACGAAACATGGCGTCCCATCTCAATTCCAGTCAATTTTGCATTGAAAAGTCAAATGGAGCTCCTTCGCTTCCGAGCTCTGCAATGCGCCCAAACAGTGGTTTACCCCCACATGTGGGGTATTGGCGTACTCAGCACAAATTGTACAACAATGTTTGTGGTCCATTTTCTCCTGTTACCCTTGGTAAAATAAAACAAATTGGAGCTGAATTAAATTTTTTGTGAAAAAAAGTTAAATGTTCATTTTTATTTAAACATTCAAAAAATTCCTGTGAAGCACCAGAAGGGTTAATAAACTTCTTGAATATGGTTTTGAGCACCTTGAGGGGTGCAGTTTTTAGAATGGTGTCACGCTTGGGTATTTTCTATCATATAGACCCCTAAAAATGACTTCAAATGAGATGTGGTCCCTAAAAAAAAAATAGTGTTGTAGAAATGAGAAATTGCTGGTCAACTTTTCACCCTTATAACTCCCTAACAAAAAAAAAATTTTGGTTCCAAAATTGTGATGATGTAAAGTAGACATGTGGGAAATGTTACTTATTAAGTATTTTGTGTGACATATCTCTGTGATTTAATTGCATAAAAATTCAAAGTTGGAAAATTGCAAAATTTTCATAATTTTCACCAAATTTCCGTTTTTTTCACAAATAAACGCAGGTACTATCAAAGAATTTTTACCATTGTCATGAAGTACAATATGTCACGAGAAAACATTGTCAGAATCACTGGGATCCGTTGAAGTGTTCCAGAGTTATAACCTCATAAAGGGACAGTGGTCAGAATTGTAAAAATTGGCCCGGTCATTAACGTGCAAACCACCCTTGGGGGTAAAGGGGTTAAAGTATTGAAGCTTATTAATCTTTAGTTGTTCAATACTGTATTATTCATCAAAAATACAAGTTGCCAAATAACTGTACATACAGTGTACTTACCAAACCGCTTCCAAATATGTCTATTAAGAATTGAAATGTTATATATAATTAAATCCCAAGCTATTTATATATAAAGGTCAATTTTAACTATTTTAGTAGAGGTAATGCAATATGTTGGTGTACAGTATAACACTCAAGTAAAGCATTATCCAAAATTCCAGACCTCCTAAGAAATCACAAAAAGAAAGGCAAATACTATTATATATTGCCACCTAGTGGTGGTATGTTAAGACCCCTAGAAAGGATTGTAGAAGAAACATACATTTGCTAAAGAAGAGCAAATTGTAAGTAACGCAGACTGGTTTCATGGTGTATTCTGGAACAGCTGAAGTTTTAATCAATGGCAACTTTACAACTTTCCTAATACTTGTGTACATTTTCTAGCTTGATTTGAAATTATATATATATATATATATATATATATGTATGTATATACAGTGCCTTGCAAAAGTATTCGGCTCCCTGGAACTTTTCAACCTTCTCTCACATATCATGCTTCAAACATAAAGATAACAAATGCAAATTTTTGGTGAAGAATCAACAACAAGTGGAACGCAATTGTGAAGTTGAACAAAATTTATTGGTTATTTTAAATTTTTGTAGAAATTCCAAAACTGAAAAGTAGGGCGTGCAATATTAATCTCTTTAACTTAATACTTTGTTGCGCCACCTTTTGCTGCGATTACAGCTGCAAGTCGCTTGGGGTATGTCTCTATAAGTTTTGTACATCGAGAGACTGAAATTCTTGCCCATTCTTCCTTGGCAAACAACTCAAGCTCAACGAGGTTTGATGGAGATCGTTTGTGAACAGCAGTTTTCAGCTCTTTCCACAGAGTCTCGATTGGATTGAGGTCTGGACTTTGACTTGGCCATTCTAACACCTGGATACATTTATTTGTGAACCATTCCATTGTAGATTTTGCTTTATGTTTGGGATCATTGTCTTGTTGGAAGACAAATCTCCGTCCCAGTCTCAGGTCTTTTGCAGACTCCAACAGGTTTTCTTCAAGAATGGTCCTGTATTTGACTCCATCCATCTTCCCATCAATTTTAACCATCTTCCCTGTCCCTGCTGAAGAAAAGCAGACCTAAAACCATGATGCTGCCACCACCATGTTTGACAGTGGGGATGGTGTGTTCAGGGTGATGAGCTGTGTTGCCTTTACGCCAAACATATCATTTGGCATTGTTAGCAAAAAGTTTGATTTTGGTTTCATCTGACCAGAGCACCTTCTTCTACATGTTTGGTGTGTCTCCCAGGCATCTTGTTGCAAACTTTAAAGGACACTTTTTATGGATATCTTTGAGAAATGGATTTCTTCTTGCACTCTTCCATAAAGGTCAGATTTGTGCAGTGTATGACTGATTGTTGTCCTATGGACAGACTGTACCACCTCAGCTGTAGATCTCTGCAGTTCATTCAGAATGATCATGGGCCTCTTGGCTGCATCTCTGATCAGTCTTCTCCTTGTTTGAGATGAAACTTTAGAGGGACGGGCGGGTCTTGGTAGATTTGCAGTAGTATGATACTCCTTCCATTTCAATTTGATCACTTGCACAGTGCTCTTTGGGATGTTTAACATTTTGGAAATCATTCTGTATCCAAATCCGGCTTTAAACTTCTCCACAACAGTATCACGGACCTGCCTGTTGGGTTCCTTAGTCTTCATGATGCTCTCTGTGCTTCAAACAGAACCCTGAGACTATCACAGAGCAGAGACTTGAGTACACACAGGTGGATTATATTTATCATCATTAGGCATTTAGGACAACATTGGACCATTCAGAGACCCACAATGAACTTCTGGAGTGCGTTTGCTGCACTGAAAGTAATGGGGCCGAATAATATTGCATGCCCCACTTATCAGTTTTTGAATTTCCACAAAAATTAAAAATAACCAATACATTTTGTTCATCATCACAATTGTGTTCAACTTATTGTTGATTCTTCACCAAAAATTTACATTTGGTTTTGGTATCTTTATATTCGAAGCATGATATGATATGTGGGAAAAGGTTGAAAAGTTCCAGGGAGCCGAATACTTTTGCAAGGCACTATATATATGTATATATATATATATGTATATATATATATATATATATATATATATATATATATATATATATATATATAGACATATATTAGCTGAAGAGCCCGGCGTTGCCTGGGCATAGTAAATATCTGTGGTTAGTTATAGCACCTCACTTCTCTTATTTTCCCATCACGCCTCTCATTTTCCCCCTTACATCTCTCATTTTCTCCCTTACACCTCTCATTTTCCCCTCACTCCTCTTATTTTCCCCTCACTCCTCTCATTCCCTCTAACACTTATTATTTCGACCACAAATGTCATTTACTGATCACTCCACTATTTTCCCTCACTCCTCTCATTTTGCACTCACACCTTTCATTTTCACCTCACACCCCTCACTTTCACCTCACACCTCTCATTTTCCCCTCAGTATATACATGTTTGTCATTTCCCTTATATATACTATACACCTGTATGTCATCTCCTGTATATAGTATATACCTGTATGTCATCTCCCGTGTAAATAGTATATACCGGCTGTATGTCATCTCGTCCTGTATATTGTATATACCTATGTGTAATCTCCTCTTGTATATAGCATATACCTGCATGTCATCTCTTCTGTATATACTATATACCTGTATGTCATCTCCTATATATAGTATATACCTGTATGTCATCTCCTATATATAGTATATACCTGTATGTCATCTCCCCTGTATATAGTATATACCTGCTGCATGTCATCTCCTGCTCTATATATCTGTGTGTCATCTCCTCTTTTATATAGTATATACCTGTATGTCACCTCCTCCTGTATATAGTATATATGTGTGTCATCTCCTCCTGTATGTAGTATATACCTGTAAGTCATCTCCTTCTGTATATAGTATATACCTGTGTGTCATCTCCTCCTGTATATAGTATGTACCTGTATGTAATCTCCTCCTGTATATAGTATATACCTGTGTCATCTCCTCCAGTATATATTATATACCTGTGTGTCATCTGCTCCTGTATATAGAAACAAAAAAACAAAAAAAAATTCATTTTTTTTTTCATTTTTTGACTAGCTCTTGCTCATTTACTGTGACTTCTTTACAACAGAGTATTTTTGACCTCGCTGTGCTCTTTTTGTGTCTTCAGGTTTCTTGGTGGTGTGAACAGGTTTCTACAGACTTGTTCACTGTGCAAGTAGCCCATGTGTTTTTTGGTTCTATAATTGTTCTCTTGTTTCTACAAGACTGGGACGTCCACCACTCCTCTGTGGGCCATTTGCATAGAAGCTGTTCCACCCTGGATGTCCACATGGATATTTTCTCTCTGAACCCTGCTTATACAGGTACTATACAGATGATCAGGTTTTTAATACATCAGATAGGGATTATATACATTAGATAGGACTGCTCTATTATGGGTATACCTTGGCGATTGGTGGAGCAACTTTTTTGCAAAAAAAGTATTAACTAAATACCCTATATTTTTTTCATTTTTTGACTAGCACTTGCTCATTTACTGTGACTTCTTTGCAACAGAGTATTTTTGACCTTGCTGTGCTCTTTTTGTGTCTTCATGCTCGTGTATATAGTATATATCTGTGTGTCATCTCCCCTGTATATAGTATATACGTGTGTCATCTCCCTTGCATATAGTATATACCTATATGTCATCTCCTCCTGTATATAGTTTATACCTGTGTGTCATCTCCCGTGCATATAGTATATATGTGTGTGTCATCTCCCCTGTATACAACATAGTAACATAGTAACATAGTTAGTAAGGCCAAAAAAAGACATTTGTCCATCCAGTTCAGCCTATATTCCATCATAATAAATCCCCAGATCTATGTCCTTCTACAGAACCTAATAATTGTATGATACAATATTGTTCTGCTCCAGGAAGACATCCAGGCCTCTCTTGAACCCCTCAACTGAGTTCGCCATCACCACCTCCTCAGGCAAGCAATTCCAGATTCTCACCGCCCTAACAGTAAAGAATCCTCTTCTATGTTGGTGGAAAAACCTTCTATCCTCCAGACGCAAAGAATGCCCCCTTGTGCCCATCACCTTCCTTGGTATAAACAGATCCTCAGCGAGATATTTGTATTGTCCCCTTATATACTTATACATGGTTATTAGATCGCCCCTCAGTCGTCTTTTTTCTAGACTAAATAATCCTAATTTCACTAATCTATCTGGGTATTGTAGTTCTCCCATCCCCTTTATTAATTTTGTTGCCCTCCTTTATACTCTTTCTAGTTCCATTATATCCTACCTGAGCACCGGTGCCCAAAACTGGACACAGTACTCCATGTGCGGTCTAACTAGGGATTTGTACAGAGGCAGTATAATGCTCTCATCATGTGTATCCAGACCTCTGTTAATGCACCCCATGATCCTGTTTGCCTTGGAGGCTGCTGCCTGGCACTGGCTGCTCCAGGTAAGTTTATCATTAACTAGGATCCCCAAGTCCTTCTCCCTGTCAGATTTACCCAGTGGTTTCCCGTTCAGTGTGTAATGGTGATATTGATTCCCTCTTCCCATGTGTATAACCTTACATTTATCATTGTTAAACAATTTATCATTGTTATAGTATATACCTGTGTTTCATCTCCTCCTGTATATAGTGTATACCTGTGTTTCATCTACTTCTGTATATTGTATATACCAGTGTGTCATCTCCCCTGTATATAGTATATACATGTGTGTCATCTCCCCTGTATATAGTATATACCTGTGTGTCATCTCCCCTGTAAATAGTATTTACCTGTATGTCATCTCCCCTGTATATAGTATATACCAGTGTGTCATCTCCTCCTGTATATAGTATATACCAGTATGTCATCTCCTCCTGTATATAGTATATACATGTGTGTCATCTCCTCCTGTATATAGTATACTAGATTGTGGCCCGATTCTAACGCATCGGGTATTCTAGAATATGCATGTCCCCGTAGTATATGGACAATGATGATTCCAGAATTCGCGGCAGACTGTGCCCATCGCTGATTGGTCGAGGCAACCTTTATGACATCATCGTCGCCATGGCAACCATTATGACATCATCGTCGCTGTGCCCGTTGCTGATTTGGCGGCCTCGACCAATCAGAGACGCGGGATTTCTACGTCGATGCTGTGCCGGTCTCTGATTGGTCGAGGCCTGGCGGCCTCGACCAATCAGAGAGCCGGGATTTCCAGGACAGACAGACAGACAGAAAGACAGACAGACAGACAGACAGACGGAAAAACCCTTAGACAATTATATATATAGATACCTGTGTGTCATCTCCCCTGTATATAGTACATACCTGTGTGTCATCTCCCCTGTATATAGTATATACCTGGGTGTCATCTCCCCTGTGTATAGTATGTACCTGTATGTCATCTCCCCTGTATATAGTATATACCAGTGTGTCATCTCCTCCTGTATATATAGTATATACCTGTGCGTCATCTCTCCTGTATATAGTATATACCTGTGTGTCATATCCCCTGTATATAGTATATACCAGTGTCATCTCCTCCTGTATATAGTGTATACCTGTGTCATCTCCTCCTGTATATAGTATATACCTGTGTGTCATCTCCTCCTGTATATAGTATATACCTGTGTGTCATCTCCTCCTGTATATAGTATATACCTGTGTGTCATCTCTCATGTATATAGTATATACCTGTGTGTCATCTCTCCTGTATATAGTATATATCTGTGTCTGTCATCTCCCCTGTATATAGTATGTATCTGTATGTCATCTCCTCCTGTATTAGTTCACGCGTTATTTGGTCAGTATTTTTACCTCTGTATTTGTAAGCTAAATTGGCAGCCTGATAAATCCCCAGCCAACAGGAAGCCCTCCCCCTGGCAGTATATATTAGCTCACACATACACATAGTAGACAGGTCATGTGACTGACAGCTGCCATATTTCCTATATGGTACATGTGTTGTTCTTGTAGTTTGTCTACTTATTAATCAGATTTTTATTTTTGAAGGATAATACCAGACTTGTGTGTGTTTTAGGGCGAGTTTCATGTGTCAAGTTGTGTGTGTTGAATTGCATGTGGCGACATGCATGTAGCGACTTTTGTGAGATGAGTTTTGGGTGGCGACATGCGTGTAGCAACTTTTTGTGTCGAGTTGCATGTGACAGGTTAGTGTAGCAAGTTGTGTGCAGCAAGTTTTGCGCGTGGCGAGTTTTATGTGTGGTGCGTTTTAAGTATGTGCAAGTTTTTTGTGAGGCAACTTTTGCATGTGTTGCAACTTTTGTGCATGTGGCAATTTTTCCGCGTGTGCAAGTTTTGCGGGTGGCGAGTTTTCCATGTGGTAAGTTTTGCACGTGTGGCGAGTTTTGCGTGAACCTAGTTTTGCATGTGACGAGTTTTGCGCGTGGCGAGTTTTGAGCGGCGGCTTTTGTGTTTCGACTTTTATGTGGCGAGGTTGGTGTATGTGTGGTGAAATGTGTGCTGAGGGTGGTATATGTGTGGCGCATTTTGTGTGTGTGTTCATATCCCCGAGTTTGGTGAGTACCACATGTCAGGGCCCCACCTTAGCAACTGTACGGTATATACTCTTTGGCGCCATCGCTCTCACTCTTTAAGTCCCCCTTTTTCACATCTGGCAGCTGTCAATTTGCCTCCAACACTTTTCCTTTCACTTTTTCCCCATTATGTAGAAAGGGGCAAAATTGTTTGGTGAATTGGAACGCGCAGGATTAAAATTTTGCCTCACAACATAGCCTATGACGCTCTCGGGGTCCAGACGTGTGACTGTGCAAAATTTTGTGGCTGTAGCTGCGAGGATGCAGATGCCAATTCCGGACCATACACACATACACACATACACACGCACATTCAGCTTTAAATATTAGATATATGTATGTATATATATATACAACTGGGAAGTAGCACAGTCTCATCAGTCACTGCCCAGGAGTCTCTGTAAGCCTGGCAGCTTCTCTGTAGTAATGTCACACACACACTGGGCAGTTACTTATCACACTCAGGGATCTTTGTTGTCCCTGCGGTCACCAGGGCTGCAGTCACCAGGGCTGCACTCGAGTCACTGTCAAGGGAAGAGTCTTCTCAGATTATGGAGGCTTTCAAGTCCCCACTCTCACTCCAGCCTTAGTGCCCTCATGGGGAGCACTCTGTCATGGGGAGCGCGACGCTGCAGCCTGCCCTCTCTCTGTGCAGCTGTCCCCTCTCTCTGGCGCGCTCAGCTCTCCCGCACTTTTCTGACCACACCTCCGTCTCTTCCTCCCTGCCCCAGCCATCACATGGTCCCTAGTGTCCAGAGCAGAAAGTCTTCCCCCCGACAACCCAGCTGTCTGACTAAGTGGTTCCAGGTAAGGAGCAGGGACAGCAACCTCCTAACATACAGATAACAGATGATTGGTGGGGTGCCTGGTTTGAAGCCCCCCAATGATCTGATATTGATGAACTATCCTACAGATAGTCATCAATTTCATATCAGTGGACAACCTATTCAATGCATCTGAGTTTCTACATTACATTGGAACTAGCAATATAACAGCATTACACCAGAATAGAACCTAATGTAGAACAATGCAAAATATTTTACCAAGGTATGACGCCTCTTTCATTTTTTTTAATTAGGACATTCTGGTTTTAGCACCTTAATATTATTTATTCTATATTGAAAAGTCATAGAATTTCCTGATATACTCTTATCATTTCTTTGATTTTTTTTTATTTTTCTTTCTTCCTTTATATTCTACTGGTGGTGGCAGGGCAGATGCAAGAATTAGATTTCCCTGAGGCTTAGATAACTTATGAAAGTAGAGCCGGGGTGGACATATGATTGGTGCTCACTGTGCAGCCACACAAGGGCCCAAGAGGTAAGGGGGCCACTTCTACATCCAAAGCTGGTAGTTTTGTGCATTATGATAAGATATTGGACTTCAAAGGACCCATATATTGTTCTCGAACATGGGCCCTTTTCTGTATGTATCCACCAATGAGTAGAACTACAGATAATAGACATAATATGTAAGGTAGATAACCAAGTCTCTTGGTGAGAGACTTAACAGTGCGGAGCCCCTGATTCCTGGCTGTGCTGCAAAAGCTAAAGACTGCATCTTGTGAGTACATGAAAGCGGACTCTGCTGGGGACTGTACCCATGCTGGAATTAAGACCCTCCAGTCAGGACCTCCCTGGACTGATAAGTCACAAGAACACTCGTTAACCCTTTTGTTCTTGCTTAACTGTTTACTGTTTGATTTACCTCTATTAACCCCCTGTTTACTCCGTGCGAGGAGAATTTTACTCCTGTTAATAAATTCCTCTCAACAGTTGGTCTGTCTGTTCCGTGGTGACATACTCAACCCTGCACTTTATTACACGGATATAATCAGTGTAAGGGGTAAAACACCACCGGTACAACAGCAGATCTGTGGTACGTGGGAGTATTATGGCGTGCCGCACCATACACTGTTTATATCCAGCCGCGTCCGCAGCTGCTCCTTTCAAATATACAATTTCTACATCTCTATTCTATTACGGTTAGAACTAGAGAAAAGCAGACTACGTATTGTCGGGTATCATTCATAATCATTTCAAATTGACACAGCAAATGCCTAATAAAAGTCTTTATCTGGTAACTTAGTATCATAAAGGAAAGTCCATTAATATCACAGGTGATGAGACAATCATGGAATAAATCATGCACAATATAAAAGCAGCTGTTGTGCTGGATCTGGCTGCCATAAATACCCCATAGTGTGCTCACATTTGAATAATGCTTATCTCTATTCATGTCTAGAGATTGCTCTACTTCTTTGTTCGGCAATCTCCTGGGCACAATCAGCATATTTGTGTAATGTGGCAGCAGAAGTTTTAAACAATCTCATAATTATTTCCAATCTGGGAAAGAGCACTCTTTGTCTTTTTAATGGCAGGAGTATTGCAAGTTTTTGTTCTGAGCTATAATTTATTTCCCAAGCCTGAATCTGAATTTCAGGAATATAACTGAAGGGCTCTGTGTGCTTGTTTATAAAATATGGCGTTTTTTTCTATTCTACTAAACATGTATGAAAAATAGATTTGTAAAAATTATTACTGACTGCAAGCAAACAGGCTGCCAACGTGGTGCCGTCATTCTTTGACGGTACAAACAGTTGTAGCTGTTCTATAGTTTTAGCGTGTTATACTGGCTCTCAGCCCACGCGTATTGACCATTTTAATCATATTAGGTGTGCTGTTGAGAAAACTACTCTGCCAGCTTTTCTTTTTCCAGTTTGCCAATTGTCGCCATTACTCTTTTGCCAGTTTGTGAAATTCCAACATTTTCTTTCCAAGGTTGTCTGGATCATTACGCTCATTAGAGTCTAGTAATTTCAGTTTTATGCAGAGTGTTTGGAGACAGATTTAAAGTGTAACCTAATTTAAAGTGGTATTATTGTTTTTGCAAAATAAGTTTTTTTCAGTATAATGAAAAATTCAATTACTTTCGCATATATTTTCTGCGTAATTTTTAAGATGTTTATTGTTCTATTCCAGGATAAAATGTGATCACTTGCATGAGCATTGATGGAGAAAGGGGCTGGCTGGCTGAGTTCATTACCTTATCTAATTATCAAGTGCTGAGATACTGAGAGACCAGGGAAGAATTCTGACTATGTCAAAACAAATGTGGCACTAAAGCTGCAGAAAAAGAGAGAGGGGGTCTGAAATATTTACACTGGTCCAGTTTTATAATTAAAGTATGCCTGTCATTTCAGGTAATTTTTCGTGTGTACATTAGGACTATAACTATTTCTGGCCATTTGTATGCTGCATTTTTTACCAGATTTTCCAGGATGTCCCTCCTGACAGCACCATCAGGAGGTTGTCCTTCATATCCTTGATAGAGATAGGAGCACACAAGAGGTTAAAAGGCTCCTCCCTCCACCACCACTCAGTGTTTCTCCTGTCCCTATCAGAGACGGACACAGAAGAGGTGTACTCACATCTTCCTATGGAGCAGGAGCTCCTGATGCCGGTTGCAGGAGGATCGGGATGGGGTCCTCACATCTCTTTCCTTCCTCCTGCGGAACTTCCGAAGGCCAACACCCCAATGATCAATGGGTTCCCTCAGCTTGTCCAGTCCAGTGGTGGCTCCTGGGGTGAGCCGCTTCCCCCTCAGGTGGGCTCTCGGCTCATGCTGCCCATCCCTGAGTGCAGTTCCTGTGCACCATGAAGATTGAACAGCACTTCCGGTTACAGGGGGGATGACGTGCAGGCCTCTAGTACCCGGAATGCGTTCCAGCATGGAACATACCTCCGGGATTTGAAAAAAGGCTCAGAATTCTAAATTAAAGAGTAACCGACTTTTAACTATTCAGATGGAAGATGGGTGAGAAAATACTATTTAAAGTATTTTCAGAGGGGAGCTGAAGTTCCGGTGCATCTAGGCTGCCAGCTATGGAAGGACAAACCAATGGCCGGTATGATACCCCTGCTGAAACCCCGGTAAAAGTGAATTATCTGGGTGTTTTGTCTCACACTCTATCACACTGTCCGCCTTCTGGGGTATATTACATAGTATGAACCTTTGTTCCTTTATAGACAAAGAAGCCCCCAAAAGGTTTATGATGCCATCCACACCTAAAAAGAAGAGATGTGCTATATGTAATTCTAAACTACCTGATTGTTAATGAAGAACATCCCTCTTTTATGACCACATGAGGACCATAACAAGAGAGGAGGTTCAGAATTCCATCACAGAGTTAGTTACTCCACAATAAAAAAAAGACCACAATGGGTGATAAAATCCAGTTCAGAGGAGGAAGAATTATCAGGTTACACTGACCTTGAACAGGAGGAAAGGGATGAACTTGTCGCAATTCCCCCAGAAGAGAAAAATAAATACCTTTTCTTTTGGGAAGACACTGACACACTTTTATCGGCTGTCAGAAATACTATGAAGGTGGAGGATATCCACCAATCCTCCTCAATACAGGATTAAATGTTCTGAAGTTTGAGAAGCCATATGAATGGAGTGTTTCCTCTGAATAGTGTGATGTAGCGATGTCCTTGCTGTGCAGTGAATAGGCAGTGACCCATATAAAGTTCAAACAAAGTCTTGTTTATTTCATAGCATACTCACAAACAGGGAAAGAAAGCAAATAAGTCCTTTGGTATGCAGCCGGGAAAAAATAACAACAGTCCACAGTCCGCTGCCGTGAGCGTATTACACCCCCCCCCCGTGTACGCTGGGGTGTCTGGCTTTTCAGGCTCTGCCTGGCCCGTGTTTCTCCACACGGAAGGAGCTTTGCACAAGCCTCCTGCAAGGTCTGAATCCCAGACCAGACTGACACACCGAAACTCTCTTGCTGGGGTTTTTTTTCTATCCTCCAGATTCTATGGCCATGGGCCACTATAAGATCTGGGCTGGAGGAAACGGACCGGCCCCACTACCATCCTGCAGTCCGTTTCAAAATAAAAGCCCATACCAGGTTTTCCTGAATAAATTCTGGGACAAATAACTTGACCCAGTTCACACTTACTTTTATTCTTCCCTGTGTCTCACAGGCAACCTGTTGTGAGCACAGGTCACTCCAGCGGATCTAATATGCTTCCAAGCACATCCTGGGGGACACATAGCGACCCTCGCATATGACACCGGTCACTGCCTCACATACCCCCCCCCCCTCTGTTCAGACTTGTGGGGTTGAACATTTGTCAGCATACATGGTGCCCGTGACAGGGCATCTGCATTTCCCTGTGATTTCCCAGCTCGATGTTCCACAGAGAAGCTGAAATTTTGTAGTGACAAGAACCATCTGGTGACTCGGGCATTCCTTTCCTTTGCATTTCTCATCCAGACAAGGGGTGAATGGTCTGTTACCAACCAAAACTGACGCCCGAGCAAATAGTAGCGTAGGGACTCCAAGGCCCATTTGATCGCCAAGCACTCCTTCTCCACTACGCTATAATTTTTCTCTGCCGGGGTCAGTTTCCTGCTTAAATAGGTGACTGGATGCTCATCCCCGTTCACCTCTTGCGACAGCACCGCTCCTAAGCCTACCTCTGAGGCATCGGTTTGCACAATAAAGGTTTTCTTGAAGTCGGGGCTGATGAGGACCGGCTGTCCACACAACGCCGACTTCAGGGACTGGAACGCTTCCTCTGCTTGAGGATTCCACTTGACCATCACCATTTTCTTCCCTTTTAACAGGTCCGTTAGGGAAGCCGATTTACCAGCAAAATTGGGTATAAACCGACGGTAATACCCAATGATGCCAAGGAATGCCCTCACTTGTTTGGAACTTAAGGGCTTGGGCCAGTTTTGAATGGCCTCAATTTTGTTCACTTGAGGTTTGATAACCCCCCGGCCGATCACGTATCCCAAGTACCTGGCTTCCGTGAGACCTATCGCACATTTCTTTGGGTTTGTTGTTAACCCTGCGGCTCTAAGAGACTCTAGCACTGCTTGTACCTGGGACAGATGGGTATCCCAGTCGGTACTAAAGATGACTGTGTCATCCAAATAGGCCGATGCGTAATCTCTATGTGGTGCTAACACAATGTCCATCAGCCTCTGGAATGTGGCCGGAGCCCCATGTAACCCAAAAGGTAAGACAATGTATTGAAAGAGACCCTCTGGGGTTATAAAAGCAGTCTTTTCCTTCGCTGACTCTGTTAAGGGAACCTGCCAGTAACCTTTCGTGAGATCCAGCGTGGTGAAGTACTGGGCCTTCCCCAGTCTCTCAATTAGCTCGTCCACCCGTGGCATGGGATACAGGTCAAATTTTGACACTTCATTTAACTTCCTAAAGTCATTACAGAAGCGTAATGACCCATCAGGTTTTGGTATAAGTACAATGGGGCTAGCCCACTCACTTCGGGACTCCTCAATGACTCCCAACTGAAGCATTTGCTCTACCTCGGCCGCGATGGCTTGCCTTCGGGCTTCTGGCACTCGGTACGGTTTCATCCGCACCTTTACCCGTTGCTCAGTGACAATGTCATGCTGAATCACTGAGGTTCGCCCCGGCAGCTCTGAGAATACATCCATATTCTGCTGTACCAAAGCTCGAGCCTCCCGCCGCTGCTGTTTTGTGAGGGCATCATTGACCTTTACCTCACACCTGGCTGTGTCCTTGGCCAGGGCCAGAGGGACCTCCGATTGTATGACCGTAGTTGCATCTGTGACCAAACATTCTTGGTCCTTCCAGGCCTTTAGCAGGTTTACATGGTACAACTGCTCGGGTTTTCTTCTCCCGGGTTGGTACACTTTGTAATTCACTTCCCCCACCTTTCCCCGTATCTCATACGGCCCTTGCCACTTGGCCATGAGTTTACTCTCTGGGGTGGGCACTAGTACCAACACCCGGTCTCCTTCTTTAAAGGACCTGACCGTGGCCCTTTTATTATAGGTACGGCTCTGAGCGGCCTGGGCATCCAACAGATGCTCCTTTACGATGGGTTGCACGACTGCAATCCGATCCTGCATACTTGCCACATACTCGATAACACTCTTATGTGGAGTGGACTCCTGTTCCCATGTCTCTTTGGCTACATCCAGCAGCCCCCTCGGGTGCCTGCCATACAATAGCTCAAATGGGGAGAACCCCGTGGACGCCTGCGGTACCTCGCGTATGGCGAACATTAAATATGGCAACAACATATCCCAATCCTTCCCATCCTTGGCGACCACCTTTTTGAGCATGGCCTTGAGGGTCTTATTAAACCTCTCGACCAACCCATCAGTTTGTGGATGGTACACTGACGTACGCAACTGTTTAATTTGGAGCAATTTACATAGCTCCCTAGTCACTTTAGACATAAAAGGGGTTCCCTGATCTGTAAGGATCTCCTTGGGGAGCCCAAGACGACAAAACATGGCAAACAGTTCACGGGCTATTAGTTTAGCCGAAGTGTGCCGGAGCGGTATCGCCTCTGGATACCTGGTGGCGTAGTCTACGACTACTAATATGTGCTGATGGCCCCAGGCGGATTTTACTATTGGTCCCACCAGATCCATCGCTATCCGCTCAAAGGGTACTTCTATGATGGGCAGAGGTACTAACGGACTCCGGTAGTTCGTGGTGGGTGAGGTTAGTTGACACTCAGGACATGTGTCACAGTACTTTGTAACCTCAGCGTAGACACCAGGCCAAAAGAACCTCTGTAATATGCGCTCTAACGTCTTTTTGGCCCCCAAGTGCCCCCCCAACATGTGAGTGTGAGCCATGTCGAGCACCGCCCGACAATAGGGTTGGGGCACTACCAGTTGTTCCACCACCTCATCCCGGATTTTATCAACCCTGTACAGTAACTCCTGGATGACCGCCATCCGGGGAAATTCCTTTTCTGCACCAGGTTGTTGTGCCACCCCATTTACCTCGATTACTCTTTCCCTTGCCCGGGTCAGAGTGGGATCCTGGAGCTGGGCAGTCCCAAACTTACCAGGTGACACCTCCAGCTCATGAATTGGTGGATTCTCTTCCACTTCCCCTGCCAATACCTCTAGGGGAAACCTATTGGGATTACACACTGTCCCTATCGTGGCGACCCCTACGGCAGGTGTCCCTGACTCGGGATCTTCGGGTTCTGCACCCGGAATGCTTTTTACCCTGAAAGGGTTAACTCTGGTCTCCCAGAGGGACCAGAACAATGGTAAGTCTCTACCCATCACAGTCCCATATGGAAGAGTTTTTACCACTCCCACCACATGTTTTATCTCTCCACATGGGGTGGAGAACGTGACCTCCGCAGTCGGGTACTCTCGGAGGTCCCCATGTATGCACACTACCCCCACCTTTCCTCCATTAGGACTGTCCCCAGCAACCAGGGACCCGTGTACCAGGGTCACCAGGCTCCCCGAGTCCAAGAGAGCATCTGTCTGGTACCCGTTAATGAGCATTCTGCACAGCTGAGGTTCGGTACCGGCAGGGTCTGTAGTGGCAATGCAGACTGGCTGGGCATACATAGACACGCGGCGGGTATAACCGCAGTCCATGGGTTCTGTTGTTAGGGGACAATTAGCAACCACATGTCCAGGTTCTTGGCACCGCCAACACGTAACGACTGTGGCACGAGGTAACCTTGGAGCCAGTTTAGGGGACACAGGTCTGTGGTCACTCTCTTTCCGAGACAACCCCTCAGCACGGACTCGGTCCGGTCTTGTCCCAGTGGAGGGCCGTGGACTTTTCTCAGACTCCTGAGCTGGCGGAGCCTTACGTGACAGCCGAAGCGGAGCAGTGTCCCGTATAAAGTCCTGGGTGGCCTTATATCGCTCTATCAGGCCTACAACCTGGTCTAGGGTACCCGGGTCCCCTTGACCCACCCAACGCTGAATGGCCGCTGGCAGAGCCCTCACCAGTCGGTCGACCACACCCTCTCCACTATCTGACTTGTGGATAAAGTCTCAGGTTGGAGCCACTGTTTCACAAGCTGCAATAAGTCAAAAATCTGAGACCGGGCAGGCTGGGCTTCCACAAAAGTCCAAGAAAACACCCGTTGAGCTCTCACATAAGTATTAACCCCCAGTCGGGCAAGGATCTCACCTTTTAACTTGGAATAGTCCTGGGCATCCTCCCAACTGAGGTCAAAGTAGGCCTTTAGCGCATCACCCCTCAAGACCGGAGCCACAACTTCAGCCCACTGTGCTGCTGGCAGATTCTCCCGTTCTGCCGTGTGCTCGTAGACGGTGAGGAAGGCTTCCACGTCATCTTCCGGACTCAATTTCCTCAAAGCGGAGCGGACCTTGTCATGGGCATCGCGACGTTCCGGGGTCGGTGCTGGAGGTGCCTCTCGCAGGGCTGTGATTTGCTGCAACAACAGATTATTAGTTTGTTGCTGTTGTTGCTGTGTGAGGACTAGCTGCCTCAGGATCTCCTCCATTTTGTCTGTAGGCCTGAGTTGCAATGTAGCAGGCTCAATAACAGACATGCAAATGGCGTTGGGGTATGCCTTAATTCACACTGCTCCGCATTCTCCAACCAATTGTGATGTAGCGATGTCCTTGCTGTGCAGTGAATAGGCAGTGACCCATATAAAGTTCAAACAAAGTCTTGTTTATTTCATAGCATACTCACAAACAGGGAAAGAAAGCAAATAAGTCCTTCGGTATGCAGCCGGGAAAAAATAACAACAGTCCACAGTCCGCTGCCGTGAGCGTATTACACCCCCCGTGTACGCTGGGGTGTCTGGCTTTTCAGGCTCTGCCTGGCCCGTGTTTCTCCACACGGAAGGAGCTCTGCACAAGCCTCCTCCTAGGTCTGACTCCCAGACCAGACCCCCACCCAAACTCTCTTGCTGGGGTTTTTTTTTCTATCCTCCAGATTCTATGGCCATGGGCCACTATAAGATCTGGGCTGGAGGAAACGGACCGGCCCCACTACCATCCTGCAGTCCGTTTCAAAATAAAAGCCCATACCAGGTTTTCCTGAATAAATTCTGGGACAAATAACTTGACCCAGTTCACACTTACTTTTATTCTTCCCTGTGTCTCACAGGCAACCTGCTGTGAGCACAGGGCACTCCAGCGGATCTAATATGCTTCCAAGCACATCCTGGGGGACACATAGCGACCCTCGCATATGACACCGGTCACTGCCTCACAATAGGCATATTAAAGCTATGATTCTGATAGACTGGGAAGACATAGAAAAGATACTGATGATCCCAAGAAGTTTCAGGTCACGTCTACCCTTTGAGTCTGAGAAGATAAAATTATGTGAAGAAATTCCTAAAGTTGATATCCTTATAGCTAGGGTAGCAAAGAAAACTGCTATCCCCTTTGAGGATTCATTATGTCTGAAAGATCTGATGGACAGAAAGGCAGATGGTATTCTCAAAAAAATGGGAGACCTGTGCAGCCTTAATTAAGGCTAATATAGTTTCTACCTCTGTGGCAAGATCCATGAGTATATGGATAAAAGAGTTAGAGGCTCATCTATGAAAGAAGACGTCCAGAGATGAGATCCATGAATATATGCCATTACTCAAAATGCCAACATAATTCTTGTCCGACACCTCAGCGGAGTCAATTAGATTTGCCGCAAGGAATAGGGCACTATCCAACACCGCTAGGTGGGCAATTTGGCTAAAAGCATGGTCAGAGGACTATCACTCTGAAAGCAAATTGTGCTATATCCCCTTTTCTGGCTTTCGAATGTTTGGTCCTGTACTAGACATGCTAGGAAAGGCATTGGACAAGAAAAAGGGTTTTCCAGAAGAAAAACTTTAAAAAGTTTAGTTCGGAGGCCTCATTTCCATCAGAAACTGGAATATACGGGTAAAGGGAAGACCGGTAGATGGAGCTACCCAAAAGGAAGTAGAGGAAGGATTACCTTTTCCATTTCAGCAAGTAGCTCAGGTAGGCAATGATGCCAAAGAAGTGGGGGGAAGACTGCAGAACTTTCTCAGAGCCTGGACAGAAGCATCCAAGAACCCAAGGATACTTCAGACATTAGCAAGAGAATACAAGATACCGTTTATGCAGATCCCCAGGGAAGATTCCACCTGACAGCTATTCAGTCCCCCGGGTCACAAGAAGGCTACTGGCAGAAGTAAAGACATTGGTGGATTCAGGAGCAGTAATTCCAGTGCCAGAATCAGAATGGTTTCTGGGATACTATTCAAGTCTATTCTCAATAAAGAAACCCAGGGGCGATTATTGCACAATAAATCTAAAGTCTCTAAACAGATGGGTATCCTACAAGAAATTCAAGATGGAGTCTATAAGATCTACGATTCCATTGATCAAGGGAAATATGGTGTGCACGCTAGATCTCAGAGAAGTGTAGTATCGCGTGCCTATTCATCCTCACAGCCAGCGGTATCTAAGATTTACGTTGGAAGATGCAACATTACCAGTTCAAATTCTTCCCATTTGGTCTTTCCTTAGCACCATGCATCTTCACGAAGATGGTGGCAGAGGTTATAGCTTTCCTCGGGTAGCAAGGAATATTGATTGTCCAGTATCTGGACGATTTCCTGTTGATTGCAGATTCCCCCCCTAAAGACCAATTTAATGTCAACCATCTTAGTATTAAACAACTTAGGATGGATCATAAACTGAGAAAATTCAGATCTTGTACCAGGAAGACAGAAAATCTTCCTAGGAAGTTTCTTGGACTCCAAGCAGCAGCTTTCCTTCCTGCCAGAGAAGAGACAGAAAGAACTCAGAAACAGAGTTATGGCCTTCAGAGGGAGATCACAGTTTTCCATCAGAGAGGCTATAAGGATTCTGGGACTGATGACTGCTTCTATACCAGGAGTTCGGTGGAGTCAATTCCACTCGAGGCAACTACAACATCAGGTCCTGACAACCTGGAACAAAAGAAAAGATGGACGAGACAAGAAGATAATATTGTCTGCAATAGCAAAGAAGTTATTAGCCTCCTGGACTTCCATAACCAACCTGAAGAAAGGGATTTTGTGGAATCTGTCCCATTTTATATTGGTCGCAATAGATGCAAATGGCAGTGGTTGGGGGGCTTAGGTACAAGATCAGTACATACAGGGTACCTGCAAAAATCAGATCCTCCTGTCCAACCTCAGGGAGCTTCAGGCAGTGTGGGAAATGCTAAAGAGATGTGGGTCAAGTTTGAGGAACAAACACATCAGAGTCCTGTCAGACAATATGATGACAGTGGCATTCCTCAGACATCAAGGTGGACCAAGACATCACTTTCCACAGGCTGTAGCACGGAAGATCTTCCTATGGGCAGAGGAAATGTTGCTATAAGTAACAGCAATACATCTGAAGGGGTCTCAGAATGTGGTAGGAGACTTTCTCGGCCTGAAAACAGTTCAACAGTCAGAAAGGGAGCTGAACTGGGAAGAATTCCATCCCATAGTACTCCAATGGGGTGCCCCTGTTTGCTACCAGAAAAAAAAAGCAAAGACTGAGAAATTATTTTACTTCAACAAGGAAGACAGGCCGACAGGGATTGATGCCTTATCTAAGAAATGAAATATGGAATATTTCCCCCATTGCCTCAATTCCAGCAGTGCTAAGGGAGATACAGGAGGTTCAAGCCAAAGTGATCATAACATTACCATTGGGACCAGAAGAGGTTGGTTCCCCTTACCAAGAAGGATGACCACAGAAGATCTCATCATCATTCCAGAGAGGCACGATCTACTGGTTCAGGGGCCAAAACACCATCCCAATGTGAAGCTCCTACAGTTATCTGACTGGATCCTTAGCGGCAGATTATGAGATCCAAAGGGCTATCGGACTCTGTTATAACAATTATGCAAAAAAAAAATAGGAAACCGGTAACATATGTATAAAAATATGGAGAAAATTCTGTGCTCAATATTCTGAGGTGACAATAGAATTCTCTAAGCTTAATATTCCCAACATTTTAGAGTTCCTCCAAGCAGGATTTAATAAAGGCCTATGACCCAGCATTTTGAAAGTATAGATCTCAACTCTGAGTGTATTCATGGACTATCCACTAGCAGTGCATCAATGAATTGACCGATTAATTCTAGCCACAGGCAGAATAAGACCCACATTTAGAGCCTAGGTCTCAAATATGGTCCTAAATGGGTTATGTAGATCACAATATGAACCACACGAAGAGTCAAATATAAAATCTCTCTCCCTTAAAACTGCATTCCTTGTTGCCATAACAATAGCCAGATGGATTGGGGAAATACAGGCCTTTTCCATAAAAAAACCATACCTGAAGTTCTTAGATGATTGCATTATTCTCAGGTTAGATCCTGCGCTAACACCAAAAGTAGTAATATCCTTTCATATGAGCCAAGAGATAGTCTTGCCTTCCTTTTGCTAGGACCATAAAAATAGTCAAGAGCAGACATTTCTTTCCCTAGATGTCAGAAGAGTAGTCCCCCAGTACTTGAAATCCACAAAAGACTGGCGAATAGATCCCAATCTACTCGTACAGTATGGGGAAAAAACAGGGGAAAAAAAGACATCAAAAGTTATGCTAGCAAGATTTGTTAGGTCAATGATCAGTCTGACCTACTCATCAGAAGAAAAATCTCCTCCAGTCAACATCAGAGCCATTCTACTATAGCAGTAGCCACATCTTGGGCAGAGCAAGCAGGGGCCTCGGTGGACCAAATCTGCAGTGCTGCAATGGACAAACCTTAACACCTTTTGCAGACACTATAAACTGGACATTTTATTTGGCCAAAAAATGGCCTTCGGAAGAAAGGTCCTCCAAGCAAAAATAGTCCCACCCTGAATGTATCCTCTGGTATTTCCCTGATGGAGATGGATGTCCAGGAATGTACGCATTAGTCCTACTGGCAATAGGTTTTACAGGAGTCCATTATGATAGCACCTATTACATTCCCTCCCTTAAATTCCTATCTAATAAGTGACGGTAATGCATGTAAAAGGAAACTAAATAAACTAGAGTTGCATTCATCCTGGGGTAGTACTTGAAAAAAATCACTGAGGGGTGGTGTGGGGTGGGGCTTTTTAACCTCTTATGTGTTCCTGTTCCTATCAAGGATATGAAGAACACCCTCCTGATGGTGCTGTCATGATGAACTAATGGAAAACCTATTACTGGTAGAACTAATGCCTACTTTCATCTTGTGGCTCTATCTCTAATTTTTTCGGTTGTCTCTGAGTCAGTGGGTAGAGACTAAATTCTATTATGTATTTTATACACAGTAAATAGAGAAGTTATCCTTTTCTTATTTCTCAGGCAGCAGCAACAATATGGAGGACATTATACAGCATTATTGAGCCTGTGTCTTGTTGGTCTCTCACTTTTACTGAGTGCTGCTCACTCTTCTCTACCATCTATTCTCCAGGTATAATCGAAACTGTAATGTGATGCTTCTGTGAGCTAACAGACTATCTTGTTTTGATGAAAATGTATTTGCGTAATTTGCCATTTGTGCTGTAGCTGTGGGGAAGGGAGAGCTGGCGGAGGAGGAGCAGGTCACAGGAGGCAGGAGCAAGTGCTGGGAATAACATGTGGGCCTACTATTAAGGAAAATTAATATTCACTGCTTCCCACACCACTAATCCCACCCAGCTTTCTGCTGTGAAGCCAGCACCAAGAGGTGGGTGGAGCTATGGGAGTTAAGAGCAATGAATATTCATTCTTTTTAACAGGGGGCACGAGTTTTAGCCGCAGTCGCCGGCTTCCTGCAGCATGTGTCCCCTTTTAAGGAAAATTAATCCATAATCACCATAATCCTGGGTGTGAGGAACAGAGATTATTGCAGCATCTGATGTCAGCATGTAGGGGACATAGCAGTGACGACACGCTTTCTTACAAACTTGTAAACTGCCGGCATCAGAACAGGATGCCGTGCTGTGATGAGGAAAGTTGAGTGCAATTTTTTTATGTGTGCGGCTTGATGGAGGCCATGTATACCAGGAGGGGGGATATATATATATATATATATATATATATATATATACACTAGCCAGGATGGGGCTATATATACCACGATAGGGTGTCATATATACCATGATGAGGGGGCCATATATATTAGGATGGGGGCCATGTATACAAGGATGAGGGGCCATAAATACCAGCTACTATGGGGGTCCATATATACCAGGATGGGGGGTCATATATACCAGCAAGGAAGAAGGCAATATATAGAAGCCAAGATGGGGCCATCTATACCAAAATGGAAGGCCATATATACCAGGATGGGAATCATATATACCAGGATGGATGACTTATATACCTGGAAGGGGATCAGTTAGACATTTTGACTCCACCAGGCTCTTTTTCGCTAAGTCATTGTGAGTAGATGGAGCAAGAAAAAATTAATTTCTTAATGGTAGAACAATGTACAATGTGCCTGTGCAGTGCTATGCTGCTGGTGCTCAATTCGGTGCTCCCATGTCTGTTTAGCTTTTAGGCAGTCTTAGAACTCAGCTGACATGTGCCAGAAAAGTTGCGAGCTCATCACCGGAGCCCACAGCAAAAAGGGGGAGTCCACCTTAGATGTAACTATCTAAGGTGGTAAAGGGGTAAATTGAAACCCAACAGCTCCATTATAGTTAAGTCATATTAGTTTCCATGACTGTCCTTGGGTCTGACATATAAAATATAGGAAGTCAGGGTAGAATATCCCTCTATTTATTCCTCATATTGTGTAAATGGTCAACAAACAATGACTGATTCCATATCTAGCTTTGAAAATGTGCTCCCTATTGAACCTCACCCCTAAAGTACATGACTTTTTTTTTTGCTGTTATTTTTGGTGAAAAATGGGGAGGACTTTAGGGGTCCTTTTTACCTTAGTCTCTGACTCATTCCATTACTTGGGTTCTGAGGGTTGATCGGGGGAGGGGCACAGTCAGCTTCATCTGCCTAGGGCACCAAAATATCTTGTCCCAGCCCTGACCAGCATTATAAAGTTTTCTAAAAGATCTGTGGCTTCAAAATGCCAAGAACACACATAGGTTTCTGTGGAGGGGAGTAGTTTCCAAAATAGTATCACTTGTGTGGGGTTTCTGCTGTTGTAACATCTCAGTAGCTTTGCAAATGCAACATGGCGTCCATAATAGCTCTCCAAGATTCAAATAGTGCAGCTTCCCTTCAGTGCATTGCAGTGTGCCTAAACAGTACATTGTGACCACATTTGGGGTATATTCATATTGAAGAGTAATTTCTTAATCATTTTTAATTAATCTGAGGCTAAAGCAATATTTCAATTGAAATAATGTAATTATTCATTTTTTTCATTCCACTTTGCATTAACTTATGTGAAGCACCTGAAGTTGTAATAAACTTCATGAATGTCTCACGGCTCCTGTCTTTAAAATGGTCATTTTCTGACATATACAGGTGCATCTCACAAAACTAGAATATCATCAAAAAGTGAATTCATTTCAGTTCTTCAATAGAAAAAGTGAAACTCATATATTATATAAAGTCACTACAAACTGAGTGATCTATTCCAAGTGTTTATTCCTGTTAATGTTGATGATTATGGTTTACAGCCAGTGAAAACCCAAAAGTAGGGTTGAGTGACTTTTACTTTTATAGGATCGGGTCGGGTTTCACGAAACCCGACTTTTTCAAAAGTCGGGTCGAGTGAAATCGGCCGATCCTATAAAAAAGTCGGGGTCGGGGTCGGCCGAAACACGAAACCCAATGCAGTGCATTGGGTTTCCAATGGTTTCCAGGGTCTGAAGGAGAGGAAACTCTCCTTCAGGCCCTGGGATCCATATTTAAGTGTAAAATAAAGAATTAAAATAAAAAATATTGCTATACTTACCCTCTGACGCGCCCTGGTACTAACCGGCAGCCTTCCTTCCTTAGAATCAGCACGTGAAGGACCTTAGATGACGTCGCGGCTTGTGATTGGTCGCGCGACCGCCCATGTGACCGCTCACGCGACCAATCACAAGCCACGACGTCACCGAAGGTCCTTCAAGCGCTGATTCTTAGGAAGGAAGGCTGCCGGAAAGAAGCAGGGCGCGTCCGAGGGTGAGTATATTCCTCGGACAGCTCTCCAGCGACCAAACAGCGACGCTGCAGCGATCGACATCGTTGTCGGTATCGCTGCAGCGTCGCTGAGTGTGAAGGTACCTAAAGGTTAAGAGTTCTGTATGACCCCCTGTGCACTTTATATTCATATGTTATATGTTTATTATGGTAATGTGCTTTGGTGATATTATGCTCTGTACCATCATATGATACACCTGCATTGTATGGCATTGTGATGTTCCCCTATAATAACTGTACATAGTTAGGGACAGCAGTTGCTTCCTCAGAACTGCCCGGATACATTGGCCTTGGTAGACATGCTTTACAGACGGAGCACTGCCAGACCACCCCGGACGGGAGAGGTCTGTTGCCCCAGGCTAAGGACTAAGGACTGGACAAAGGGGCTAAGGACTGCAACATGGGCCCCAGGACTCTGAAAGGGCCCTCACTTCTGAAGGGGTAATCCCGATGCGTGGAATTCTTCTAATCTTGGGCTCCTGCAGCTGCTGTGGGTGCAGGTGGAGAGACTGAAAGGGCGAGAGTAGGAAAACCAGTGCTGTACTCGCGCTCTTCTTCTTCTTCATCACTGTTCATTAAAGAATTAATTTTCCCTGTTGGATAACAGTTGCCTTTGTGTGCTTTGAAATGTCTGGAATGCTGTGACTAGAAGAGGACAGCATCACTCCCGTATTACATGTACAAGGGGTCGGTGGTGCTCGCTGAAAGTTTGCTCAGTGGACTCTGTTGGTGAACTCTGCCTCTAAATAGCTCGGCCACAACTACCCCCGGTAGCCCTTGTTACATAAGCACAGCTCCACTCTTAGTGTATTGGCCATACTAAGGTACTGCAACTCTGCTCTCATTTATTTGAACAGGAACAGAGCTACAACATCTGACAGTGGTGATTAGGCAACTAGGAAAAGCTGGAAATGTGAAACAAGTGAATTTCAAAATAACTATAAAACATCTGGAAGTTTACAAAAACGATATACAAACATAGGACAGAATTATATTCTAGAGGTCAGGTTCATGTGTGCTTGTTGAATTTCTGATATCAACTCTGTTCACTCACAGTTTCTTTCATACATATTTTCTTTTTTCTATTCTTTTGTAGGCAGTAACTGCAAATGGGTAAAATACATTTCTTTTATTACAGGAGGCATCAGCTTTGACGTGACTTGACCTATATGCTCTCTTGTTTTATATTTACCCAAGATGAATTTGCTCTTGAATAAAATTCTTGTTGTCTTCTTGCTTGCCAAGTGCAGCACATAAAATTTTCAGACACATTTATTTTATCCAATATAATATTTTGGTGCCCGGAGCATAGGTTGATACTGACTTTTCCAAGGTCACATGCAAAATTGGCATGAGAAGTGAACAGTCAGTCGTGCCAATGCTCTTTGCAGAGATTAATTTTGTAGGACAGAATTGCAAAAATATAAAATAGGAAAGAAAAATATTGTAGAAAAATTTATTTTCTCCCAGATAGCTGTTTGCCTCAGTGATGCTTGTGAACTACAATGCTCATATACTGTACAGTACAATAACTCAATCTTGTAAATAGCAGTAAATTGCCCAAATATAAATATGTTCTGCTAAAATAAATGTTACATTTAATGTAAAGTATTTTAATATTCTGATCCAAAAAGGACATGACCTACAGCTCCCAACCATCCTGGATTAAGCAGGATTGTCCCGATTTGACATCCCGGGACATCAGAGCTTTGTCCCAACGTCTAACACTCCTCTCTCAGATGTCGTCATCACTCCGTGGCTCCTCCTCTTCCTCTCCGCTATGACATCTCCCCAAGACTTGAACTCGTGATTTCATGTTTGCAGACAGCAGCTCTAGTTAAAAGCCACAGCCCACAATGATAAACTTAGGGGAATTTGGTAACCTTGAGCTGTATTGCAGGTAGTGAACCCGGATGCAGATTATATAGGTACAAAGAGATACATTGTATATAGCAGTGCATTTCTATTATTCTAGAGGTGAAGAAAAAGTCAGATTTGTTTTGTTCCTATAAAATTACTATAATAATAAAAAACAATTACAAGAATGTTATTTTCTCTTTTGTTTGTGAGTCTCCCCAGGACTTGAACCCACAACCTGTATAGTTGCACACAACAGCTAAAGTTTTGAGTCACAGGCTACAGTGATGTCACTGAGAGAACTTTGTATACATGGTTTATAATGTAGGCAGTAGCACACAGGCATATCATACTAATACATCTACTATATAATTGTCTAAGGGGTACTTCCATCTTTCTGTTTGTCCTTCTGTCTGTCTGCAACTTCCGTCATGGAAATCCCAAGTCACTGATTGGTCTTGCCAGCTGCCTGTCCTGGCTGCCGCGACCAATCAGCGACGGGCACAGTCTGAATAGTTCCTCCCTACTCCCCTGCAGTCAGTGCCCGGCATCCGCATACTCCCCTCCAGTCACCACTCACACACGGTTAATGCCGTTAACAGACCGCGTTATGCCGCAGGTAACACACTGCGTTAATGCTGCTATTAACCCTGTGTGTTTCCAACTTTTTACTACTGATGATGCCTATGCAGCATCAATAGTAAACAGATTTAATGTTAAAAGTAATAAAAGAACAAAAAACCTGCTATTCTCACCTTCCGTAGTCCGCTGAGGAGCGCGCGGCTGCCGCCATCTTCCATTCCCAGAGATGCATTGCGAAATTACCCAGAATACTTAGCGGTCTCGCAAGACCGCTAAGTCATCGGGGTAATTCGCAATGCATCCTGGGAACGGAAGATGGCGGCAACCGCGCGCGCATCAGCACAGCTTCGCTGGATCCCAACGGGTGAGTATATAACTATTTTTTATTTTAATTATTTTTTTTAACAGGAATATGGTGCCCACAGTGCAATATACTACGTGGGCTGTGTTATATACTGCGTGGCTGCTATATACTACGTGGCCAGTGTTAGATACTATGTGGGCTGTGTTATATACTGCGTGGGCTGTGCTATATTATGTGGCCAGTGTTATATACTGCGTGGCCTGTGTTATATACTACATGGTCTGTGTTATATATGGCGTGGCTGCTATATACTGCGTGGGCTGTGTTATATAGTACGTGGGCTGTGTTAGATACTGTTTGGGCTGTGTTATATACTGTGTGGGCTGTTATATACTGCGTGGGGTGTATTAACGCATCCGGTATTCTACAATATGTATGTATGTATGTATGCATATAGCAGCCATATAGTATATAGCACAGGTCACGTAGTATTTGTCTGCTATATACTACATGGCTCCTATATACTACGTGACCTGTGCTATATACTATGTGACTATATACATACATACATACATATTCTAGAATACCCGATGCGTTAGAATCGGGCCACCATCTAGTTGTATATAACAGTGTATTTCTAGGTCCTCCTTCTTCCTTCCCCCTGAGGAAGCATCTACCATGAAAACATGCATTTGGGGAGTTTGGGCTGGAGTGCTGCCAATGCAAAAACAATAGATAATAGGAATATGTAATTAATGATATTGTCACTATTATCATTTGATTTTATTTCCCCAATACAAGCATATACACAGTGCTCATTCACATTAAGGCTATGTGCACATGTTCAGGATTTCTTGCAGAAATTTCCTGAGCAAAACAGGACATTTTCTGCAAGAAATCCGCATGCGGTTTTCTCGCATTTTTCTCACGTTTTTACTGCGCTTTTGGTGCGTTTTTTTGCTGATTTTTCCGGAGGTTCCCAATGCAATAATATAGTGGGAAATCCGCAAAAAATCTGCAAAATTAATGAACATGCTGCGTTTTTTACCACGATGCGTTTTTTTCATGGAAAAAAACGCATCACGTGCCCCAAAATTGCGGAATGCATTCTAAATGATGGGATGCATAATGTATGCATTTTTTTCGCACTTTTATAGCGTTTTTATAGCGAAAAAAACGCAAAAAATCTGCAGCCTTAGACTTCTATGATCAATAGCTGCTTATAGAGCACGTAATCCATTAAGAAACTATTACCGTATATACTCGAGTATTAGCCGAGATTTTCAGCCCAATTTTTTGGCTGAAAGTAACCCTCTCAGCTTATACTGAGGGGTCAGCAGGGGAGGGGGAGTGGAACTGTGTAATAATACTCACCTGCTCCTGGCGCGGTCCCTGCACGTCCCTGGTTCCCCGGCAGCTTCTTCCTGTAGTGAGCGGTCACATGGTACCGCTCATTACAGTAATGAATATGGACCCGACTCCACTCCCATAGGGGTGGAGCCGCATATTCATTATTGTAATGAGCGGTACCATGTGACCGCTCACTACAGGAAGAAGCTGCCGGCGCCGGGGAACAGACGTGCAGGGACCGCGCCAGGAGCAGGTGAGTATAATTTAGTGCGCAATATTCACCTGCTCCCCATTCCACCGTCGGCGGTGCTGCGTCTTCCGCGTCCTCTGCAGTGACGCTCAGGTCAGAGGGCGCGGTGATGCGATTAGTGCGCGCTGCCCTCTGCCTGAACAAGAGTGCAGAGGATGGGGAAGATACAGCGCCAGTCGGTGGTGGAACGGGAAGCAGGTGAATATAGCAAGTGCTGGGGGCCTGAGAGGTGAGTATGTAATTTTTTATGGGGCAATTGTCTGCATCTTATGGGGCCATGTGCAGCATTGATTGGGGCAAATATCTGTATGGAGCCATGTGCAGTATTATACTGTATGGGGCAAATATCTCTATGGAGCACAACAGAGGACGCAAGTTATAAGTCAGCTGAGAGTACAGACATATCGTCATCGGATCCTTCTGATAACGAAAGAAGGGATCCAAGGAGGTATCCTAACATAAGGTCGCAGTGAGAAAGATTATTATTATTATTATTATTTATTGTTATAGCGCCATTTATTCCATGGCGCTTTACATGTGAGGAGGGGTATACATAATGAAAACAAGTACAATAATCTTAAACAATACAAGTCATAACTGGTACAGGAGGAATGAGGACCCTGCCCGCGAAGGCTCACAATCTACAAGGGATGGGTGAGAAAACAGTAGGTTAGGGTAGAGATGGTCATGCAGTGGTTTGGTTGATCGGTGGTAGCTGCAGGTTGTAGGCTTGTCTGAAGAGGTGGGTCTTCAGGTTCTTTTTGAAGGTTTCGATGGTAGGCGAGAGTCTGATGTGTTGTGGTAGAGGGTTCCAGAGTAGGGGTGACACGCAAGAGAAATCTTGTATACGATTGTGGGAAGAGGAGATAAGAGGGGAGTAGAGTAGGAGATCTTGTGAGGATCGGAGGTTGCGGGTAGGTAAGTACCGGGAGACGAGGTCACAGATGTATGGAGGAGACAGGTTGTGGATGGCTTTGTACGTCATGGTTAGGGTTTTGTAGTGGAGTCTCTGGGCAATGGGGAGCCAGTGAAGGGATTGATAGAGGGGAGAGGCCGGGGAATAGCGGGGGGACAGGTGGATTAGTCGGGCAGCAGAGTTTAGAATAGATTGGAGGGGTGCGAGAGTGTTAGAGGGGAGGCCACAGAGCAGGAGGTTGCAGTAGTCAAGATGGGGAAGATCAGGCAAAAAGAGAGTATGGAAGGGGAAGGGGCAACTTTCAAACATCAGACAATGTACCCTCTGGCTCTTCCTCGGCTACTTCTGGTGGACAGCATTTTTTAGAGAAAAGGAGTTTTGGGACCCCGTATCATCTAAGGGACCGGATTGGGAATCCCAAATATTAAGGAGAAAGGCCGACGATAATAGGATAATAAATTTTACCTCACATATACTAACTGATTTTGAAAAATCGGTGCTAGTGAAAGGATTCTCTTTCATTCCTACTAATAATTATGACGATTTTCTGTGTATTAAAGATATCAATCTGTTTTGTAGAAATTTGAAGTGGAAAAGATTCTTTAAGGTTAATGATAGAGCTCAGTGTCAAGCTATGGGAATTGATGTGGAGGATTTATCAGAAGTAAAGGTACCGTCACACTTAGCGACGCTGCAGCGATACCGACAACGATCCGGATCGCTGCAGCGTCGCTGTTTGGTCGCTGGAGAGCTGTCACACAGACAGCTCTCCAGCGACCAACGATGCCGGTAACCAGGGTAAACATCGGGTAACTAAGCGCAGGGCCGCGCTTAGTAACCCGATGTTTACCCTGGTTACCATCCTAAAAGTAAAAAAAACACTACATACTTACCTACAGCCGTCTGTCCTCCAGCGCTGTGCTCTGCACTCCTCCTGTACTGTCTGTGTGAGCACAGCGGCCGGAAAGCAGAGCGGTGACGTCACCGCTCTGCTTTCCGGCTGACCGACGCTCACAGCCAGTACAGGAGGAGTGCAGAGCACAGCGCTGGAGGACAGACGGCTGTAGGTAAGTATGTAGTGTTTTTTTTTACTTTTAGGATGGTAACCAGGGTAAACATCGGGTTACTAAGCGCGGCCCTGCGCTTAGTTACCCGATGTTTACCCTGGTTACCAGTGAAGACATCGCTGAATCGGTGTCACACACGCCGATTCAGCGATGTCTGCGGGGAGTCCAGCGACCAAATAAAGTTCTGGACTTTCTTCCCCGACCAGCGACAGCACAGCAGGGGCCTGATCGCTGCTGCCTGTCACACTGGACGATATCGCTAGCGAGGACGCTGCAACGTCACGGATCGCTAGCGATATCGTCTAGTGTGACGGTACCTTAAGATTGCTGGCTGATTTGTTGGAAGAAGGTCAGAGGCCGGAGGGACTGGGACCCTTCATGGACCTTAAACCTAGAAGCACAAGAATGCCTCCTTGTCGAATAACAATAGTATTGACATTTTTACAAAGCTTGTGACAGCGGAATTGAAGGCTCTCCGTTGTAATGATCAGCGAAGGGTATGCAAAAATTTATCATACCTGGAAAGGAGAGCCTTGGACAATCTTTCAAATAATAAAGAGTTGATTTTCAAGTCTTCCGACAAGGGGGGCAACATAGTCGTCTTGAATCATGACATCTATAAGGGCATGTGCAATAGGATACTGAATGATAAGTCCACATATGGCAAACTACGGGGTGATCCTACTGATGATTTTAATGGGAAACTTGAATCGATACTTAATGATGCTTTAAAATCTGGCATCATTTCAAAGAATGAGAAGGATTTTATGTTTAAGAAGAGGCCCACTGTCCCGATTTTCTATGCCTTACCAAAAGTGCACAAGGGACTGTCCCCTTTCAAGGGCATCCCATTGTTTCAGGGAATGACTCTATCTCCCAAAACTGTGGTGTGTATATAGATAGAGTGTTATGCCCATTTGTTATAGCATTGCCATCATATGTGAAGGACACCTCGGACCTTTTATCAAAAATTGAGGATGTATTGCTTGATGACAACACACTGCTGGCCTCGATTGACGTGGAGGTTATATATAGCAGCGTCCCCCACGATAGGGGATTGCAAGAAACAGAGTTCTTTCTCAAGTCTAGAGGGACACATCTCAATGCACACAGTGGATTCATCTGCACATTATTAGAGTTTCTATTGACGCACAATTATTTTCTTTTTGATGGCGTGTACTACCACCAGCTCAGGGGCACTGCGATGGGTAGCCCTTGTGCACTCCCGTATGCGAACTTGCTCCTGGGCTGGTGGGAGGACACTATTGCCTTTGATGATGAAAGGACAGCTTGGTGGTGCCCCCAGATAATTTTCTGGGGGCGCTACATAGATGATATTTTGATTTCTTGGGCGGGAGATGTGTCCTCCTTTAACACTTTTGTTTGTGAACTAAATCAGAATGATATAGGTCTCAGGTTTACCTCGGAGGCCAACCTAGGATCTATCAACTTCTTGGATATCAATATCAAGATGGGCGATAATGGCCTGCTGGAAACAACAATGTTTAGGAAACCAACCTCGACTAATTTGTTGGACTGGGAGAGTAACCACCCACGGAGCCTACGCAAGGGGATCCCCAAGGGACAGTACCTTAGGGTTAGAAGGAACTGTTGCAGTCCATCTAGTTTCCATTGTGAAGCAAAGGAGCTTAGGAACAGATTCCTTGATAGGGGATACCCCAGAAGTGTTCTCCAGGATGCTTTTAAAGAGGCAGAGTCACGCACAAGGAATGATCTCCTACGTCCTAAGGATAAAGGAGATAAACATATACGTATTATTGGCAATTATGATAACTGTTCATGGGAGGTTCGTGACATTATCTGTAAATATTGGGAAATTTTAAAGGCCGATAGTGAGATAACTGAGTTCGTATCGGAGGTTCCTGCCATCACGTATAGGAGAGGTAGATCTATTGGTGATCAGTTGGTGCACAGTTTATATACTCCACCACCTAAAAAGGGTATCTGGCTAGATAGAAGAACTGTAGGTACCTTTAGGTGTGGGGGGTGTTCCTTCTGTAAGTACATCGAGGTTAGTAAAAACTACTTGAGTGTCTCGACAGGCAAAGTATATCAAAATAGACAATTCGCTAACTGTAAAACAAGTGGAGTGGTGTATCTGTTCCAATGTTTGTGCCAATTAAACCATGTTGGCAAAACAAAAAGAGAGCTCAGAAGACGCATTGGCGATCACCTAGGTGATATTCATCATGCAAGGGACACTCCAATCTCTAGAAACATTAGGGACGTGCACCATGGAAATCTGGACTCTTTTTCGTTCTGCGTTATTGAAGTGATCGCGCCATCAGTGCGTTGTTGTGATTGGAATAAAAGAATCCTACAAAAGGAACTGAAATGGATATACAGACTGGATACAGTGTCTCCAAGGGGCTTAAATGAACAAATACAGTTCAGTTGTTTTTTATGAAAGCTCTGTATGCATCCGCTCTGGTCCCTGGTGTCTCCCATAGTTTGGACTCAAAATTATCGATAGCCCTGTGTATATCGGCTCAAAGAGGTCCTTGTTGCTATATCGGCTCAGAAACAAGAGCGGTTCGTATTTTCTTTCTCACAATATTGTAGTTAGGATATACTCGTTACATGAAGTCCATTTAGTAATGCCTTTATTTCCCTCCCTTTTACAATTGTTTTAAATTATCTGTATATAAAGACAGTATATGTACAAAACACGTATATATCGTTGTATGAATTAGTATGATTAGAATACATAATGATATGGGAGAATATGGTGGCTGCATCTATATTGCATGACAAAATTCCTTGTGGCCTGTGTAATGAGTACTTTTCAGTATTTTGTTGTGTGTGGCATGGAGTTCTGTACACACGCTGCCTATGTCATAATTGTTTAGTGTTGCCGCATATATAATGCGAAGTAAGATTCATCAGATATGTGCTGACATAATGGGGTTGAATAGATATCAGATACGCGCTTACAATGAATTGGACATGCGCAGATTAAGGGACATCCTCACGGTGCAGACCGATATTTTCGAACACGCATATATCTATATAATATACATTGTTTTTTGTTAAACAAGCATATACTGTTACAGCCGTCTGTTTTTTATCCTAATTTCGAGTCAGCACAGATACACGCAGTACTGATCTGATTTACTGCACTGTCCATGTATACCAAGAAACCAGAAGTTCTTTTCTCCGGAGCGCAGAGCTGACACGCATGTCAGCTAACTAGTGCATTGTGTATACCCGGAAATCGGAAGTTCTCTTCTCCGGAATGCAGAGCTGACACGCATGTCAGCTAACTAGTGCATTGTGTATACCCGGAAATCGGAAGTTCTCTTCTCCGGAATGCAGAGCTGACACGCATGTCAGCTGACTAGTGCATTGTATATACCCGGAAATCGGAAGTTCTCTTCTCCGGAATGCAGAGCTGACACGCATGTCAGCTGACTAGTGCAGTTATGCATTTCCGGGTCAAACACAGGTACATGCGGCGCTGATTGTGTAACGCTGAAACCGGAAGTTCTTGCCTCCAGAACGCAGAGCTAACACGCACGCCAGATCAGCTGGTCAGAGCGGTGAAACTGTAAAAGGCAGAAGGTATGATATGGACTCTTAAGCATCATACCAAAAAAAAGGGGGGATTGGCCCTGCTATTCAGCATTATCGCCGTTTCTTCTACACAATACATAGTAACATAGTAACATAGTTAGTAAGGCCGAAAAAAGACATTTGTCCATCCAGTTCAGCCTATATTCCATCATAATAAATCCCCAGATCTACGTCCTTCTACAGAACCTAATAATTGTATGATACAATATTGTTCTGCTCCAGGAAGACATCCAGGCCTCTCTTGAACCCCTCGACTGAGTTCGCCATCACCACCTCCTCAGGCAAGCAATTCCAGATTCTCACTGCCCTAACAGTAAAGAATCCTCTTCTATGTTGGTGGAAAAACCGTCTCTCCTCCAGACGCAAAGAATGCCCCCTTGTGCCCGTCACCTTCCTTGGTATAAACAGATCCTCAGCGAGATACAGCGAGATACAAATGGGAAGAATACAAGCTAAGTATTCCTGGGTTTTATCTTTGTCCTGATGAACCTCGGATGAGGGGAAACGCGTCGAGTTGCTATATGGCCTGGGTACTTTCATATGGCCTAGTATAGATTTGGTTGTTTGTGGTGTTTTTTTTATTTTGGTTTTGGTGTCACTCTGGCTTTTTATCTTTGTTGGACACATTTTCTTGGATAAATCAGAACTTCTGTATTGGGCTATTACTGTAAAAAACAGTTTTGTTTTATCAGTATATTAGGTAATTATGATTTAGTGTCCTGGAACATTTTTAGGATTTCTTGGTAGCCATTTAGGCTGCATTGGGATATAGAATCTGTCTTGTCTCACCGGTGTCCCCAATTGATAGGTCCTGAGGGGCCCCGACCAGTATCAAGAAAGATCTCCTTTACATCCAGATTAGAAAATCAAGAGAGAGTCTGGTGACTAATATAAGAAGGCAGTTGTTCCAGTCTACTAAATAGGGGAGTGAATAGCCAGTAATAAGTACACATTTTCAAGTAGGGCAGTACCATTAAGTTATCAGGAAGATACAGCATTAGCCATCTGGGTATATCGTTTTGACCCAAGAAAGCTAAAGACATTCCTGCTCTTTCTCACCTACCTATTCTATTCTTATCGCACCCCCTGCCACCATAGGGCCCTATAGGGTGAGCAGGAAAAGCCGTCGTGGAGCAGGGGTGCCAGTGCGCAGGTATTAGGGTGCCAACCTCCGCTGGTAGGTAGGTACATATAGGCCAGTTTAGGGTTAGGCACCTCCTTTGGTGTTTTCATTACTTGTTTCTGCTTTGTGGCTGCTCCAGGCTCTGATATGCTGCTGTGCCGCTGGGTATTAAGTGGGCCAGGAGACCTGCAGTCTCCTGCCCTCCGGATTTAGCTGCCAGGTTTCAGTGCCTGTGCAACCACGGACTCCGGTGTCCGGTTGCTGGCACTCAGCTCTGGGGTGAGCTTGGTTACAGCTCCACTCTCCAGGTTCTCCTCGACTTGTCTCCTCTTCCCTCACTCTCTCAGACTGACTAATAACTCTGCCTCCAGGTCAGAACTTATAGGGACGCTCCCCTGAAACCGGGTGTTAGAGCTGCCCCTTCTGCCCTTCTGATCTGAAATCAGGAAAGTGTTGGATACTGGTGTTACCTGGTAAGGGGACCCCTCCTTGCTTCCAGGCATGACATCACCCCCTGTGAGGGAGGCAATGCCACTGTCGCAACTAGACTCCTGGGGTGCCACAGCAGGGTATCACGTTTACCTGATTATTAACCATATGGAACATTACTACTATCTTTATGTACACCCTATCTTTTACAGGGTCACTTAGGGAAAGGGAGCGGGAGCCATCTTTGAGTGGGGGTGCCACTGCGCTGAATTATAGGGTGCCAACCTCCTCTGGTAGGTAGGGAGTCCATAGTTATCTATTAGGGTGATGTTTTTCTTCCCTTCTTTTTGCAGTTTCATATCACATGGGGTGGTGACAATATAGTATAATACATTTATTGGTGTGTAACAATTTTATATTTATATATATTTACATTAAAATTTATGTTTTATATGATTATCTATAATTTGAGTACTATTCGAGTTGCTGTTACTAGTCATCAGCACACTGTGGCTGCATAGGAACCACACTACTGCTGAGACGCATTATCACAAATATATACATCCAGGTAGCTTATAGGTGACATCTGTTCTAATTAAGATGCTTTGGAGAGGGACAGAAGTGCACACTAAATAGGGAAAGGTATAATCGATGGTAGCACTCACCTAAAGCTGCTGTGTGCAGGTGCGACAACTATAAAAAGGTGTGGAAAGCCACTGCTGCCCCGTGGCTGGAGGAAAAGGTTCTTCCAGGGGTACAATGGCAAAAATTGAAGCTGGCACGTTTAGGCAGCCTGCGCTGTGGGAATAAAGAGCCTTGGGATTGCATAATGTTTTTTATTAATACCAATGCATTTCTTCACCACACCTGTGCCTTTTTGTGTCTTGAGAAAGGCAGCGGTCCAGCGCAGAAAAGTGCTGGTATTAATAAAAACTGTTTTGGAATCCCAAGGCTTTTCATTCCCGAAGCACAGCCCATCTAAACGTACCAGCTTCCATTTTTGCCATCTGTTCTGTTTGGAGTCATATGCCTTCATTTTGTCCAGAGACCATGATGAGATTTCATGCCCTGAGCTCGACTCTGCAGACTTCCCTCTTCTCCATCGTCACCAGCACATCCCGACACAGTGCCCTTAAAAAAAGTATCAGTTTACTGCCACATAAATATAAATCCTCCACCAAGCCCCTCATCTAAAATGAAAGCACATTTCATCTTCAGCTCCATCGTGGAGTACTTACCAGTACCTGAATTCTCCTCAAACTGTGCGGCCCCTCTCCATACCATACCATAACCCTCTCCATATTGTCTCACCACACAGTCCTTCTCCATAATATTCCCCACCACACTTCTCCTCCCTATACCGTCACACAACACAGACTATAAGCCTGTCCATTATAACATTCCATTGGGCCATTCCCCATAATAACCCCTCACACACACACACTGATATTTTCCACAATATTTCCCTCCCTCAACAGTGGCCCTCTCCATAATATCCCAAACACCCAAACCCAGTGCCCCACTCCATAATATACCCCCCTACATTGATCCTTTCCAAAATATTCCCCCAGGCTCCCCATTTCAATAATATTGCCTCGAAACTGATGCCTTCATCATAAAATCAACCCACCCCATTACCTCTCACTTTATTGTTCCTCCTTTCCAATCCTCCTTTAATGTGCCTAGGCAGTTACACAGACCCTCTATCCCTCGGCTTCCTCATCTAAAATGAGGATTAAACATTTTTACTCTTCTGGTCCTCCATGGAGTGGTTACCGAGATCCAACATCTCTGCTGCCGATGTGGTCCTGAAAGCAGTCTAATGATGTCAGCATCGTGCTGACCTCATCAACTTCCTGCACGTCGGAGGAGGGGCTGATGCACGCTGTTCATCCCTAGTCCCGATGCTGCAGTGTTCAACTGTATTCTTGTAAAAAATAACTCAAATACAGTTCAATATCAGGGGAAGGAGAGACGGGAGTGGTGTCTCCCAAACAGCTGTGGGGGCCTCACAACATTGTTTGGACCGTATGTTGTGCATGCCTGGTTAAAACGCTT
Source organism: Ranitomeya imitator (assembly GCF_032444005.1). Lineage (NCBI taxonomy): Eukaryota > Metazoa > Chordata > Amphibia > Anura > Dendrobatidae > Ranitomeya > Ranitomeya imitator. The sequence goes on along the minus strand of NC_091285.1, from coordinate 251,802,803 downwards.
ATGCTCAGCTGGGTTCCTCTCTCTTCCCTTGTATTCATTTTCCAAACAATTACAAGATTTAACCCATTTATCCCATATGACGTACGATCCCGTCGAGGTGTCCTGGGACTTAATTCCCAGTGACGGGGTAGTACGTCATAGTGGATTGGCCGTGCTCACGGGGGAGCGCGGCCGATCGCAGCCGGGTGTCAGCTAACTATCGCAGCTGACATCCAGTACTATGTGCCAAGAGCTGTCATGGACCACTCCCGGCACATTAACCTCCGACACACTGCGATCAAAGATGATTGCAGTGCCCGGCAGTGTGCAGGTCCAGTCAGCAGACGCTGAGTCTCAAACGAAACGTTCGAGTCTATGAGGCAGCCTGTTGCGGTGTGACAGATCGTCTACAATGAGTGAGTTTCGAATTCATCATGATGTAAATGAGCTCATCAGCGAGCTCCATGTGCATGGAACTGAAGGAGCTGAGCTTTACATAGATCTCCTACAGAAGAATCGCACACCATATGTCACCACTAGTGTGTTTGCTCACACTGCCAAGGTGAAAATAGCAGAATTCTCCAGGACACCAGAAGATTTTCTAAAGAAATATGAAGAATTAAAGTCGAAGAATACTCGTAATCTTGACCCAATAGTATATCTACTTTCCAAACTTACAGATGATAAAGAGGTACAACAGTATTTGGACAAATGTAGAGCTTTAAAAGGGTGTAAGAAAAGGGATTTTTTAAAATTGCATAATTTGACATTTTGTTTATGTAAACTCTTTATTATTTTTATTATTGCAATATTATTAATTTTTACAATTCACTTCAAAATATTCGAGTTCTCGAACAGTAAACAAAAATGGTTTGAATTCCTTAATGGTAGAACTGACTAATCTGTTTACTACTGCAAAGAGAGGAGAGAATCTCATTTATAATAGTAGGTAAAATATTAAGGTTTATTTACATTTCATGATTGAGTATGAGCATACCTAGGAATGCACGAATACCAATAATCGTGCTGTGTAAATAGTCTGCCAATCACCTGACGAACGAGAGAACTTTCGTTCATAGGATGAAATGATCTTTTGGCTTTGTTAAAAGATTTATCGATCTCTGCAGTGCACCATACTGTGTAATCAGGACCTGTTCTGTCGAGTAAATGGCAGACTATATGAACTGAACAATCTATTACTGATTGTTACACAAAACAAACATTTTTTGTCAATTAAATTTCAAGCTATAATATACCTTAAATGCTTATACATAACTAGAAAAACCACTTCTTGCAAACATGAGCAAAAAATGAGAACCAAATGAAGTGTTGAAGTTAAAAGATATTTTTTTGTTCGTACAAAATATTAAAAACACACTACTATAAAAAAAATAAATAAAAAAAAAGATGATTGCAGTGTTTCGGCAGTATAGGGAAGCATTGCGTGCTTCCCTGAGACCCTCGGAGCAACACGATGTGATCGCATTTCTCTACGGGTCTCCTACCTTCTCCTCCCTGCAGGACCCAGAAGGCACCCCGCGGCCATTTTGGATCCGGGCCTGCAGGGAGGTGGCTTTCAAGGCCTGCTCAGAGCAGGCACCGGGAAGCCTCCCTGCACTGCCTGTCAGATCGCTGATCTGATCTGACACAGTGCATTGCAAAGTGCAGATCAGCGATCTGATAATATATAGTGATGCCCCTCCCCCCCCCCCCTGGACAATGTAAAAAAGTAAAAAATAAATATTTACATGTGTAAAAAAAAAAAATCCTAAATAAAGAAAAAAAAATATTGTTCCAATAAATACATCTCTTTGTCTAAATAAAAAAAAAATTAAAGTACACATATTTTGTATCGCCGCGTTCGTAACGACCCGTCCTATAAAACTGTCCCACTAGTTAACCCCTTCAGTGAACACCGTAAAAAAAAAAATGCTTTATTATTATACCGCTGAACAAAAAGTGGAATAACACGTGATCAAAAAGATGGATATAAATAGCCATGGTACTGCTGAAAATGTCATCTTGTCCCGCAAAAAACGAGCTGCCATACAGCATCATCAACGAAAAAATAAAAAGTTATAGTCCTCAGAATAAAGCAATGCAAAAATAATTATTTTTACATAAAATAGTTTTTATCGTATAAAAGCGCCAAAAAATAAAAAAAATGATATAAATGAGGTATCACTGTAATCGTTCTGACCCGAAGAATAAAACTGCTTTACCAATATTATCAAATGATGAACTTTATAAGAGCCCCCCCAAAAGAAATTCATGAATAGCTGGTTTCTGTTCATTCTACCTCACAAAATACGAAATAAAAAGCGATCAAAAAATGTCACATGCCCGAAAATGATCCCACAAAAAACAAGACCTCACTTGACTCTGTAGACCAAAATATAGAAAAATAATAGCTGTCAAAATATGGAGACGCAAAAACTATTTTTTGCAAAAAAAAAAGCATCTTTTAGTTTGTGACGGATACCAATCATAAAAATCCGCTATAAAACCCACTATAAAATTAAATCAAATCCCCCTTTCATCACCCCCTTAGTTAGGGAAAAATAATACATTTTTAAAAAATGTATTTATTTCCATTTTCCCATTAGGGTTAGGGTTAGGGTTGGGGCTAAAGTTAGGGTTAGGGCTACAGTTAGGGTGGGGTTAGGGTTGGGGCTAAAGTTAGGGTTGGTGTTGTGAATTCTGCTCTTGGGTTCCCTGCAGTGGTTGTAGCTGGGAATGCAGTTGTCTCTGAGTCACAGTCCTGGCCGGGTGTATCTGCTAATTGCTGTTCTGACTGGGATATTTAAGTGTGCAGGATTCATTAGCCCTTGCCAGTTGTCAATGTTTCTCTGGAAGTGTTGGATCTCAGCCTTGCCTCTCCTGCTTATCTGCCAGTTCAACAAAGATAAGTGTTTGTTTCTTTTCCTGTGGCACACATGCAGTGTGCTTATTTTCAGTACTATTCGTTTGTTTTTCCTTTTGTCCAGATTAGACTGTGTCTGTGTTTTCTCAGTCTGGTTGGTTTCACTGGAATTGCAGATATACGCTCCTACATCTTTAGTTAGATGTAGGAGGTTTTTTGTATATTCCGCTGTGGTTTTTTGAAGGGTTTTAATACTGACCGCACAGAACTCTGTCCTATCCTGTCCTATCTAGCTAGAGTGGCCTCCTGTGCTAAATCCTGTTTTTTCTGCCTGTGTATGTTTTTTCCTCTCCGACTCACCGCCATTATTTGTGGGCGGCTGTCTATCCTTTGGGGATTTTCTCTGAGGCAAGACAGTATTCCGATTTCCATCTTTAGGGATATTTAGTCCTCCGGCTGTGACGAGGTGTCTAGGTGTGTTAGGTACACTCCACGGCTACTTCTAGTTGCGGTGTTAAGTTTAGGTTTGCGGTCACTATAGTGGCCACTTTCTCCAGTGTAAGTTCTCATGCAGCTCCAAGGTCACCGGATCATAACAGGTTGGGGCTAAAGTTAGGGTTAGGGATGGGGCTAAAATTAGGTTTGGGGTTAGGGTTGGGGTTAAGGTTAGAGTTGGGGCTAAAGTTATGTTTAGGGTTGAGGCTAAAGTTAGGGTTTGGATTACATTTACAGTTGGGATTAGGGTTTGGATTAGGGTTAGGGGTGGTTAGGGTTATGGTTGGGATTAGGGTTAGGGCATGTGTTTGGGTTTCAGTTAGAATTGGGGGTTTCCACTGTTTAGGCACATCAGGGGCTCTTCAAATGCAACATGGCATCCAATCGCAATTCCAGCCAATTCTGCATTGAAAAAGTTAGACAGTGCTCCGTCCCTTCCGAGCTCTCTCGTGCACCCAAACAGGGGTTTACCCCAACATATGGGGTATCAGTGTACTCAGGACAAATTGGACAAGAACTTTTGGGGTCCAATTTCTCCAGTTACTCTTGGGAAAATGCAAAACTGGGGGCTAAAAAATAATTTTTGTGGAAGAAAAAAGATTTTTTACTTTCACGGCTCTGTATTATAAACTGTAGTGAAACACTTGGGGGTTCAAAGTTCTCACAACACATATAGATAAGTTCCTTGGAGGTCTATTTTCCAATATGGGTTCACTTGTGGGGGGTTTCTACTGTTTAGGTACATCAGGGGCTCTGCAAATGTAACATGACGCCTGCAGAGCAATCCTTCTAAGTCTGCATCCAAACAGCGCTCCTTCCCTTCCGAGCTCTGCCATGCTCCCAAACGGTGGTTCCGCCCCATATATGGGGTATCAGCACACTCGGGACAAATTGGACAAAAACTTTTGTGGTCCAATTTCTCCTGTTACCCTTGGGAAAATACAAAACTGAGGGCTAAAAAATAATTTTTGTGGGAAAAAAAAGAATTTTTATTTTCACGGCTCTGCGTTATAAACTGTAGTGAAACACTTGGAGGTTCAAAGTTCTCACAACACATCCAAATAAGTTCCTTAGGAGGTCTTCTTTCCAAAATGGTGTCACTTGTGGGGGGTTTTAATGTTTAGGCACATCAGGGGCTCTCCAAACGCGACATGGTGTCCCATCTCAATTCCAGTCAATTTTGCATTGAAAAGTTAAACAGCACTCCTTCCCTTCCGAGCTCTGCCATGCGCCCAAACAGTGGTTTACCCCCACATATGGGGTATCAGCGTACTCAGGACAAATTGCCGAACAACTATTTAGGTCTAGTTTCTTCTATTACCCTTGGGAAAATAAAAAATTGGGGGCTAAAAGATCGTTTTTGCGAAAAAATATGATTTTTTATTTTTACAGCTCTACATTATAAACTTCTGTGAAGCACTTGGTGGGTCAAAGTGCTCACCACACATCTAGATAAGTTCCTTAGGAGGTCTACTTTCCAAAATGGTGTCAATTGTGCGGAGTTTCAATGTTTAGGCACATCAGGGGCTCTCCAAACGTGATATGTTGTCCCATCTCAATTCCAGTCAATTTTGCATTGAAAAGTCAAATGGTGCTCCTTCCCTTCCAAGCTCTGCCATGCGCCTAAACGGTGGCTTACCCCAAATATGGGGTATCAGCGTACTCAGGTCAAATTGCACAACAACATTGGGGGTCAAATTTGTCCTGCTACCCTTGGTAAAATAAAACAAATTGGAGCTGAAATTATTTTTTTGTAAAAAAAAAGGTAAATGTTAATTTTTTTAAACATTCCAAAAATTCCTGTAAAACACCTAAAGGGTTAATAAACTTCTTGAATGTGGTTTTGAGCACCTTGAGGGGTGTAGTTTTTAGAATGGTGTCACACTTGGGTATTTTCTATCATATAGACCTCTCAAAGTGACTTCAAATGTGATGTGGTCCCTAAAAAAAATGGTGTTCTAAAAATGAGAAATTGCTGGTCAACTTTTAACCCTTATAACTCCCTAACAAAAAAAAATGTTGGTTCCAATATTGTGCTGATGTAAAGTAGACATGTGGGAAATGTTACTTATTAAGTATTTTGTGTGACATATCTCTGTGATTTAAGGGCATAAAAATTCACATTTGGTAAATTGCAAAATTTTCAAAATTTTTGCCAAATTTCCGTTTTTTCACAAATAAACGGAGGTAATATCAAAGAAATGTTACCACTATCATGAAGTACAATATGTCACGAGAAAACAGTGTCAGAATCACCAGGATCCGTTGAAGCGTTCCAGAGTTATAACCTCATAAAGGGACAGTGGTCAGAATTGTAAAAATTGGCCCGGTCATTAACGTGCAAACCACCCCTTGGGGGTTAAGGGGTTAAAGCATCAAGATTTGTGCAGAACTATTTGACAGAAAATATTTAACATAACATATAGCTCCGATTTGTCAATTGCATTTTTTAAGTCACTTTTTTTTTTTTGTTTGTTTTTATTGCAGTTTTTTTGTGCTAAATTTTTCAAAAAGGTGGACATAATTAATTTTGCACAAAAGCAGAAGTACTCTTTTTTTTGTCTCGTGGCCCATTTTGTGACTTTTTTTCATGCAAACAGTTGAATGTTTTGAAAATAGTTGCAAAAATTTCTCCAAATTAATTGATGTACGTAATCTCACTTTGGGGGAAAGAGAGGGTGTAGAGTTCATTTGTGCTAAACTTAGCAACTTTTTAAATAGTTGCATATGATAAAGCAGATGAAAACTGGAAAAAAGGTACATTGATTTAAAAATTATAAAAATTAGAAAACTAACTAAATAAAAGAAACTTTAATAAAAGGTGCAAATCATTTTATATACTGTATTTGTCATGAATCAAAAAGTGACTAATTGAGAGGTGTTCACACCAAAAGATGCAGTGATGGATCGGTCCCTCAATTTTCAGTGTAAATTAAGTAAGCCTACTTCTCCAGCAGATGGGGATGGACCCAGCAGATCCACTGTGTGAGAACAAAAAGACTGATTAAACTTTGAGAAAGTATCAAGGGTTATGTAATAATTAGATGGTCCATGGTTTCTGGCAAAATACAGAGGTTTTTTTTGTGTGTTTGTTTAGAATAAAATAATTCAATTATATCTAATTCTTTTATAGCTAAAAATATATATATAAAAAAACAACTGAAATAGCACATTAGTTAATGAGGAGGTACTGAAAGATATTAAAAATAAATGTTATTTATCTAATTAAAATATCTCTTACTTACCCATCTATCAAGTGCATCTATCAAGAACATTTATTAACTCATTAGCCAATTAAGAATTCAAATGTGTGCGTGTGTGTGTGTGTGTGTGTGTGTGTGTGTGTGTGTGTGTGTGTGTGTGTGTGTGTGTGTGTGTGTATGTGTGTGTGTAATATCAATGTTCACAAATGTCGCCATGCTCCCGTGGTGGAGGCACTTTTTGATGGAGTGATAGCATCAACATGAATTAAAGTTAAGTCTCCAAAGTGCTTTCAAATTAGGGTAATAATAATAATAATAATAATCTTTATTTATATAGCGCCAAAATATTCCGCAGCGCTTTACAGTTTAACAGTTTCAGGTAGAACCCAATCAATAGCACATAGATTGCAGGAAGCCATGATGAATTCACCCATTTAAGGGCTCATTCAGACATCCGTGACAATCAATCGGTCTGAGCACAGACTGGCAGTGGGTCTCCTGACCTGAGCATGACAGCTTCATACATTCCTATGAAGCAGCCATGCTCGAGTCGAGAAAGCTGTGGCCTGTCTGTGCATTGTGATCCGATATTGGACCAATTTTGCACCAACATCTAAATGAGCCTTTAGGTGCCTATTACCAGATAGATTCGTGTAGCATACAGGAAGTCAGCAACAGTAGTTGAAGATGATCTTTGCTCGCTAACTCACAACAAATGCCATCCCATTATCCACCATGCATCATGGATAATAAATGTCACTTGGAGGTCCCCCCAGGATCGTGGTCAGTTCATCTAATAAGTGGCAAACACTAGGTACAGCATGGAGACGCGTTTCACCCATCTGGACTTTCTCTTTATAGCTAGATCGATATCTCTGCTTCCTTGAATTTTTGCCCATTCTTTCCCTCATACTGTAAATTCTAAGCCTCAGAAGTCACCAAGGAGTCCAATGACCATGGATTTATAGAGGTGAAAGAACTCCTCTGCGGCATGTTACGTCTGCAGGAAGAGACAGGTAGTAGTACTGTAGTACAAGCTCCTTCCCTTATATTAGTATGGTTTTGACATGAGAATGTTATTTACAAACAGTCTGTGGAAAATTTTCATTGTGAAGTACTAATACATTCTGTTTGAAAAATGCATTAAAGTGATTCATGTGACACAAGTGACATCCCTGCTCTCAAGTGTGTATTTTATTCCAAAGTCATTTTATTATTCTGCACTTATAAGAACTGACAGTCAAATACGAGAGAGAATTGTATGTGAATTTTATTGGACAGACATCTGTGGTGCATAATGATTTGTGTTAGTAAAATTAAAAATAAAAGGCTCTAGTTATTCAAGGATGGAACAGTAGGTGGCAGTACAGAGCAGCACCAGGCAATTCTTAGACATGTCTGCTTTTCAAGTTCCCTGTTGGAGCTGCCCCAGCTGACTGTTAACTGTAAGTGCAGGCGTCTGCGAGCAATGACAGCTCAGCTAAGAAGTGGTAGACCACACAAGTTCACAGAAGCACATAGCTCATTGCAGATTTTCAAATTGCCTCTTGATATATTGTCAGGACAGGAACTGATTTTTTGGGAAGCTTCATGAACTGGAGCAGTCACATACAAACCTGATATGGGCAATTCCCAGTGTCAGCAGGATTGGCGTCAATCACACCACTACTGGACTGTGAAGCACTGGAAATGTATTATTTGAAGTGAGGAAGACTCACCATCTGGCAGCTTGATGCTGGAGTCTGGGTTTCAGTTATTATTATTATTATTATTTATTATTATAGCGCCATTTACTCCATGGCGTTTTACATGTGAGGAGGGGTATACATAATAAAAACAGGTACAATAATCTTGAACAATACAAGTCACAACTGGTACAGGAGGAGAGAGGACCCTGCCCGCGAGGGCTCACAATCTACAAGAGATGGGTGAGAATACAGTAGGCTATGGTCTGATATGTTGTGGTAGAGGGCTCCAGAGTAGGGGTGATGCGCGAGAGAAATCTTGTATGCGATTGTGGGAAGAGGAGATAAGAGGGGAGTAGAGAAGGAGATCTTGTGAGGATCGGAGGTTGCGTGTAGGTAATTACCGGGAGACAAGGTCTCAGATGTATGGAGGAGACAGGTTGTGGATGGCTTTGTACGTCATGGTTAGGGTTTTGTAGTGGAGTCTCTGGGCAATGGGGAGCCAGTGAAGGGATTGACAGAGGGGAGAGGCTGGGGAATAGCGGGGGGACAGGTGGATTAGGCAGCAGAGTTTAGAATAGACTGGAGGGGTGCGAGAGTGATAGAGGGGAGGCCACAGAGCAGGAGGTACAGTAGTCGAGGCGGGAGATGATGAGGGCATGGACTAGGGTTTTTGCAGATTCTTGGTTTAGGAATGTACGGATCCGTGAAATATTTTTGAGTTGAAGGTGGCAGGAAGTGGAAAGGGCTTGGATATGTGGTTTGAAGGAGAGATCAGTGTCAAGGATTACACCGAGACAGCGAGCTTGTGGGACTGGGGAGAGTGGGCAGCCGTTTACTGTAATGGATAGGTTCATTGGGGGGGTCGCGTGAGATGGGGGAAACACAATGAATTCTCTTTTGTCCATGTTAAGTTTTAGAAATCTAGCAGAGAAGAAGGATGAAATAGCGGATAGGCATTGAGGGATTCTGGTTAGTAGGGTGGTGATATCTGGTCCAGAGATGTAGATCCGTGTGTCATCAGCATAGAGATGATACTGAAAACCGTGAGATTCTATGAGCTGTTCCAGGCCAAAAGTGTAAATGGAGAAGAGCAGGGGCCCTAGAACTGAACCTTGCGGGACTCCGACAGATAGGGGGCGAGGTGAGGAGGTGGTGTGTGAATGGGAGACACTGAATCTTGGGTCAGTTAGGTATGACAAGATCCAGGATAGGGCCAAGTCTGTGATGCCAAGGGATGAGAGGGTCTGTAGTAATAGGGAATGGTCCACTGTGTCAAAGGCAGAGGACAGGTCCAGGGGGAGGAGGATAGAGTAGTGTCGCTTGCTCTTGGCGGTTAATAGGTCATTGGTGACCTTAGTTAGGGCAGTTTCAGTGGAGTGGTGTGACCGGAAGCCTGATTGTAAGCGGTTGAAAAGGGAGCAGGAACATATATGGGAGGACAGTTCAAGATGGACGTGTTGTTCCAGTAGTTTTGAGGCATAGGGGAGAAGTGATATAGGACGATAGCTAGATACAGAGGATGGGTCAAGAGAGGGCTTTTTGAGGATAGGTGTGATTGAGGCATGTTTAAAGCTTGAGGGGAAAACACTAGTTGTTAGTGATAGGTTGAAGAGATGGGTTAGAGTTGGGATGAAGACTGTGGTGAGGTTTGGGTTGAAGTGTGAAGGGATCGGGTCAAGTGCACAGGTGGTGAGATGCGATCTTGAGAGTAGAGTGGAGAGTCGATCTTCTGTAATGGTAGAGAAGTTGGTTTTCGAGGTGGAGGGCTGGGTAGTTGGGAGGAAGGGCTCTGGGGGTTGTCGACTAAAACTGTCTCTGATGTTCTCAATCTTCTGCTTAAAAAATGAGGCAAAGTCTTCAGCTGAGATGAGTGGGGAGGGAGGAGGTGCTGGGGGACGGAGGAGAGACTTGAGGGTTTTGAATAACTGTTTAGGGTTGTGAGACAGGGAGGATATGAGAGATGAGAAGTAGGTTTGTTTAGCTGTGATGAGTGTGGTCTTGAAAGTAGTGAGGGACTGTTTGAATGCGATAAAGTGCTCGTTGGAGTGGGATCTTTTCCATCTCCGCTCTGCAGCCCTAGAAGCTTGCCTCAGTTCTTTGGTCAGGCTGGTGTGCCATGGCTGTCTGTTGATTTTGCAAGTTTTGGTATGTGTGAGAGGGGCAAGAGATTCCAAAGCTGCAGCTATTGTGGTGTTATATAGAGCAGCAGTGTCATCCACATTGCGTAGGGAACTTATGTCTGTGAGAGGGAGGAGGGATTCAGAGAGTGAATGTAGATCAAGGTGTTTAAGATTTCTGCGAGGGTGTGCAAGTTTGTGGGGTAGGGATTGTAGACAAGGAGTGGAGAGGGAAGAGAATGTGAGTAGATTGTGGTCAGAAACAGGAAGAGGTGAGTTAGAGAGGTTAGATAGGGAGCAGAGGCGGGTGAAGATGAGGTCCAATGTGTGACCATCTTTGTGAGTGGCTGCAGAAGACCATTGAGTGAGGCCGAAGGAGGAAGTGAGAGATAGAAGTTTAGTGGCAGCTGAGAGAGAAGTGTCAATGGGTGTGTTGATGTCGCCCATGATGATAGTGGGGATGTCTGCAGAAAGGAAATGAAGTAGCCAGGTGGTGAAGTGGTCAAAGAAGGTGGTGGATGGCCCTGGGGGGCGGTAAATGACAGCCAGTTGGAGGTTGGTGGGGGCATAGATGCGCAGAGTGCACCTCAAAGGAAGGGAGGGTAACAGAGGGTGGCAGTGGGATTGGGGTGAAGGAGCAGGTACCTGACAGGAGAAAACCAACTCCTCTGCCATGCTTGCTGCTGGGGCGGGGTCATTGCAGACTTGTGCTATACAATATATGTACAACTAAGTGCATTCATGTGTGAAGCAGAGAGGAGTGGTCTCTGCTCATCTTGGTCAGAGAATTAAGGGTGGACCAGATGCATACAATCAAGCATTGAGTAAACAAGGTCATAAATAACACAGGGGTAAGATGGGGTTAGCTGAAAGGCATACCATGTGAATGCTAGGAGCAGAGGAAAGTCTATGTGGAAAGTTGGGTGATATACTATGTGCACCTCATAGACAGACAAGGCAGGAGAGCTTTGTGCATGAACATACCTGGCTCTGAAGACATTCCTCAAAGGACCGTCTTACAGCTTCTTCCTCAAGGAGTGATGAATTCAGCTTCCAATAACCTCTTCCCATCCGAGGAGTCTCTGCCCCAGTTATCAGCAACTTGTGACATAGCATTATACATTTGATGTAGGAATCATTGACTTTGCCAAGTGTAAATTCTAGTGCAAAAGGAACAATATTCATCATTATGGTTGATCCTTATCAGTTTCAGTAAAGCACCACTCCAGCGGGTTTTTTTTTCAGCGCTGGAGTTGCGCTTTAAATGTAAGTGTTCTATTCCAGGTCATATACTCACCCTCACCATTTTATGGCACCGCTCTTGATCCGTGACACCATCTTGTGAGCTTCAGACTGTCCGAAAGTCAGAAGCTGCATCACAAGCTCTCAGTGTAAATCTATGGGAGCCAGAAGAACAAGGCTCTCATAGACTTACATTGATTACTGACCTCCGCGCAGCTCTATGAAACACTGTAGCTGCATCCAGGTCTTTCTCCAGAGACTGACGGGAGTGACGTTGGAAAATGATGATGTCACGCCGTAAACGGCGATAAAGGGGCAGGACGGCATACTGGAACCCGCACCTGTCCCTACCACTTAACCCCTTCCCGACCCATGACGCCACGTAGGCGTCATGAAAGTCGGTGCCAATCCGACCCATGACGCCTATGTGGCGTCATGGAAAGATCGCGTCCCTGCAGGCCGGGTGAAAGGGTTAACTCCCATTTCACCCGATCTGCAGGGACAGGGGGAGTGGTAGTTTAGCCCAGGGGGGGTGGCTTCACCCCCCCGTGGCTACAAACGCTCTGATTGGCTGTTGAAAGTGAAACTGCCAATCAGAGCGATTTGTAATATTTCACCTATTATAACTGGTGAAATATTACAATCCAGCCATGGCCGACGCTGCAATATCATCGGCCATGGCTGGAAACACTAATGTGCCCCCACCCCACCCCACCGATCGCCCCCCCAGCCCTCCGATCTGGCCGGTACACTGCTCCGGCTCCCCTCCGTCCTGTGCTTCGGCTCCCCCCGTGCTTTTGTCCGCTCCCCCCGTGCTCCAATCACCCTCCCCGTGCTCCAATCACCCCCCCTGCACTCCGATCCACCCCCCCGTGCTCCGTTCCACCCCCCCGTGCTCCGTTCCACCCCCCCGTGCTCCGTTCCACCCCTCCCGCGCTCCGATCCATCCCCCCATGCTCCGATCCCCCCCCCCGTGCTGCCCCCCACCCCATCATACTTACCGATCCTGCCGGGGTCCGTCCGTCTTCTCCCCGGGCGCCGCCATCTTCCAAAATGGCGGGCGCATGCGCAGTGCGCCCGCCGAATCTGCCGGCCGGCAGATTCGTTCCAAAGTGCATTTTGATCACTGAGATAGATTATATCTCAGTGATCAAAATAAAAAAATAATAAATGACCCCCCCCCCTTTGTCACCCCCATAGGTAGGGACAATAAAAAAATAAAGATTTTTTTTTTTCCACTAATGTTAGAATAGGGTTAGGGTTAGGGGTAGGGTTAGGGTTAGGGCTAGGGTTAGGGGTAGGGTTAGGGTTAGGGCTAGGGTTAGGGTTAGGGGTAGGGTTAGGGCTAGGGGTAGGGTTAGGGCTAGGGTTAGGGCTAGGGTTAGGGTTTCGGTATGTGCACACGTATTCTGGTCCTCTGCAGATTTTTCCGCTGCGGATTTGATAAATCCGCAGTGCTAAACCGCTGCGTATTTATGGCGGATTTACCGCGTTTTTTCTGCGCATTTTACTGCGGTTTTACAACTGCGATTTTCTATTTGAGCAGTTGTAAAATCCGCACAAAGAAGTGACATGCTGCGGAATGTAAACCGCTGCGTTTCCGTGCAGTTTTTCCGCAGCATGTGTACAGCGATTTTTGTTTCCCATAGGTTTACATTGAACTGTAAACTCATGGGAAACTGTTGCGGATCTGCAGCGTTTTCCGCAGCGTGTGCACATACCTTTAGAATTAGGCTATGTGCACACGGTGCGGATTTGGCTGCGGCTCCGCAGCAGTGTTCCATCAGGTTTACAGTTCCATGTAAACATCTGGAAACCAAATCCGCTGTGCCCATGGTGCGGAAAATACCGCGCGGAAACGCTGCGTTGTATTTTCCGCAGCATGTCAATTCTTTGTGCGGATTCCGCAGCGTTATACACCTGTTCCTCAATAGGAATCCGCAGGTGAAATCCGCACAAAAAATACTGGAAATCCGCGGAAAATCCGCAGGTAAAACGCAGTGCCTTTTACCCGCGGATTTTTCAAAAATGATGCTGAAAAATCTCACACGAATCCGCAACGTGGGCACATAGCCTTACGGTTAGGGTTGGAATTAGGGTTGTGGTTAGGGGTGTGATTAGGGTTATGGCTACAGTTGGGATTAGAGTTAGGGGTGTGTTGGGGTTAGTGTTGGAGGTAGAATTGAGGGGTTTCCACTGTTTAGGCACATCAGGGGTCTCCAAACGCAACATGGCGCCACCATTGATTCCAGCCAATCTCGTATTCAAAAAGTCAAATGGTGCTCCCTCGCTTCCGAGCCCCGACGTGTGCCCAAACAGTGGTTTACCCCCACATATGGGGTATCAGCGTACTCAGGACAAACTGGACAACAACATTTATGGTTCAATTTCTCCTATTACCCTTGGCAAAATAGGAAATTCCAGGCTAAAAAATCATTTTTGAGGAAAGAAAAATTATTTTTTATTTTCATGGCTCTGCGTTATAAACTTCTGTGAAGCACCTGGGGGTTTAAAGTGCTCAATATGCATCTAGATAAGTTCCTTGGGGGGTCTAGTTTCCAAAATGGGGTCACTTGTGGGGGAGCTCCAATGTTTAGGCACACAGGGGCTCTCCAAACGCAACATGGTGTCCGCTAACAATTGGAGCTAATTTTCCATTCAAAAAGTCAAATGGCGCGCCTTCCCTTTCTTGCCCTGCCGAGTGCCCAAACAGTGGTTTACCCCCACATATGAGGTATCGGCGTACTCGGGAGAAATTGCCCAACAAATTTTATGATCCATTTTATCCTATTGCCCATGTGAAAATGAAAAAATTGAGGCGAAAAGAATTTTTTTGTGAAAAAAAAGTACTTTTTCATTTTTACAGATCAATTTGTGAAGCACCTGAGGGTTTAAAGTGCTCACTAGGCATCTAAATAAGTTCCTTGGGGGGTCTAGTTTCCAAAATGGGGTCACTTGTGGGGGAGCGCCAATGTTTAGGCACACAGGAGCTCTACAAACGCGACATGGTGTCCGCTAACGATGGAGATAATTTTTCATTCAAAAAGTCAAATGGCGCTCCTTCCCTTCCGAGCCTTACCATGTGCCCAAACAGTGGTTTACCCCCACATATGAGGTATCCGTGTACTCAGGAGAAATTGCCCAACAAATTTTAGGATCTATTTTATCCTGTTGCCCATGTGAAAATGAAAAAATTGAGGCTAAAAGAATTTTTTTGTGAAAAAAAAGTACTTTTTCATTTTTACGGATCAATTTGTGAAGCACCTGGGGGTTCAAAGTGCTCACTATGCATCTAAATAAGTTCCTTGGGGCGTCTAGTTTCCAAAATGGGGTCACTTGTGGGGGAGCTCCAATTTTTAGGCACACGGGGGCTCTCCAAACGTGACATGGTGTCCGCTAAAGAGTGGAGCCAATTTTTGATTCAAAAAGTCAAATGGCGCTCTTTCCCTTCCAAGCCCTGCCGTGCGCCCAAACAGTGGTTTACCCCCACATATGAGGTATCAGCGTACTCAGGACAAATTGGACAACAACTTTCGTGGTTCAGTTTCTCCTTTTACCATTGGGAAAATAAAAAAATTGTTGCTAAAAGATAATTTTTGTGACTAAAAAGTTAAATGTTCATTTTTTCCTTCCATGTTGCTTCTGCTGCTGTGAAGCACCTGAAGGGTTAATAAACTTCTTGAATGTGGTTTTGTGCACCTTGAGGGGTGCAGTTTTTAGAATGGTGTCACTTTTGGGTATTTTCAGCCATATAGACCCCTCAAACTGACTTCAAATGTGAGGTGGTCCCTAAAAAAAATGGTTTTGTAAATTTCGTTGTAAAAATGAGAAATCGCTGGTCAAATTTTAACCCTTATAACTTCCTAGCAAAAAAAAATTTTGTTTCCAAAATTGTGCTGATGTAAAGTAAACATGTGGGAAATGTTATTTATTAACTATTTTGTGTCACGTAACTCTCTGGTTTAACAGAATACAAATTCAAAATGTGAAAATTGCGAAATTTTCAAAATTTTCGCCAAATTTCCGTTTTTATCACAAATAAACGCAGAATTTATTGACCTAAATTTACCACTAACATGAAGCCCAATATGTCACGAAAAAACAATCTCAGAACCGTTAGGATCCGTTGAAGCGTTCCTGAGTTATTACCTCATAAAGGGACACTGGTCAGAATTGCAAAAAACGGCAAGGTCTTTAAGGTCAAAATAGGCTGGGTCATGAAGGGGTTAAATGGGGCCCTGGCTTTCCCTTATCTCGGGGGTAGCTATGATGGTTAGGAGGCCCGAGCCGCCAGCGTATCCCTGTCTCCTGTTCAGGCCCTATCAGGGGCCCCCTCTCCCCCAAAGGAGGTGGACTGCACCAGTGTAATAACACAACAAATAACAGGGTATACAGACAAGGTAACTAATAGTCTCAAACTCACCAAATGCTCAAACAACCACAGAGGAAACACAGAGAAGGGAAGAGAAGGAATAAACTTAGGAAGGAAAAAAGGTTTAACATGCAACCAAAACAGCAGACACCAATCTCTATAAATAAACCTCCAATACCAACACTACGCTCCTTCAACCTCCAAACCAGGCAGTAGAACTGATCACTGACACTAGCTGAAGTCAGGACTGGGTATATAGAGGATCAGATTACAAAATCCACTTCAGCTGAGAGACCCAGCTCTCAGCAACTTAGCAATAAGGTTAACTCCTGCACTGCTGGCACAAAGCAGCTAGGTCAGAATACAGGAGAAGAGCTCACTGTGTGTGAATGAGGCCCAGAGCGCTGCGGAACCTCTCTGTCGCGGTAGCCCCGTGACAGTAACCCCCCTTCTACGAGGGACCTCCAGAACCTCAGGACCAGGTTTCTCAGAATGAAATGCCCGAACCAACCTAACCGCATGGACATCGGCAGCAGGTACCCACATCCTTTCCTAAGGACCGTACCCTCTCCAGTGTACCAGATATTGTAGGGATCGACGAACTAAACGAGAATCCATAACCCTGGAAGTCTGGAACTCGAGACTTCCATCAACAAGGACCGGAGACGGAGGTGAAGGGGACTGATTGGATGGCACCACAACCTTTTTGAGTAAGGAGCGATGAAAAACATTATGGATCTTAAATGACTGAGGCAAAGCCAGCCGAAAAGCAACGGAATTCACGACGGCCACAATCTTATAAGGGCCAATGAACCTAGGGCCCAATTTCCACGAGGGAACTCTCAGCTTAATATTTTTCGAGGACAACCAAACCCAATCATCCACACACAGGTCCAGACCTTCCACACGTCTCCGATCAGCCGCATTCTTATACCTGGAACCCATCCTCTTTAATTTATCAAGAACCTCTTGCCATACGGACGTGATGAATGAAGAAAACCTCTCCTCTTCAGGAACACCTGAGGAATCCCTCCTATTAAATGCACTAGATTGCACTAGATGGGAAACCACTGGGTAAATCTGACAGGGAGAAGGACTTGGGGATCCTAGTTAATGATAAACTTACCTGGAGCAGCCAGTGCCAGGCAGCAGCTGCCAAGGCAAACAGGATCATGGGGTGCATTAAAAGAGGTCTGGATACACATGATGAGAGCATTATACTGCCTCTGTACAAATCCCTAGTTAGACCGCACATGGAGTACTGTGTCCAGTTTTGGGCACCGGTGCTCAGGAAGGATATAATGGAACTAGAGAGAGTACAAAGGAGGGCAACAAAATTAATAAAGGGGATGGGAGAACTACAATACCCAGATAGATTAGCGAAATTAGGATTATTTAGTCTAGAAAAAAGACGACTGAGGGGCGATCTAATAACCATGTATAAGTATATAAGGGGACAATACAAATATCTCGCTGAGGATCTGTTTATACCAAGGAAGGTGACGGGCACAAGGGGGCATTCTTTGCGTCTGGAGGAGAGAAGGTTTTTCCACCAACATAGAAGAGGATTCTTTACTGTTAGGGCAGTGAGAATCTGGAATTGCTTGCCTGAGGAGGTGGTGATGGCGAACTCAGTCGAGGGGTTCAAGAGAGGCCTGGATGTCTTCCTGGAGCAGAACAATATTGTATCATACAATTATTAGGTTCTGTAGAAGGACGTAGATCTGGGGATTTATTATGATGGAATATAGGCTGAACTGGATGGACAAATGTCTTTTTTCGGCCTTACTAACTATGTTACTATGCTATGTTAGATTGAGGATGAAAACCATATGCCCCGAAAAACAGGGACTTACCAGTAGACTCATGAGTATGATTGTTTATAGCAAATTCTGCTAACGGTAAGTACTTAACTCAGTCCTCTTGATTCTCTGAGATGAAACACCTGAGATAAGTCTCAAGATTTTGATTTACGCGTTAAGTCTGACCATTGGATTGAGGATGAAAAGCTGAAGAAAATGACAAATGAGTCCCCAGTCGGCTGCAGAAAGCCCTCCAAAACTTAGAAATAAACTGCACCCCACGATCTGAGACAATATCTGAAGGAATACATGCAGTCTCACAACCTCCTTAATAAAGACCTGTGCCAGAGTCTTAGCATTTGGTAATGCGGGGAGCGCAATGAAATGAGACATCTTGCTAAATCTATCAACTACGACTAAAATAACTGTATTACCCTCCGAAACCGGTAAATCAGTGATGAAATCTATTGACAAATGAGTCCAAGGTCTATTGGGAATTTCCAAAGGTTGGAGAGACCCAGACGGGCGAGAACGAGAGGACTTGGAACGCGCACACACACTGCAGGCAGCAAAATATTCCTGTACATCATGTCTTACCCCAGACCACCAAAAACGCCGAGTGAGTAGGTCTGCAGTAACCTTACTTCCAGGGTGTCCGGCCAAAACCGAGTCATGATGCTCATTTATGACCCTGAGACGGAGATTAGCTGGAACAAAAAGTTTACCTAACGGACAGGCTGCTGGGGCGTCCCCCTGTGCCTCTACCACCTCTTTCTCAAGATCAGAATTGATTGCGGCGACAACTACACCCTTCTGCAGTATAGGACCTGGTTCACAATTATCCCCACTCCCCGGGAAACAACAGGATAACGCATCAGCCTTGACATTCTTGTTTCCTGGCCGGTACGTAATGTAGAAATTGAACCTGGCGAAGAACAGACACCACCTTGCCTGCCTAGGTGTAAGACGCTTTGCAGATTCGAAATACAACAGATTTTTGTGATCTGTGATCACCATGACAGGGTGAAGTGCTCCCTCCAAAAAATGATGCCATTCCTCAAATGCCCATTTAATTGCCAACAGCTCCCTGTTACCAATGTCATAATTCTTCTCCGTAGGAGATAATTTTCTCGAGAAAAATGCACACAGACGCCACTTACTCTGAGAAATCCCCTGAGACAATACAGCTCCCACCCCTACCTCAAAGGCATCCACCTCTACCATAAATGGCTGAGTGATGTCAGGCTGTATTAATATGGGTGCAGTGGAAAAACACTTTTTCAAAGTTTCAAAAGCTTTACTGGCCACACTGGACCATACGGAGAAATCCTTGCCCCTCTTGGTCATGTCTGTCAATGGTTTGGCTACCACTGAAAAGTCTTTAATAAATTTGTGATAGAAATTTGCAAAACCTAAAAACCTCTGTAAAGCCTTAAAGTCCTCAGGACAATCCCACTCCAAGACCGCCCTGACCTTAGCCAGATCCATACGAAAACCTGTGGAGGATAAGAAATAACCCAGAAACGGAATCTCTTAGACCGCGAACATGCATTTCTCAAGTTTGGCAAACAGTTTATTGTCCCTGAGTATCTGAAGGACCTGCCGTACAGGATCCTGATGAGACTCGAGGTCAGGGGAATAAATTAAGATGTCATTGAGATATACCACCACAAACCTACCTATTCAGTGACTAAATATATCATTGACAAAGTGTTGAAACACAGCAGGAGCATTACTTAACCCAAAAGGCATAACCAAGTTGCCTGAGGAGGTGGTGATGGCGAACTCAGTCGAGGGGTTCAAGAGAGGCCTGGATGTCTTCCTGGAGCAGAACAATATTGTATCATACAATTATTAGGTTCTGTAGAAGGACGTAGATCTGGGTATTTATTATGATGGAATATAGGCTGAACTGGATGGACAAATGTCTTTTTTCGGCCTTACTAACTATGTTACTATGTTACTATGTAAGTTCTCGCAATGTCCCTCTGGAGTATTAAACACCATCTTCCATTCATCCCCCTCCTTCATCCGAATGAGATTATATGCCCCCCTGAGATCTAATTTGGAGAACCATTTAGCCACACAATTTGGTTAAAAAGGTCCGGAAGTAGAGGAAGCGGGAAAGAATCCCGAACCGTAATTTGATTCAATTCACGGAAGTCTAAGCATGGGCGTAAACCCCCGTCTTTCTTCTTTACAAAGAAGAACTCAGCAGCAATGGGTGATGACGAGGGTCTGATATGACCCTTGGCCAGACTCTCCGTGATATAGTCCTTCTTGGCCTGTCTCTCTGGGGCAGAGATGTTGTATAACCTACTCTTAGGCAGTTTAGCACCAGGAATGAGACGTATGGCGCAATCATAATGACGGTGTGGACATAGCTCTCGACTCCCCTCCTCAGAGAATACATCCTCAAAATCTGAGATGAACTCTGGCAAAACCTGAGAACTCAATCCGGCCAGCCGAGTACCCAGGCAATGTTCCTGACAAAACTCACTCCATCTAGTAATCTCCCGGGTCTGCCAGTCTAACACTGGGTTGTGTAACGTGAGCCATGGTAAACCGAGAACTACAGGTGACGGCAAACCCCCCAACACATAACTAATCTAATCTAATCTAATGACTCAGAGTGCAACGCCCCTATTTGTAGGCTCACCCCAGGGACGATCTGAGTGAAAGTCCCCTGGCTCAAGGGTACAGAATCAATGGCAATTATAGGTATGGGTCTAGACAACTCTTGAGTCTGAAACCCATTTGCCTGAACAAACCCAGCATCAATTAAATTAAACCCTGCCCCAGAGTCCAGAAAGGCAGAGATATTGAACCTATTTTCACCAAGACGAATCTCGGCTGTTAGGAAAAATTGAGGTTTACCTAAGTAGGAAATTAGTACACCTGAGTTGCCAACCTCCCCGCAACCCGGGCTCAATAGTTTTCCGGCGGTTGTCTTCTAGAAGGACACAAATTCACATAATGACCCCTTCTGCCGCAAAAAAACATGCACCTTCCTTACGCCGTACTACTGCAGCCCCCTTAGAACGAGTAGCGCCACCCAACTGCATAGGTTCTCCTAGAGACTCAGATTCTGGTGAGTCCAAATCTGAATTACCCTTTAATAGCGGCGATTCATTAAGTCTCTGGCGCAGGCGGCGGTCCACACGGATCGCAAGAGATATAGCTACCTCCAGTGTGGTTGGTGTCTCCTGTAGGGCGAAGGCATCTTTTATTTTATCAGATAGGCCCTGATAAAATTTACTGCGGAGTGCAGGGTCATTCCACATTGTTTCAGACAATCTCTGAAACTCAGAGCAGTACTCCCCTACTGGCCGGTCTCACTGTGTAAGATGGCGTATTGTGGACTCAGCAAGGAAGACGTGGTCAGAATCATCATACACTTGACCTAAGGCTTGAAAAACCTCCTCCACAGTCCATAATGACAAAGCGTCAGCGGGAAGTGAAAAAGCCCAGGCCTGAGGGTCACCTTGTAGGAGCGATACTACAATTCCAACCCTCTGCTCCTCTGAACCTGAAATGTGAGGACTGTTGTGAATTCTGCTCTTGGGTTCCATCCAGTGGTGGTAGGTGGGAATGCAGTTGTCTCTGAGTCACAGTCCTGGCCAGGTGTATCTGCTAATTGCTGTTCTGACTGGGATAATTAAGTGTGCAGGATTCATTAGCCCTTGCAGTTGTCAATGTTTCTTTGGAAGTATTGGATCTCTGCCTGGCCTCACCTGCTTAGCTGCGAGTTCAGCAAAGACAAGTGTCTGTTTCTTTTTCTGAAGCACACTTGCTGTGTGCTTATTTTCAGTGCTGATCTTTTGTTTCTATTTGCTCCAGCTTAGACTGTGTCAGTTGTTTTTCTCAGTCTGGTTGGATTCTCTGGAGTTGCAGTTATACTCTCCACATCTTTAGTTAGGTGGTGGAGTTTTGTATTTTCTGCTGTGGATATTTTTGTAGTATTTTTATGCTGACCGCTTAGTATCCTGTCCTGTCCTTTTCTATTTAGCTAGAAGTTGCCTCCTTTGCTAAGCCTGTTTTCTGCCTGCGTGTGTCTTTTCCTCTCCAACTCACAGTCATTATTTGTGGGGGGCTGCCTATCCTTTGGGGGTCTACTCTGAGGCAAGATAGTTTTCCTATTTCCATCTTTAGGGGTATTTAGTTCTCCGGCTGTGTCGAGGTGTCTAGGTTTTGTTAGGCACACCCCACGGCTACTTCTAGTTGCGATGTTATGATCAGGGTTTGCGGTCCGTATAGTTACCACCTACTCTAGAGAAAGTTTTCATGCTGCTCCAAGGCCACCTGATCACAACAGAGGACCCAACCTAAAATACAATTTACAGGCCTCCCAGAAAGTAACAAATTTGTCATGCCCCCCAGAGAACCTGTCAGGTAACGCAATTTTAGGCTCCAGAAAAGCTTGTGGACGTTTAGCAACCCCTGCAGTGGCCACTGGAGTGCGCTGCACAACCGCTGAGCGGAGGTCAGCCACCTCTAGACTGAGTTGCTGCATTTGTCCAGCTAAAGCAGCAATGGGGTCCATATTTGACAAAGAAACATTTTTAAGGTCGGTGATACTGTCACGCCGTAAACAGCGATAAAGGGGCAGGACGGCGTACTGAAACCCGCACCTGTCCCTACCACTTAAATGGGACCCTGGCTTTCCCTTATCTCGGGGGTACCTATGATGGTTAGGAGGCCCGAGCCACCAGCGAATCCCTGTCTCCTGTGCAGGCCCTATCAGAGGCCCCCTCTCCCCCCAAAGGAGGTGGACTGCACCAGTGTAATAACACAACAAATAACAGGGCATACAGACAAGGTAACTGAAAGTCTCAAACTCACCAAATGCTCAAACAACCAGAGGAAACACAGAGAAGGGAAGAGAAGGAATAAACTTAGGAAGGAAAACAGGTTTAACATGCAACCAAAACAGCAGACACCAATCTCTGAAAATAAACCTCCAACACCAACACTACGCTCCTTCAACCTCCAAGCCAGGCAGTAGAACTGATCACTGACACTAGCTGAAGTCAGGACTGTTCTATATAGAGGATCAGATTGCTACTTTCACACTAGCGTCGGGCTCGGCCCGTCGCAGTGCGTCGGGCCGAGGTTACCGACGCTAGCGTTGTTTATGCTGCACAACGAGTGCAGCGGATGCAGATTTTCATTGCATCCGCTGACCCATTGTGAGGTGCGGGGAGGTGGGGGAGGAGTTCCGGCCGCGCATGCGCGGTCGGAAAAAGCAGTCCGTCGCCAGCAAAAAACATTACATGTAGCGTTTTTTGCTCCCGGCGGTCCACCACAACACGACGCAACCGTCGCACGACGCTTGCGACGTGTGGCAATGCGTCGCAATGCGTCGCTAATGTTAATCTATGGGGCAAAAACGCATCCTGCAAACAACTTTGCAGGATGCTTTTTTCCCATAAACTACGCATTGCGACGTCTGGCAAAAAACGCCAGTGTGAAAGTAGCCTTACAAAATCCACTTCAGCTGAGAGACCCAGCTCTCAGCAACTTAGCAATAAGGTTAACTCCTGCACTGCTGGCACAAAGCAGCTAGGTCAGAATACAGGTGAAGAGCTTCTGTTCACTGTGTGTGAACGAGGCCCAGAGTGCTGCGGTTCTCTGGAACTTCTCTGGAACTTCTCTGTTGCAGTAGCCCCGTGACAGATGAAGGCGGCAGCAGGTGAGTATGAGACAGGGCGCAGGAGAATTACATTCTTTCTGACTTCCTAAATTCATGAGGCAGAGTTTGATGCACTGTTCACAGCATCCTTGAATAAAGAATCCACCACACTATGCAGCTGAATACAGACATGCTCCCACTATTAATATGTAATTAGCCATTGTGCAACCCACCATTCAAAATATAAACTACCACTGTGCCCCCCATTAACTATAGTTACTATTCCCTGCCCACTAAAAGTATAAATGCTATTTCCCCCAATTCATTACCAGTCACTCTCCTGCATCCTCAACCCACCTCACTGTCATCCTCCTGCTCCCTCAATTAATTATAATAACATGTCTTCTCCCCAATTCATTCTAATTATAAAGAAAAAAGTAAAATTAAGTACCCTCAATTCATTTTGCAATGGCCTTTTTTTTAAACCCCCACCAATTGATTAAAATGTAATACATTCTTACCCATCCTCCACCCCAGTTCATTATAACATATGGTGCACTCACCCATCTGAATTCATTATAACATACTATGCTCTCGCCCAGGGTCGTACTGGCCCACTGGAGAACCGGAGGATTCTCCGGTGGGCCCAGGCACTGACACCTGCTGGCATATTCGCTAGCAGCTGCCTAGGGCCCTTACTGCTCCAGGGGCTCCCCAGCCAATGGCTTGTCACTAATAGTGGCACGTCCAGCTGCTATGGGGCCCCTGAGTCAAGGGGGCCCTCCCAGTGCCATAGAGCAGCAGCTGGAGACAGGAGTTTGTCCTTGCTGCTAAAGAGAAATGAATATTCACACTTCCCCATGCCCCCATGGACATGGAGAAAAATGAATACCATTTCACTTTAATTGTGGGCAGCGTTAGCTGCAGGCAACACTGCACGCCGGTGCTGCTGAATCGGGGGCCCCGGACGTGGGCCTCTAAAGGGCGGTGAACCCTGATTATGATCCCTGCAGCGTGGGACTGGAGTGGAGCTGCGGAGATCCGATGCCTTCCTCCTTTCTGCCCGCCTACCCAGCACTTCCTGTCTGACTCGACACGGACCCCGGCAATGGAGGAGATGGAGAAATTCATTTCTCCGCCTTCTCCGCAGCTGTGCTCCGATCCGCTCTGTAAGAGAGGCTCGGAGCACAGATGCATGACACTAGGCTTCTGCTCACAGCAGAGCAGGAGCCGAGTGCCATGAACATATCGCATCTGATGCTCTAGCATCGGATGCAATACGCTAGTGTGACCCCGGCCTAAGGGTTAAAAGTTGACTAGCAACTTCTCATTTTTACAACACCATTTTTTTAGGGACTACGTCACATTTGAAGTCACTTGGAGGGGTCTATATGACAGAAAATACCCAAGTGTGACACCATTCTAAAAATTGCACCCCTCAAGGTGCTCAAAACCACATTCAAGAAGTTTATTAACCCTTCAGGTATTTCACAGGAATTTTTGGAATGTTTAAAAAAAATGAACATTTTACTTTTTTCGCAAAAAATTTACTTTAGCTCCAATTTGTTTTATTTTACCAAGGGTAACAGGAGAAATTGGACCGCAAAAGTTGTTGTTCAATTTGTTCTGAGTATGCTGATACCTCGTATGTGGGGTAAACCACTGTTTGGGTGCATGGCAAAGCTCAGAAGGGAAGGAGCGCCATTTCACTCTTCAATGCGAAATTGACTGGAATTGAGATCGGACACCATGCCTAAACATTGAAACCCCCCACAAGTGACACCACTTTGGAAAGTAGACCCCCTAAGGAACTTATCTAGATGTGTGGTGAGCACTTTGATGACCCACCAAGTGCTTCACAGAAGTTTATAATGTAGAGCTGTAGAAATAAAAAATCATATTTTTTCACAAAAATTATATTTTCGCCCCCATTTTTTTAATTTCCCAAGGGTAGCAGAAGAAACTGAACAGCAAAAGTTGTTGTGCAATTTGTCCTGAGTATGCTGATACCCCATATGTGGGGGTAAACCACTGTTTGGGTGCATGGCAGAGCTCGGAAGGGAAGGAGAACCGTTTGACTTTTCAATGCAAAATTGACTGGAATTGAGATGGGATGCCATGTCGCATTTGAAAAGCCCCTGATGTTCCTAAACATTGAAACCCACACAAGTGACACCATTTTGGAAAGTAGACCCTCTAAGGAACTTATCTAGATGTGTGGTGAGCACTTTGAACGCCCAAGTGTTTCACTACAGTTTATAACGTAGAGCCGTAAAAATAATTTTTCTTTTTTCCACAAAAGTTATTTTTTAGCCCCCAGTTTTGCATTTTCCCAAGGGTAGCAGGAGAAATTGGACCCCAAAACTTGTTGTCCAATTTGTCCTGAGTACGCTGATACCCCATATGTGGGAGAAAACTACTGATTGGGCACATGGCAGAAGGAGCGCCGTTTGGAATGCAGACTTAGATGGAATGGTCTGCAGGCGTCACATTGCGTTTGCAGAGCCCCTGATGTACCTAAACAGTAGATACCCCCCACAAGTGACCCTATAATGGAAACTAGACCTCCAAGGAACTTGTCTAGATGTGTTGTGAGAACCTTGGACCCCCAAAGTGTTTTACTGCAGTTTATAATGGAGAGCTCGGAAGGGAAAGAGCACTGTTTTACCTTTTCAATGCAGAATTGGCTGGAATTGAGATCGGACGCCATGTCACGTTTGGAGGGCCCCTGATGTGCCTAAACAGTGGAAACCCCCCAATTCTAAGTGAAACCCTAACCCAAACACACCCCTAACCCTAATCCCAACCCTAACATAACCCTAACCACACCCCTAACCTGAACATGCAACTAACCCTAATCCCAACCACATCCCTAACCCCAACACACCCATAACCCTAATCCCAACCCTAACCATAACCCTAACCACACCCCTTACCCGAACATGCCCCTAACCCTAATCCCAACCACACCCCTAACTAGAAACACACCCCTAATCCTAACTATAACCCTAACCATACACCTAACCCTGACACACCCCTAACCCTAATCCGAATCCTAATCCCAACCGTAAATGTAATTCAAACCCTAACCCTAACTTTAGCCCCAACCCTAACTTTAGCCCCAATCCTAACCCTAACTGTAGCCCCAACCCTAACTGTAGCCCTAACCCTAAGTTTAGCCCCAACCTTAACCCTAAATTTAGCCCCAACCCTAACCCTTACTTTAGCCCCAACCCTATCCCTAACTTTAGCCCCAACCCTAAATTTAGCCCCAATCCTAACCCTAACTTTAGCCCCAACCCTAAGCTTAACTGTACCCCTAACCCTAACTGTGGCCTGAACCCTAACCCTAACTATATCCCCAATCCTAACTGTAGCCCCATCCCTAACTGTAGCCCCAACCCTAACTGTAGCCCCAACCCTAACTTTAGCCCCAACCCTAACCCTAATAGGAAAATGGAAATAAATACATTTTTTTTATTCTATTATTTTTCCCTAAATGAGGGGGTGATGAAGGGGGGTTTGATTTACTTTTATAGCAGGTTTTTTAGCGGATTTTTATGATTGGCAGCTGTCATACAGTAAAAGACGCTTTTTATTGCAAAAAAATAGTTTTTGCGTCTTCACATTTTGAGAACTATAATTTTTCCATATTTTGGTCCACAGAGTCATGTTAGGTCTTGTTTTTTGCGGGACGGGTTGATGTTTTTATTGGTACCATTTTCGGGCACATTACTTTTTTAATGCTTTTTATTCCGATTTTTGTGAGGCAGAATGAACAAAAACCAGCAATTCGTGAATTTCTTTTGGGGGGCCGTTTATACCGTTCCACATTTGATAAAATTGATAAAGCAGTTTTATTCCTCAGGTCTGTACGATTACAGCGATATCTCATTTATATCTTTTTTTTTATGTTTTGGCTCTTTTATACGATAAAATCTATTTTATATTAAAAAAATTATTTTTGCATCGCTTTATTCTGTGTACTATAACTTTTTTAATTTTTTGCTGATGATGCTGTATGGCAGCTCTTTTTTTGCAGGACAAGATGACGTTTTCAGCGGTACCATATTTATTTATATCCGTATTTTTGATCGCATGTTATTCCACTTTTTGTTCTGTGGTATGATAATAAAGCGTTGTTTTGTGCCTTTTTTTTTTTACGGTGATCACTGAAGGGGTTAACTAGTGGGACAGTTTTATAGGTCGGGTCGTTACGGACGCGGCCATACTAAATATGTGTACTTTTATTGTTTTTTTTTTTTAGACAAAGAAATGTATTTATTGGAACAATATTTTTTTTTTCATTATTTACGATTTTTTTTTACACATGTAGGGTGGTACATTATGCTTTAGTGTCAGATCGCTGATCTGACACTTTGCAAAGCACTGTGTCAGATCAGCGATCTGACAGGCACTGTAGGAGGCTTGCTGGTGCCTGCTCTGATCAGGCGCTTGCAAGCCACCTTCCTGCAGGACCCCCAAGGAACCCCGTGGCAATTTTGGATCCAGGGCCTGCCGGGAAGAGGATGTAGGAGACCCTCTGAACAACGCGATCATGTCCGTGACCGCTCCTGGCACATAGTGCCAGATGTCAGCTGTAATAATCAGCTGACACTCGGCGGCGATTGGCCGTGCTCCCCCCATGAGCGCGGCCGATCGCCTATAACGTACTATTCCGTCCATGGGAAGTAGGGCCTGGGTCACATGGACGGAATAGTACGTCTAATGGCAGAAAGGGGTTAAGAAATCAGCAAAATAGCTCTCCATGTTGCTTAATTCTTGTGAAGCGACTCACAACAAAATCTTAATTTAAGAGTCTATATTACAGCACATAATAGGGCATGTCACAATTTGCTTTCATATAGAATGTTGCAATAGTACAGGTAAATCAGAGGACACAGAGTAGCAGCAGGGACAAATCGCAGTCATGGTATAAGGCCTGGTTCAGACGTCTGTGTTGCATTTTTTTTTTTTCATGGATACAACATTATAATCTATCCTGCTGTTCATATGTCTGTGTTTTTCTGGCAACACGGATGAAATAGGACCAATACAAACCCATGGGTCCATGAAAAACACATCCAGCACATGAATCAGTGTGCCATCCTTGCACTGCTTATGTTTCACTTTGCAAAGTATAGAAACTTTGTAATTTATTTCTTTATCCATCTGTGAAAAACACTGATGAAACTGATGGTAAAGACGGACACTCTGATGACACCGGTGCCATTTTTTCAAGTATCTGTTTAAACACAGATGTGCGAATAAGCCGTAAATGCAGGTAATAATATGTGGCCATATTTGTGGATACTCACCCAGCATTAGAATAGGCTGTACCATACAAACAGATGGCATATACGGGAATCGCTGTCCCTCTCATACAGTAGGTGTATCAATAAGTGAAACAAACCTGTTTATAGGCACTTTCACTAATTGCACGATTTTCTGATTATTTTGGTTACAAATCCCCTTCTTGTGGGAAGTCTATTGTTCCATAAAGGACAAAGGTGTCTCAAGCACAATGCTCTAACCTAGAAATGCAGGCAAGACCTCTGTGTGACTGCTGAGCTTTTATACATTGTTTTCTATGGTATCAACATTACACAGGACATTTTCATTTGTAAATGAGCAGATAAAGCAAGAGCAAAGAGTTCTACACCCCTGCCTCTTCCATATGAAAAGGCCTCATGAAGGACACACTGAGGTCATAATTAGGATCCATAGGAGGCAATTAAGCTTCATTCACGCCTGCAACTTATGGAATGAGCAGAGGGCTTGGAAGACCCAGGTAAATGTTTGTCCTCTTGAGTTTCCCTTCCCCCTCTCTGCTTTTCTGTTTGTTCTTTGCACCTTCCCTCAATAGCAGATAATGGTCTAATTTCAGACTGTCACAGCTGAGGTGACCACAGAGGACAGATCAACAATGTCCCTCTCTGAAGGCCCCAAACAAAAGGCTTGTCAGGACTATGAGAATCTCAGCCCTGTTGTCATTCTGTTTTCACAGGTGTCCCCTCTGAAATTAACTACTTTTTTACTTTTCTTTTTTTTGCAGCAGCAGCTGTGTAATGAAGAAAAAGTTTGGAAAAAGAATGAAGCTGTTTTCTATGGGAACTTCCTTTCTTGCAATTCTTTTCTTGACGAAGAGGTGGAAATATATCCAGGTGTGGTAGTGGTCGGAAAGTAAAATGAAGGCTGAGGCTATGTGCACACGTATTCTGGTCCACTGCGGATTTTTCCGCAGCGGATTTGATAAATACGCAGTGCAAAACCGCTGCGGATTTATCGCGGATTTACCGCGGTTTTTCTGCGGATTTCACTGCGGTTTTACAACTATGGATTTCTATTGGAGCAGTTGTAAAACCGCAGAAAGAAATGACATGTTGCGGAATGTAAACCGCTGCGTTTCCGCGTGTTTTTTTTCAGCAGCATGTGCACAGCGTTTTTTGTTTCCCATAGGTTTACATTGAACTGTAAACGCATGGGAAACTGCTGCGGATCCGCAGCTGTGGGAACGCTGTGGATCCGCAGCAAAATCCGCATCGAGTGCACACAATGAGTTCTTGTGCTGCACGAAAAGGAAGCGTCTTCCAGTTCTAGCAAAGTGGATGGGATTTATAGATATCTTATGCCCACTGTTCTTTTTAAAAAAAAAAAAATATTTTTTTTTCTTCTTTGCATAAATTGACCTGCTGTGCATTTTTTAATTATGCTTTTTTGAAAATGTCAATTTATCTTGCAGCAAAATTGAGTTTTATGAATGGATTTTCTCCCAAAGAATTGCAGTATTATTATTATTATTTATTTATATAGCACCATTAATTCCATGGTGCTGTATATGAGAAAGGGGTTATGTACAGAGTTATAGATATCTTTTACAGTAAACAAATTTTCAATGACAGACTGGTATAGAGGGGAGAGGACCCTGTCCTTGCGAACTTACATTCTACGGGATAATGGGGAGGAGGCAGAAGGTCGGGGGTGCAGCAGCTCTGGTGGTGGTGAGGCGGAGCTCAGGTGGTTGTGAGGTGGCAGCTCGGGTGGTCGTGAGGCGGCAGAATAGTTATTGCAGGCTGTAGGCTTTTCTGAAGAGATGGGTTTTCAGGTTCCATCTGAAGGATCCGAGGGTGGTAGATAATCGGACGTGTTGAGGGGTGGAATTCCAGAGGATTATTATTATTATTTATTATTATAGCACCATTTATTCCATTGCGCTTTACATGTGAGGAGGGGTATACATAATAAAAACAAGTACAATAATCTTGAACAATACAAGTCACAACTGGTAAAGGAGAAGAGAGGACTCTGCCCGCGAGGGATCACAATCTACAAGGGATGGGTGAGGATACAGTAGGTGAGGATAGAGCTGGTCGTGCAGTGGTTTGGTCGATCAGTGGTTACTGCAGGTTGTAAGCTTGTCAAAAGACGTGGGTTTTCACATTCTTTTTGAAGGTTTTGATGAGAGTCTGATATGTTGTGGTAGAGAGTTCCAGAGTAGGGGTGATGCGCGAGAGAAATCTTGTATGCGATTGTGGGAAGAGGAGATAAGAGGGGAGTAGAGAAGGAGATCTTGTGAGGATCGGAGGTTGCGTGCAGGAAAGTACCGGGAGACGAGGTCACAGATGTATGGAGGAGACAGGTTGTGGATGGCTTTGTATGTCATGGTTAGGCTTTTGTATTGGAGTCTCTGGGTAATGGGGAGCCAGTGAAGGGACTGACAGAGGGGAGAGGCCGGGAAATAGCGGTGGGACAGGTGGATTAGTCGGGCAGCTGAGTTTAGTATAGATTGGAGGGGTGTGAGAGTGTTAGAGGGGAGGCCACAGAGCAGGAGGTTACAGTAGTCGAGGCGGGAGATGATGAGGGTATGGCATGGGCGGACATACCGCCGGTTCAACCGGTGCAGCTGCACCGGAGGCTCTGGGTGGCCCCTGCAGGGCGGCCAGGGACGCTGCTACCATTAGCGAATTGACTATTTGAGCCCTTTGGCTCAGGCGGCAGAAGAGAGAGGGCGGCAGACTCTATAGTAACTGCTAGTTTTTTTGTTTTTGTTTTTTTTTATAAAACTCCGGGGTCAAGTGCCCGCCCCCCCTCCTTATGAAGACGTAATACTCACCTTCCTCCAGCGGTGGCTGCAACTGCGTCTCAGCGCCGGCGATTTACATACATGCGGTCATGTGCTGACTAGACATGTGTAGCCTCCGTCATTGAAAATGAACTAAGCGAGGCCGGGACGTCTAGTCGGAATGTGGTCAGAAGTATACAAATCACATGCTTGTGCTGACATGACTGTCCACTGGCAAGGGAGAATCCTAGTAGTGTGCAGTGCATGCGTTGTGAGAATTCAGAAGCTGCGATCTCAGGATTCAGCTCTGCAGGTTCCAGTAGTCGTCACATGGACACTTCACTCATATGCGACTTTCATACTTATGGTCCTGTGACAACGAGCTTCTCTATAGCTTCTCAGTTTTTCACTGAACATTGAGAGCATTAGGGAGAGGAGCTTGTGGGCACATGACTGAGTGTGCAAATCGCATATGTCCTTGGCGGAGGGGGGGCACCAAAATGAATTCTTGTCCCTGGTGCCAGAAACCCTAGTTACACCTCTGCTGGTATGCTACTGTGAGCGGCGATTACCGGGTCTGGTGGAGGGATGTGTGTGCACAGGCAGTGAGGCAGGGACTGTGGGGGGGGGGGGGGGGGGCGCCATTTTTCTGTTCGCCTCAGGCAGCAGAGAGGCTAGGTTCACCCCTGAGGGTGGCTAATATAGAAGGCAATCTGGCCAGTCTATCCGGCCCCAAGGCTTCGGGGGCCCCCTGGCCAGATTGCCCTCATGTGCGGCAGGCATGGAGCAATCCCTGCAGCTCCGCTGCCTGCAAGAGAAAATGGCAACGGATCTGCAGGGAATGGATGCTTCCTGCTTCCTTTCTCACACAGACAGCAGCGGCTCAGCTGAATGACATCATCATTCCACGCTGCGGCTGTGCGAGACAGGAAGCTGCCGGCGTGCAGCTTCAGGATAGGATCCGTGCGCAGAGGTGAGACATCTCCTGTCTTCTTCACGGCTGCTCCTCCTCCCGGCTCGTCCTGTCTGGCACCTTCTCCTGCACACACTTCCAGCCTGTGCAGAACGGCGTCTGCACACTCATGCCTGGAAGGAAGCTGCAGCTGTGCAGGACCTCAATCACTCCTGAACAGGAGGTAAAGAACGGCCTGAATGTGACGGATTGTTTGCAGAGTACAGAGGGGAGACAGGGGCTGCAGTCAGAGACTAGAAGCAGTGATTTACTGACTGTGACCCCCCGGAGCTTTGTGTTCTCTGGTCAGTGCAGGATTTTCATCCACACACAGCAGGGACCAGAGAGTTCAGAGCTCAGGAACACAGTCCCTAAATCACTGGGTCTATTCTCTGACGGGACTCCAGTCATCACTGCAGTATCAGATCCAGGCTGGGACTGACCCCTGAGCCCATCCCCCAGTGAAGACTTTATTCACATATACTGTATCTGTTGCATTAACCCCTTCATGACCCAGCCTATTTTGACCTTAAAGACCTTGCCGTTTTTTGCAATTCTGACCAGTGTCCCTTTATGAGGTAATAACTCAGGAACGCTTCAACGGATCCTAGCGGTTCTGAGACTGTTTTTTCGTGACATATTGGGCTTCATGATAGTGGAAAATTTAGGTCAAAAAATTCTGCATTTATTTGTGATAAAAACGGAAATTTGGCGAAAATTTTGAAAATTTTGCAATTTTCACATTTTGAATTTTTATTCTATTAAACCAGAGAGATATGTGACACAAAATAGTTAATAAATAACATTTCCCACATGTTTACTTTACATCAGCACAATTTTGGAAACAACCTTTTTTTTTGTTAGGAAGTTATAAGGGTTAAAATTTGACCAGCGATTTGTCATTTTTACAACGAAATTTACAAAACCATTTTTTTTAGGGACCACCTCACATTTGAAGTCAGTTTGAGGGGTCTATATGGCTGAAAATACCCAAAAGTGACACCATTCTAAAAACTGCACCCCTCAAGGTACTCAAAACCACATTCAAGAAGTTTATTAACCCTTCAGGTGCTTCACAGCAGCAGAAGCAACATGGAAGGAAAAAATGAACATTTAACTTTTTAGTCACAAAAATTATGTTTTAGCAACAATTTTTTTATTTTCCCAATGGTAAAAGGAGAAACTGAACCACGAAAGTTGTTGTCCAATTTGTCCTGAGTACGCTGATACCTCATATGTAGGGGTAAACCACTGTTTGGGCGCACGGCAGGGTTTGGAAGGGAAGGAGCGCCATTTGACTTTTTGAATCAAAAATTGGCTCCACTCTTTAGCGGACACCATGTCACGTTTGGAGAGCCCCCGTGTGCCTAAAAATTGGAGCTCCCCCACAAGTGACCCCATTTTGGAAACTAGACCCTCCAAGGAACTTATCTAGATGCATAGTGAGCACTTTGAACCCCCAGGTGCTTCACAAATTGATCCGTAAAAATGAAAAAGTACTTTTTTTTTCACAAAAAAATTCTTTTCGCCTCAATTTTTTCATTTTCACATGGGCAGTAGGAAAAAATGGATCATAAAATTTGTTGGGCAATTTCTCCCGAGTACGCCGATACCTCATGTGTGGGGGTAAACCACTGTTTGGGCACACGGCAGGGCTCGGAAGGGAAGGCGCGCCATTTGACTTTTTGAATGGAAAATTAGCTCCAATTGTTAGCGGACACCATGTCGCGTTTGGAGAGCCCCTGTGTGCCTAAACATTGGAGCTCCCCCACAAGTGACCCCATTTTGGAAACTAGACCCCCCAAGGAACTTATCTAGATGCATATTGAGCACTTTAAACCCCCAGGTGCTTCACAGAAGTTTATAACGCAGAGCCATGAAAATAAAAAATAATTTTTCTTTCCTCAAAAATGATTTTTTAGCCTGGAATTTCCTATTTTGCCAAGGATAATAGGAGAAATTGGACCCCAAATATTGTTGTCCAGTTTGTCCTGAGTACGCTGATACCCCATATGTGGGGGTAAACCACTGTTTGGGCGCACGGCAGGGCTCGGAAGGGATGGCACGCCTTTTGGCTTTTTAAATGGAAAATTAGCTCCAATCATTAGCGGACACCATGTCACGTTTGGAGAGCCCCTGTGTGCCTAAACATTGGAGATCCCCCAGAAATGACCCCATTTTGGAAACTAGACCCCCAAAGGAACTAATCTAGATGTGTGGTGAGGACTTTGAACCCCCAAGTGCTTCACAGAAGTTTATAACGCAGAGCCATGAAAATAAAAAAAAAAAATTATTTTCTCAAAAATTATCTTTTAGCCTGCAATTTTTATTTTACAAAGGGTAACAGGAGAAATTTGACCCCAATATTTGTTGTCCAGTTTCTCCTGAGTACGGTGATACCCCATATGTGGGGGTAAACTACTGTTTGGGCACATGCCGGGGCTCGGAATTGAAGTAGTGACGTTTTGAAATGCAGACTTTGATGGAATGCTCTGCGGGCGTCACGTTGCGTTTGCAGAGCCCCTGATGTGCATAAACAGTAGAAACCCCCCAAAAGTGACCCCATTTTGGAAACTAGACCCCGAAAGGAACTTATCTAGATGTGTGGTGAGCACTTTGAACCCCCAAGTGCTTCATAGAAGTTTATAATGCAGAGCCGTGAAAATAATAAATAAGTTTTCTTTCCTCAAAAATAATTATTTAGCCCAGAATTTTTTATTTTCCCAAGGGTTACAGGAGAAATTGGACCCCAAAAGTTGTTGTCCAGTTTCTCCTGAGTACGCTGATACCCCATGTGTGGGGGTAAACCACAGTTTGGGCACACGTCGGGGCTCAGAAGGGAAGTAGTGACTTTTGAAATGCAGACTTTGATGGAATGGTCTGCGGGCGTCACATTGCGTTTGCAGAGCCCCTGGTGTGCCTAAACAGTAGAAACCCCCCACAAGTGACCCCATTTTAGAAACTAGACCCCCCAAGGAACTTATCTAGATATGTGGTGAGCACTTTGAACCCCCAAGTGCTTCACAGACGTTTACAACGCAGAGCCGTGAAAATAAAAAATCATTTTTCTTTCCTCAAAAATGATGTTTTATCAAGCATTTCTTTATTTTCACAAGGGTAACAGGAGAAATTGGACCCCAGTAATTGTTGCGCAGTTTGTCCTGAGTATGCTGGTACCCCATATGTGGGGGTAAACCACTGTTTGGGTGCACGTCGGGGCTCGGAAGTGAGGGAGCACCATTTGACTTTTTGAATACAAGATTGGCTGGAATCAATGGTGGCGCCATGTTGCGTTTGGAGACCCCCTGATGTGCCTAAACAGTGGAAACCCCTCAATTCTAACTCCAACACACCCCTAACCCTTATCCCAACTGTAGCCGTAACCCTAATCACAACCCTAACCCCAACACACCCGTAACCCCAACACACCCCTAACCCTAACCACAACCCTGATTCCAACCCAACCCTAGCCCTAAGGCTATGTGCCAACGTTGCGGATTCGTATGAGATTTTTCAGCACCATTTTTGAAAAATCCGCGGGTAAAAGGCACTGCGTTTTACCTGCGGATTTACCGTGGATTTCCAGTGTTTTTTGTGCGGATTTCACCTGCGGATTCCTATTGAGGAACAGGTGTAAAACGCTGCGGAATCCGCACAAAGAATTGACATGCTGCGGAAAATACAACCCAGCGTTCCCGCGCGGTATTTTCCGCACCATGGGCACAGCGGATTTGGCTTTCCATATGTTTACATGGTACTGTAAACCTGATGGAACACTGCTGCGAATCCGCAGCGGCCAATCCGCTGCGGATCCGCAGCCAAATCCGCACCGTGTGCACATAGCCTAATTCTTAAGGTATGTGCACACGCTGCGGAAAACGCTGCGGATCCGCAGCAGTTTCCCATGAGTTTACAGTTCAATGCAAACCTATGGAAAACAAAAATCGCTGTACACATGCTGCAGAAAAACTGCACGGAAACGCAGCGGTTTACATTCCGCAGCATGTCACTTCTTTCTGCGGATTCCGCAGCGGTTTTGCAACTGCTCAAATAGAAAATCGCTGTTGTAAAACCGCATTGAAATGCGCAGAAAAAACATGGTAAATCCGCCATAAATCCGCAGCGGTTTAGCACTGCGGATTTATCAAATCCGCAGCGGAAAAATCCGCAGAGGACCAGAATACGTGTGCACATACCGAAACCCTAACCCTACCCCTAACCCTAACCCTACACCTAACCCTACACCTAACCCTACCCCTAACCCTACCCCTAACCCTACCCCTAACCCTAGTTCTTACCTTACTGCACATGCGCCCGCCATTTTGGAAGATGGCGGCGCCCAGGAAAGAAGACGGACGGTCCCCGGGAGGCTAGGTAAGTATAAGGGGGGGGGAGATCAGGGCACGGGGGGGGGGGCGTCGGAGCACGGGGGGTGGATCGGAACACGGGGGGGGGGAAAATCGCTGTGCGGGGGGGGGGATCGCTGTGCGGGGGGGGGGATCGGAGTGCGGGGGGTGTGATTGGAGCACGGGGGGAGTGGGCAGGAGGACGGGGGAGCGGAGCACAGGACCGAGGGGAGCGGAGCACAGATCGGGGGGCTGGGGGGGGCGATCGGAGGGGTGGGGTGGGTGCACATTAGTGTGTCCAGCCATGGCCGATGATATTGCAGCATCGGCCATGGCTGGATTGTAATATTTCACCATATTTTTAGGTGAAATATTACAAATCGCTCTGATTGGCAGTTTCACTTTCAACAGCCAATCAGAGCGATCGTAGCCACGAGGGGGTGAAGCCACCCCCCCTGGGCTAAACTACCACTCCCCCTGTCCCTGCAGATCGGGTGAAATGGGAGTTAACCCTTTCACTTGATCTGCAGGGACGCGATCTTTCCATGACGCATATGCTGCGTCATGGGTCGGAATGGCACCGACTTTCATGACGCAGCGTATGCGTCAAAGGTCGGGAAGGGGTTAAACACACAGGTACAATACATAGACACATATAAGGGTATGTTTCCACTGTCAGTAAACTCTGCAGATTGGACGCGGTGTACATCCGCAGCATCCAGTCCGCAGCGTCCTGATGTTACAGCATAGTGCATGAGATTTCAAGGAATCCAATGTCCACTATGTATGCAGCGGCACCCGCAGCTTCCCTGCAGAGACGGACATGCGGCACATCTTTCTAGACCGTAGCATGTCTATTTATCTTGCGGAGACGCTCAGTCTCCACAAGATAAATATCACAGTCCAATGTATAGGATGCGGTGATTCAATGAACACATGCGGAAGCATCACTCGTACAAAAGCCAGCAGCGCTTTGGACCGAGCGGACATGTGCTGCATCCAAAGCGCTGCCGATTCCTGACCATGGAACCATACCCCTATACATTAATGTATACTATGTCACATATGCAGTAGACACAGGTGTTTATTATACATGGGCATATTCTACAGTATATATATATATATATATATGTAGCTTTGCCGCCTTTAAAGAAGGGGGGGCCCAGACACATTTCCTGCACAGGGGCCCCAAGCTGTCTGTGTCTGCCCCTGGGCCCCTCCCGGCTCGTCCTGTCTGGCACCTGCTAGATGCCTTCTTGTCCCTGCACTGCACACACACTTCCAGCCTGTGCAGGACAGCGTCTGCACACTCGTGGCTGGAGGGAAGCTGTGCAGGACCTCAATCACCCCCTGAACAGGAGGTAAAGAAGGGTCTGAATGTGTCCGATTGTTTAGGAGAGTAAAGAGGGGAGGCAGGGGCTGCAGTCAGAGACTAGAAGCAGTGATTTACTGACTGTGACCCCGGAGCTTTGTGCTCTCTGGTTGGTGTAGGAATCTCATCCACACACAGCACCGACCAGAGAGCTCAGAGCTGGGGAACACTGGCACTAATCACTAGCTGTATTCTCTGACAGGCTGCCTCATGTCATTGATACAGAGCCCTGAGCCCATCCCCCAGTGGAGACTTTATTCACATAAACAGTACCTGTTGCATTTAACACACAGGTACAATGCATAGACACGTAATACATAAATGTATAGTATATCACCAGGGCATTACTGACATGAGGGAGCATCGCCGCAGGAGCGCGGCCAGGTAAGAGGAAAGATTTTTTTATTTTAATTGAAAGCGGCAAGCCCGGGGCAGAATGGGAGACACGGGGGGAACAATGGAGACACAGGGGGAAGTATGGAGACACGGGGAAGTATGGAGACACAGGGGGAAGTATGGAGACACGGGGGGAAGTATGGAGACACGGGGGGAAGTATGGAGACACAGGGGGCAGAATGGAGAATGAAGAATGGAAACACGGGGAAGTATGGAGACACAGGGGGCAGAATGGAGATATGGGGAAGTATGGAGACACAGGGGGAAGTATGGAGATATGGGGAAGTATGGAGATATGGGGAAGTATGGAGACACGGGGAAGTATGGAGACACAGGGGGAAGTATGGAGACACAGGGGGAAGTATGGCGACACGGGGAAGTATGGAGACACAGGGGGAAGTATGGAGACACAGGGGGAAGTATGGAGACACGGGGAAGTATGGAGACACGGGGAAGTATGGAGACACGGGGAAGTATGGAGACACGGGGAAGTATGGAGACACGGGGAAGTATGGAGACACGGGAAGTATGGAAACACGGGGGAAGTATGGAGACACGGGGAAGTATGGAGATATGGGGAAGTATGGAGACACGGGGAAGTATGGAGACACAGGGGGAAGTATGGAGACACAGGGGGAAGTATGGCGACACGGGGAAGTATGGAGACACAGGGGGAAGTATGGAGACACGGGGAAGTATGGAGACACGGGGAAGTATGGAGACACGGGGAAGTATGGAGACACGGGGAAGTATGGAGACACGGGGAAGTATGGAGACACGGGGAAGTATGGAGACACGGGAAGTATGGAAACACGGGGGAAGTATGGAGACACGGGGCAGAATGGAGAATGAAGAATGGAAACACGGGGAAGTATGGAGACACAGAGGGCAGAATGGAGATATGGGGAAGTATGGAGACACAGGGGGAAGTATGGAGATATGGGGAAGTATGGAGACACAGGGGGAAGTATGGAGACACAGGGGGAAGTATGGAGACACAGGGGGAAGTATGGAGATATGGGGAAGTATGGAGACACAGGGGGAAGTATGGAGACACGAGGCAGAATGGAGACACGGGGAAGTATGGAGACACAGGGGGAAGTATGGAGACACAGGGGGAAGTATGGAGACACAGGGGGAAGTATGGAGACACAGGGGGAAGTATGGAGACACGGGGGAAGTATGGAGACACGGGGGAAGTATGGAGACACGGGGGAAGTATGGAGACACAGAGGGCAGAATGGAGATATGGGGAAGTATGGAGACACAGGGGGAAGTATGGAGATATGGGGAAGTATGGAGACACAGGGGGAAGTATGGAGACACAGGGGGAAGTATGGAGACACAGGGGGAAGTATGGAGATATGGGGAAGTATGGAGACACAGGGGGAAGTATGGAGACACGAGGCAGAATGGAGACACGGGGAAGTATGGAGACACGGGGAAGTATGGAGACACAGGGGGAAGTATGGAGACACAGGGGGAAGTATGGAGACACAGGGGGAAGTATGGAGACACGGGGGAAGTATGGAGACACGGGGGAAGTATGGAGACACGGGGGAAGTATGGAGACACGGAAGTATGGAGACACGGGGGAAGTATGGAGACACGGGGAAGAATGGAAACGGAGAATGGAAACACGGAAGTATGGAGACACGGGAAGTATGGAGACACGGGGGAAGTATGGAGACACGGGGGAAGTATGGAGACACGGGGGAAGTATGGAGACACGGAAGTATGGAGACACGGGGGAAGTATGGAGACACGGGGAAGAATGGAAACGGAGAATGGAAACACGGAAGTATGGAGACACGGGAAGTATGGAGACACAGGGGGCAGAATGGAG
Organism: Ranitomeya imitator; assembly: GCF_032444005.1. Lineage (NCBI taxonomy): Eukaryota > Metazoa > Chordata > Amphibia > Anura > Dendrobatidae > Ranitomeya > Ranitomeya imitator. Next base: position 251,762,436 of record NC_091285.1, on the reverse strand, counting down.
ACACAAGGAAGTATGGAGACACAAGGAAGTATGGAGACACAAGGAAGTATGGAGATGCAGGGGGAAGTATGGAGATGCAGGGGGAAGTTTGGAGACACAGAAGAATGGAAACGGGGAAGTATGGAGACACGGGGAAGTGTGGAGACACAGGGAAGAATGGAAACAGGGAGAATTGAAACACAGAAGTATGGGGACACAGGGAAGTATGGGGACACGGGGAAGTATGGGGACACGGGGGAAGTGTGGAGACACAGGGAAGAATGGAAACAGGGAGAATTGAAACACAGAAGTATGGGGACACAGGGAAGTATGGGGACACAGGGAAGTATGGGGACACGGGGAAGCATGGAGACACGGGGAAGTATAGAAACGCAGGGAAGTATGGAGGCACGGGGGCAGAATGGAGACACAGAAGTATGGAGACACAGGGAAGTATGGAGACACGGGGGAGAATGAAGACAGGGAAGTATGCAGACACAGGGAAGTATGGAGACACGGGGAAGAATGGAGACACAGGAGGAAGTATGGAGACACGGGGCAGGATGCGAGACATGGTAGGATGGGAGACACGGGGGCAGGATGGTGGGAAACACAGGGGGCAGGATGGGAGACACGGGGGCAGGATGGGAGACATGGGGCAGGTTGGGGGGTAGGATGGGAGACACGGGGCAGGATGGAGACAGATGGGGCAGGATGGAAACATGGGGCAGGTTGGAGACATGGGGCAGGATGGAGACAGATGTGGCAGGATCATGGGGCAGGATGGAGACAAATGGGGCAGGATCATGGGGCATGATCATGAGGCAGGATGGGGCAGGTCCAAGGGGCAGGATGGAGACAGAAGGGGCAGGATGGAGACACATGGTGCAGGATCATGGGGCAGGATGGAGACACGGGGCAGGATCATGGGGCAGGATGGAGACACATGGTGCAGGATCATGGGACAGGATGGAGACACATGGTGCAGGATCATGGGCAGGATGGATATAATAAAGACAGATGGGGCAGGATCACGGGACAGATAGGGCAGGATCATGGGACAAATGGGGCAGGATCACGGGACAGATGGGGCAGGATCACGGGACAGATGGGGCAGGATCACGGGACAGATGGGGCAGGATCACGGGACAGATGGGGCAGGATCGAACATCACATGGGGGCAGAATGGATACTCATGAGGGCAGGATTGGAGAACATATGGCTGGAGCCAGGAATGAGATACATGGGGGTCACAATGGGGGATATTATTACCATAAGGGCTAATTAAGGGATATTATTATTTCAATGATGTATTTATTTTATTTTTTAAGGATACTGCTTTAAATGCGGGAGGCGGTACTGTTACTGTGCAGAGCGACACTATATCGCCTTTTTTCTTCATCTGGTGTAGTTTAGAATTTGAGAAAAAATTAAGTAATGTGTTCTACAAGTGGTGCTCTAGCTAACTGTGTTATTTCCTGCAGAGACAAGCCCTGGCTGGAAGTGATGGTTGTCTGTGCTGGATGAAGATGAAAAGAAAAGATGAAGGACTTCACCTAGTGACGTCACTGGTGAGTCAGTGTTTTACCTGTAGACTGGCACTGTACACTGAGTACTATATACAGCAGTCCGGAGTACAATTTCACCAGTGATCACTGTATTACCTTTACACTGATACTATATATAGAACTCCTGTGTATAATGTCATTGATCACAGTATAAGAAGAAGAAGAAGAGAGAGCGGTGGAGATAGCAGCGCGGTATGTGAGCGAATGTCATAGACTGCGAGAAAGAGAACTTTGATGCCATGGACTATAGCCCCCAACCTGGACCTGCCCCATCCACCTCCCCTATGCCATGGACTATAGCCCCCACAATGGACCTGCCCCATCCACCTCCCCTATGCCATGGACTATAGCCCCCAACCTGAACCTGCCCCATCCACCTCCCCTATGCCATGGACTATAGCCCCCAACCTGGATCTGCCCCATCCACCTCCCCCACCGCTCCTACCCAACATCCCCACAGTCCCTATCCCTATTGCCTCTATACACTTGCTTTGGCAAAACTGATGTGTATTTGGTCCTGCCAATAAAGCTTCTTTGAATTGTATAACCTGTACAATATATACAGTTCTCGTGTGTATGTCACTGTTGATCACTGTATTACCTGTACACTAATACTGTATACAGACCTCCTGTGTATAATGTAATCTGGATCACTTTATTACCCGTACACTATACATTGTATACAGCGCTGCTGTGTATAATGTCACCGGTGAACACTGCTGTATTACATGTACACTGACCCAATATACAGAGCTCCTGTGTATAATGTCACCGATAATCACTGTATTACCTCTACACAGACACTGCATACTATGTACAGATCTACTGTGTATAATCACACGTATGGTGAGATTAGTATTGTGTTTTTTTTATTAATGATCAGTATTGTAGTGCTCAGTCACTATGTGGTGGTAATATGTTGTCCGGCCATGGTGCGGCGGTATTTGTTTCTTGCTTGTGCTATTTGGTCACTATGTTGTGGTAATATGTGATCTGGACATGGCGTGTCGGTATTTTTTTCTTGTATGTAGTATTATAGGTCTCTATGTGGTGGTAATATGGTGTCTGATCATGGTGAGGTAGTATTTGTCCCTTGTATGTGATATTATTGGTCATTTTAAGAATTGAAAAACAAATAAAAATATACCTAGATTGTATTGCTTATTTTAACAAATGATTAATAGGTTGTAGTAGAGTAGGGCCCGACCAAAAGAGTCTACCTTGTCGTGGTGGCGGCTTAAAAAATTGTTTGGCAAAACAAAAGCTGCCGGCTATATGTGTGATCTGGTGATGGGAACTGTTAATGTGTGATAGGTGAGAAGTGGAGTTTTTCCAAAAGAGTGGTGGGGCTGTGGCCAGTTTGAGGGGTGGGGGCGGGGCTGGGGTGGAGCCTGGGCGGAGTCTCGGGGGGGCCCTGAAAATTTTGCCAGTATGGGGCCTCAAAATTCCTAGTGGCAGCCCTGCCCTGGGGTATGGACTAGGGTTTTTACAGACTCTTGGTTTAGGAATGTGCGGATCCGTGAAATATTTTTGAGTTGAAGGTGGCAGGAAGTGGAAAGGGCTTGGATATGTGGTATGAAGGAGAAATCAGTGTCAAGGATTACCCCGAGACAGCGAGCTTGTGGGACTTGAGAAAGTTGGCAGTCATTTACTGTAATGGATAGATTCGTTGGGGGGGGGGGGTCGCATGAGATGGGGAAAGATGATGAATGCTGTTTTGTCCATGTTAAGTTTTATAAATCTAGCGGAGAAGAAGGATGAAATAGCGGGTAGACATTGAGGGATTCTGGTTAGTAGGGTGGTGATATCTGGTCCAGAGATGTAGATCTGTGTGTCGTCAGCATAGAGATGATACTGAAAACCATGAGATTCTTTGAGCTGAGCCAGGCCAAAAGTGTAAATGGAGAAGAGCAGGGGCCCTAGAACTGAACCCTGTGGGACTCCGAAATAGGGGGCAAGGTGAGGAGGTGGTGTGTGAGTGGGAGATGCTGAATGTCCGGTCAGTTAGGTAAGACGAGATCCAGGATAGGGCCAAGTCTGTGATGCCAAGGGATGAGAGGGTCTGTAGTAATAGGGAATGGTCCACTGTGTCAAAGGCAGAGGACAGGTCCAGGAGGAGGAGGATAGAGTAGTGTCACTTGCTCTTGGCAGTTAATAGTTCATTGGTGACCTTAGGGCAGTTTCAGTGGAATGTTGTGACCAGAAGCATGATGGTAAGTGGTCAAAGAGGGAGTAGGAAGATAGATGGGAGGACAGTTCAAGATGAATGTGTTGTTCCAGTAATTTTGAGGCATAGGGGAGAAGTAATATAGGGCAATAGCTAGATACAGAGGATGGGTTAAGAGAGGGCTTTTTGAGGATAGGTGTAATTGAGGCATGTTTAAACCCTGAGGGGAAAACACCAGTTGTGAGTGATAGGTTGAAGAGATGAGTTAAAGTTGGGATGAAGAGTGTGACGAGGTTTGGGATGAAGTGGCAAGGGATCGGGTCAAGTGCACATGTGTTGAGATGCGATCTTGAGAGTAGAGTGGAGAGTCGATCTTCTATAATGCTGGAGAAAATGGTTTTGGAGGTGGAGGGCTGGGTAGTTGGGAGGAAGGGCTCTGGGGGTTGTTGACTAAAACTGTCTCTGATGTTCTCATTCTTCTGCTTGAAAAATGAGGCAAAGTCTTCAGCTGAGATGAGTGGGGAGGGAGGGTGTCATGATCCGTTCCGGAGTTTAGTCCTGTCTGCTCTTTCTCTGGGTGGATCATGTCAAGGGTTAACTTTGATCTGTCTCATTCTGGGCTCGGGTTTGCTATTTAACTCCCAGGTATTCTGAGGGTGGTGTCAGCTATAGCTCTGTCTTTGGTGTGTGAACCTGACTCTGGAAACCCTTGATTTGTCCTACTGTGAACCCTGACTTGTCCTGTGTCTGTTATCTCCCCCTGTCTGCCCTTTCCCAGTGTCTCTTTGTATTTCTGCTTGACTCCCTGGTTCTGATCTCCTGGCTTGGCTTTTTGACTCCGTTTCAGTTTGTCCCTATTGTACCGTATTTTGCCCGTCCTGATGTACTGATACCTAGCTTCGTCCTGACTATCCATTCTGTCTAAATCCTTTTGTACCGTTGTGCTGTCTTATGCTCAGACTTGGCTTTCCTGACCTCGCTCTCGCCACTAGGTGGCGTCTGTTCAGTTGCTCTGTGTGTGCAGTCTGGCTTCCCTACCAAGCTCCCCCTGGTTGAGGTTGCGCTGTACTGCACTGTAGCTGCATGACAGAGGGGGGCTGTGGGACAGAGGAGAGAATTGAAGGTGTTGAATAACTGTTTAGGGTTGTGAGACAGGGAGGATATGAGAGATGAGAAGTAGGTTTGTTTTGCTGTGGCGAGTATGGTCTTGAAAGTAGTGAGGGATTGTTTAAATGCAATGAAGTGCTCGTTGGAGTGGGATCTTTTCCATCTCCGCTCAGCAGCCCTGGAAGCTCGCCTCAGTTCTTTGGTCAGGCTGGTGTACCAGGGCTGTCTGTTGATTTTGTGAGCTTTGGTATGTGTGAGAGGGGCAAGAGATTCCAAAGCTACAACTATTGTGGTGTTATATAGACCGGCAGCGTCATCAGCATTGTGTAGAGAACTTATGTCTGTGAGAGGGAGGAGGGATTCAGAGAGCGAGTGTAGATTAAGGTGTTTAAGATTTCTGCGAGGGTGTGCAAGTTTGTGGGGTGGGGATTGTAGACATGGAGTGGAGAGGGAAGAGAATGTGAGTAGATTGTGGTCAGGAAGAGGTGAGATAAAGAGGTTAGATAGGGAGCACAGGCGGGTGAAGATGAGGTCCAGTGTGTGACCATCTTTGTGAGTGGATGCAGAAGACCATTGAGTGAGGCCGAAGGAGGAAGAGAGAGATAGAAGTGTTACACCGCCGCTGCCTCGGGTGCCTTCTCATACTCACCAGTCCACGGCATCCAAGCGCGCTTCTGCTTCTCCTGCTTCTTCCGGTCTCCTGCGCGTTCGTCTCTTCTCTGTCTCTCCTCGGGTGCGCGCGTGCTCCAGATCCTACTGCGCATGCGCACACAGCGCTCGTTGATTCTGCCGCTTCCTCCACTCCTCTCTATGCCCCTAGAGGACCCTGACCCGGAAGGTACGCTGCATATCAGGCCGCCTCTTCTGTTTGGCGGTGCCTGATTATCATTTGTATCCTTGCAGGTGACTCTGGCCCGTGTCCCTCCGCGTTCTGTCTGCAGCTAGCCCTCCGTCTTGGTTTTCCTAGCTAGACTGTCTTTGTCTAACCATCGTGCTCTCCTTTGTTTTCCTTCCAGCTACGGTCTGTTTGTGTCTCCTCTCCATCAGAGTTCCATTATGTCTGTGCTGTCTCCTGCCCGTGCCTTCACCTTGTCCGCTGGTTCATTTCTCACCTCTCCTAGTACTCCTGTCCCTGTCATGATTCCAATGGCAGGGAATCACAAAAGGACAAGCACCAACGAGCTCTAGGGTGATGGAACCTGAGCTGACCGCGACCCTAAACCTGAACACACAAATAACAATAGCCGGGGAACGTGCCTACGTTGATCCTAGACGTCTCGCACCAGCCGAAGATCTAACTTCCCCTATTAGAAGAAACACAGACCTCTCTTGCCTCCAGAGAAATACCCCACAGAAATAGCAGCCCCCCACATATAATGACGGTGAAATGAGAGGAAGGCACATACACAGTATGAAATCAGATTCAGCAAAATGAGGCCCGCTAAAACTAGATAGCAGAGGATACAAAAGTAAACTGCGCGGTCAGCAAAAAACCCTTCAAAAAACCATCCTGTAATTACTTGAACTCATGTTCCAACTCATGGAACATGAGGAGCAATTACAGCCCGCTAGAGCAACCAGCAGCAAAGAAACAATTATATGCAAGCTGGACAAGACAAAAATAAATCAAAACGTGGAACAAGAAAATCAAAAACTTAGCTTGTCCTGAAGATTACTGAAGCCAGAAGCTGAGGTAACAAAACACTCTGATAACCTTGATAGCCGGCGGGGAAATGACAAGAAAGCCCGGTTAAATAGGAAACTCCCAAATCCTAATAGAACAGGTGGACACCAGAGACAGCAGAACACAAATCACCCAGTACCATCAGTAACCACCAGAGGGAGCCCAAAAACAGAACTCACAACAGTACCCCCCCCTTGAGGAGGGGTCACCGAACCCTCACGAGAACCACCAGGGCGACCAGGATGAGCCCTATGAAAAGCGCGGACCAAATCATCAGCATGAACATCAGAGGCAACCACCCAAGAATTATCCTCCTGACCATAACCCTTCCACTTGACCAAATATTGGAGTTTCCGTCTGGAAACACGAGAATCCAAGATCTTCTCCACAACATACTCCAATTCTCCCTCCACCAGCACCGGAGCAGGAGGCTCAGGCGAAGGAACAACAGGTACCTCATACCTCCGCAACAACGACCGATGGAACACATTATGAATAGCAAACGATGCCGGGAGATCCAAACGAAACGACACAGGGTTAAGAATTTCCAAGATCCTATAAGGACCGATGAACCGAGGCTTGAACTTAGGAGAAGAGACCTTCATAGGAACAAAACGAGAAGACAACCACACCAAGTCCCCAACACAAAGTCGAGGACCCACGCGGCGACGGCGATTAGCAAACTGCTGAGCCTTCTCCTGGGACAACTTCAAATTGTCCACCACATGACTCCAAATCTGATGCAACCTATCCACCACCATGTCCACTCCAGGACAATCAGAAGGCTCCACCTGACCAGAGGAAAAACGAGGATGAAACCCCGAATTACAAAAGAAAGGAGAAACCAAGGTAGTAGAACTAGCCCGATTATTAAGGGCAAACTCGGCCAGCGGCAAAAAGGTAACCCAGTCATCCTGATCAGCAGAAACAAAACACCTTAAATAAGTTTCTAAAGTCTGATTAGTTCGTTCCGTCTGGCCATTCGTCTGAGGGTGGAATGCAGACGAAAAGGACAAATCAATGCCCATCTTAGCACAGAACGTCCGCCAAAATCTAGACACAAACTGGGATCCCCTGTCAGAAACGATGTTCTCCGGAATCCCATGCAAACGAACCACGTTCTGGAAAAACAGAGGGACCAACTCAGAGGAGGAAGGCAACTTAGGCAAGGGTACAAGATGAACCATTTTAGAAAAGCGGTCACACACAACCCAGATGACGGACATTTTTTGAGAGACAGGGAGATCCGAAATAAAGTCCATGGAAATGTGCGTCCAAGGCCTCTTCGGGATAGGCAAAGGTGACAACAATCCACTGGCTCGAGAACAGCAAGGCTTAGCCCGAGCACAAACCTCACAAGACTGCACAAAAGAACGCACATCCCTAGACAAGGAAGGCCACCAAAAAGACCTGGCCACCAAGTCTCTAGTACCAAATATTCCAGGATGACCTGCCAACGCAGAAGAATGGACCTCTGAGATGACTCTACTGGTCCAGCTATCCGGAACAAACAGTCTCTCAGGCGGAGAACGATCAGGTTTACCCACCTGAAACTCCTGCAAAGCACGTCGCAAGTCTGGGAATACGGCCGACAAAATCACCCCATCCCTAAGGATACCAGTGGGCTCAGAATTTCCAGGGGAGTCAGGCACACAACTCCTAGAAAGAGCATCCACCTTCACATTCTTTGAACCTGGCAGGTATGAAACCACAAAATTGAAACGAGAGAAAAACAGTGACCAACGAGCCTGTCTAGGATTCAGACGCCTGGCAGACTCAAGGTAAATCAGATTTTTGTGATCAGTCAAGACCACCACACGATGTCTAGCACCCTCCAGCCAATGACGCCACTCCTCAAATGCCCACTTCATGGCCAAAACTTCCCGATTACCCACATCATAATTCCGCTCAGCGGGCGAAAATTTTCTAGAAAAGAACGCACATGGCTTCATCACCGAGCAATCGGAGCTTCTCTGTGACAAAACCGCCCCCGCTCCAATCTCGGAAGCATCAACCTCAACTTGGAAAGGAAGCGAAACATCAGGCTGACGCAACACAGGAGCAGAAGAAAACAGGCGTTTAAGTTCCTGAAAGGCCTCCACAGCCGCAGGAGACCAATCAGCAACATCAGCACCCTTCTTAGTCAAATCTGTCAAAGGCTTAACAACACTAGAAAAATTAGTTATAAAACGACGATAGAAATTAGCAAAGCCCAAGAACTTCTGCAGACTCTTAAGAGATGCAGGCTGCGTCCAGTCACAAATAGCCCGAACCTTGACGGGATCCATCTCAATAGTAGAAGGGGAAAAAATATACCCCAAGAAAGAAATCTTCTGGACTCCAAAGAGACACTTTGAGCCCTTTACAAACAAGGAATTAGCCAACAGGACCTGAAACACCTTCCTGACCTGCTGAACATGAGACTCCCAGTCATCAGAAAAAACCAAAATATCATCCAAATACACAATCATAAATTTATCCAGATATTCACGGAAAATATCGTGCATAAAGGACTGGAAGACTGAAGGAGCATTAGAAAGTCCGAAAGGCATTACCAAATACTCAAAATGGCCCTCAGGCGTATTAAATGCGGTTTTCCACTCATCACCTTGCTTTATTCGTATAAGATTATACGCACCCCGGAGATCAATCTTAGTGAACCATTTAGCCCCCTTAATGCGAGCAAACAAATCAGTCAACAAAGGCAAAGGATACTGATATTTTACGGTAATCTTATTCAAAAGACGATAATCTATACAAGGTCTCAAGGACCCATCTTTCTTGGCCACGAAAAAAAAACCTGCTCCCAAAGGGGACGAAGATGGACGGATATGTCCCTTTTCCAAGGACTCCTTAACATAATCCCGCATAGCAGTATGCTCTGGCACTGACAGATTGAACAAACGACCTTTAGGAAATTTACTACCAGGAATTAAATCTATAGCACAATCGCAATCCCTGTGAGGAGGAAGCGAACTGAGCTTAGGCTCCTCAAAAACATCCCGATAATCCGACAAAAATACAGGAACCTCAGAAGGAGTAGATGAAGCGATAGAAATCGGAGGTGCATCATCATGAACCCCCTGACATCCCCAGCTTAACACAGACATTGTTTTCCAGTCAAGGACTGGATTATGAGTTTGTAACCATGGCAGATCAAGTACTAGAACATCATGTAAATTGTACAACACCAGGAAGCGAATCACCTCCTGATGAACGGGAGTCATACAGGTCCTTCTCAAAAAATTAGCATATAGTGTTAAATTTCATTATTTACCATAATGTAATGATTACAATTAAACTTTCATATATTATAGATTCATTATCCACCAACTGAAATTTGTCAGGTCTTTTATTGTTTTAATACTGATGATTTTGGCATACAACTCCTGATAACCCAAAAAACCTGTCTCAATAAATTAGCATATCAAGAAAAGGTTCTCTAAACGACCTATTACCCTAATCTTCTGAATCAACTAATTAACTCTAAACACATGCAAAAGATACCTGAGGCTTTTATAAACTCCCTGCCTGGTTCATTACTCAAAACCCCCATCATGGGTAAGACTAGCGACCTGACAGATGTCAAGAAGGCCATCATTGACACCCTCAAGCAAGAGGGTAAGACCCAGAAAGAAATTTCTCAACAAATAGGCTGTTCCCAGAGTGCTGTATCAAGGCACCTCAATGGTAAGTCTGTTGGAAGGAAACAATGTGGCAGAAAACGCTGTACAACGAGAAGAGGAGACCGGACCCTGAGGAAGATTGTGGAGAAGGACCGATTCCAGACCTTGGGGAACCTGAGGAAGCAGTGGACTGAGTCTGGTGTGGAAACATCCAGAGCCACCGTGCACAGGCGTGTGCAGGAAATAGGCTACAGGTGCCGCATTCCCCAGGTAAAGCCACTTTTGAACCATAAACAGCGGCAGAGTCGCCTGACCTGGGCTACAGAGAAACAGCACTGGACTGTTGCTAAGTGGTCCCAAGTACTTTTTTCTGATGAAAGCAAATTTTGCATGTCATTCGGAAATCAAGGTGCCAGAGTCTGGAGGAAGACTGGGGAGAAGGAAATGCCAAAATGCCTGAAGTCCAGTGTCAAGTACCCACTGTCAGCTGCTGGTGTTGATCCACTGTGTTTCATCAAGGGCAGGGTCAATGCAGCTAGCTATCAGGAGATTTTGGAGCACTTCATGCTTCCATCGGCTGAAATGCTTTATGGAGATGAAGATTTCATTTTTCAGCACGACCTGGCACCTGCTCACAGTGCCAAAACCACTGGTAAATGGTTTACTGACCATGGTATTACTGTGCTCAATTGGCCTCTCCTGACCTGAACCCCATAGAGAATCTGTGGATATTGTGAAGAGAAAGTTGAGAGACGCAAGACCCAACACTCTGGATGAGCTTAAGGCCGCTATTGAAGCATCCTGGGCCTCCATAACATCTCAGCAGTGTCACAGACTGATTGCCTCCATGCCACGCCGCATTGAAGCAGTCATTTCTGCCAAAGGATTCCCGACCAAGTATTGAGTGCATAACTGAACATTATTATTTGATGGTTTTTTGGTTTGTTATTAAAAAACACTTTTATTTGATTGGATGGGTGAAATATGCTAATTTATTGAGACAGGTTTTTTGGGTTATCAGGAGTTGTATGCCAAAATCATCAGCATTAAAACAATAAAAGACCTGACAAATTTCAGTTGGTGGATAATGAATCTATAATATATGAAAGTTTAATTGTAATCATTACATTATGGTAAATAATGAAATTTAACACTATATGCTAATTTTTTGAGAAGGACCTGTACGCATGGTCACTTGTGTCCAGTACTGAGGTTTATTCATAGCTAAAGGTGTAGAGTCAATTCCCTTCAAAGGAATAGGGACTTCCAGAGGCTCAAGACTAAACCCACATCGCTTGGCAAATGACCAATCCATAAGACTCAGGGCAGCGCCTGAATCTACATAGGCATCAACGGAAATGGATGATAATGAGCAAATCAGAGTCACAGACAGAATGAACTTAGGCTGTAACGTACTAATGGCAACAGACTTATCAACCTTTTTTGTGCGTTTAGAGCATGCTGATATAACATGAGCTGAATCACCACAATAAAAGCACAACCCATTTTTCCGCCTATAGTTTTGCCGTTCACTTCTAGACTGAACTCTATCACATTGCATTGTCTCAAGTGCCTGTTCAGAAGACACCGCCAAATGGTGCACAGGTTTGCGCTCCCGTAAACGCTGATCAATCTGAATAGCCATAGTCATAGACTCATTCAGACCCGTAGGCGCAGGGAACCCCACCATAACATCTTTAATGGCCTCAGAAAGACCATCTCTGAACTTTGCAGCCAGGGCGCACTCATTCCACTGAGTAAGCACTGACCATTTCCGAAATTTTTGACAATATATTTCTGCTTCATCTTGCCCCTGAGAGAGAGCTAATAAAGCTTTTTCAGCCTGAATCTCTTGGTTAGGTTCCTCATAGAGCAAACCCAATGCCAGAAAAAACGCATCCACATTAAGCAACGCAGGATCCCCTGGTGCCAATGCAAATGCCCAATTTTGAGGGTCACCCCGCAGGAAAGATATAATAATCTTAACCTGCTGAGCAGGGTCTCCAGAAGAGCGAGATTTCAAAGAAAGGAACAGCTTGCAATTGTTCCTAAAATTCAGAAAACTAGATCTATCTCCAGCAAAGAACTCCGGAATAGGAATTCTAGGTTCAGACATAGGAGCATGTACAACAAAATCTTGTATATTTTGAACCTTAGCAGCAAGATTATTCAAGCTGGAAGCTAAACTCTGGACGTCCATGATAAACAGCTAAGGTCAGAGCCATTCAAGGATTAAGAGGAGGAAAAAAAAAAAAATCAGCCAGGCTGCAATTAGGGCTAAGCAGCAACCTCAGAGGAGAGGAAAAAAAAAAAAACTTCCTCAGACTACTTTTCCTCCTACTTCAGCCCAAACATTTTGGGGCCGGCTATACTGTCATGATTCCAATGGCAGGGAATCACAAAAGGACAAGCACCAACGAGCTCTAGGGTGATGGAACCTGAGCTGACCGCGACCCTAAACCTGAACACACAAATAACAATAGCCGGGGAACGTGCCTACTTTGATCCTAGACGTCTCGCACCAGCCGAAGATCTAACTTCCCCTATTAGAAGAAACACAGACCTCTCTTGCCTCCAGAGAAATACCCCACAGAAATAGCAGCCCCCCACATATAATGACGGTGAAATGAGAGGAAGGCACATACACAGTATGAAATCAGATTCAGCAAAATGAGGCCCGCTAAAACTAGATAGCAGAGGATACAAAAGTAAACTGCGCGGTCAGCAAAAAACCCTTCAAAAAACCATCCTGTAATTACTTGAACTCATGTTCCAACTCATGGAACATGAGGAGCAATTACAGCCCGCTAGAGCAACCAGCAGCAAAGAAACAATTATATGCAAGCTGGACAAGACAAAAATAAATCAAAACGTGGAACAAGAAAATCAAAAACTTAGCTTGTCCTGAAGATTACTGAAGCCAGAAGCTGAGGTAACAAAACACTCTGATAACCTTGATAGCCGGCGGGGAAATGACAAGAAAGCCCGGTTAAATAGGAAACTCCCAAATCCTAATAGAACAGGTGGACACCAGAGACAGCAGAACACAAATCACCCAGTACCATCAGTAACCACCAGAGGGAGCCCAAAAACAGAACTCACAACATGTCCCCTTGTCATTAGCTTCTACTTCCTTGACTCCTTAAATTTGTTTCCCTGTGCCTCTGTGTCCCTACCAGCTGCCATAGCAGTAGTCTCCCCAAGGCCTGCTACTAACGCTCCCTGTATAGGGGGTGGTCAATTTGGTCCCCTCGCCCAGGGGAGGTTCGCTGTTGCGGTCCAGTGGGTTCACCCTTAGTATTCTCCCAGCTATCTGCGTAACAGCATAATCAGGCCATGGACCCCGCTGGTACCCCTGTCTCCACTCAAAAGGAACTAGCATTCCTACAGGAGAACTGTTGTGAATTCTGTTGTCGAACTCCCTCCTGTGGTCGTGAATGGTACTTCGGCGAGTTCTGTCCATGGACTCCCTCTGGTGGCTGTGAGTGGAGCTGCTGCTTCTGAGGTTCCTTACACAGGTGACGTGATTTATCCTTTGGTTGGCTGCTCTATTTAACTCCACTCAGATCGTTACTCCATGCCAGCTGTCAATGTTCCTGCATTTGTTCAGTTCGCTCCTGGATCTCTCTGGTGACCTGCCTTCTCCTGCAGAAGCTAAGTTCCTGATAGTCATTATTTGTTCACTGTTTTCTTGTCCAGCTGGTTTTCATGATTTTGTCTTGCTAGCTGGAAGCTCTGGGATGCAGAGTGGTCCCTCCGCACCGTGAATCGGTGCGGAGGTCTTTTTTGCACACTCTGCGTGGTCTTTTGTAGGTTTTTGTGCTGATCGCAAAGTTACCTTTCCTATCCTCTGTCTATTTAGTAAGTCTGGCCTCCCTTTGCTGAAACCTGTTTCATTTCTGCGTTTGTGACTTTCATCTTTACTCACAGTCAATATATGTGGGGGGCTTCCTTTACCTTTGGGGAATTTCTCTGAGGCAAGGTAGGCTTTATTTTCTATTTCTAGGGCTAGATAGTTCTTAGGCTGTGACGAGGCGCATAGGTCTGGTCAGGAGCACTCCACGGCTATTTCTAGTGTGTGTGTGATAGGATTAGGGATTGCGGTCAGCAGAGCTCCCACATCCCAGAGCTCGTCCTGTATGAGGTTTAACTATCAGGTCATTCCGGGTGCTCCTAACCACCAGGTCATAACAGAGAACCAAACCAGGATCATGGCTTTTTTAAAATCTATGGAATCCAGGTTGACCGCACTGCAGCCCTCTGACTCTGCGAACGTCTCCCAACTAGCCAGTCTTCAGCAGGAACTCGCTCAGCAGCACGATACTCAGGGTCATATTTTAAACTATATGGCTTATGTAGATAACCGTCTGCTCTCCCCACAAACTGCTGCCTCAGCTCCCATCCAAGTTCCAGTCTCGCACCCACCTCCTCGTCTGGCTAAACCCCCGCGGTATAATGGAGATCCCAAATTGTCTTAGGGTTTCCTAAATCAGTGTCAGTTGCACTTCGAATTATTGCCACAACAATACCCCACTGATCGGGCTAAGGTGGCTTTTTTTGTGTCCCACTTGGAGGGTGAGGCTTTGGCCTGGGTTAATCCCCCTCTGGGAGCGTAATGATCCCCTGGTGTCTCAACTTTCCACCTTTTTGGAGACTTTTCATAAGGTTTTCGACGAGCCATTTCGATTAGCCTCTACCACTGAATCTCTTTTCAGTCTCCACCAGGGTACTCTTTCTGTCGGCCAGTATGCCATTCGTTTTCACACCTTGTCCTCTGAGCTGGGGTGATAAAGGATGAGCTGGCAGGTAGAGATACTCCGACTTCCTTGGAGGCTCTCATTTCTCTGGCAACCCACATTGATTTGCGTTTTCAAGAACGTCTCCGTGACTCTGCCAGGGAGAGGAAGCTACCCCGTCAAGCCTCAAATGCTTGCAGTCCTCCGCGTCTTCCTCAAGCTTCTCCTTCTGCAGCTTCAGCACCAGAACCCATGGAAGTAGACCGTATTAGGCCAGCGGAACAACGCCGTAAAGAAAGACTCGCTCAGGGTCTCTGCTTTTATTGTGGCAGCGCCTCTCATCTCCTACGTTCTTGTCCGGTGAGGCCGGGAAACGCCTCCTCCTAGGTCAGGTAAGAGAGGCCTCCCTAGGTGTTAATGATACCTCTCTACCTTTCACTCTCTTCGTTTTGCTAAATTTTGGTTCTTCTCGCTCTTCTGAGATTGCTTATGTTGATTCTGGAGCAGCAGGGAATTTTATTCAACTTGACGCGGTTAGAAGGTTTCAAATTCCTGTCAGATCCTTGGAGTCTCCCCAGCAAATCGCTTTGGTTGACGGCAGACCCCTACGGGACACCGTCTCCTTGGTCACCGAAGAGGTGGAGCTACAGATCGGAGCCTTACATCGGGAGAAAATAGCCTTTTACGTGCTGCCATCATTGTCTTATACCTTTCTCCTAGGTCTTCCTTGGTTAATAATTCATGAGCTTGTCCTGGATTGGAGATCTGGAGATGTCCTTTGCTGGGGCCATTCTTGTCAGACTAGATGTTTGCATCCTGTCCAGCCTCTAAGGTCTTTCTGGTCAACCACAGCACCTGCAGCTTTGCCTTCGGCCTGTCACTCCTTTGCGGACATCTTCGACAAGAAGAAGGCGGAGAGCTTGCCTCCGCATTGACCATACGATTGCCTGATCGACCTCCTTCCGGGTTTGTCTCCGCCCAGAGGCCGAATTTATCCGCTGAATTCTCTTGAATCTCAAGTTATGACCGACTACGTCCAAGAGAATTTGGCCAGAGGTTTTATCCGGGAAGTCCTCTTCACCTGCAGGTGTGAGTTTCTTTTTTGATGACGCAGTGACCTCAGCAGGTTCAAAAACAAAATGTTTTTAACCCCTTTCTGACCTCGGACGGGATTGTACGTCCGAGGTCTGAAGCCCCGCTTTGATGCAGGGCTCCGCGGTGAGCCCGCATCAAAGCCGGGACATGTCAGCTGTTTTGAACAGCTGACATGTGCCCGTAATAGGCGCGGGCAGAATCGCGATCTGTCCGCACCTATTAACTAGTTAAATGCCGCTGTCAAACGCAGACAGCAGCATTTAACTACCGCTCCCGGCCGGGCGGCCGGAAATGATGTCATCGCCGACCCCCGTCACATGATCAGGGGTCGGCGATGCATCAGGATGGTAACCATAGAGGTCCTAGAGACCTCTATGGTTACTGATCACCGGTGGCTGTGAGCGCCACCCTGTGGTCGGCGCTCACAGCTCACCTTCATTTCTGCTACATAGCAGCAATCAGCAGATCGCTGCTATGTAGCAGAGGCGATCGAGTTGTGCCTGCTTCTAGCCTCCCATGGAGGCTATTGAAGCATGGCAAAAGTAAAAAAAAAAAAAAGTTAAAAAAATGTGAAAAAAATATATAAAAGTTTAAATCACCCCCCTTTCGCCCCAATCAAAATAAATCAATAAAAAAAAAATTAAATCTACACATATTTGGTATTGCTTTATTTGAAACAAATATAAAACCAAAATGTACACTGAAAACCATAGAAAGACATACAAATTTAAAAAAAGTCTGGTAGCCAACAGAGTGCCCGAAAAGTGAGCCAAGTAAATACATGCGGCACCCCTCCTGGACAAACAGCAATACTAGTAACTAATAGTCCACATAGCAATGTGACCGTACAACTGGCACACATCCATATAGTAAGTTTTAAAGAGCAAACCATAGAGTAAACTATCGGCCAAAATGGCACATCTAAATGCTCCTACTTAATAGTGTCCATAATCATAAGGGTAATATGTGCCAGTATACTCACACGAAGTTGTCAGTTCTTGCTGGTGTCCAGGGGACTTCCCCTGACGAAGGCACGCCGCCGAAACGCGTAGGGGCTGTGGCACCATCTCCTGGACACCAGCAAGAACTGACAACTTCGTGTGAGTATACTGGCACATATTACCCTTATGATTATGGACACTATTAAGTAGGAGCATTTAGATGTGCCATTTTGGCCGATAGTTTACTCTATGGTTTGCTCTTTAAAACTTACTATATGGATGTGTGCCAGTTGTACGGTCACATTGCTATGTGGACTATTAGTTACTAGTATTGCTGTTTGTCCAGGAGGGGTGCCGCATGTATTTACTTGGCTCACTTTTCGGGCACTCTGTTGGCTACCAGACTTATTTTAAATTTGTATGTCTTTCTATGGTTTTCAGTGTACATTTTGGTTTTATATTTGTTTCAAATAAAGTATTTGTTCTTTATACGCATTTCTTCCATATGATTTTCTTTGTATATCTAGCGTAGAACATGTGCAAACTATGCTAACTATGTGGACGCAATACAATATATATTTAGCGTCTGTTAGATTTAGGGGTATGCGTAAGGCTCTTTGACATATTTGGTATTGCCGCGCTCAGAATCGCCCGATCTATCAAATAAAAAAAAGCATTAACCTGATCGCTAAACGGCGTAGCGAGAAAAAAATTCGAAATGCCAGAATTACGTTTTTTAGGTCGCTGCGACATTGCATTAAAATGCAATAACGGGCGATCAAAAGAATGTATCTGCACCAAAATGCTATCATTAAAAATGTCATCTCGGTATGCAAAAAATAAGCCCTCAACCGACCCCAGATCACGAAAAATGGAGACGCTACGAGTATCGGAAAATGGCGCAATTTTTTTTTTTTTTTTAGCAAAGTTTGGAATTTTTTTTCACCACTTAGATAAAAAATAACCTAGTCATGTTACATGTCTATGAACTCGTACTGACCTGGAGAATCATAATGGCAGGTCAGTTTTAGCATTTAGTGAACCTAGCAAAAAAGCCAAACAAAAAACAAGTGTGGGATTGCACTTTTTTGCAATTTCACCGCACTTGGAATTTTTTTCCCGTTTTCTAGTACACGACATGCTAAAACTAATGATGTTGTTCAAAAGTACAACTTGTCCCGCAAAAAATAAGCCCTCACATGGCCAAATTGACAGAAAAATAAAAAAGTTATGGCTCTGGGAAGGAGGGGAATGAAAAACGAACACGGAAAAACAAAAAGTCCCAAGGTCATGAAGGGGTTAATGTCCAAAAAAAAAAAACTCACAAAGCACACAGCACACTATATCCTCCGGATCGCAGCAGGTAAAATCAAATACAGTCCAGAACCGGCTGACATGTGCGACGGCACCGCCGTGTATGCTGGGGGTCCCAGACCTTTTGGCTCTGCTTGGTCCTGTGTTACCTCACACAGGGAATGCTCTGCAGACCAACTGCTTTGTCTGCCAGCAACCTCAAAAGTGACACACCCAAAACTCTTGCGGCAGGGTTTTTTTCCTTTACTCCACTCTGTGGCCATGGGCCACTTATATGATCTGGGACACCAAATAAACCCAGACTCATAATAGAACAGTGGCCAGAGAACATATCTCGGCTCACTTCACAAGCTACTCCCCATATAACGATATACATATAGGAGGACAACGGGAGTTTTTAGAAAAAGATACATATTTATTAGAAAACTAGTAAAAAAAAAACAAACAAAAAAAAAACACACAAGTAAAAAACACCAATGAAACATACCAGAGGGACATACATGTAGATATATATAAAGTGTGGACCAAATGTAACCATGCTCAAAATATGACACAAATAAGATCCTAAATCTCCTAAGCGACCCCCAGGAGCGGAGAAAAATACCTCCTAATGGCAAAACAACCTACACACCCCACGTCCTGCAAGTATAGCCACTGTGGCTGTGTGCATGTGGGAAGGTAATGAATGCAATAAAGGGAGACACATCCTACCGCAAACAAGGGTGGAGATAAAGTGTGTCCCAGGGAACCATATGTGTCTAACACCAAAAATCACTGTAGAAATCTCTCCTGGGACCCCACATAAACCAAGGATCTTACCACATGAAGATGCCCCCTGGATTGGGCGCTACCCCCGATGCACGTTTCGCTGCCGTTATACTGCTTTCTCAAGGGGATGTGTTGTTTCTGTGGGCTGTAGGACCTTATATCCCATAATTCCCAGGTCACATGCTAATCATGTGACCGGGTGAGTCATCAAGCCATATAAAGCGGCGCATGCGCTCGCGGCTCACCGCCCCTACCACCCCGTAGCCCGGCCTACGTCTAGCAGATGGTGATTGGCCGCAAGAAACCTAGCAACCGAATCAACATCCGCGGACGTGAACAGGCCGGACACCAGGGGTGCAGGGACCGAGGCAAGCGCGCGCACGCGCACTACAGCATGTACTCCCTAGCGGGTATGGATATGGAACAGCACACACAAAACTGCCACCACCGTATAAATAGTATGCACAATATAGATGGCGTATATGAGTCCGGTTCCGGCGGCAATCCATAGTCCATATTCTTACAAGGATCCATGATCCATATTCTTGCAGGGAGTAGAATAAGATGATATATTGTGCAACTGCTTGCTTGAGAACCCCACCGTGATCAATGGGAGAAGTCGATCCCACACAAAGCAATCTAAATTAATAAAAAATAAGAATAAAATTACAAATTAAAACAACACACAAAAGAGGAAAATCCACAGGGGAAACCTTATTGAGAGTAACCCATTATGTCTTATTACAGGAAAGGGGCGAAATTTAGAGCTTCATTTAACCCATGAGGTTTGGTTGTGTCTAACACCACTATCCATTTTAACTCACGCTGAGCCAAAACTTGTTTGATGTTGCCACCTCTAATCCCCATATGCACCAATTCGATGCCCCGCACCTTAAAACTCCTTGGGTCACAATTATGTACTTCGCGAAAGTGCTTGGGGATAGTGGTTAATTCCGATATGTCAGCCACCGTCTTCGCCGCGCCAATGTCCCGCACGTGCTCCCTCACCCTCACTCTCAGTTCTCTGGATGTCAAACCCACATATATTAGTGGGCACCCGCACGTAGCATAATAAATAACATTCTTGCTACTGCAGGAAATATAATCTTTGATCTGAAATTCCCTCTTTCCATCCGCTGAGTGGAATGAGGTGCAGCGCAGGACATTGGCGCAGGCCAGACAGTGGCCACACGTGTAACAACCCCTAGTTCGTCGTGAGATCCCAAACAAATTGGTAACGGGTGGGGTGTAATGACTTTTGACCAAGAGGTCTTTTAGGTTTTTGGCCCTACGTGGGGTCATAAGTGGACTGTCGGATAAGTACGGACCCAGGGAGGGCTCAGTGCTCAAAATACGCCAATGTTTTGCCAAGATGGTTCTGATGTTATTCCATTCGTGGTTATATTCAGATATAAATCTGATTGTTTCGTTACCCTCCTCCTTTTCCGTTTTTTTATATAGCAGATGATTACGTGGAGTCCTCCTGGCCCTGTTATACCCGTATCGAATACACCTTTTACTGTAGCCTCTTTCTTGGAAGCGTTTACTCAGATCTTCCGCCTGTTGTTTGAAGCTATCCTCAGTCGAGCAGATCCGCCTCATCCGGAGGAACTGTCCGACCGGGACGGCCCTAATTGTGGCTTGGCTGTGCCCAGATGAAGCATGTACCAATGAATTGACCGCCGTCTCTTTGCGGAAAACATCAGTTTGAATAGATGAATCAGAACTCACCCTCAAGCAGATGTCCAAAAAATCAATTGTGTTATAATCATACCTGTAGGTGAGTCTGATATTAAATGTGTTCATATTGAGCACAGCCATAAAATCCCTGAGTTGTTGTTCTGTCCCACTCCAAAAAAACAAAACATCATCAATGTAGCGTAGCCAACACAGCACATAGTCGGCGGCCCCCGCGTCACCAAAAACCAACCTCTCCCAGAAACCCAGGAAGAGGTTGGCGTACGCGGGCGCGCAGGCCGCACCCATGGCTGCGCCACGCTTTTGTTGGTAAAAACAATCTTTAAAAGTAAAAAAATTATGGGTAAGGACAAACTCCAACAACTCAAGGATAAGCTCACCCAGAGGGCCGTCCAGGTCGGAGGCCCCCAGAAAGAAGCGGACCGCCCATAGTCCATCCTGGTGATCAATACAGGTATACAGGGCCTCCACGTCAGCCTACAGAAACAACACATCCCCTTGAGAAAGCAGTATAACGGCAGCGAAACGTGCGTCGGGGGTAGCGCCCAATCCAGGGGGCATCTTCATGTGGTAAGATCCTTGGTTTATGTGGGGTCCCAGGAGAGATTTCTACAGTGATTTTTGGTGTTAGACACATATGGTTCCCTGGGACACACTTTATCTCCACCCTTGTTTGCGGTAGGATGTGTCTCCCTTTATTGCATTCATTACCTTCCCACATGCACACAGCCACAGTGGCTATACTTGCAGGACGTGGGGTGTGTAGGTTGTTTTGCCATTAGGAGGTATTTTTCTCCGCTCCTGGGGGTCGCTTAGGAGATTTAGGATCTTATTTGTGTCATATTTTGAGCATGGTTACATTTGGTCCACACTTTATATATATCTACATGTATGTCCCTCTGGTATGTTTCATTGGTGTTTTTTAATTGTGTGTTAATTTTTTTTACTAGTTTTCTAATAAATATGTATCTTTTTATATGATCTGGGCTGGATGAAGCGGACTGACCCCACTACCTCCCTGCAGTCTGTTTCCAAAATAAAAGCTCATACCGGGTTTTCCTAGATAATTCCTTGGTCAAATAACTTGACAAAATTCCCACTTCCTTTTATTCTACCTTGTGACTCACAGGCAACCTGCTGTGACCACAAGGCACTCCAGCGGATCAAATACACTTCTGAGCGCATCCTGGGAGCACCTAGTGACCCTCACATGTGACTCCGGTCACTGCCTCACACTAGACAGTGCCAAGGTGTGACTGTCCAGGCTGAGAACCACTGAGGAATGAGCTGCTGTGAGTGCAGCATCAATGACCAGCGGCAATGTCCTCAAGATTTCCGCAGGTCACTGCAGCTGCATTCCCAGACAGGACCCTAAACTGCAGTGACCTGAGCACCAACAAAAAGTCTCTTGGTACAGCACTCCGCTCATTGAGTTCAATTTCTCATGGTGAACTGCGGTGAAGTCACTGAGCTGAGTGCATTCCCCGCTAGACCAGGCGTTGGGGAACAGTGTAAACTGTACTGCTGATTTTCAGGTGCTAGTACATGTCACATTGACGACACACGGATGCCATCCATGTGTCATCAGTGTGCATGTGTGCGGGACATTTTGGGGTCTGTGCTGCAGCTAAAAGATGAACAGGTCAGCGTATTTTGCCCACAGATACACAGGAAGTGGAAACTTGAATGGGTGTATGTGTGCAAGTGTTTCCGGTACATGTGAAAACTGTAACCATGAGTACCAGAAACACTGACATGTGAAATAGCCTTTAGGCTGTACAGTATGTGTATGATGAGCTTTTGGTGAGTTTTTGACTGTGTATATGTTGGCTTCATAAAAAATGCAGCATCTTACGGTATGTTCACACGTATGCGTTTTTGGTGCGGTTCTTTATGCTAACTTTAGCTGCATTTTGCAGCACAAGCTATGTCTATGTGATTTCAGAAATCTCGTGCACACAGCTTGTTTTTTTTGTCCTCAGTGTTTTGTGCAAAACCTTAGGATTTGCAGAATGGAGTGTCACTTCTTTCAGCATTTTTCACCCATTGAAAGTAATGGGTAGTGAAAAAAATGCTCAGAAAATTGTGAAAAAACTCAGACTTCAGGTTTTGCTGCATTTTTGTGCCAAAACATAATGAAAAAAAAATCAGATTTTTTTTTTGGATGGGGCAGTAAACTTTATCATGATGCACAAGAGACAAATGTAGCAATGCAAAATAAGCAACAAAAAAAACAAGCAAAACCTGCTTTTTTGCAACAAGTTTCTTACAGCAAAAAAAAAACATAACAAAAAGGCAACGTGTGAACACAGCCTTATAATTCCAGTAACGTGGATAGGATGTATAGAAATCTCATGCCGACTGTCCTTTTTTTTTTTTTTTTTTCACTTAGCATAAGGCCACATTCACACATTCAGTATTTGGTCAGTATTTTACATCAGTATTTGTTCCACTTCTGACTTTGGCTTATAATCAGAGGAAAAGTATAAAAGAAACACATGCACCACATCTGCATTTTTTACCCACTCCTGGTTTTGGCTTACAAATACTGATGTAGAATACTGAATGTATGAACGTGGCCTAAACAGACGTGTGATGAGTGTTTCAAATCCGTAACATGTCAACTTCTCTTGTGGGTATGCTAAGTTTTCTGTGCTGATTTTCCCATAGACTTGCATTAGATGTGGAACTACAATGTGAACACAGCATAATAAAAATCTATGCAGCACAGTGGCTCAGTGGTTAGCACTGCTGCCTTGCAGCGCTGGGGTCCTGGGTTCAAATCTCATGAAATTTAAAAAAAACTGACCGTCACATCCAAATATAGACTAGGTGTGAACAGGTGCTAACCTAGAGTCACCAACTCCTATATAATCAAATAAATAAGGCAATACTCTGTAGCGCCAAAACTTGCAAACATGAAATATGAAAATTGCATTGCATTACTGCACTAGAAGTATGAAAAATTGAGAGAGTTTAGAGCATAAATTGGCCAATTCATGTGTACCTGGTAGCCACGATAAGGCATTTCTCATTTACCAGGACCTAACAATGCCAATCCTCGGTTAGAGTAAAGTCTTCATGTGTATGGGAACCTGTGAATCTTCTCTGAGACTAAAATCTATATCTCTGTGGAGGGGTAGGGTCCTGCCTTGATTAAAAAAGCCTGTAGCTAAGAGGTGGAGTGCTCAGTCAGAATAATGAATATAAATTTTAAAAAACTGATCTTCGCATCCAAACATAGACTAGGTGTGAACAGGTGCTAACCGAGAGTCACCAACTCATATATAATCAAATAAATAAGGCAGCACTCTTTAGCGCCAAAACAAGCAAACATGAAATATGTTATGAACAGGTAATTCAGAACCACAATGGACCTTGAAGTTCAGAGCACACAAAGTGACCTGACAATTACCAAAAACATAGGACGAGCTCTGAGACGTGGGAACTCTGCTGACCGCAATCCCTAATCCTATCCAACCACACTAAAGGTACCCGTGGAGCGCTCCTGACCAGACCTATGCGCCTCGAGCACAGCCTGAGAAACTAACTAGCCCTAAGAAAGAAAAATAAGCCTACCTTGCCTCAGAGAAATACCCCAAAGGAAAAGGCAGCCCCCCACATATAATGACTGTGAGTTGAGATGAAAATACAAACGCAGAGATGAAATAGAATTAGCAAAGTGAGGCCCAACTTACTGAACAGACCGAAGATAGGAAAGATTGCTTTGCGGTCAACACAAAACCCTACAAACAACCACGCAGAGGGGGCAAAAAGACCCTCCGCACCGACTAACGGTACGGAGGTGCTCCCTCTGCGTCCCAGAGCTTCCAGCAAGCAAGAAAAACCAATATAGCAAGCTGGACAGAAAAAATAGCAAACAAAAATAACACAAGCAAAACTTAGCTTATGCAGGATAGACAGGCCACAGGAACGATCCAGGAGGAAGCAAGACCAATACTAGAACATTGACTGGAGGCCAGGATCAAAGCACTAGGTGGAGTTAAATAGAGCAGCACCTAACGACTTAACCTCATCACCTGAGGAAGGAAACTCAGAAGCCGCAGTACCACTCTCATCCACCAAAGGAAGCTCATAGACAGAACCAGCCGAAGTACCACTCACGACCACAGGAGGGAGCTTGGCCACAGAATTCACAACAGTACCCCCCCCCTTGAGGAGGGGTCACCGAACCCTCACCAGAGCCCCCAGGCCGACCAGGATGAGCCACATGAAAGGCACAAACCAGATCGGCAGCATGGACATCAGAGCCAAAGACCCAGGAATTATCTTCCTGACCATAACCCTTCCACTTAACCAGATACTGGAGTTTCCGTCTCGAAACACGAGAATCCAAAATCTTCTCCACTATATACTCCAACTCCCCTTCAACCAAAACCGGAGCAGGAGGATCAATAGATGGAACCACAGGTGCCACGTATCTCCGCAACAATGACCTATGGAACACGTTATGGATGGAAAAAGAAGCTGGAAGAGTCAAACAAAAAGACACAGGATTAAGAACCTCAGAAATCCTATATGGACCAATGAAACGAGGCTTAAACTTAGGAGAGGAAACCTTCATAGGAATATAACGAGATGACAACCAAACCAAATCCCCCACACGAAGTCGGGGACCCACACAGCGCCTGCGGTTAGCGAAACGTTGAGCCTTCTCCTGGGACAAAGTCAAATTGTCCACTACATGAGTCCAAATCTACTGCAACCTATCCACCACAGTATCCACACCAGGACAGTCCGAAGACTCAACCTGCCCTGAAGAGAAACGAGGATGGAACCCAGAATTGCAGAAAAACGACGAAACCAAAGTAGCCGAGCTGGCCCGATTATTAAGGGCGAACTCAGCCAAAGGCAAAAAGGACACCCAATCATCCTGATCAGCAGAAACAAAACATCTCAGATATGTTTCCAAGGTCTGATTGGTTCGTTCAGTCTGGCCATTTGTCTGAGGATGGAAAGCCGAGGAAAAAGACAAATCAATGCCCATCCTAGCAAAAAAGGCTCGCCAAAACCTCGAAACAAACTGGGAACCTCTGTCAGAAACGATGTTCTCTGGAATGCCATGTAAACGAACCACATGCTGGAAAAACAATGGCACCAAATCAGAGGAGGAAGGCAATTTAGACAAGGGCACCAAATGGACCATCTTAGAGAAGCGATCACAAACCACCCAAATGACCGACATTCTTTGAGAGACGGGGAGATCCGAAATAAAATCCATAGAGATATGTGTCCAAGGCCTCTTCGGGACCGGCAAGGGCAAAAGCAACCCACTGGCACGAGAACAGCAGGGCTTAGCCCGAGCACAAATCCCACAGGACTGCACAAAAGAACGCACATCCTGCGACAGAGACGGCCACCAAAAAGATCTAGCCACCAAATCTCTGGTACCAAAGATTCCAGGATGACCAGCCAAAACCGAACAATGAACCTCAGAGATAACTTTATTCGTCCACCTATCAGGGACAAACAGTTTCTCTGCTGGGCAACGGTCAGGTGTATTAGCCTGAAATTTTTGCAGCACCCGCCGCAAATCAGGGGAGATGGCAGACAAAATTACCCCCTCTTTGAGAATACCCACCGGCTCAGGCAAAGCCGGAGAATCGGGCACAAAACTCCTAGACAGGGCATCCGCCTTCACATTTTTAGAGCCCGGAAGGTTCTAAACCACAAAGTCAAAACGGGAGAAAAACAGCGACCAACGAGCCTGTCTAGGATTCAACCGTTTGGCAGACTCGAGATAAGTCAAGTTCTTGTGATCAGTCAAGACCACCACGCGATGCTTAGCTCCTTCAAGCCAATGACGCCACTCCTCGAATGCCCATTTCATGGCTATCAACTCTCGATTGCCAACATCATAATTTCGCTCAGCAGGCAAAAATTTCCTGGAAAAGAAGGCGCATGGTTTCATCACCGAGCAATCAGAACTTCTCTGCGACAAAACAGCCCCTGCTCCAATTTCAGAAGCATCAACCTCGACCTGGAACGGAAGTGAAACATCTGGCTGGCGCAACACAGGGGCAGAAGAAAAATGACGCTTCAACTCCTGAAAAGCTTCCACAGCAGCAGAAGACCAATTGACCACATCAGCACCCTTCTTGGTTAAATCAGTCAACGGTTTAGCAATACTAGAAAAATTATTGATGAAGCGACGATAAAAATTAGCAAAGCCCAGGAACTTCTGCAGACTCTTCAGAGATGTTGGCTGAGTCCAATCATAAATGGCCTGAACTTTAACAGGGTCCATCTCGATAGTAGAAGGAGAAAAAATGAACCCCAAAAATGAAACTTTCTGAACACCAAAGAGACACTATGACCCCTTCACAAACAAAGAATTAGCACGCAGGACCTGGAACACCATTCTGACCTGCTTCACAAGAGACTCCCAATCATCTGAGAAGACCAAAATATCATCCAAGTATACAATCAGGAATTTATCCAGGTACTCTCGGAAGATGTCATGCATAAAGGACTGAAACACTGATGGAGCATTAGAAAGCCCGAATGGCATAACCAGGTACTCAAAATGGCCTTCGGGCGTATTAAATGCTGTTTTCCATTCATCGCCCCGTTTAATATGCACAAGATTATATGCACCACGAAGATCTATCTTGGTGAACCAACTAGCCCCCTTAATCCGAGTAAACAAATCAGACAGCAGCGGCAAGGGGTACTGAAATTTGACCGTAATTTTATTTAGAAGGCGGTAATCAATACAAGGTCTCAGCGAACCATCCTTCTTGGCCTCAAAAAAGAACCCCGCTCCCAATGGCGACGATGACGGGCGAATATGACCCTTCTCCAAAGACTCCTTCACGTAACTCCGCATAGCGGCGTGCTCAGGTACAGATAAATTAAACAGTCGATCCTTAGGAAACTTACTACCAGGAATCAAATCGATAGCACAATCACAATCCCTACGCGGAGGTAGGGCATTGGACTTGGGCTCATCGAATACATCCAGGTAATCAGACAAGAACTCTGGGACCTCAGAAGGGGTGGATGATGAGATAGACAGAAATGGAACATCACCATGTACCCCCTGACAACCCCAGCTGGACACAGACATTGATTTCCAATCTAATACTGGGTTATGGACTTGTAGCCATGGCAACCCCAACAATACCACATCATGCAGATTATGCAACACCAAAAAGCGAATATCCTCCTGGTGCGCAGGAGCCATGCACATGGTCAGCTGGGTCCAATACTGAGGCTTATTCTTGGCCAAAGGCATAGCATCAATTCCTCTCAATGGAATAGGACACCGCAAGGGCTCCAAGACAAACCCACAGCGCCTAGCAAACTCCAAGTCCATCAAATTCAGGGCAGCGCCTGAATCCAGAAATGCCATGACAGAATAGGAAGACAAAGAGCAGATCAAAGTAACGGACAAAAGAAATTTCGACTGTACCGTACCAATGGTGGCAGACCTAGCGAACCGCTTAGTGCGCTTAGGACAATCAGAGATAGCATCAGTGGAATCACCACAGTAGAAACACAGCCCATTCTGACGTCTGTGTTCTTGCCTTTCAGCTCTGGTCAAAGTCCTATCGCACTGCATAGGCACAGGTTTATGCTCAGATAATACTGCCAAATGGTGCACAGATTTGCGCTCACGCAAGCGTCGACCGATCTGAATGGCCAAAGACATAGACTCATTCAGACCAGCAGGCATATGAAATCCCACCATGACATCCTTAAGGGCTTCAGAGAGACCCTTTCTGAAAATAGCTGCCAGCGCACATTCATTCCATTGAGTGAGCACGGACCACTTTCTAAACTTCTGACAATAAATCTCTATCTCATCCTGACCCTGACACAGAGCCAGCAAATTTTTCTCTGCCTAATCCACTGAATTAGGTTCATCGTACAGCAATCCGAGCGCCAGAAAAAACGCATCAATATTACATAATGCAGGATCTCCTGGAGCAAGGGAAAATGCCCAGTCTTGAGGGTCGCCACGTAATAAAGAAATAATGATCTTAACTTGTTGAACTGGGTCACCAGAGGAGCGGGGTTTCAAAGCCAGAAATAGTTTCCAATTATTTTTAAATTTCAAAAACTTAGTTCTATCTCCAGGAAATAACTCAGGAATAGGAATTTTATGTTCTAACATAGGATTCTGAACCACTAAATCTTGAATATTCTGTACATTTATAGCGAGATTATCCATCAAAGAGAACAGACCCTGAATGTCCATGTCCACACCTGTGTTCTGAACCACCCTGATGTAAAGGGGAAAAGAAAGACAGAACACAGTGCAAAGAAAAAAAAAATGGTCTCAGAACTTATCTTTTCCCTCTATTGAGAAGCATTAGTACTTTGGGCCTCCAGTACTGTTATGAACAGGTAATTCAGAACCACAATGGACCTTGAAGTTCAGAGCACACAAAGTGACCTGACAATTACCAAAAACATAGGACGAGCTCTGAGACGTGGGAACTCTGCTGACCGCAATCCCTAATCCTATCCAACCACACTAAAGGTACCCGTGGAGCGCTCCTGACCAGACCTATGCGCCTCGAGCACAGCCTGAGAAACTAGCTAGCCCTAAGAAAGAAAAATAAGCCTACCTTGCCTCAGAGAAATACCCCAAAGGAAAAGGCAGCCCCCCACATATAATGACAGTGAGTTGAGATGAAAATACAAACGCAGAGATGAAATAGAATTAGCAAAGTGAGGCCCAACTTACTGAACAGACCGAAGATAGGAAAGATTGCTTTGCGGTCAACACAAAACCCTACAAACAACCACGCAGAGGGGGCAAAAAGACCCTCCGCACCGACTAACGGTACGGAGGTGCTCCCTCTGCGTCCCAGAGCTTCCAGCAAGCAAGAAAAACCAATATAGCAAGCTGGACAGAAAAAATAGCAAACAAAAATAACACAAGCAAAACTTAGCTTATGCAGGATAGACAGGCCACAGGAACGATCCAGGAGGAAGCAAGACCAATACTAGAACATTGACTGGAGGCCAGGATCAAAGCACTAGGTGGAGTTAAATAGAGCAGCACCTAACGACTTAATCTCATCACCTGAGGAAGGAAACTCAGAAGCCGCAGTACCACTCTCATCCACCAAAGGAAGCTCATAGACAGAACCAGCCGAAGTACCACTCACGACCACAGGAGGGAGCTTGGCCACAGAATTCACAACAGAAATATGAAAATTGAATTGCATTACTGCACTAGAAATATGACAAATTGAGAAAGTTTAGAACATAAATTGGCCAATTCATGTGTACCTGGTAGCCACAATAAGGCATTTCTCGTTTACCAGGACCTAACAATGCCAATTCTCGCTTAGAATAAAGTGTTCATCTGTATGGGAACCTGTGAATCTTCTCTTAGACTAAAATCTATATCTCTCTGGAGGGGTAGGGAACTGCCTTGATTAAAAATGCCTGTAGCTAAGAGGCGGAGTGCTCAGTCAGAAGTATAATGAATACAAATTTTAAAAAACTGATTGTCACATCCAAACATAGACTAGGTGTGAACAGGTGCTAACCTAAAGTCACTAACTCATATACAATCAAACATGTTTGCATCGGTGTTCTCCGTTTTCCTCCCACACTCCAAAGACATATTGATAGGGAATTTAGATTGTCAGCTCCAATTGGGACAGTGATGATGATGTCTGTACAGCGCTGTGGAATAAGACACTGCTATATAAGCAATGCATAATAAATAAATTCTAAAGGCATGTTTCAAATGAATTCCTATTACTTATTAGAAAAATCTTTGCATAAATCTATAGTATAGGCAAATATAAGACACCTAGAATAATGTTTATCTGATAAAAATATATTACAATCTGCAGTTATGAGAGAATTTTTCTCATTCCTCTGCCTCCTAAAGTGATCATTCACTCTGAAAAACTTCTAAAATTTGTCCTGCTCCTGACATGCAAGTTTTCAAGCTCTAAGATTACAAAGATTACTATTGAAGCGGGTACTGCAGAAAGGGGAGCAAATTGAGAGAGCGGCAGAAAAATACTGTAATTTAGTATTTAGTTTATAGATGCCTCTCCATTACTGACCCATGGGCTTGATGTCACCAGACAATACAAAGGTGACATCAACCCCAGAAATATGAATCCCACTTGCCACCACCACAGGGCAATTGAGAGGCAATAT
The DNA here is from genome assembly GCF_032444005.1 of Ranitomeya imitator. Lineage (NCBI taxonomy): Eukaryota > Metazoa > Chordata > Amphibia > Anura > Dendrobatidae > Ranitomeya > Ranitomeya imitator. The sequence continues at coordinate 251,731,595 of NC_091285.1, read as the reverse complement.
CTATGGCCCCTTTCTAGTCTGAGAATACCAGCCCCTGGCTATCTGCTTTAGCTTCGTTCTTTGTCAAAAATGTGGGGAACCCCACACTGATTTTTATTTATTTAAATCATTTTAAAAATCAGAGTGCGGACGCCTCTATTCTTTTGAATTATCCAGAGGAGCATTGGGAGAATGTCATATGGTCTGATGAAACTAAAATAATTTACAACGAAAAAATAACCCGAACAACTATCCAATATTTTAAATGAAAAATTAAGGATACATAAACCATAAGGAGGGGTGGGAAAGTACGAAGGAAAGAAGAGGGGCAACATGGGGAACACTGATTGTCTGGAACTCTATATGAATACATACAATGTGGCCAAAATCTATATACAGTGGGGCAAAAAAGTATTTAGTCAGTCAGCAATAGTGCAAGTTCCACCACTTAAAAAGATGAGAGGCGTCTGTAATTTACATCATAGGTAGACCTCAACTATGGGAGACAAACTGAGAAAAAAAAATCCAGAAAATCACATTGTCTGTTTTTTTAACATTTTATTTGCATATTATGGTGGAAAATAAGTATTTGGTAAGAAACAAAATTTCATCTCAATACTTTGTAATATATCCTTTGTTGGCAATGACAGAGGTCAAACGTTTTCTGTAAGTCTTCACAAGGTTGCCACACACTGTTGTTGGTATGTTGGCCCATTCCTCCATGCAGATCTCCTCTAGAGCAGTGATGCTTTTGGCTTTTCGCTTGGCAACACGGACTTTCAACTCCCTCCAAAGGTTTTCTATAGGGTTGAGATCTGGAGACTGGCTAGGCCACTCCAGGACCTTGAAATGCTTCTTACGAAGCCACTCCTTCGTTGCCCTGGCGGTGTGCTTTGGATCATTGTCATGTTGAAAGACCAAGCCACGTTTCATCTTCAATGCCCTTGCTGATGGAAGGAGGTTTGAACTCAAAATCTCACGATACATGGCCCCATTCATTCTTTCATGTACCCGGATCAGTCGTCCTGGCCCCTTTGCAGAGAAACAGCCCCAAAGCATGATGTTTCCACCACCATGCTTTACAGTGGGTATGGTGTTTGATGGATGCAACTCAGTATTCTTTTTCCTCCAAACACGACAAGTTGTGTTTCTACCAAACAGTTCCAGTTTGGTTTCATCAGACCATAGGACATTCTCCCAAAACTCCTCTGGATCATCCAAATGCTCTCTAGCAAACTTCAGACGGGCCCGGACATGTACTGGCTTAAGCAGTGGGACACGTCTGGCACTGCAGGATCTGAGTCCATGGTGGCGTAGTGTGTTACTTATGGTAGGCCTTGTTACATTGGTCCCAGCTCTCTGCAGTTCATTCACTAGGTCCCCCCGCGTGGTTCTGGGATTTTTGCTCACCGTTCTTGTGATCATTCTGACCCCACGGGGTGAGATTTTGCGTGGAGCCCCAGATCGAGGGAGATTATCAGTGGTCTTGTATGTCTTCCATTTACTAATTATTGCTCCCACTGTTGATTTCTTCACTCCAAGCTGGTTGGCCATTGCAGATTCAGTCTTCCCAGCCTGGTGCAGGGCTACAATTTTGTTTCTGGTGTCCTTTGACAGCTCTTTGGTCTTCACCATAGTGGAGTTTGGAGTCAGACTGTTTGAGGGTGTGCACAGGTGTCTTTTTATACTGATAACAAGTTTAAACAGGTGCCATTACTACAGGTAATGAGTGGACGAAAGAGGAGACTCTTAAAGAAGAAGTTACAGGTCTGTGAGAGCCAGAAATCTTGATTGTTTGTTTCTGACCAAATACTTATATTCCACCATAATATGCAAAAAAAATGTTAAAAAAACAGTCAATGTGATTTTCTGGATTTTTTTTCTCAGCTTGTCTCCCATAGTTGAGGTCTACCTATGATGTAAATTACAGACACCTCTCATCTTTTTAAGTGTTGGAACTTGCACAATTGCTGACTGACTAAATACTTTTTTGCCCCACTGTATATAATTGTCTAAGGGTTTTTCCGTCTGTCTGTCTGTCTGTCCTGGAAATCCCGCGTCTCTGACCAATCAAAGACCGGCACAGCATCGACGTAGAAATCCCGCGTCTCTGATTGGTCGAGGCCGCCAGGCCTCGACCAATCAGCAACGGGCACAGCGACGATGATGTCATAAAGGACGTAGACATCCCGCGTCTCTGATTGGTCGAGGCCTGGACACAACGCAACGGGCACAGCGACGATGCTAATTGGTCGAGGCCGCCAGGCCTCGACCAATCAGCAACGGGCACAGCGACAATGATGTCATAAAGGTCGTAGACATCTCACGTTTCTGATTCAGCGATGGGCACAGTATCGACGTAGATGTCATAATGGTTGCCATGGCGACGATGATGTCATAAAGGTTGCCTCGACCAATCAGCGACGGGCACAGTCTGCCGCGAATTCTGGAATCATCATTGTCCATATACTACGGGGACAGACAGACAGAAAGACAGACAGAAAGACAGACAGATGGAAAAATCCTTAGACAATTATATATATAGATTGTCTAAGGGTTTTTCCGTCTGTCTGTCTGTCCTGGAAATTCCACGTCTCTGATTGGTCGAGGCCGCCAGGCCTCGACCAATCAGCGACGGGCACAGCGAACATGATGTCATAATGGTTGCCATGGCGACGATGATGTCATAAAGGTTGCCTCGACCAATCAGCGACGGGCACAGCGACTATGATGTCATAAAGGACGTAGAAATCCCACGTTTCTGATTCAGCGACGGGCACAGTATCGACGTAGATGTCATAAAGGTTGCCATGGCGACGATGATGTCATAAAGGTTGACGGGCACAGCGACGATGATGTCATAAAGGACGTAGACATCCCGCGTCTGATTGATCGAGGCCGCCAGGCCTCGACCAATCAGCGATGGGCACAGTATCGACGTAGATGTCATAATGGTTGCCATGGCGACGATGATGTCATAAAGGTTGCCTCGACCAATCAGCGATGGGCACAATCTGCCGTGAATTCTGGAATCATCATTGTCCATATACTACGGGGACATGCATATTCTAGAATACCCGATGCGTTAGAATCGGGCCACAATCTAGTATTATATCATAATGTACTTATATAAAAGAATCATTAAGTCACAGAACTTTTTGCTATGATGCATGCATATGCTTGGTGACTAGCAGCCTTATTTTAGCCCCATCAGACGATTTCACTAATTTAGTGAATTACAGCTTAACTCTTGAAATGCCTGTATACATATGCATCTGATTTTTGTGTCTACTTCTGTGGCTTAATGATTCTTTTATATAAGTATATTATGATATAATATTTTTGCCACATTGTATGTATTCATATAGAGTTCCAGACAATCAGTGTCCCCCACGTTGCCCCTCTTCTTTCCTTGGTACTTTCCCACCCCTTCTTATGGTTTATGTATCCCTAAATAAATAATTTTTCATTTAAAATATTGGATAGTTGTTCGGGTTCTTTTTTCGTTGTAAATTATCTTAATTTCTGAGTTGTCCATCTCGCATCCTCCATTAGTGCAACCAGTATAATACTCTTCTATATTCAGAATTTTGGTATTTATTTATTCCATATTTGTGTGCACTTTGCCTGGGAATTTTGTATTTACTGATGAAACTAAAGTATAACTGATTGGTAGGAGCAAAACTCGTGTTTGGAGGAGACAGAATGCTGAGTTGCATCCAAAGAACATCATACCTACTGTGAAGAATAGGGGTGGCAGCATCATGCTTTGCGTCTGTTTCTCTGCAAAGGGACCAGGATGACTGATCTGTGTACATGAAAGAATAAATGAGGCCATGTATCGTGAGATTTTGAATGCAAACCTTGACACTCCGTAAGCAGCGTTAAAGGGGCAGGACGGCGTACTGGGACCCGCACCTGTCCCTACCACTTTAATGGGGCCCTGGCTTTCCCTTACCTCGGGGGTACCTATGATGGTTAGGAGGCCCGAGCCGCCAGCGTATCCCTGTCTCCTGTGCAGGCCCTATAAGTGGCCCCTTCTCCCCCCCAGGGAGGAGGACTGCACCAGTGTATAAACACAACAATAAACAGGGTATACAGAAAAGGTAACTAAAAGTCTCAAACTCACCAAATGTTCACACAACCACAGAGGGTACACATAGAAGGGAAGAGGAGAAAACTAGGAAGGAAAACAGGTTTAACAAGCAACCAAAACAGCAGACACCAATCTCTGTAATAAACCTCCAAGCTCCAAATATCACTCTCCTCCAACCTCCAAGCCAGGCAGCAGAACTGATCACTGACACTAGCTGTAGTCAAGGCTGGGTCTATATAGAGGAGGAGATTACAAAAATCCACTTCAGCTGAGAGACCCAGCTCACAGCAACTTAGCAAATAAGGTTAACTCCTGCACTGCTGGCACAAAGCAGCCAGGTCAAAATACAGGAAAAGAGCTTCTGTTCACTGTGTGTGAACGAGGCCCAGAGCACTGCGGTTCTCTGGAACCTCTCTGTCGCGGTAGCCCCGTGACAAACCTCCTTCCATCAGCATGGGCATTGAACATGAAACATGGATTGGTCTTTCAGCATGATAATGATCCCAAGCACACTGCCAGAGCAACAAAAAAAGTGGCTTTGTAAGAGGCATATGAAGGTACTGGAGTGGCCTAGCAGTCTCCAGATCTCAACCCCATAGAAAACTTTTGGGGGGAGTTGAAAGTCCTTGTTACCCAGCGACAGGCCCAAAATATCTCTGCTCTACACTGTGTTCCAAATTATTATGCAAATTCGATTTAAGTGTCATAAAGATTTAATTGTTTTGTTTTTCAAAAAAACTTGTTGATGGTATTGTGTCTCAGGGCTCAATGGATCACTGAAATCAATCTTAAACACGTGATAATTAGTTTTCCTGGTGATTCTAATAAAAGGAAAATGACTTAAAAATGATGTTCCACATTATTAAGCAGGCCACAGGTTTCAAGCAGTATGGGAAATAGGAAGGATCTTTCTGCTGCTGAAAAGCATTAAATAGTGCAATGGCTTGGACAAGGTATGAAACATTAAATATTTCACGAAAACTTATGAGTTATCATCATACTGTGAAGAGATTTGTGACTGAAACAGAGTACAGACAGAGTTCAAGCAGATAAAGGCATAATGAGGAAGGTTTCTGCCAGACAAATTCATTGGATTAACAGAGCAGCTGCCAAAATACCATTACAAAGCAGCAAACAGTTATTTGAAGCTGTTGGTGCATCTGGAGTCCCTCAATCCTCAAGGTGTAGGATCCTTCAAAGGCTTGCTGTGTTGCATAAACCTACTATTCGGCCACCCCTAAACAGTGTTCACAAGCAGAAACGGTTGCAGTGGGTCCAGACATACATGAAGGCTAATTTTCAAACAGTCTTGTTTACTGATGAGTGTCGAGCAACCCTGGATGGTCCAGATTGATGGAGTGGTGGATGGTTTGTGGATGGCCACCATGTCCCAACAAGCCTGTGACATCATCAAGTAGGTGGAGGAGTCATGTTTTGGGCCGGAATTATGGGGAAACAGCTGGTAGGGCCCTTTAAAGTTCCTGAAGGTGTGAAAATGATCTCTGTAAAGTATATAGAGTTTCTGACAACTTTCTTCCATGGTATAAAAAGCAGAAATGTGCCTTCAGGAGCAAAATCATCTTCATACATGACAATGCACCATCTCATGCTGCAAAGAATACCTCTGAGTCATTGGCTGCTATGGGCATAAAAGGAGATAAACTCATGGTGTGGCCACCATCTTCCCCTGACCTCAACCCTATAGAGAGCCTTTGGAGTATCATCAAGCAAAAGTTCTATGAGGGTGGGAGGCAGCTCACATCAAAACAACAGCTCTGGGAGGCTATTCTGACTTCATGCAAAGAAATACAAGCAGAAACTCTCCAAAAACTCACAAGTTCAATGGATGTAAGAATTGTGAAGGTGATAACAAAGAAGGGTTCCTATGTTAACATGTAACTTGGCCTGTTAGAATGTTTTGGAGTTAAATGGCTTTTTTGTTCAGTGAATGTGACCTCCTAATGTTGCAAATTACACAACTGAGCATTTTAAGTTCTTTACAACATATCAAATATTTAGAAATTCTACTGTGCCTAATAATTTGGAACAGTGCATTTTGAGTTTTTATTCATTTTGGAGATAATACTGTTATCATTGGGAGGTTTCTTCAATAAAATCTGATGTATACTCGAACGGGTGATGACTTTTATTAGACTGACTGTCATCTGCAGGAAAATCAGAGAAAAATGTCATTTGCATAATAATAATTTGGAACATGGTGCAGAGGAGATCTGCATGGAAGAATAGGCCAACATACCACCAACAGTGTGTGCCAACCCTGTGAAGACTTGCAGAAAACGTTTGACCTCTGTCATTGCCAACAAAGGATATATAACAAAATATTGACATGAACTTTTGATAATAACCAAATACTTATTTTCCACCATAATTTGTAAAATAAATCTTGTCAAATCAGACAAGCTGATTTTCTGGATTTGTTTTCTCATTTTGCCTCTCATAGTTGTGGTCTACCAATGGTGTCAATTACAGGCTTCTCTCCTCTTTTTAAGTGGGAAAACTTGCACAATTGGTGGCTGACTAAATACTTTTTTCCCCATTGTATCTGTGATCACAGCTGCAGGCTCACGCTGTCATTTGACAGCATGGAAATTGCAGCTGTCTGACCGGCGGTAATTAGTTTGCCGCCGATCAGAAGCAGTGTTTGCCGTGTTGTCATGCACATGACAGCATGGCAAATACTTGTTCAGGCCCCCGATTCTAGTGAATGAGCTCCCGGTCCAGGTACTGTTCTGGTAACCATACCCAGACTTTTTTTAACTGTTCGGCTGAACCCGCTTGACCCGAACATCCAGGGGTCCGCCCATCTCTAGTCCTCATGTACACACAAGATAATTTATACTGAACAGTAACCCAAAGTGACAGGGATGCATGTTATGGACCTGGTGGTTAGGAGCACCCGGCACGACCTGAAAGTTAAACTGACACAGGACAAGCTCTGGGATGTGGGAGCTCTGCTGACCGCAACCCCTAATCCTATCACAACAACTAGAAATAGCCGTGGAGCGTTCCTGACTCTCCCTAGACGCCTCTTCACAGCCTAAGAGCTAGCTAGCACTAGAGATAGAAAAATAAAGCCTATCTTGCCTCAGATAAATTCCCCAAAGGAAAAGGCAGCCCCCCACATATATTGACTGTGAGTAAAGATGAAAGTCACAAACGCAGAAATGAAACAGGTTTCAGCAAAGGGAGGCCAGACTTACTAAACAGACAGAGGATAGGAAAGGTATCTTTGCGGTCAGCACAAAAAACTACAAAAGACCACACAGAGTGTGCAAAAAGACCTCCGCACCGACTAACGGTGTGGCGATGCCACTCTGCATCCCAGAGCTTCCAGCAAGTAAGGCAAAATCATGATATCCAGCTGGACAAGGCAACAATGAACAAATAATAACTGGCAGGAACTTAGCTTCTGCTGGAGTAGACAGGTCACCAGAAAGATCCAAGAGCGAACTGAACAAATGCAGGAACATTGACAGCTGGCATGGAGTAACGATCTGAGTGGAGTTAAATAGAGCAGCCAACCAAAGGATAAATCACGTCACCTGTGGAAGGAACCTCAGAAGCAGCAGCTCCACTCACAGCCACCAGAGGGAGTCCATGGACAGAACTCGCCGAAGTACCATTCACGACCACAGGAGGGAGTTCGACAACAGAATTCAAAACAGTACCCCCCCTTGAGGAGAGGTCACCGAACCCTCACCAGAGCCCCCAGGCCGATAAGGATGAGCCAAATGAAAGGCACGAACTAGATCAGCAGCATGAACATCAGAGGCAAAAACCCAGGAATTATCTTCCTGACCATAACCCTTCCACTTGACCAGGTACTGGAGTTTCCGTCTCGAAACACGAGAATCCAAAATCTTCTCCACCACATACTCCAACTCCCCCTCGACCAACAGCGGGGCAGGAGGATCAACGGAGGGAACCATAGGCGCCACGTATCTCCGCAACAACGACCTATGGAATACATTATGGATGGCAAAAGAAGCTGGAAGGTCCAAACGAAATGACACAGGATTAAGAACTTCAGAAATCTTATATGGCCCAATGAAACGAGGCTTAAACTTAGGAGAGGAAACCTTCATAGGAACATGACGAGATGACAACCAAACCAAATCCGCAACACGAAGTCGGGGACCAACACAGCGCCGGCGGTTAGCGAAACGTTTAGCCTTTTCCTGGGACAATGTCAAATTGTCCACCACATGAGTCCAAATCTGCTGCAACCTGTCCACCACAGTATCCACACCAGGACAGTCTGAAGGCTCAACCTGCCCTGAAGAGAAACGAGGATGGAAACCAGAATTACAAAAAAAAAGAGAAACCGAAGTAGCCGAGCTGGCCCGATTATTAAGGGCGAACTCAGCCAAAGGCCAGAAGGACACCCAATCATCCTGATCAGCAGAAACAAAGCATCTCAGATATTTTTCCAAAGTCTGATTAGTTTGTTCGGTTTGGCCATTAGTCTGAGGATGGAAAGCCGAAGAAAAAGACAAATCAATGCCCATCTTGGCACAAAAGGACCGCCAAAACCTCGAAACAAACTGGGAACCTCTGTCCGAGACGATGTTCTCCGGAATGCCATGCAAACGAACCACATGCTGGAAAAACAATGGCACCAAATCAGAGGAGGAAGGCAATTTAGACAAGGGTACCAAATGGACCATCTTAGAGAAGCGATCACAAACCACCCAAATGACCGACATCCTTTGAGAAACAGGGAGATCAGAAATAAAATCCATGGAAACATGCGTCCAGGGCCTCTTTGGGACCGGCAAGGGCAAAAACAACCCACTGGCATGAGAACAGCAGGGCTTAGCCTGAGCACAAGTCCCACAGGACTGCACAAAAGAACACACATCCCATGACAAAGAAGGCCACCAAAAGGATCTAGCCACCAAATCTCTGGTACCAAAGATTCCAGGATGACCAGCCAACACCAAACAATGAACCTCAGAGATAACTCTACTAGTCCATCTATCAGGGACAAACAGTTTCTCCGTTGGACAACGGTCAGGTCTATCAGCCTGAAACTTCTGCAGCACGCGCCGCAAATCAGGGGAGATGGCAGACAAAATTACCCCCTCTTTAAGAATACCCGCCGGCTCCGGAACACCCGGAGAGTCGGGCACAAAACTCCTTGACAGGGCATCAGCCTTCACATTTTTAGATCCCGGAAGGTATGAAACCACAAAATCAAAACGGGAGAAAAAGAGCGACCATCGAGCCTGTCTAGGATTCAACCGTTTGGCAGACTCGAGATAAGTCAAATTCTTGTGATCCGTCAAGACCACCACGCGATGTTTAGCTCCTTCAAGCCAATGTCGCCACTCCTCGAATGCCCACTTCATGGCCAACAACTCTCGATTGCCAACATCATAATTGCGCTCAGCAGGCAAAAATTTTCTAGAAAAGAAGGCACATGGTTTCATCACCGAGCCATCAGAACTTCTTTGCGACAAAACAGCCCCTGCTCCAATCTCCGAAGCATCAACCTCGACCTGAAACGGGAGCGAAACATCTGGCTGGCACAACACAGGGACAGAAGAAAAATGACGCTTCAACTCCTGAAAAGCCTCTACAGCCGCAGAGGATCAATTGACCACATCAGCACCTTTCTTGGTCAAATCAGTCAACGGTTTAGCAATACTAGAAAAATTAGCGATGAAGCGACGGTAAAAATTAGCAAAGCCCAGGAACTTCTGCAGGCTCTTCACAGATGTCGGCCGAGTCCAATCATAAATGGCCTGAACTTTAACAGGGTCCATCTCGATAGTAGAAGGGGAAAAAATGAAACCCAAAAATGAAACCTTCTGAACTCCAAAGATACACTTTGACCCCTTCACAAACAGGGAATTCGCACGAAGGACCTGGAACACCATTCTGACCTGCTTCACATGAGACTCCCAATCATCCGAAAAGACCAAAATGTCATCCAAATATACAATCATGAATCTATCCAGGTACTCTCGGAAGATGTCATGCATAAAGGACTGAAACACAGATGGAGCATTAGAAAGCCCGAATGGCATAACCAGGTACTCAAAATGGCCCTCGGGCGTATTAAATGCTGTTTTCCATTCATCGCTCTGTTTAATTTGCACAAGATTATACGCCCCTCGAAGATCTATCTTGGTGAACCAACTAGCCCCCTTAATCCGAGCAAACAAATCAGACAGCAGCGGCAAAGGATACTGAAATTTGACTGTGATCTTATTGAGAAGGCAGTAATCAATACAAGGTCTCAAAGAGCCATCCTTCTTGGCCACAAAAAAGAACCCTGCTCCCAATGGTGACGACGATGCGCGAATATGACCCTTCTCCAAGGATTCCTTTATATAACTCCGCATAGCGGCGTGCTCTGGCACAGATAAATTAAACAGTCGGCCCTTAGGAAACTTACTACCAGGAATCAAATTAATAGCACAATCGCAATCCCTATGAGGAGGTAGGGCACCGGATTTGGGCTCTTCAACAACATCCCGGTAATCTGATAAAAACTCAGGGACCTGAGAAGGAGTGGAAGGCGAAATTGACAACAATGGAACATCACCATGTACCCCCTGACAACCCCAGCCGGACACAGACATAGATCTCCAATCCAACACTGGATTATGGACCTGTAGCCATGGCAACCCCAAAACGACCACAGCATGCAGATTATGCAACACCAAAAAGCAAATATCATCCTGATGTGCAGGAGCCATGCACATGGTCAATTGAGTCCAGTACTGAGGCTTATTCTTGGCCAAAGGCGTAGCATCAATTCCTTTCAATGGAATAGGATACTGTAAGGGCTCCAAGAAAAAAACCACAGCGCCTGGCAAATTCCAAGTCCATTAAATTCAGGGCAGCGCCTGAATCCACAAATGCCATAACAGAATAGGACGACAGAGAGCAAATCAGAGTAACGGACAAAAGAAATTTAGACTGTACCGTACCAATGGTGGCAGACCTAGCGAACCGCTTAGTGCGCTTAGGACAATCGGAGATAGCATGAGTGGATTCACCACAGTAAAAACACAGCCCATTCCGACGTCTGTGTTCTTGCCGTTCAGCTCTGGTCAAAGTCCTATCACACTGCATAGGCTCAGGCCTATGCTCAGAGAATATCGCCAAATGGTGCACAGCCTTGCGCTCACGCAAGTGCCGATCGATCTGAATAGCCAAGGACATAGACTCATTCAGACCAGCAGGCGTGGGAAATCCCACCATGACATACTTAAGGGCTTCAGAAAGACCCTTTCTGAAAATTGCCGCCAGGGCACACTCATTCCACTGAGTAAGCACAGACCACTTTCTAAACTTCTGACAGTACACCTCCGCTTCATCCTGACCCTGACACAAAGCCAGCAAGATTTTCTCTGCCTGATCCACTGAATTTGGTTCATCATAAAGCAATCCAAGCGCCAGAAAAAACGCATCAACATCACGCAATGCAGGATCTCCTGGCGCAAGGGAAAATGCCCAGTCTTGAGGGTCACTACGCAACAAAGAAATAATGATTTTTACTTGTTGAACGGGGTCACCAGAGGAGCGGGGTTTCACAGCTAGAAACAGTTTACAATTATTTTTGAAATTCAAGAGCCTAGATCTATCCCCAGAAAATAAATCAGGAATAGGAATTCTAGGTTCTAACATCGGATTCTGAACCACAAAATCTTGAATGTTTTGTACCCTTGCAGTGAGATGATCCACACGAGGACAGACCTTGAATGCCCATATCTACACCTGTGTCCTGAACCACCCAAAGGTTTAGGGGAAAAGAAAGACAAAACACAGTGCAAAAAAAAAAAATGGTCTCAGAACTTCTCTTATCCCTCTATTGAGATGCATTAATACTTTGGGCCAGCTGTACTGTTATGGACCTGGTGGTTAGGAGCACCCGGCACGACCTGAAAGTTAAACTGACACAGGACAAGCTCTGCGATGTGGGAGCTCTGCTGACCGCAACCCCTAATCCTATCACAACAACTAGAAATAGCCGTGGAGCGTTCCTGACTCTCCCTAGACGCCTCTTCACAGCCTAAGAGCTAGCTAGCCCTAGAGATAGAAAATAAAGCCTACCTTGCCTCAGAGAAATTCCCCAAAGGAAAAGGCAGCCCCCCACATATATTGACTGTGAGTAAAGATGAAAGTCACAAACGCAGAAATGAAACAGGTTTCAGCAAAGGGAGGCCAGACTTACTAAACAGACAGAGGATAGGAAAGGTATCTTTGCGGTCAGCACAAAAAACTACAAAAGACCACACAGAGTGTGCAAAAAGACCTCTGCACCGACTAACGGTGCGGAGATGCCACTCTGCATCCCAGAGCTTCCAGCAAGTAAGGCAAAATCATGATATCCAGCTGGACAAGGCAACAATGAACAAATAATAACTGGCAGGAACTTAGCTTCTGCTGGAGTAGACAGGTCACCAGAAAGATCCAAGAGCGAACTGAACAAATGCAGGAACATTGACAGCTGGCATGGAGTAACGATCTGAGTGGAGTTAAATAGAGCAGCCAACCAAAGGATAAATCACGTCACCTGTGGAAGGAACCTCAGAAGCAGCAGCTCCACTCACAGCCACCAGAGGGAGTCCATGGACAGAACTCGCCGAAGTACCATTCACGACCACAGGAGGGAGTTCGACAACAGAATTCACAACAGATGCTTTAGTCTTTCATGTGGTATGGTATGGAGCGCTGCTTCTACAGAAGAAACAAATAAAAAAAATCAAGAAGCCACATGACATACAAATTCACAGAAATTAAAATCTAATACAATTTATATAAAATTGTAGGCAAAGCACGGTGAAGTGTGAGCCCATATCAAACTATAGGCAACATATTGCTGATCTATAAAACAGATAATCATTTTACATGCAGCCATACACGTGACGCCACGATGCACAATTATGCCGTACACAGCCAACAGAATTCATGTCGTTTTTTATTTTATGAAGTGCTACAAAAATGAAGATTTATTCTAAATAAATGCCATCTGCAGACAATTAACTGCTATGATTCTGAAACAAAACAAATCATCAAATTTTTGGGAAGGACAATGGTCACAGCTCCTAGCTCACAGATTATGGTTCATATTTGCTATGCCGCAATGCATGCACTTGAGAGCTTAATATTTTATTATTATATGGACAGGTTGTTTTTTTCATTGTTTAATAAGCACTTCAGGTTGATATAATACATTTAGATGTTTGTTTAGAATAATTACTCTTTTAATGTGTCAAATCTCCAAGAATATTCAACAGCAAAGAGAAAACTGACAAGAGCATTAAAAATGTAGGAAGGGCAGCAAAACATTTTGTAACTGCAGATGAAAAACCAAGCGGCATTCTAATATTGGAAGACTTGCCATCTTGCTTCAGAAATGAGGTATTTACTACAAAGACAGAATACATTTTATGTTCTATTGATATTTAAAGCTTCCTAAAGAAACAAATGTCCTGAATCTTTCATATCATTGTTTAACCCTGCTGTTCTGTTCGGTCTGGGGAGACCTATTTTGAACTTTGGTATTTTTTGGGGTGTTCAAGATGCGGTTCTGAAACTTGTGGTTGATTGACTTAAATGAGGATGGGTCGGTCGGCCACGGGTTTCAGAGCCGCATCTTGAATATTTTAAAGAATATTGAAGTTCAAAGTCTGTCATTTTTGACCAACAGAACAGCAGGGTTAAGAGATTGAAGACAGCTAAATCTTATATATCATATAGTTATAAGAAATAACATTTATCCATCCAGGACAAAGAAGAAATAAAACACTTTGTTGCGTTTCATTAATCTGATTCATCATTGATAAGGGAGAAGGCCAACATATTTTTCAGTATAATGCACATTGAAAAAGACGGTCTCTTCCGGTGAGCACATTCCCTGCTGATCAATCACTTATGAGAAAAACAATGCATTTTCCTGGGTACAAAAGCATTGTGCTTGGCTTGAAGTTGCACTCTCTGTTTGCAAAATTGGTAAACAATTAACATTTTTGAGGGATTCTTTATTTACTTTAAAAAGGTTGTCCACTACTTTAATCCCTTCCCAACATGCGCCGTACATACAGCTCTGGCAAAAATTAAGAGACCACTGCAAAATTTTCAGTTTGTCTGATTTTTCTCTTTATAGGTATATTTTTTGAGTAAAATGGAAATTGTTCTTTTATTCTATAAACTACTGAAAACATGTCTCCGAAGTTCCGAGAAATACATTTTGTATTTATTTTCTGAAAAGGAGAAATGGTCAAAATAACAAAAATAAAAAATGCATTGCTTGCAGACCTCAAATAATGCAAAGAAAACAAGTTCAGAATCATTTAGAAACAACAATACTCATGTTTTAACTCAGGAAGAGTTCAGAAATCAATATTTTGTGGATTAGCCATGATTTTTAATCACAGATTTCATGCATTTTGGCATGCTTTCCACAAGTTTTTCACATATCCTTTGGGTGACCTTATGGCACTCCTGGAACAAAAAATTTAAGCAGTTCTTTGTTTGATGGCTTGTGACTATCCATCTTACTCTTGATTACATTCCAGAGGTTTTCAATGGGGCTCAGGACTGGAGATTGGTCTGGCCATGACAAGGATTTGATGTGGCGGTCCTTCATCCACACCTTGATTGACCTAGCTGTGTGGCATGGCGCATTGTCCTGCAGGAAAAAAAAACAATCCTCAGAGTTGGGGAACATTACCTGAACAGAAGGAATCAACTGTTTTTCCAGGATAACCTTGTATGTGGCTTGATTCATACGTCCTTTGCAAAGATTAACCTGCCCATTTCCAGCCTTGCTAAAGAATCCCCAGATCATCACCGATCCTCCACCAAATTTCACAGTGGGTGTAAGACACTGTGGCTTGTACGCCTCTCCAGGTCTCCATCTAACCATTAGACGACCAGGTGTGGGCAAAGCTGAAAATTAGATTCATCTGAGAAGATTACCTTACTCCAGTCCTCTATTGTCCAATCCTTATGGTCTTTGGCAAACTTCAGCCTGGCTCTTCTTTGCTTCTCATTGATGAAAGGCTTTTTTCTAGCATTACTTGAGTCCTGCCTCTAGGAGCCTGTTACAAACTGTTCTTGCCGTGAACTTCACCCCAGCTGCCATTTGCCATTCCTTTTGTTGGTCACTTGATGTCATTCTGTGGTTGCTGAGAGACATTCGAATAAGATGACGGTCACCCTGGTCAGTGTAGAGTCGTTTTCGCCCTCTGCCGGTCTGTAGCTTTGTTGTCCCCAATGTATGCTGCTTGACCTTGTTGTAATGGGCTGTCATCTTAAAAATTTTAAGGATGGAGGCAAAATGATGCTCACTGTGTCCCTCTGCTAGTAGCCCTTCATTTCCTCACTCAAGACGTTTCTTTTTAACTCCTTTGGCATGATTAAAAGGTATTTTTTCATTCCTATTACTTTTGTGGTATTACTAGCACTTGTTTTGCCATCCAGCTTGTCCTATTGCAAGTGGATTGTGAACACCACAGCACATACTTTCCTTCATTAAATAACATTTTGTTCAGGTGATCACCTAATCAAAAGCACATAAAGTAGAATGAGGTGTACTCTGATTGGAATTCAACTGACACTGGAATGGAATGGCTGTCAGACATATAGAGAAGCTGATTTTCATTAAACTGTGCAGTGGTCTCTTAATTTTTGCCAGAGCTGCATACTGCTCTGCGGGAGGTGTGTTCCCGCAAAGAGACATATGTATGGCTCACTGATCATGCGGTCTCACGCTGAGTGCGATTGGGTGCAGGTGTCTGCTGTATGTGACAGCTGACACCCCGCAGCAATGCCTACGATCAGTGCTGGCACCAATTGCGGCATTTAACCCTTCTGATGTCGCTGTCAGTAGTGACAGCGGCATAGAGGAGCATCGCACAGGGAGGAGGCTTCCTGTGTGTTTCCATCAAGACAACGTGATGGGATCGGATTGTCGATATGGTCTCCATGGAGATCCCCATCACCAAGATGGGCGTGGGGTCCTTCCTAATTCTGTTGGGAAGGTGGCTTGTGAGCACCTGTTGAGAGCAGGTGCTGGCATGCCTCCTTCCCTGCCTCCTTCCCTGCCTGTTAGAGCGCTGATCTGATACTCTGCAGTGCAGAGTGTCAGATCAATGTGTGCAAACTGTAAAGCGCTGTGGAATATGTTAGCGCTATATAAAAATAAAAATAAAGATTATTATTATTATCAGCAATCTGATGTTATAGAGTAATGTCCCATACTGGGACAATGTAAAAAAGTTGTTTTTTAAATTAGAATGTATAAAAATGTAAAAAAAAATCCCTAAATAAAGAAAAAATAAATATTTTTCCAATAAATACATAAATGTAAATAAAAAAACAATAAAAATACACATATTTGGTATCGCTGTGTCCATAACGATCCGCTCTATAAAACTGTCACACTAGTTAACCCCTTCAGTGAACACCGTAAAAAAAAAAATAACAAACAAGGCAAAAAACAATGCTTTATCATCGTACCACTGAACAAAAAGTGCAATAAAATGCGCTCAAAAAGATGAATGTAAATAAAAATGGTACTGTAGTACAAAGGCTCTAGAGAAGCAAAATGGCTCCTCGCCCCCCAAAAGAAATTCAGCAAATTTTCCATTCCCAAATCCAAATGCCCCCCTCCATTCTCAGCCCCAGTGTGCCTAAACCACATTTATCGTCCATATGTTTGGCATTTCTGTAGTGATGAGAGCCCGCCTAATTTACAGGTGCATGTCTCCAGAAGCATAAGCTGGGCATAATGTACTGGTCACTACAGTACGGCAGTTTGCAATTTTCTCTCCGCAGCATCCATTGCTGCTTCTTTCTAGAAAATACCCATGGCGTCAATATCATCACTACATCTGTAGATAAATTCCCAAAGGGTTAGAATTTCCAAAATGTGTTCACTTGAGGGGGGATTCTGCTTTTCTAGCACTCTTGAGCTCTTTATGTAGAATCTAGCCTTGGAAAATCTGCACCCCAGGCAGCAAATAGCGCTTCGTCCGTCCCGAGTCACTCTGTATGGTAAAGTAGTACTGTACTGCGACATATGGGCTATTTCTACATTCAGCAGAAATTGTGGGACAAATTCTGTTGCCATTTTCACCCATTTCCCAGTGTGAAAATGTAAAACTTGATGCTAACACACAATCTTGGTAGTAAAAATGTAAATTATTTTATCTTCACTGCCCAATGGTATAAAAGTTTTTGACACACCTGTAGCGTCAATATAATCACTGCACTCCTAGATGAATTCAGTGAGAGGTTTAAAGGGACACTGTCACCTGAATTTGGAGGGAACAATCTTCAGCCATGGAGGCGGGGTTTTTGGGTATTTGATTCACCCTTTCCTTACCCGCTGGCTGCATGCTGGCTGCAATATTGGATTGAAGTTCATTCTCTGTCCTCCATAGTACACACCTGCGCAAGGCAAGATTACCTTGTGCAGGCATGTACTACGGAGGACAGAGAATGAACTTCAATCCAATATTGCAGCCAGCATGCAGCCAGCGGGTAAGGAAAGGGTGAATCAAAAGCCCCAAAACCCCGCCTCCATGGCTGAAGATTGTTCCCTCCAAATTCAGGTGACAGTGTCCCTTTAATTGGTAAAATGGGGACACTTATGGGGGTTCTGTTGTTCTGGCACCTCAGGGGCTCTGCCAATGTAACATGGCACCCTCGAACAAGTGCAGCAAAATCTGCACTTTAGTATGGTTCTACTTCCATTCTGAACTTTGCACTGTGCGTCAAAAGGAGTTTTTGACCACATATGGAGTATTGATGAACTCAGGAGAAATTTCAAAACAAACTTTGGGGTCCATTTTCTCCTTTTGTTCTTATGAAAATACAAAATTTGTAGCTAAACAAGATTTTTGTGGGAAAAATTTGATTTTTTTCCATTTTCATGGGTTAATGTTATAAACTTCTGTGAAACACCTTGAGGTTTAATGTGCTCAATACACATCTAGATAAGGTCCTAAAGGGGTCTAGTTTCCAAAATGGTGTCATTTGTGGGGGGTTTCCACTGTTTAGGCACATCAGGGGCTCTCCAAGCGCGATGGAAATGGAAACCGCTAAATATTCCAGCATACAGTTGTGCTCAAAAGTTTACATGCCCCAGCAGAATTTTTGCTTTCTTGGCATTTTTTCAGAGAATATCAATGATAACACCAAAAATTTATTGTCAAACTGCTGTGATTTCTCTTTTTAAATCATAATGACAACCCAAAACATCCAAATGACCCCGATCAAAAGTTCACATACCCCATTTCTTAAGACCGTGTTTTTCTCCCTCTGCCATTAATGACAGCTTGAAGTCTTTTGTGGTAGTTGTGGATGAGGCTCTTTATTTTCTCAGTTGGTAAAGCTGCCTACTCATCATGGCAAAATCCTCCAGTTCCTGAAAATTCCTGGGCTGTTTAGCATGAACTTCGCACTTGAGATCTCCCCAGAGTGGCTCAATGATATTTAGGTCAGGAGACTGAGATGGCCACTCCAGATCCTTCACTTTGTTCTGCTGTAGCTAATGAATTGGCCTTGTGTTTTGGATCATTGTCATGTTGGAACGTCCAAGTACGTCCCATGTGCAGCTTCCAAGCTGATGAGTGCAAATTTGCCTGCAGTATTTGCTGATAACATGCTGCATTCATCTTTCCTTCCACTTTGACCAAGTTTCCTGTGCCTTTGTAGCTTACACATCCCCAAAACATCAGCGATCCACCTCCGTGCTTTACAGTAGGAATGGTGTTCCTTTCATCATAGGCTTTGTTGACCTCTCTCCAAATGTAACGTTTATGGTTGTGAGTGACCAAAAAGTTAAATTTTGGTCTCATCACTCCAAATTACCTTGTTCCAGAAGTTTTTCGGCTTGTCTCTGTGCTCTTTTGCGTATTGTAGGCGAGATACTTTGTGGAATTTGCGCAGTAATGGCTTTCTTCTGGTAACTCGATCATGCAGCCCATTTTCTTCAAATGCCTCCTTATTGTGCATCTTGAGACAGTCCTGTATTTCAGCTGATGTTATTTGTGGATTTTTCTTTGCATCCAGAACAAGGTTCCTGGCAGTTGTGAACGACATTTTTGTTGGTTTACCTGACCGTGGTTTTGTTTTTACAGAGCCCCTTATTTTCCATTTGTTAATCACAGTTTGAACACTGCTGACTGGCATTATCAATTCATTGGACATCTTGTTGTATCCCTTTCCTGTTTTAAACAGTTTAACTACCTTTCCGTATACATTCTTTGACAATTCTTTTGCTATCTCCATGATTCACAATCCAGAAACGTCAGTGGCTGGATCAAAGATGCAAGAGTCTGTCTGGATCCCAGAAAGTCACTCAGCTTTTATGCACACACACTGATTACAAGCAAACAGGTCACAGGTGAGTAAGTTACCTTTAGTAGCCATTCAAACCCATTTGTGTCAACTTCTGTGCATGTTATCAGGTCAAAATCACCAGTGTATGTGAACTTCTGATCAGGGTACTTTGGATGTTTTGGGTTGTTATTATGATTTTAAAAGAAAAAACACAGTAGTTTTACAATAAATGGATTCACCCAGCCACTAACCATGAGTGGAGAAAAAGTTTTGGTGTTATCATTCATATTCTCTGCAAAAAGGCCAAGAAAGCAAAAATTCTACAGGGTATGTAAATTTTTGAGCACAACTGTATTTTACATTTAAAAAGTAAAATGGTGTCCCTTCCCTTCTGAACCCTGCCGTGTGCCCAAACAGTAGATTTCCCCCACATATGGGGTATGGGCAAGCTCAGAAGAAATTGCACAACAAAATGTAATGTCTATTTTCTCCTGTTACCCTTGCAAAAGTAAAAAAAGGTCTAAATGAAAAATTTTTGTGAAAGAAAAGTACCGTAAATGTTTATTTTTTCCTTCCACATTCCAAAAATTCCTATGAAGCACCTGAAGAGTTAATGTGGTTGAATTGAAGAGTTGAATGTGGTTTTAAGTATCTTGAAGGGTGCAGTTTTTAGAATGGTGTCATTTAGGGGTATTTTCTGTCACAGAGGCCCCTCAAAGTCACTTCAAATGTGAGGTGGTCCCTAAAAAAATGGTATTGTAAATTTTGTTGTAAAAATGAGAAATCGCTGTTCTACTTTTAACCCCTATAACTTGCTAAAAAAAAATTATGTTTACAAAATTGTGCTGATGTAAAGTAGACATATGGGAAATGTTATTTATTAACTATTATGACTCTCTGATTTAAGGGTATAAAATTAAAAGTTTGAATTTTGCAAAATGTTCACAATTTTCGCCAAATTTCCATTTTTTAACAAATCAAAGCTAGTCATATCAAAGAAATGTTTCCACTATCATAAAGTACACTATGTCATGAGAAAGCATTCTCAGAATTACCGGGATCGGTTGAAGTGTTCCAGAGTTATGGCCTCATATATTAACAGTGGTCAGAATTGTAAGAGTTGGCTTGGTCAGAAAGTTGAAAACAGGCTTCAGGGGAAAGGGTTTAACATTGATGGATTATCCTTAGGATAGGTCATCAATTCTGATCAATGGTATCCCCGCCCATCAGCTGTTCCCGGTGTCAGCGACCAGTTATAGAGCTGCACAGAGCAAATTTAAGGGCACCATATTTTAAAAAAGACATCAACAAACTGGAGCAAGTTCAGAGAAGAGCGACCAGAATGGTGACCGGTCTGCAAACCTTGTCCTATAAGGAACGTTTACAGGATTTGGGAATGTTTAGCTTGCAAAAAAGAAGACTGAGAGGAGACTTAATAGCTGTCTACAAATATGTCAAGGGCTGTCACATTGTAGAAGGATCATCTTTATTCTCATTTGCACAAGGAAAGACTAGAAGCAATGGGATGAAACTGAATAGGCGGAGACACAGATTAGATATTAGAAAAAACTTTTTGACAGTTAGGGTGATCAATGAGTAGAACAGGCTGCCATGAGAGGTGGTGAGTTCTCCTTCCATGGAAGTCTTCAAACAGAAGCTGGACAGACATCTGTCTGGGATGATTTAGTGAATCCAGCTTTGAGCAGGGGGTTGAACCAGATGACCCAGGAGGTCCCTTCCAACTGTACCATTCTATAATTCTAGATCCTTCTACTAATAGTGGCCGCCACGGGGTACTGCACATCTTCTCCCTATATTGAGTTAAATAGGTGTCAGATGTGCACTAGCCGGCTGCAGCCACTATAAAGTAGATGGAGCTGCTCTGTAACTGGTGAGTTCTGGCTGCCGCCTACACACAGAATGGCTGATGGGTGGGGATGCCAGGTGTTGCACCCTCACCAATCAGATATTGATGACCTATCCTAAGGATAAGCCATCAATGTTAAAGAAGAGGACAACCTCTTTAACAGATTCCTCAAAATTTGTGCAAAGAATCTGTCACAAGATGGACACAAACAGCGCCTATGGTATTCCAATTACTATAACAGAATCCATTAGGTCTCTATTACGTTGCATGACATTTTTAAAGGAAAATATATTGCAGCCAGCTAGGCTTTTTCTTCTCATTGGGGCCTCTGCAGTTAAGCGTGTGAAAAATAGTCTCATGCAGAATACTTGGACAATTTTTGTCTCTAATTTTCATTCGATTTTCATCCATGTGCCTGTTTTTTATGTCCATATGTAATCTGTTTTCATACCACAGCCCTATTAAATAACATGGGTCAGTGTATTATCTGATAAAAAGAGCACATGTCCGATTTACACACTTGTCTGTCTTAAAATGATTGACTCTTCAACATGTGTGGACGATGCCTTAAAATGATGGGACTCTTTCATACCTCCTTTGCACTGGATTTGCTAAATTTCTGTAAGTGTTGCTTTCTTATTTTTTTGCAGAGAAACATAGCTCGGTCATACACATGCAGACTTTGAGTAGGTGTAAATTGCCTACACAATTTGCTTAATTTCCTCTTATTCTACATAATAGATTTGGTGATGACTATGTATTCTTTGTGGACTGTACACACTATTATTGTCATTTTCGAAATTTGAAGAACCAAATTTTACAGCTAAAATGTTGCATGAACTCAGCACAATTTATGCTGAGTCCTGCTTTGAAATGACTTGTCAGCTCTCCTGACGTGTTTCGTATTGTAAATTCTCCATCTAAGTGTGCTGTCAGACGGCCATATAAAACGGACGATGATTATATCGCAATGCTCAGACTGGTTGGCTGCTTTCCTGACCCGAGCATGACATGTAATTCTATGCAGCTGTCAAACTCCGGCCAGGAGAGTTGCCGGCCAGTCCGTCCACTATGATCGTCGTCCGTGTCATACGGTCAACTGACTGCGCCCTAATAACAATAATTCTGAAACATGTTTTCTTATGGCTCTATGTGTTGTTCTTCTGTTATTATTCCAAGACATGTATGAATATATTGACAACTGTGCATTAATAGTTAGGGGTGTGCACTGCCCAGACAGAGTTGACAGTGTCCAACACACATCTTTGACAAGGGGAATGTAACATTTGACTGTCAATTTTATTCATAAATCTCCTAACAGAAATAACAGAGGAATGGTATATTACAGAGGTTTTAGAAAAGTTGATCCACAGTTGCTGTTTTATCAGGACTACAATTGCCTACTAAAACAGACCGGAAAAGTGACTTGTCTTTAAAAAAAATTTCCAGTGTGTATTTATCTTGAAAATCCAGACTCAAATTATCTAACACTGTAAAGCACAATGTACTGTTTGGTAATTGGATTTTTTAAAGCACTATTCGCAAACAGGATAAATCTGATAGCTCTAGTGCAGATTTTTAATCAGGCCACGTGCACATGTTGAGTTTTATAATGTGCTAGGATGATCCCATAATTATCAGTATGCGCCCTCAGATTCTACTTATTGTTCCAAAGCCAAGAATGGAACAATCAGAGGAAAAGTATACAAGAAACCCATGCACCACTTTTGTATTTTTTCCCCGCTCCTGGTTTTGGCTTACAAATAATGAGATATCCAAGAAGTATCGTTTCTCCTTGCGGAGATTGACATGCTAAGCATGCCGAGATGAGGAGACTTAAAGTCGCAATGCTCCTCTGGGAAATATGCTTTGCCCAACTGCGGGCAAAGCCAAAAAGCATTACTGCGCATGCGCCCAAGCACTATGTCCCGGAAGTATTTTGCTGTGTTGCGGGACATAATGCGCGGGCGCATGCGCAATAATGCTTTTCGGCTTTGCCCGCAGTTGGGCAAAGCATACTGCGCATGCGCCACCGAAGATTGCACCGCACACGCGCCAACTATGGCGCACACATACTCTAATTCACTAAAATATTGCAGACAACAGGGATGGATGGGGTGGAGAAATGAAGAGGAAACCCCGCCTATCGGACTGGTAAAACTCATTTAAATATCCCGCCAATCTGAGGTGACAAGTTCCCTCTAAATGTTTCAGATCGCCAAATAAATTTAAATATTAGTCAAAGATTACATAAGTAATCACAAAATACAGTTTTTAAATGAAGGTCTTTGTTATTAAAGGGAAAAGAAATCCAAACCTGCAGGGCCCTGTGTGAAAATGTGATTGCCACCTAAACCTAATAGCAGGTTAGGCCACACTTAGAAGCAACAACTGCAATCAAGCGATTGTGATAACTGGCATTGAGTCTTTTACAACGTTCTGGAAGAATTTTGACCCATTCATCTTTGCAGAATTGTTGAAATTCAGTCATATTGGAAGGTTTCTGAGCATGAACGACCTTACATAGATTGTAGGCTTGCGAGCAGGGCCCTCATCCCTCTTGGTATCTGTTTTGATCTGTGTTTATTGTTATGCTGTAATGTCTATTGTCTGTACAAGTCCCCTCTATAATGCAATGTGCTGCGGAATATGTTGGCGCTGTATAACATTTATTATTATTATTTTTAAGGTTAATTAATCTTGCCTCCTTAAATGGCATTCAGCAAGAAACTCTGATGAAGGTCCAATGTGAGACCAAAAACATTCAATTACGGTATTTCTTCTGTTTTTCTCTGGATGCAAAATAAATGAAATTTCCTCGTCTTTCATCAATTTGAGTGCCAAGTTTATTTTTGCTTAGATTACGGGTTGGATTCCCTACTTGACACCATCCACAAGTCATTTTTTAATGAGTGCCTTGTTGTTCTCAACTTTTCGGACATAAGAAGATGGGATACGCCGGACCCAGACCTGCGACACCCATCCGACCGGACTGTTCCCCGGGTGAATATAATAAAACTTACTTTTCTTATCTTTCAGGTCAGATCAGGGGCTTATCTACAGCATTATAGAGCGCTGTAGATAAGCCCTGAAAGACGGTAGCAATATCTTATATCCGCCAAACCTGGTGACAGGTTTGCTTTAAAAAAAAGTTTTAGATGGCATTACTTTGCATTTACAGCTAGAAATATGTGTGTTTGCCATTAAGCATGGTAGCATTATGCAGTTCCCTAAGCACATACAGTACATTATATTAGTTTATTGATAGTGTCTGTTTAAGATTGAAATGCTGTATCGAGAAAGTGAGAAAATACACACATATCAGATCTTTCTATTAAGAAAATCATGGGAAGTTTCAGATCTGCTCGAGATAAGGGTACTTCTAAACGTATTTAGAAGTATGTATTATGGTAATGTTATTATGTGTTTGGTATCGTAACATCTTGAGAATGACACAAATTTAGATATGAACACTTGGCTGAATTCTGAACAACAATAGCAGTGAATGGAAAGAGCAGTCACCTCTCCTGTTGCTGCTGCTAGGGCACCAGTCAGAACAGAGGATCCACTTTCTGGATATTCATGAGGGTTCCAGAGGTCGGACCCACATCTGTGAGACATTTATAGTATATCTATATGGCACGTATATACTGTATGACATGAATGTTTGTTTTGAGACAACCCCTTTAAAGTGAACCTGTCACCAGGTTTGGCCAATAAGAGATATGGCCATCACCTTTCAGGGCTGATACACACCATTCTATAATGCTGCATATCTGACCCCAACCTGACCTGCAAGAGAAGAAAAATAACTTTTATTATACTCACCTGCAAGGTGGTCCAATCCGATGGGCTTCACTGGTCTTGGTCTGGCACCTCTCATCTTCTTTTGATCCCCATCCTCCCGCTTGCTTGCTTAGTGTGGATGACACGTCCCTTTGTCATCCACACAGTCTCCTTGGCACAGCGCTCCTGCGCAGACATACTTCTCTGCCCTGTCAAGGGCAGAGCAATGTACTGCAGTGCACATGTGCCGGGGCTCTTTGACCTTTCCTGGCACCTGCGCACTGCAGTACTTTGAAGTGCACCTGCACAGGAGCACGGTGCCGAGGAGACGCATCATCCACATGAAGCAAGCAGGATGGCAGCATCGCAAGAAGGGAGGTGCCAGACCAAGAAGAGCCACACCCATCAGACTGGACCGCCCCACAGGTGAGTATAATAGCAGTTAATATTTCTTCTCTTGCAGGTTGGGTTAGGGGCAGATATACAGCATTATAGAATTATGTATATCAACCCTGAAAGGTGATGGCCTTATCTATTATTCTGTTAAACCCTTTAAAATGCTTGGATGTGGGTGTTAGGGGTTGAGTTCCTGCCTCTGCACAGGGGGAATCTTGGGCCATCTCCGCTGCGGTTTCTCATTCTTCTCCTGCCGCAGTGGAGCCTGCTCAGCAGAGACGTCGGTCCCAGCGTCTTGCTCAGTCTGACTCTGTGCTAAGAGTTACTGCTGCATTTCCTGCTTCTGCCATTGAAGTCAGTGCTAGGCAGCGGCGAGCAGACACTTCTGGGACTAAGTCCTGCTTTTCACGTTCTGAGCATGCCCAGAGTAAGATCTCTCAGTGGAGATCAAGGGTCACATGATCAGATACTGCAGCTAAGGCCATTGGTCCTTCAGGAAGGCCCTGAAGGTGCTCACGCTCTGTGGCAGCCTCTCATTGGTCCTTCTAGGAAGGTCCTATACTTGCTGCAACTATATAAGGCTCGCATGGCCGCACGGCCATGCGCTAGTATTGTCTTTTGTTATGTGCTTTGCGCCAGTGTGGTCACATGAGAGTGTGTTCAGGGACCCGGCTGAAATAAGCCCCTAGAATGCTGGCACCTCTGGCGAGGAGTTTGTGTTTGAATGTATTCAGGGACCTGGCTGAAATTAGCCCCTAGAATGATGGCACCTCCGGCGAGGAGTTTTGTGTGCATGCGTGACCACTGACTGCTCTCTGTTTGGGCAGTTAGCCTGTGCCTCTATGGAGTCTAACAGGGCACAGTGCTTTTCTTTCACGGCTACTCGGTGAATTAACTGAGTTAGTTCATACCGCCATATAGTGCCGCCGTTTGCTAGCAGCAGGTACTCCTGCACGGTGGACCCCGGGCTGCGAACGCACCAATATCAATAAAACATCTCTATTTACTCGGTGCGTTCCGCTAGCCCAAACAGTGGGTTTAAGTATAAATAAAGTCAGTGCAAGTATATTATATTAAGTTAGATGTAGTTTAGCGCACACTGATCTGGATTCAATAGTTTCATTTTAAATCATTTACAGATGTATTACATTTGTAAAATAAGGTTCTTATGGATAGTAGACAGTTTTAGAGCAAAAAGATAAAATATAAACATAAGCTCTTACTTATTCTGTTAAATTAAAGGATAAGGACACCTTTGTTCAATATTTTTTCTAGCTTAAATGCATATATTTGTGGCTAAAATTTATTTTTGCCAATGTATCTCATTAAAAGTGTTTGTTCCTGCACATTGCCCCTTTATAACTTTGTACCAGCGGTTTTTGGTCTACTTTATTATATGCTGTTCAGCTAGCTCAATGATTGTATAACATGCATGGCCTTATTACTAATTATTTTTTCCGTTTTACAGAACCGTCCTTTCTGATCTTTCGCTCCTGCTGCCTGTGACACTTCACTGCCACCCGCACAGCGATCGTTCCACTGGAATGCACCTTTCTCCTATAAGATCTTCTGTGGAATGCACATTTTCCTGCCCCTGTGGCTGAAAGGCACCGACGTCATCACCATTTTCTCCGCTGGAACGCACCTCCTCCTTCTTTGTTGTAGTAGTATGCATGTGTCTCCGCCTCTGTGACCTATTGACACCGGCCTGTACTCTGTTGGAATGCACCTCTTTTTTTTTTTTTTTTCATGTTGGC
Source organism: Ranitomeya imitator (assembly GCF_032444005.1). NCBI lineage: Eukaryota > Metazoa > Chordata > Amphibia > Anura > Dendrobatidae > Ranitomeya > Ranitomeya imitator. Next base: position 251,704,384 of record NC_091285.1, on the reverse strand, counting down.
TCCGCCCATCCAGCTGACATTGTGCTCCTCCCCATCCCCTATATATAGCTTTACCCAGCACATAGCCACACACTCCTCCTGGCGGTGGACACCGCGGAGTTTGGTCTCTCCTGTGCGCTGGTAAGAATAGTTCTTTTTTCCCCACACCCATCTTGTATGGCATCTTTATACCGGGCCGTTCTCCTTAGCCTTATGGTTAACTTACATTTTGTTGCTTCCTTGTAGATTTGCGTCATAGCTCTTTAGCTATAAGGGTTTTCTCCCCTCCCCTTGGCTTAACCCTTTCCATTAGGTATGTATCTCTGTGGGCAATTTATGCAACAATAGTTATTACATATACCATATTGTCCATTTTCCCGGCCTGTTTTTACTCCTGGATATACTGAATACCATATCTTTTTTATATAGACATCTCCAATTTGTTTGTCCTGGTTCGAGTTTACCAGTTATATTTTTTGGTATGTACCTGCTCTAGTCCAACTATATGGTTACACTGTCACGACACTCCAGCTGTGTCATTTTTTTGATACGTTTCCCATGTCCAATTTTAGATGCCATTTATTTACATTCCATTTGGGGCTCTACCTTACATACAGATGTACTTAGGTATGTGTTCCATCCTCTTACTACTTTACTCCTTCCTCACGACACTTACTCCACTGCCATCTTATTATATATTTATATTATTCTCCGGTTCCCAGGCCCCTATACGATCTATGTAGGTTCTGATTCTAGTCCCATACTGGCACTTATGTTCTGCTTCTTGCGGTTCTATGTCCACATTCTATTTCGCAGCCTTTTTAGTTCACAAACGGCGGTTATGCTGGTTGTATTCTACGATTATATATTATCTGATGTCCCATGACATTTTTGTATTCATATGATGTATATACTTCTGTTTATTTGGTTAATTTTTATTATCACTGTGTCCTATTTTGTTTACACTCCCTGTTTTTGTTTACATATATTTCTGTTTTGTATTTATTTTCTTTGTAGCACACTGATGAAGGTCTAGAGTTGACCGAAACGTTTGTGACTTTGTATGTAAATAAACCCCTCCATTTTGCATCACAATCCCTAGGAGTGTGCTAGTCACTTGTTTTCTATATATCAAGGTTTGGGCACCTATCGACTGTGCACCTCCCCCCTCGGCTGTGCTTTGCATTTTCTATATCACCTGAATACATACAAACACACAATCTCCTCTCCGGAGGTGCCAGCATTCTAGGGGCTTATTTTAGCCGGATCCCTGAACACAATCTTACATGACCACACTGGTGCAAAGCACATAACTTAGAAAGATACTAGCGCATGGCCGTGCCACCATGCAAGCCTTAAATAGTTGCAGCAAGTACAGGACCTTCCTAGAAGGACCAATGAGAGGCTGCTACAGAGCCTGAGCACCTACAGGACCTTCCTGGAGGACCAATGGATCTAGCTGCAGTATCTGAACATGTGACCCTCGATCTCCACTGAGAGATCTTACTCTGGACATGCTCAGAACAAGAAAAGCAGGACTTAGTCCTAGAAGCGTCTGCTCGCCTCTGCCCAGCACTGGCTTCAATGGCAGAAGCAGGAAAAGCAGCAGGAACTCTTTGTACAGAGTCAGACTGAGCGAGACGCTGGGACTGACGTCTCCACTGAGCAGGCTCCACTGTGGCAGGAGAAGAATGGGAGACTGCAGCGGAGATGGCATGATATTCCCCCTGTGCAGAGGCGGGAACTCGACCCCTGACATGCTGGAGTATCAAAACACGCTTTTACACACCCTAAAGAGCGGTTTTCTCTGAGACAGCAGTGAGGCACACAGTGCGCATAGCAGCTCTAGACTTCCAACCTCCAGTATATCAACGCCAAAATATTAGCAGCAGCAGCTGCAGTAGTATAAGTGGAAGAAGCAATTTTTGGGAGTCCTTTGATGCTTTTTTTAGACTAGCTCATCCACCAGCACAACAGAGTCCAAGTCTGACACATTGTGAACGAGAGGATGGTGCAGGAGTATCTAGAACTGAATATCAATACCATCAGGGAGGATTTGGACAGTTTCACATTTTTGTCTTCAAAAATGGATGAGTGGCCTGAGCTCGCCTCATACGCCTTTGAGGTTTTATCATGCCCGGCAATCAGCGTTCTCTCAGAATGTCTTCAATGCTGCTGGTGGGGTCCTGACAGATAAGAACAGCTGGCTGTCCCCTGAAAGTGTAGACTGCCTAACTTTCATCAAGATGAACAAGTCATGGATCTCCAAGGACTTTGCTCCCCAACTGCAGATTGTACAAACAAAGCGATGTTGAATTTTTTAGTTTGCTGCGTTAATCTCGCGTAATTATACTCTGTGATATTTTTATTGTGGCTTCTGTGCCTGCTGTTGCTGCTGCTGCTGAAGATCCCAACACAAATTTGTAGAAATGTGAGCTGTCATGGTTGGTCTCCATCTGCTAGGTTGGCTCTACTGAAAGTCGTGTCTGCCCCTATTATACTATTTCTACTGTGGTGAAATTGATGTCACTTCGATGGTGTAAGGCCTTCATTTTTTTTTCAATTTGAAGACTCCTGGGTGTACATCTGCTGGGTAGGCTGTAGTGGAAGCCATGTTGGGAAGACCACTTTAAAGAAAGATTAACTTAATGGGACGACCACTTTAAAGAAAGATTAACTTAATTTGTGAATTTATGCAAAGTCATAATTAATTTTTTATGTGGTATTAATAATCTGGCACTGTATATTTTTGGTTCTTAGCACCTCTTAATTCTTGAAATATGGTCCACTATTCACTTCATGTAAATAAAGTCTTTTAGCCAACTGTGCGTCTAGTCCTCAAAAAAATTTGTATAGAGGACAATTGAAGACGATCCCCATTTGGCTGAAAAGACGAGATTTAGGGAAAAAGGGCACAGATGATGCACTGGAACATTTTCAAGCAGAAGACGCTTCATGAAACTCTGATTTTTTTTTTATCCTGAAATATTTTTTGTGTTGTTTTTCAATCTTTTTTCCTGTCCATTTTTTTTTACTGTTTTGGCTCCAGCATTTTTTTTCATGGTTTTTGCAATATCTTTTTTACTGTTGATTTTGAGTCATTTCTAGAACCATAGAATGTTACAGTTGCAAAGGATCTTCTGGGTCATCTGGTCCAACCCCCTCCTCAATGCAGGATTCACTAAATCATCCCAGACAGATGTCTGTCCAGCCTCTGTTTGAAAATTTGTTCCACTCCATTGAATAATTATAATAACAGCGTTTTCTTTTAAGCAAAAACATTGGCAAAATGTTCCAAAAGACATCAGAGCTTTAATTGAGCTTTCCCATTGAGTAGAATTGTGGAGTCCGGAGCATCTTCTGAGCACAAAACACCAAAAGGAAGAACATATCATTTATTGGTTTTAGCAGCCTAAAGCGGTAAGAACACATTCAAAAGCTTGAACATGTGCACAGTAAATAATTTTTACATAAAAATGCAAATGTTCATTAATATGAGCATTTTCCACTGTGGAATCCGACTGAAAATGATGTCGAGTGCACATACAGTACCCCAGAGAACACCACCTGATTCAGGAGAGCAGCAGCATTTAAACAAGGTAGAAAAATACATATATGTGGCATTGTGATACAGCAATGTTACCTCCCATTTTACAAAGCATTGTTAACCATTTTGCTTTTCTTTTGATCACTTGAAAGCCATACTTTATCTTTTTCAAAATTTAGAAACTGATTTTTTGAAGTTATGGTCTCATTAAGTTAACCGGTCTCTGGTTTGACAAAGTAATGCCATCAAGTCTTCAGAATTCAATGTACATGATGGATGTTTCATGAGATTCTAACACTCTCTGCTTGTAATAAGAAGCTAAATCATGACCTTCAAAAGTAGTCATTCTTTTTTATGAAAAGTAAGATTGTGATTTAATGTACAAGGCTGTAGAGAGAAATACAAATTTAATCAAACTTTCATCTGTCAAAATATAATTGGTTTCACATAAGGTTTGTTCCCCAAGATAGTAGTTTTGAAGAAAAATAGCATTCTGGTACTTGTAGGAATGATCACCTTTCAGGCAACAGGACGATAATAATTTTTACAAACACTGTACAATACATGTGATTTTATTGATATTATAGTAATAAGCTGCAGCCAAGGTAGCAAGCTCTGAACAAGCTGTACAATTGGCTAGATGTAGCTATAGATAAAGGGAAAGTGCAACACAAAAAGTTTTTTATTTGTACATAAGTTACTATTACACGATTTAGATATTGTAAAGTGGCAGCTGGACAGGTAATGGACGGGAGGTATGTATACCCGAGGTGTCAAACCTTAGTGATGATGGAACCGGAGAAGCAAACTGCAGCACACATAGTGCTGACCGGTGTCTTAATGGGCCCGGATTATGATTCTGGGTTTTACAAACAGCTAAAAAAGCTGTACCACAACATAGACCCCAGGCCAAAAAAGTGCTGCAATATGCGCTCCAGCTTATTTCTGCCGCCCAAGTGCCATCCCAGCATGTGGGTGTGAGCCATTGCGAGCACCACCCGACAGTAGGATTGAGGCACGACCAGTTGTTCTACCACCTTGTCCCGGATTTTACCAACCCTATAGAGCAAGTCGTGGTTGATTGCTATGCGTGGGAACACGGACTCCACACCCGGCTGCTGAGCCACCCCATTTACCTCAATTACCTTTTCCCATGCCCGTGTCAGTGTTGGATTCTGTAGCTGGGCTGTTCCAAAAGTTCCCCGGGGCACTTCCAGCTCGGGGATTGCCGGGGTCTCTTCGACTTCTCCTGCATTCACCTCTAGGGGAAACCTATTGGGTTCACACTCTTTCCCTATGGGGGTGACCTCTACGGCAGGAATACCTGTGTCAGGATCTTCAGGCTCAAAAAACAGAAAAGAAAAAAAGATATGCACACTATTGGGATCAACCAACCTTAATAAATTTTATTTTATTTTAATAACACTTCAAAAGAAGCAAAAAAAAGACACACAATTAAAAACATTTCAAAAGCCAAATGACCAAATGGACCAACTTTGATCCACTAGGACAAACGCAGATGAAAAAATGGACTAACATGGCAATACATGAGGTAGTGAATACAGAGCACATAAAAATATACAATTGACTGTGAGGCAAATTAACACACACCAAGGTAAATTATAAACATGACTACCCTGTGCTGCCAGCTGACCTCAAATGCATACCATAAGCCCATGTGTGTATTGGTAGCCCATAATACACATGCAGGAATAGAGAAAGTGTCACAATGAATACCTCTATTTGTATGCCATATAATACAAGTCCTGCCGCAGCCAATGCCAATGCACTATAAAATAAATACCAGATAATGATCCTAACCCCAACCGCTGTGGAATGTTATCCAAACAAAGGAAGGAATGTAACAATAGCATCTCTTGAGAATCCACAGGCGGTAAGTGCACATAAGCTATGTGCAAGTGACCCGGCTGCAAGTGCATAGAAGGGTTACCAACTAAAGTCCATAGGGGGATCAGGGCCCCACGCGTATCAACGCTACTAGAGCGTCTTCATGAGGGGAGGTGTGAGAGACCTGTCCAAAAAACTTGCCTCTTTTATATCAAAAGATAATGAATAAAATAATAATAATCACCTGTGAGGGTGCTGCAGCGTATGAGATCGTCCCACCATGTGTAAAGCCAAATGGATTTCCGGTTAGGCGCTCATACAGATCCCAGATAAGCACCTGCGCACAAGAATACCCAGCATACCGGCCGGACTTTAATGCGCAAGCGCAAGAGTCACCATATAAGCAAATCATCTAACAGCCTGCAATGCACCAAGGCGCATGCGCTAACGAATAAACAGAGTTACCGCTAATAAGATAATTATTGTTTATGGTGCAATTGTGCCCAAAACATTTGACGTGTGCATAAGTCAGACACATGGCGATTTGGATACCTGTGGGTCCAACGTTGAGGGAAATCTATTAGCACAACATATAAATAATGCGCATGCGCCAACCGTCTCCATAGCAGCTCTCACCGCTTGCTAGTAATATAACTCGCCCTCCAATAGAGCAAAGTATGAGGTATATACGTCGAATGCAAACCTGTGAATCCTTCTCGCATATATCCCTAACTGAAGGGCACACGCACCCATTGGTTCAATATAACACACCCCAGACAATATAAATCCAGGGGTGAATTTGTATAAGCTTAGCCATAGTGAATCTCTTATGTCCGGTGGGAAACCAGCAGGAGAGTGCTTCAACATTGTGACGCTGTACAGGGAGGATGCTGAGGGGCCGTCTGGGATGCTCCGACCCGCGGAAACACTTAGTGATGAAGGAAACAGTGAAGGGAGAGACGAAGTGATGTGCAATTTGCACTGTAATGGAAATGCTGGAAACCACTTGGATGTGCTGTGTCCTGAAGTGAATAAAATTGTTGAGTTAAGAGTTGCCCTGGACTTTGTCTCCATTCACTGGCATTGAACGTGCAGCAGTTCCTGAAGGAAGTGAGATCCAGCCTGAGCGTGACGAATGTGGACAGAGCAACCAAGACCGGAGCAGACATGAAGCAATTTTTCAAAATTAGAAAAGATTGTCAAGCTAGAGGGGGCCAATTCCTGACATCAGCCCCTTTACAAGTGAGATCAGTGAGGGGCTTAACTATCTGCGAGAAACCTTTGATAATCGAAGCGTTGGAGTCCTTAACCCCTTCCCGACCTTTGACACCACGTAGGCGTCATGAAAGTCGGTGCCAATCCGACCTGTGACGCCTATGTGGCGTCATGAAGGGATCGCGTCCCTGCAGATCGGGTGAAAGGGTTAACTCCAATTTTACCCGATCTGCAGGGACAGTGGGAGTGGTACTTCAGCCCAGGGAGGTGGCTTCATACCCCCCCCCCTCCCCCGTGGCTACGATCGCTCTGATTGGCTGTTGAAAGTGAAACTGCCAATCAGAGCGATTTGTAATATTTCACCTATGAAAAGTGGTGAAATATTACAATCCAGCCATGGCCGATGCTGTAATATCATCGGCCATGGCTGGAAACCCTGATCTGCTCCCCACCGTCACCCATCTCCTCCCCAGTCCTCCGTTCTGTGGTCCGCTCCCCTCCGTCCTCCTGTCCGCTCCCCCCGTCCTCCTGTCCGCTCCCCTCGTGTTCTGATCCCACCCCCGTGCTCTGATCCACCCCCGTGCTCTGATCCAACCCCCCTGTGCTCTGATCCACCCCCCCGTGCTCCGATCCCACCCCCATGCTCTGATCCACCCTCGTACTCCGATCCACCCCCCGTGCTCCGATCCACCCCCCCTGTGCTCCAATCCACCCCCCGTGTGCTCCGATCCACCCCCTGTGCTCCGATCCACCCCATGCTCTGATCCACCTCCCCCGTGCTCCGATCCACCCCCCCCCCCCCCGTGCTCCCCCCACACCCTCATACTTACCGAGCCTCACGGTGTTCGTCCATCTTCTCCATGGACGCCACCATCTTTGAAAATGGCGGCCGGCAGATTCGTTCCAGGTACATTTTGATCACTGTGATAGGTTTTATCACAGTGATCAAAATAAAAAAAATAGTAAATGAACCCCCACCTTTATCACCCCCATAGGTAGGGACAATAATAAAATAAAGAAAATATATGTTAGGGCTAGAGTTAGGGTTAGGGCTAGGGTTAGGGTTAGAACTAGGGTTACGGTTATGGTAAGGCTATGTGCACACGTATTCTGGTCATCTGCGGATTTTTCCACAGCGGATTTGATAAATCCGCAGTGCAAAACCACGGCGGATTTATCGCGGATTTACCGCGGTTTTTCTGCGGATTTCACTGCGGTTTTACAACTGCGGTTTTCTATTGGAGCAGTTGTAAAACCGCTGCGGAATCCGCAGAAAGAAGTGACATGCTGCGGAATGTAAACCGTTGCGTTACCGCTCAGTTTTTTCCGCAGCATGTGCGCAGCATTTTTTGTTTCCCATATGTTTACATTGAACTGTAAACTCATGGGAAACTGATGCTGACCCGCAGCTGCGGAAACGCTGTGGATCTGCAGCGTTTTCCGCAGCGTGTGCACATACCCTTAGAATTAGGCTTTGTGCACACGGTGCGGATTTGGCTGCGGATCCATAGCGGATTGGCTGCTGCGGATTCGTAGCAGTTTTCCATCGGGTTTACAGTTCCATGTAAACCTATGGAAAACCAAATCCGCTGTGCCCATGGTGCAGAAAATACCACGCGGAAACGCTGTGTTGTATTTTCCGCAGCATGTCAATTCTTTGTGTGGATTCTGCAGCATTTTACACCTGTTCCTCAATAGGAATCCGCAGGTGAAATCCGCACAAAAACACTGGAAATCCGCAGGTAAAATGCAGTGCCTTTTACCTGCGGATTTTTCAAAAATGGTGCAGAAAAATCTCACATGAATCCGCAACGTGGGCACATAGCCTTAGGGTTAGGGTTGGAATTAGAGTTAGGGTTGGAATTAGGGCCATGGATGGAAATAGGGTTAAGATTAGGCTTGTGGTTAGGGTTATGGTTAGGGTTAGGGGTGTGTTGGGGTTAGGGTTGTGGTTAGTGTTGGGATTAGGGTTAGGGTTAGGGTTGGGATTAGGGTTAGGGGTGTGTTGGGGTTAGGGCTGTGGTTAGGGGTGTGTTGGAGTCGTGATTAGGGTAATGGCTAGAGTTGGGATTAGGGTTAGGGGTGTGTTGGGGTTAGTGTTGAAGTTAGAATTGAGGTGTTTCCACTGTTTAGGCACATCAGGGGTCTCCAAACGCAACATGGCGACACCATTGATTCCAGCCAATCTTGCATTCAAAAAGTCAAACGGTGCTCCCTCCCTTCCAAGCCCCGACGTGCGCCCAAACAGTGGTTTATCCCCACATATGGGGTACCAGCATACTCTGGACAAACTGGGCAACAACTATTGGGGTCCAATTTCTCCTGCTACCCTTGTGAAAATAAAAAACTGCTTGCTAAATCATCATTTTTGAGGAAAGACAAATGATTTTTTATTTTCATGGCTGTGCGTTGTAAACTTCTGTGAAGCACTTGGGGGTTCGAAGTGCTCACCACATATCTAGATAAGTTCCTTTGGGGTCTAGTTTCCAAAATGGGGTCACTTGTGGGGGGTTTCTTCTGTTTAGGCACATCAGGTGCTCTGCAAATGCAACGTGACGCCCGCAGACCATTCCATCAAAGTCTGCATTTCAAAATGTCACTACTTCCCTTCCGAGCCCCGACGTGTGCCCAAACAGTGGTTTACCCCCACATATTGGGTACCAGCATACTCAGGACAAACTGTGCAACAACTATTGGGGTCCAATTTTTCCTGTTACCCTTGTGAAAATAAAAAATTGCTTGCTAAAACATCATTTTTGAGGAAAGAAAAAATATTTTTTTATTTTCACGGCTCTGCGTTGTAAACGTCTGTGAAGCACTTGGGGGTTCAAAGTGCTCACCACATATCTAGATAAGTTCCTTGGGGGGTCTAGTTTTCAAAATGGGGTCAATTGTGGGGGGTCTCTACTGTTTAGGCACATCATTGGCTCTGCAAACGTAACATGACGCCCGCAGACCATTCCATCAAAGTCTGCATTCCAAAACGTCACTACTTCACTTCTGAGCCCCGACGTGTGCCCAAACAGTGGTTCCCCCCCACATATGGGGTATCAGCATACTCAGGACAAACTGGACAACAACGTTTGGGGTCCAATTTCTTCTGTTACTCTTGTGAAAATAAAAAATTGCGGGCTAAAAAATAATTTTTGAGGAAAGAAAAATTATTTTTTTTTATTTTCACAGCTCTGCGTTATAAACTTCTGTGAAGCACTTGGGGGTTTAAAGTGGTCACCGCACATCTAGATTAGTTTCATGGGAGGTCTAGTTTCCAAAATGGGGTCACATGTGGGGGAGCTCCAATGTTTAGGCACACAGGGGCTCTCCAAAAGCGACATGATGTCCGCTAACGATTGGAGCTAATTTTTCATTCAAATAGTCAAATGGCGCTCCTTCCCTTCCGAGGCCTGCCGTGTGCCCAAACAGTGGTTTACCCACACATGTGAGGTATCAGTGTACTCAGGAGAAATTGCCCAATAAATATTATGATCCATTTTATCCTGTTGCCCATGTGGAAATAAACAAATTGAGGCTAAAAGAAATTTTTTGTGAAAAAAAGTACTTTTTCATTTTTACGGATCAATTTGTGAAGCACCTGGAGGTTCAAAGTGCTCACTATGCATCTAGATAAGCTCCTTGTGGGATCTAGTTTCCAAAATGGGGTCACTTGTTGGGGAGCTCCAATGTTTAGGCACACAGGGGCTCTCCAAATGCGACATGGTGTCCGCTAAAGATTGGAGCCAATTTTTCATTGAAAAAGTCAAATAGTGCTCCTTCCCTTCCGAGCCCTGTCGTGCACTCAAACAGTGGTTCCCCCCACATATAGGGTATCAGCTTACTCAGGACAAATTGTACAATAACTTTAGGCATCCGGTTTCTCTTTTTACCCTTGGGAAAATAAAAAAATTGTTGCGAAAAGATCATTTTTGTGACTAAAAAGTTAAATGTTCATTTTTTCCCTCCATGTTGCTTCTGCTGCTATGAAGCACCTGAAGGGTTAATAAACATCTTTTATGTGGTTTTAAGCACCTTGAGGGGTGCAGTTTTTAGAATGGTGCAACTTTTGGGTATTTTCAGCCATATAGACCCCTCAAACTGACTTCAAATGGGAGGTGGTCCCTAAAAAAATGGTTTTGTAAATTTTGCTGTAAAAATGAGAAATCGCTGGTCAAATTTTAACCCTTATAACTTCCTAGCAAAAAAAAAATTTTGTTTCCAAAATTGTGCTGATGTAAAGTAGATATGTGGGTAATGTTATTTATTAACTATTTTGTGTCACATAACTCTCAAAATTTGAAAATTGCTAAATTTTCAAAATTTGAGCCAAATTTCCATTTTTTTCACAAATAAACGCAAATGTTATCGACCTAAATTTACCACTAACAAGAAACCCAATATGCCATGAAAAAAACAATCTCAGAATCGCTAGGATTCGTTGAAGCGTTCCTGAGTTATTACCTCATAAAGGGACACTGGTCAGAATTGCAAAAAACGGCCAGGTCATTAAGGTCAAAATAGGCTGGGTCATGAAGGGGTTAAGGTCCTGAGGTTGGACCCACTCCACAATAGCTTGCACCTTCTTGGGATCCATTCGAAACCCCTGTGGTGAAATACGAGCCCCAAAACTGTCAATTCCTGAACAAAAAATGTACATTTCTCAAGCTTAACAAATAATTGATTTTCTTTGAAGTCTTTGAAGCACAGTTTTAACATGCAATAAATGAGAATCTCTGTCACCAGAATATATTAGTATATCATCTAAATAGATAACCACAAAGCGACCAATGAGGGCCGCAAATACTACATTGATGAAATTTTGGAAAACGGCTGGTGCATTGGTGAGGCCAAACGGCATCACTAAATTCTCAAATAATCCTTCTGATGTAAGAAAAGCTGTATTCCATTCATCCCCTTCCCTTATTCTTATCAAGTTATTGGCCCCTCTAAGATCCAATTTGAAAAACCATTTAGCCCCCAGAGAGCTGATTACAAAGATCTGGAATCAGGGGTAGGGGGTATGTGTTCCAGATAGTAATTTTATTAAGTTCTCGAAAGGTGAGGCAGGGGCGTAGGCCGCCATCTTTTTTTTTAACAATGAAAAAACTTGCTGTTACCGGGGAAACTGAAAGTATTATATGCCCTTTACGAAGACTCTCGGCAATATATTCCTTCATAGCAAGACGTTCTGGGCCCGACAAATTAAATAAACGAGCTTTTGGCAATTTGGCCCCTGGAATAAGATCAATAGTACAATCAAATGGCCTATGCTGGGATAATGCCTCTGCCTCACTTTCAGAAAACACGTCCTCAAAGTCTTTTGGGTACTCCGGAATACCCTCCAGACCAACAGAAGACTCTGAGACAGATTTTACAGGTGTCACACAAAGGACAGATTTATAGCAACAGTCAATACATTTGGACCCCCATTTAACAATCTCCCCTTTTTCCCAATCACCGAATTGTGCCGTTGAAGCCACGGCATGCCCAGTACCAACCCTGCAGGCAATTTGTCCATAACAAAACATTTTATCTCTTCCTGATGAGAAGAACCGATTTGCAGAAAAAAACTTTATAAAAAACAAAGGATCCCAGTATGGGTGAGGGGGGAAGAATTCATGGCCACAATTTTTAGTGGAGGCTCCAGCCTGACTGTCCCTATCTTGTGTTGGGAGATGATACAGGAGCTGACCAGATTGAGAGATGAACCACAGACCACCAATGCTGTAGAAAAAAAATGACAATTGTCTATCAACAGTTCAACCTTAAGCAAGACTTCAGGGCATGAGGAAAGAAGTACCTGATGGTCTGGGCAGCCTCCTCGACCACTACCCAGACCTAGTAATTTCCCTTCGCCTTAGAGGGTGACGGACACAATGGGCAATCCCTTTTCCAATGTTCAGACTCTCCGCAATAGAAACAGAGTTGTTTCTCCCGACGACGTTTTATGTCCTTTTCTTTGAGCAAAGTAACACCAATCTCCATGGGCAAGGGAGTGACATCATACTCTCTACTACCAGAAAATAGTGATGATTCCGTGTGCATGACTCCTCTAGCCTGGAACCGGCAATCCATTCACATGGCCTGAGTCATGGCATCTTCCAGAGTGTAAGGTGGTGGATGTAAGGCCAAAGCGTCCTGAAGGCGTTCGGATAGGCCTCTGCGGAATAGCCCCCAAAGGGCGGCATCGTTCCAGGAGACTTCCGCTTCCCACGTAGGAACTCCGAACAAAACCACTCAGCTGAGTGTCGACCCTGACGTGCATACATTACCATATCCTCAGCCAACCGGACCCTGTCTGGTTCATCATAGATGTGACCCAGGGCCTCAAAAAAACCATCAACAGTCATTTGTTCAGGAGCAGAGGAAGCAAGAGAAAAAGCCCAGGCTTGTGGGGCACCCCGAAGAAGGGAAATAATGACCCCACCCTCTGAAACTCATCCCCAGATGAATGGGGCCTCAGGGAGAAAAACAGCTTACATCCCTCCCTAAAATCCCTGAATTCCTTTTGGCTCCAGAGAAGGGGTCAAGCAGTTTAACCAGAGACTCGGGGACATATGTGATACATCCCTGTTGTGAATTCCGTTCTGGAGCTCCCTCCTGTGGTTGCTAATGGTATTTTTGTGAGTTCTGCCCTTGGGCTCCCTCTGGTGGTTTCGAGTGGAACTGCTGCTTCTTTAGGTACAGTGGGGCAAAAAAGTATTTAGTCAGTCAGCAATAGTGCAAGTTCCACCACTTAAAAAGATGAGAGGCGTCTGTAATTTACATCATAGGTAGACCTCAACTATGGGAGACAAATTGAGAAAAAAAAATCAAGAAAATCACATTGTCTGTTTTTTTATCATTTTTTTTGCATATTATGGTGGAAAATAAGTATTTGGTCAGAAACAAACAATCAAGATTTCTGGCTCTCACAGACCTGTAACTTCTTCTTTAAGAGTCTCCTCTTTCCTCCACTCATTACCTGTAGTAATGGCACCTGTTTAAACTTGTTATCAGTATAAAAAGACACCTGTGCACACCCTCAAACAGTCTGACTCCAAACTCCACTATGGTGAAGACCAAAGAGCTGTCAAAGGACACCAGAAACAAAATTGTAGCCCTGCACCAGGCTGGGAAGACTGAATCTGCAATAGCCAACCAGCTTGGAGTGAAGAAATCAACAGTGGGAGCAATAATTAGAAAATGGAAGACATACAAGACCACTGATAATCTCCCTCGATCTGGGGCTCCACGCAAAATCCCACCCCGTGGGGTCAGAATGATCACAAGAACGGTGAGCAAAAATCCCAGAACCACGCGGGGGGACCTAGTGAATGAACTGCAGAGAGCTGGGACCAATGTAACAAGGCCTACCATAAGTAACACACTACGCCACCATGGACTCAGATCCTGCAGTGCCAGACGTGTCCCACTGCTTAAGCCAGTACATGTCTGGGCCCGTCTGAAGTTTGCTAGAGAGCATTTGGATGATCCAGAGGAGTTTTGGGAGAATGTCCTATGGTCTGATGAAACCAAACTGGAACTGTTTGGTAGAAACACAACTTGTCGTGTTTGGAGGAAAAAGAATACTGAGTTGCATCCATCAAACACCATACCTACTGTAAAGCATGGTGGTGGAAACATCATGCTTTGGGGCTGTTTCTCTGCAAAGGGGCCAGGACGACTGATCCGGGTACATGAAAGAATGAATGGGGCCATGTATCGTGAGATTTTGAGTGCAAACCTCCTTCCATCAGCAAGGGCATTGAAGATGAAACGTGGCTGGGTCTTTCAACATGACAATGATCCAAAGCACACCGCCAGGGCAACGAAGGAGTGGCTTCGTAAGAAGCATTTCAAGGTCCTGGAGTGGCCTAGCCAGTCTCCAGATCTCAACCCTATAGAAAACCTTTGGAGGTAGTTGAAAGTCCGTGTTGCCAAGCGAAAAGCCAAAAACATCACTGCTCTAGAGGAGATCTGCATGGAGGAATGGGCCAACATACCAACAACAGTGTGTGGCAACCTTGTGAAGACTAACAGAAAACGTTTGACCTTTGTCATTGCCAACAAAGGATATATTACAAAGTATTGAGATGAAATTTTGTTTCTGACCAAATACTTATTTTCCACCATAATATGCAAATAAAATGTTAAAAAAACAGACAATGTGATTTTCTGGATTTTTTTTTCTCAGTTTGTCTCCCATAGTTGAGGTCTACCTATGATGTAAATTACAGACGCCTCTCATCTTTTTAAGTGGTGGAACTTGCACTATTGCTGACTGACTAAATACTTTTTTGCCCCACTGTAGCTGTAGCAGCTGCCTTCACTAATCGCCTTGCCTGGGTTTGTTATTTAAACCTGCTCTGGGCTTTAGTTCATGCCTGCTGTCTATGTTCTTGGTTGGATTTTGTTCTCTCCTTGGATTTCTCATATGGCCAGTCCTTGTCTGCAAAAGATAAGTTTTTGCTAGTTTTTGTTTGTCCATTTGTTTGGACTCTATTGCTTTGCATATTTAATAATAATAATAATTTTATTTATATAGCGCCAACATTTTCCGCAGCGCTTTACAAATTATAGAGGGGACTTGTACAGAAAATAGACATTACAGCATAACAGAAATACAGTTCAAAACAGATACAAGGAGGAATGAGGGCCCTACTCGCAAGCTTACAAACAATGAGGAAAAGGGGAGACACGAGAGGTGGATGGTAACAATTGCTTTCGTTGTTCGGACCAGCCAAAGTGTAAGGCTCGGGTGTTCATGTAAAGCTGCATGAACCAGTTAACTGTCTAAGTTTATAGCAGTACAGACACAGAGGGCTATTAACTGCATAAAGTGAATGAGAACATAATGCGAGGAACCTGATTTTTTTTTTTTTTTTATAAATAGGCCACACAGGGATCGTTAGGTTAATGCATTGAGGCGGTAGGCCAGTCTGAACAAATGAGTTTTTAGGGCACGCTTAAAACTGTGGGGATTGGGGATTAATCGTATTAACCTAGGTAGTGCATTCCAAAGAATCGGCGCAGCACGTGTAAAGTCTTGGAGACGGGAGTGGGAGGTTCTGATTATTGAGGATGCTAACCTGAGGTCATTAGCGGAGCGGAGGGCACGGGTAGGGTGGTAGACTGAGACCAGAGAGGAGATGTAGGGTGGTGCTGAGCCATGGAGTGCTTTGTGGATGAGGGTAGTAGTTTTGTACTGGATTCTGGAGTGGATGGGTAGCCAGTGTAATGACTGGCACAAGGTAGAGGCATCGGTGTAACGGTTGGTGAGGAATATGATCCTGGCAGCAGCATTCAGGACAGATTGGAGCGGGGAAAGTTTGGTAAGAGGGAGGCCGATTAGTAGAGAGTTACAATAGTCCAGACGAGAATGAATAAGTGAAACAGTAAGAGTTTTTGCAGAGTCGAAAGTAAGAAAAATTTTGTCTCTTTTTGTCCAGCTTGTCACTATGTCTTATTCAGGCTAGCTGGAAGCTCTGGGAAGCAGATTTGCCCCTCCACACCGTGAGTCGGTGTGGAGTTCATTTTTGTAAACTCTGCGTGGATTTTGTAGTTTTTAATACTGACCGCACAGTATCCTTTTCTCTCTGTCTATCAAGTTTAGTATTGGCCTCCTTTGTTGAATTCTGATTTCATTTCTTTGTACGTCATTTCCCTCTCCATTCACAGTCAATATTTGTGGGGGGCTGTCTTTCCTTTTGGGGGTTTCTCTGAGGCAAGATAGCTTTCTATTTCCTTCTTTAGGGGTAGTTATTTCTTAGGCTGTGAAGAGGTGTCTAGGGAGAGTCAGGAACATCCCACGGCTATTTCTAGTGTTCTTGTTAGGATTAGGGACTGCGGTCAGTAGAGATGCCACCTTCTCAGAGCTCGTTCCATGTTGCGTTTTAGCCACCAGGTCATATCAGTGTGGCCTCTTAACCACCAGGTCATAACAGTACAGCAGGCCAAAAATGAATTAAATGCATCTCAAAAGAAGGAAAAGAAAAGAGTTCTGAACCATTTTTTTTTCTGTGCTCTGTTCTGTCTTTTTTTTCCTCTTGATATCTGGGTGGTGCTGGATATATGCTCTGGTATGGAGGTTCAGGGTTTGTTTTCTCGTGTGGATCAACTTGCTGCAAGAGTCCAGAGTATCCAAGATTATATTGTCCAGACTCCGGCTCTAGAGCCTAGAATTCCTACTCCTGATTTGTTTTTTGGGGACAGATCCAAGTTTTTGAACTTTAAAAATAGCTGCAAATTGTTTTTTGCTTTGAAACCCCGTTCTTCTGGTGATCCCATTCAGCAAGTAAAAATTATCATATCCTTACTGCGTGGTGATCCTCAAGACTGGGCTTTTGCTCTTGAAACAGGGGATCCGGCATTATTGAATGTAGACACATTTTTTCAAGCGCTCGGATTAATGTATGACGAACCTAACTCTGTAGAGCATGCTGAGAAAACACTGTTGGTCCTGTGTCAGGGTCAAGAAGCGGCAGAGTTATACTGCCAGAAATTTAGAAAATGGTCTGTGCTCACTAAATGGAATGAAGAGGCTCTGGCTGCTATTTTCAGAAAAGGTCTTTCTGAAACCCTTAAAGATGTTATGGTGGGCTTTCCTACGCCTACCGATTTGAGCGAATCTATGTCTCTAGCCATTCAGATTGATCGGCGCTTGCGTGAGCGCAAGGTGGTGCACCATATGGCAGTGTCCTCTGAGCAAAGTCCTGAGCCTATGCAATGTGATAGGATTTTGACTAGAGCAGAAAGGCAGAAATTCAGACGTCAGAATGGCCTGTGTTTTTACTGTGGCGATTCTGCTCATGCTATTTCTGATTGCCCTAAGCGTACTAGGAGGGTTCCTGGGTCTGTTACCATTAGTACTGTACAGCCAAAATTTCTCTTGTCTGTTACCCTGATTTGCTCATTGTCGTCCTTTTCTGTTATGGCATTTGTGGATTCTGGTGCTGCCCTGAGCTTAAAGGGAACCTGTCACCCCGTTTTTTGAGATTGAGATATAAATACTGTTAAATAGGGCCTGCGCTGTGTGTTACTATAGTGTATGTAGTGTACCCCGATTCCCCACCTATGCTGAGAAATAACTTACCAAAGTCGCCGTTTTCGCCTGTCAATCAGGCTGGTCAGGTCGGGTGGGCGTGGTGACATCGCTGGTTCTTCCTCAGCTTTACGTTGGTGGCGTAGTGGTGTCCGCATGTTGAGGTGACTAATCCACTGTGGGCACGTGAACAAGCAGCGCGCGATCTGCGCTGTCATCCCTTTCGTCGGTGGGGGCGGCCATCTTCCTGGGGCCGCGCGTGCGCAGATCGAGTGCTCTGCTGCACGGGGCTTCAGGAAAATGGCCGCGGGATGCCGCACGTGCGCATTAGAGATCGCGGCGGCCATTTTCCCAAAGCCGAAATGCAAGCTTTGGGAAAATGGCCGCCGCGATCTCTTCTGCGCACGTGCGGCATCCCGCGGCCATTTTCCTGAAGCCCCGTGCAGCAGAGCACTCGATCTGCGCACGCGCGGCCCCAGGAAGATGGCCGCCCCCACCGACGAAAGGGATGACAGCGCAGATCGCGCGCTGCTTGTTCACGTGCCCACAGTGGATTAGTCACTTCAACAGGCGCACACCACTACGCCACCAACGTAAAGCTGAGGAAGAACCAGCGATGTCACCACGCCCACCCGACCTGACCAGCCTGATTGACAGGCGAAAACGGCGACTTTGGTAAGTTATTTCTCAGCATAGGTGGGGAATCGGGGTACACTACATACACTATAGTAACACACAGCGCAGGCCCTATTTAACAGTATTTATATCTCAATCTCAAAAAATGGGGTGACAGGTTCCCTTTAATGGACTTAGAATTTGCCAAGCGCTTTGGTTTTTCCTTGGAACCTTTGCAGAGTCCTATTCCCTTAAGGGGGATTGATGCTACGCCATTGGCCAAGAATAAACCTCAGTACTGGACTCAGTTAACCATGTGCATGGCTCCAGCACATCAGGAAAATATTCGCTTTTTGGTGTTGCATAATTTGCATGATGTTGTTGTGCTGGGTTTTCCATGGTTACAGGTACATAACCCAGTGCTGGATTGGAGATCTATGTCTGTAACTGGTTGGGGTTGTCGGGGGATACATAGTGATATTCCTTTGATGTCCATTTCCTCGTCCCCTTCTTCTGAAGTTCCTGAGTTTTTGTCGGATTTCCAGGATGTATTTGATGAGCCCAAGTCCGGTTCCCTGCCTCCTCATAGGGACTGCGATTGTGCCATTAATTTGATTCCTGGCTGTAAGTTCCCTAAGGGCCGACTTTTCAATCTGTCTGTGCCAGAGCATGCCACTATGCGGAGTAATGTAAAGGAGTCCTTGGAGAAGGGGCATATTCGCCCGTCTTCGTCACCGTTGGGAGCGGGATTTTTTTTTTGTTGCCAAGAAGGATGGCTCCTTGAGACCCTGTATAGATTATCGCCTTCTCAATAAGATCACTGTCAAATTTCAGTACCCCTTACCTTTACTTTCTGATTTGTTTGCTCGGATTAAGGGTGCCAGTTGGTTTACTAAAATCGACCTTCGAGGGGCGTATAATCTCGTGCGTATTAAACAAGGTGATGAATGGAAAACAGCATTCAATACGCTCGAAGGCCATTTTGAATATCTTGTGATGCCATTCGGGCTCTCTAATGCTCCATCGGTATTTCAGTCCTTTATGCATGATATCTTCCGGAATTATCTGGATAAATTCATGATTGTGTATTTGGATGATATTTTGGTTTTCTCCGATGATTGGGAGTCTCATGTGAAGCAGGTTAGGATGGTATTTCAGGTCCTTCGTGCTAATGCGTTGTTTGTGAAGGGGTCTAAGTGCCTCTTTGGAGTTCAGAAGGTTTCTTTTTTGGGTTTCATTTTTTCCCCCTCGGCTATTGAAATGAACCCTGTTAAAGTCCAGGCCATTCATGATTGGACTCAACCTACATCTGTAAAGAGCCTTCAGAAATATTGGGCTTTGCCAATTTTTATCGCCGCTTTATTGCTAATTTTTCAAGTGTGGTGAAGCCTCTGACCGATTTGACGAGGAAGGGCGCTGATGTGGTGAATTGGTCCTCTGCGGCTGTTGAGGCCTTTCAGGAGCTTAAACGTCGTTTTACTTCTGACCCTGTGTTGCGTCAGCCAGACGTTTCTCTCCCTTTTCAGGTTGAGGTTGATGCTTCTAAGATTGGGGCAGCGGCCGTTTTGTCTCAGAGAAATTCTGATGGCTCTTTGATGAAACCATGTGCTTTCTTCTCCAGAAAGTTTTCGCCTGCTGAGCGTAATTATGATGTCGGCAATCGGGAGTTGTTGGCTATGAAGTGGGCATTTGAGGAGTGGCGACATTGGCTTGAGGGAGCCAAGCATCGCGTGGTGGTCTTGACTGATCACAAGAATCTGATTTACCTCAAGTCTGCTAAGCGGTTGAATCCTAGACAGGCTCGGTGGTCTCTGTTTTTCTCACGTTTTGATTTTGTGGTCTCGTATATTCCGGGATCTAAGAATGTGAAGGCTGATGCCCTTTCTAGGAGTTTTTTGCCTGATTCTCCGGGAGTTCTTGAGCCAGCTGGGATCCTCAAGGAGGGGGTAATTCTTTCTGCCATCTCCCCTGATTTGCGGCGGGTACTTCAGGAGTTTCAGGCTGATAAACCTGACCGCTGTGCTGTGGGGAAATTGTTTGTTCCTGATAAATGGACTAGTAGGGTAATTTCTGAGGTTCATTGTTCGGTGTTTGCTGGTCACCCTGGGATTTTCGGTACCAGAGATTTGGTGGCTAGGTCCTTTTGGTGGCCTTCTTTGTCGCGGGATGTGCGTTCGTTTGTGCAGTCCTGTGGGACCTGTGCTCGGGCTAAGCCTTGCTGTTCCCGTGCCAGCGGGTTGCTTTTGCCTTTGCCTATTCCTGAGAGGCCCTGGACGCATATTTTCATGGATTTTATTTCTGATCTTCCTGTTTCTCAGAAGATGTCTGTCATCTGGGTGGTTTGTGACCGGTTTTCTAAGATGGTCCATTTGGTGCCGTTGCCTAAGTTGCCTTCCTCCTCTGATTTGGTTCCATTATTTTTTCAGCATGTGGTTCGTTTGCATGGTATTCCAGAGAATATTGTGTCTGACAGAGGTTCCCAGTTCGTTTCTAGGTTTTGGCGGTCCTTTTGTGCTAGAATGGGCATTGATTTGTCTTTTTCTTCAGCATTCCATTCTCAGACAAATGGCCAAACGGAGCGAACCAATCAGACCTTGGAAACCTATTTGAGATGCTTCGTGTCTGCTGATCAGGATGATTGGGTGACCTTTTTGCCATTGGCCGAGTTTGTCCTTAATAATCGGGCTAGTTCTGCTACCTTGGTTTCGCCTTTCTTTTGTAACTTTGGTTTTCATCCTCGTTTTTCTTCAGGGCAGCTGGAGCCTTCTGACTTTCCTGGTGTGGATTCCGTGGTGGACAGGTTGCAGCAAATTTGGACTCATGTGGTGGATAATTTGACGTTGTCTCAGGAAAAGGCTCAACGTTTTGCTAACCGTCGTCGGTGTGTTGGTCCCCGGTTTCGTGTTGGTGATTTGGTCTGGTTGTCTTCTCGTCATGTTGCTATGAAGGTTTCTTCCCCTAAGTTCAAGCCTCGCTTTATTGGGCCTTATAAGATTTCTGAAATTATGAATCCAGTGTCTTTTTGTTTGGCCCTTCCAGCTTCCTTTTCCATTCATAATGTGTTTCATAGATCCTTGTTGTGGAGATATGTGGTACCTATGGTTCCCTCCGTTGATCCTCCTGCTCCGGTGTTGGTTGAGGGGGAATTGGAATATGTGGTGGAGAAGATTTTGGATTCTCGTTTTTCGAGGCGGAAGCTTCAGTATCTGGTCAAGTGGAAGGGTTATGGCCAGGAGGATAATTCTTGGGTTGTTGCCTCCGATGTTCATGCTGCCGATTTGGTTCGTGCTTTCCATTTGGCTCGTCCTGATCGGCCTGGGAGCTCTGGTGAGGGTTCGGTGACCCCTCCTCAAGATGGGGGTACTGTTGTGAATTCCGTTCTGGAGCTCCCTCCTGTGGTTGCTAATGGTATTTTTGTGAGTTCTGCCCTTGGGCTCCCTCTGGTGGTTTCGAGTGGAACTGCTGCTTCTTTAGGTAGCTGTAGCAGCTGCCTTCACTAATCGCCTTGCCTGGGTTTGTTATTTAAACCTGCTCTGGGCTTTAGTTCATGCCTGCTGTCTATGTTCTTGGTTGGATTTTGTTCTCTCCTTGGATTTCTCATATGGCCAGTCCTTGTCTGCAAAAGATAAGTTTTTGCTAGTTTTTGTTTGTCCATTTGTTTGGACTCTATTGCTTTGCATATTTGTCTCTTTTTGTCCAGCTTGTCACTATGTCTTATTCAGGCTAGCTGGAAGCTCTGGGAAGCAGATTTGCCCCCTCCACACCGTGAGTCGGTGTGGAGTTCATTTTTGTAAACTCTGCGTGGATTTTGTAGTTTTTAATACTGACCGCACAGTATCCTTTTCTCTCTGTCTATCAAGTTTAGTATTGGCCTCCTTTGCTGAATTCTGATTTCATTTCTTTGTACGTCATTTCCCTCTCCATTCACAGTCAATATTTGTGGGGGGCTGTCTTTCCTTTTGGGGGTGTCTCTGAGGCAAGATAGCTTTCTATTTCCTTCTTTAGGGGTAGTTATTTCTTAGGCTGTGAAGAGGTGTCTAGGGAGAGTCAGGAACATCCCACGGCTATTTCTAGTGTTGTTAGGATTAGGGACTGCGGTCAGTAGAGATACCACCTTCTCAGAGCTCGTTCCATGTTGCGTTTTAGCCACCAGGTCATATCAGTGTGGCCTCTTAACCACCAGGTCATAACACATCCCTACCCCCAGAACCAAGAGCCCCTGCAGAAACAGCCATCTGCACAGTGTCCACCAACTGCTGCTGGATATGAGCCATTGTGAGCTGTTCTATGCTTAGTTTCTGGAACATTTGTGTCAGATGTTTTACTTGGTATGACAACACCTGATTGGGATCCTTGATACAAGTTCTTTCTTTTTTTTTTTAAAGAAAAAAAACCTGTAATGGTTGTTTATAATGTCAGATGAAGACCTTCGGTAACCATTACCCCAGCTACACAGGACGCAGCAAGGAAAATACAGAGGAGTCATGGGTCGAGGGTCCGGTGTCTATCGTAGGTATCAGCAGCCAGGAGCCGGGACCCGAGGAGAATGGAGGTGCTTTGAAATACTTTGCACCAACAAGACCTGCGGTCACGTGACCGCACTTCAGAGAAGGGGGCGGAGATACTGCAAAGCCCCACTGGGAGCCGACGGCAACGCAGGAAAGAAAGAGTGAAGAGGAAAAAACAGTAGTCAGGTTAGCAAAGCAACAATGTCATACACTGAGAGGGCGGTGAGGTACAGCAGGAATAGTCAGAGGGAGGTCAGGACGTAGCGAAGGTCATACACAAAGAGGGAGGCGAAGTACAGCAGGGACAACCAAAGAAAGATCAAGACGTAGCCAAAGGTCATACACAAAGAGGGCGGCGAGGTACAGAATCAGCAGACGAAAGACTTTAACAGGGACGAGACCAGATCAAAAACCAAGCAGGCACACAGAGATAGGCACGAAGCACAGGCAGAACAGGGTCAGACACACTCAGCTCAGAGTACAAACGACAGAGAATGACCCCACAATGAGGCTATAAAATCCCTCCCAAGATCCAAAGAGAGGCCATCCACATTAACTCTTAAACCACCTAACCTGTAAACCCAGCGAACCATGACACTATAGTTGTTAAGGTGTTGAATAAAGACACAGACAGAATAAATTATTTTAATGACATAAAACACTAAACACAGTTTCCCATCTTTATTATTCAGCTAATCCATGTGACGCCCTCGATCTCCTGAAATAAAAATAAAATAATAAAGCAACAATACACCATACCTGTCTGTAGTTGTGTCCCATGCAGTAATCAATATCTGGGGAAAATACAATTTGCAACCAGGATGGTTCTAAGATGCCACCACCCCGGCTGCAAACTACTGGTGAATGAATGAGATGCTGCCGACCAGGGCTGCCATCAGGGCATTGCTGCCCTGACTGGCGCATGGGGCCTGATGAGCAGAGAGGGCCCGCAACAGGCCCCGTTTCTTCTACTCACCGGGCCTCAGCGGTCTGCCATTGTATTACCTCTATTCCTGTGCGCCGACCCTTTAAATCTGAGTGAAGGCCCTGTGTGTGTGCACTGTCTAGTTGCACGCGCTGACAAGGTCCGCAAGTATGGCTGCAGCCCCCATTTCTGTGTGTGCATGGCTGCCCTGTCAGCGCGAAGATCGCGGGCGCACGCAGGGCCATGTTTAAAAATTTGAAAAGGCCACCACCACCGCCTCCGTTGCTGTGGCGCACATAAGGCTCCTCTATCTGTGTCTGATTCTGGCCTGTCAGTACCAGCCCCAGAAAACTCTGCTCTCACTGCCGACGCTGGACAGTGGACCTCCTCAGCTCTTCATCCTCCCCCATCTCAGGGACCTGGGTGAGTCACAAGATGAAAACTTGTTTTATGTATATACAGCAGGTGGACCTATATAATGTATATAGACTGCTGTACATACAATATATAAGTGATACTGCTGTATATAATCACTGTATCACCTATAATGTATGTACAGCAGTCTACATACATTATATAGGCAATACTGCTACAGATGTGTACTGTATATACACTTTAGTATCAATATCATCTATATAATGTATATAGACTGCTGTATATACAATATATAAGTGATACTGGCTGCTACTGCTGTATATAATCACTGTATCACCTATAATGTACTGTATATACAGCAGTCTATATACATTGTATTGGCAATACTGCTACTGATATGTATATACATGAAATATAGGTGATACTGCTGTGTATATATACATATATATATATATATATATATATATATATATACTGTCCTGGCCAAAAGTATTAACACCCCTGCAATTCTGTCAGATAATACTCAGTTTATTCCTGAAAATGATTGCAATCACAAATTCTTTGGTATTATTATCTTCATTTAATTTGTCTTAAATGAAGAAAAACACAAAAAGAATTGTCCTAAAGCCAAATTGGATATAATTCCACACCAAACATAAAAAAGGGGGTGGACAAAAGTATTGGCACCTTTCGAAAAATCATGTGATGCTTCTCTAATTTGTGTAATTAAAAGCACCTGTAACTTACCTGTGGCACCTAACAGGTGTTGGCAATAACTAAATCACACTTGCAGCCAGTTGACATGGAATAAAGTTGACTCAACCTCTGTCCTGTGTCCTTGTGTGTACCACATTGAGCATGGAGAAAAAAAAGAAGACCAAAGAACTGTCTGAGGACTTGAGAAACCAAATTGTGAGGAAGCATGAGCAATCTCAAGGCTACAAGTCCATCTCCAAAGACCTGAATGTTCCTGTGTCTACCGTGCGCAGTGTCATTAAGAAGTTTAAAGCCCATAGCACTGTGGCTAACCTCCCTAGATGTGGACGGAAAGATAAAATTGACAAGAGATTTCAACACGAGATTGTGCGGATGTTGGATAAAGAACCTCGACTAACATCCAAACAAGTTCAAGCTGCCCTGCCAAAACTAACCTGAAGAAGCCTAAAACGTTTTGGAAGAATGTTCTCTGGTCAGATGAGACAAAAGTAGAGCTTTTTGGGCAAAGACATCAACATAGAGTTTACAGGAGAAAAAAAGAGGCATTCAAAGAAAAGAACACGGTCCCTACAGTCAAACATGGCGGAGGTTCCCTGATGTTTTGGGGTTGCTTTGCTGCCTCTGGCACTGGACTGCTTGACCGTGTGCATGGCATTATGAAGTCTGAAGACTACCAACAAATTTTGCAGCATAATGTAAGGCCCAGTGTGAGAAAGCTGGGTCTCCCTCAGAGGTCATGGGTCATCCAGCAGGACAATGACCCAAAACACACTTCAAAAAGCACTAGAAAATGGTTTGAGAGAAAGCACTGGAGACCTCTAAGGTGGCCAGCAATGAGTCCAGACCTGAATCCCATAGAACATCTGTGGAGAGATCTAAAAATGGCAGTTTGGAGAAGGCACCCTTCAAATATCAGGGGCCTGGAGCAGTTTGCCAAAGAAGAATGGTCTAAAATTCCAGCAGAGCATTGTAAGAAACTCATTGATGGTTACCGGAAGCGGTTGGTCACAGATATTTTGGCTAAAGGTTGTGCAACCAAGTATTAGGCTGAGGGTGCTAATACTTTTGTCTGGCCCATTTTTGGAGTTTTGTGTGAAATGATCAATGTTTTGCTTTTTGCTTCATTCTCTTTTGTGTTTTTTCATTTAAGACAAATTAAATGAAGATAATAATACCAAAGAATTTGTGATTGCAATCATTTTCAGGAAGAAAATGAGCATTATCTGACAGAATTGCAGGGGTGTCAATACTTTTGGCCATGACTGTATATATACACTGTATTCCAAATTATTGTGAAAATTGGGTTTAAGTGTCATAAAGATTTAATTGTTTTGTTTTTCAAATAAACTCGTGGATAGTATTGTGTCTCAGGGCTCAATGGATCACTGAAATTAATCTTAAACACATGTGATAATTAGTTTTCCAGGTGATTCTAAATAAAGGAAAACTACTTAAAAATGATATTCCATATTATTAAGCAGGTCACAGGTTTCAAGCAATATGGGAAATAAAAAGGATCTCTCTGCTTCTAAAAAGCGTTAAATAGTGCAATGCCTTGGACAAGGTATGATAACATTAGATATTTCACGAAAACTTAAGAGTGATCATCATACTGTGAAGAGATTTGTGACTGAAACAGAGCACAGTCAGAGTTCATGCAGATAAAGGTATAATGAGGAAGGTTTCTGCCAGACAAACTCATTGGATTAAGAGAGCAGCTGCCAAAATACCAATACAAAGCAGCAAACAGTTATTTGAAGCTGCTGGTGCCTCTTGAGTCCCTCGAACCTCAAGGTGTAGGATCCTTCAAAGGCATGCTGTGGTGCATAAACCTACTATTCGGCCACCCCCAAATAGTGTTCACAAGCAAAAATGGTTGCAGTGGACCAAGACATACATGAAGAGTAATTTTCAAACAGTCTTGTTTACTGGTGAGTGTCGAGAAACCATGGATGGTCCAGATGGATGGAGTAGTGGATGGTTGGTGGATTGCCACCATGTCCCAACAAGGCTGCGACGTCAGCAAGGAGGTGGAGGAGTCATGTTTTGGACCGGAAACATGGGGAAACAGCTGGTAGGGACCTTTAAGGTTTCTGAAGGTGTGAAAATGACCTCTGCAAAGTTTATAGAGTTTCTGACTGAGAACTTTCCTCCATTGTAAAAAAGCAGAAACGTGCCTTCAAGAGCAAAATCATCTTCGTACATGACAATGCACCATCTCATGCTGCAAAGAATACCTCTGAGTCATTGGCTGCTATGGGCATAAAAGGAGATAAAATCATGGTGTGGCCACCATCTTCCCCTGACCTCAACCCTATAGAGAACCTTTGGAGTATCATCAAGCAAAAGATCTATGAGGGTGGGAGGCAGTTCACATCAAAACAGCAGCTCTGGGAGGCAATTCTGACTTCATGCAAAGAAACACCATCAGAAACTCTCCAAAAACTCACAAGTTCAGTGGATGCAAGAATTGTGAAGGTGATATCAAAGAAGGGTTCCTATGTTAACATGTAACTTGGCCTGTTAGGAGGTTTTGGAGTTAAATAGCTTTTTTTGTTCAGTGAATGGGACCTCCTAATGCTGCAAATTCCACAAATGAGTATTTTCAGTTCTTTAAAAGATATCAAAAGTTTAGAAATTCTACTGTGCGTAATAATTTGGAATAGTGCATTTTGAGTTTTTATTCATTTTGGAGATCATACTGTTATCATTGGTAGGTTTCTTATATAACATTCGATGTATACTCTAACGGGTGATGACTTTTATTAGACTGACTGTCATTTGCACTGACCATTTAGGAAAATCCGAGAAAAATGTCATTTGCATAATAATTTGGAAAATGGTGTATATATACACAGCAGTAATACGTACATAACTCTGCTGCTCGGCTAATCCACCTCTCTCCTCGCTACTCCCCTGATTCACCCCTCTGCAAATCCCTCCACTGGCTCTCAATTCCCCAACGAATCCAGTTCAAACTACTAACACTGATCTACAAAGCCATCTTCAACCTGTCCCCTCCCTATATCTCTGAACTAATCTCCCACTATCTTCCCTCACGTAATCTTCGATCCTCCCAAGACCTCCTACTCTCCTCCACACTTATTCGTTCCTCACACAACCGCCTCCAAGATTTCTCCCAAATATCCCCCATCCTCTGGAATTCCACACCTCAACACGTCCGATTATCCACCACCCTCGGATCCTTCAGACGGAACCTGAAAACCCATCTCTTCAGGAAAGCCTACAGCCTGCAATAACCATTCTGCCGCCTCGTCACCGACCACCCGAGCTGCCGCCACGACCACCCGAGCTGCTGCCACAACCACCCGAGCTGCCACCTCACCACCACCAGTGCTGCAGGACACCAACGTGCTGTCTCTTCCCCATTATCCTGAAGAATGTAAGTCCGCAAGGACAGGGTCCTCTCCCCTCTGTACCAGTCTGTCACTGTAAATTTGTTTACTGTTAACGATATCTATAACCCTGTATGTAACCCCTTTTCATATGTACAGCACCATGGAATTAATGGTGCTATATAAATAAATAATAATAATAATTTGCAGTATCATATGCATATTGTATAGACTACTGTATACATGTTATATAGGTGATACTGCTGTGTATAGTCTCAGTATGTGTATTATATATATACATACAAACAAACTGTGTGTGTGTGTGTGTGTGTATGTACATGTGTATATATATGTATTATATATAATCGGAGACATACAATACAGACCAAATGTTTGGACACACCTTCTCATTTAAAGATTTTTCTGTATTTTCATGACTATGAAAATTGTACATTCACACTGAAGGCATCAAAACTATGAATTAACACATGTGGAATTATATACTTAACAAAAAAGTGTGAAACAACTGAAATGATGTCTTATATTCTAGGCTCTTCAAAGTAGCCACCTTTTGCTTTGATGACTGCTTTGCACACTCTTGGCATTCTCTTGATGAGCTTCAAGAGGTCGTCACCGGGAATGGTTTTCACTTCACAGGTGTGCCCTGTCAGATTTAATAAGTGGGATTTCTTGCCTTATAAATGGGGTTGGGACCATCAGTTGTGTTGTGCAGAAGTCTGGTGGATACACAGCTGATAGTCCTACTGAATAGACTGTTAGAATTTGTATTATGGCAAGAAAAAAGCAGCTAAGTAAAGAAAAATGAGTGGCCATCATTACTTTAAGAAATGAAGGTCAGTCAGTCCGAAAAATTGGGAAAACTTTGAAAGTGTCCCCAAGTGCAGTGGCAAAAACTATCAAGCGCTACAAAGAAACTGGCTCACATGAGGACCGCCCCAGGAAAGGAAGACCAAGAGTCACCTCTGCTTCTGACGATAAGTTTACCCAAGTCACCAGCCTCAGAAATCACAGGTTAACAGCAGCTCAGATTAGAGACCAGGTCAATGCCACACAGAGTTCTAGCAGCAGACACATCTCTACAACAACTGTTAAGAGGAGACTTTGTGCAGCAGGCCTTCATGGTAAAATAGCTGCTAGGAAACCACTGCTAAGGACAGGCAACAAGCAGAAGAGACTTGTTTGGGCTAAAGAACACAAGCAATGGACAATAGACCAGTGGTAATCTGTGCTTTGGTCTGATGAGTACAAATTTGAGATCTTTGGTTCCAACCACCGTGTCTTTGTGCGACGCAGAAAAGGTGAACGGATGGACTCTACATGCCTGGTTCCCACCGTGTAGCATGGAGGAGGAGGAGGTGTGATGGTGTAGGGGTGCTTTGGTGGTGACACTGCTGGGGATTTATTCAAAATTGAAGGCATACTGAACCAGCATGGCTGCCCCAGCATCTTGCAGCGGCATGCTATTCTACCCGGTTTGCGTGTACTTGGACCATCATTTATTTTTCAACAGGACAATGACCCCAAACACACCTCCAGGCTGTGTAAGGGCTATTTGACTAAGAAGGGGAGTGATGGGGTGCCATGCCAGATGACCTGGCCTCCACAGTCACCAGACCTGAACCCAATCGAGATGGCTTGGGGAGAGCTGGACCGCAGAGTGAAGGCAAAACGGCCAACAAGTGCTAAGCATCCAGATTGTTGGAAGACCATTCCTAGTGACTACCTCTTGAAGCTCATCAAGAGAATGCCAAGAGTGTGCAAAGCAGTCATCAAAGCAAAAGGTGGCTACTTTGAAGAACCTAGAATACAAGACATAATTTTAGTTGTTTCGCACCTTTTTGTTAAGTATATAATTGCACATGTGTTAATTCATAGTTCTGATGTCTTCAGTGTGAATGTACAATTTTCATAGTCATGAAAACACAGAAAAATCTTTAAATGAGGTGTGTCCAAACTTTTGGTCTGTACTGTATATATTATATATACATTATATTATATATATAATCGGAAAATCAGAGACATGTTGTCAAAAGTTTACAGACTAAAAGAACAATTTACATTTTACTCAAAAATATACCTATAAAGAGAAAAATCAGACAAACTGAACATTTTTCAGTGGTCTACTTTTTGCCAGAGCTGTATATAACGTATATACAGTAGTGTTTACAGGTCTCCATCCTGTCCCATGTTCCTGCACCATGTGACATGGGGCAGGATGGAGACATGATGCTGGATGGAAACACATTATGCTGGATGGAAACACATGATGCTGGATGGAAACACATGATGCAGGATGGAGACATGGGGCAAGATGGAGACATGGGGCAGGGTGGAGACATGGTGCAGGACGGAGACATGGGGCAGGACGGAGACATGGGGCAGGATGGAAATACATGGGGCAGGATGGAAACACATGGGGCAGGATGGAAACACATGGAGCAGGATGGAAACACATGGGGCAGGATGGAAACACATGAGGCAGGATGGAAACACATGATGCAGGATGGAGACATGGGGAAAGATGGAGACTTGGGGCAAGATGGAGACAATTGGCATGATGGGGACATGGGGCAGGATGGAGACATGGGGCAGGAAGGAGACACATGGTGCAGGATCATGGAGCAGGATGGAGACATGAGGCAGGATGGAGAGACATGGTGCAGAATCATGGGGCAAGATGGATATGATGGAGACAGATGGGGCAGGATCATGGGGCGGATGGGACAGGATCATGGGACAGATGAGCAGGATGGGGAGATCATATGGGGCAAGATGTAAACAGATGGGGCAGAATGGAGACATGGGACAGGATGGAAACACACGGTGCAGGATCATGGGGCAGGATGGAGACATGAGGCAGGATGGAGAGACATAGTGCAGAATCATGGAGTAAGATGGATATGATGGAGACAGATGGAGCAGGATCATGGGACAGATGGGGCAGGATCATGGGACAGATGAGCAAGATGGGGAGATCATATGGGGCAGGATGGAAACAGATGGGGCAGGATGGAGACATGGAGCAGGATAGAAACACATGGGGCAGGATGGAAACACATGGGGCAGGATGGAAACACATGAAGCAGGATGGAAACGCATGATGCAGGATGGAGACATGGGGCAAGATGGAGAAATGGGGCAAAGATGGAGACATGGGGCAAAGATGGAGACATGGGGCAGGATGGAGACATGGGGCATGATGGAGACATGGGGCAGGATGGAGAGACATGGTGCAGAATCATGGGGCAAGACGGATATGATGGAGACAGATGGGACCGGATCATGGGAGAGATGGGGCAGGATCATGGAATAGATGAGCAGGATGGGGAGATCATATGGGGCAGGATGGAAACAGATGCAGCAGTATGGGGAGATCATATGGGGCAGGATGGGGAGATCATATGGGGCAGGATGGGACTTCACTTGGGGGCAGAATGGATACTCATGAGGGCAGGATGGGAGAACATATGGCTGTAGCCAGAAATGAGACAGGGGGGCAGGATGGGGGATATTATTACCATAGTGGCTGATTAAGGGATATTATTACTGCACTGATGTATTTATTATATTTGAGGATTTCATTTTAAATGTGGGGGTGGTCCTGTTACTGTGCAGAGCGACACTTTCACCTTTTTTTCTTTATCTGGTGTAGTGTAGAAGATGGGAAAAAATTAAGTAGTGTGCTCTGCAAGCGGTGCTTGTGATAACTGTTATTTCCTGCAGAGACGAGCCCTGGCTGGAAGAAGTGATGGCGGTCTGTGCTTAATGAAGATGAAAAGCAAAGATGAAGGCCTTCACCTAGAGATGTCACTGGAGAGTTAGTGTGTTACCTGTACACTGACAATATTTGCTGTATACTATATACAGAGGCCCTTTGTACAATGTCGCTAGTGATCACTGTATTACTTGTACACTGACACAATATACAGAGCTCCTGTGTATGTCGCCAGTGATCACTGTATTACCTGAACATGGACACTGTATACTAAGTACAGATCTCCTGTGTATAATGGCAATTATGGTGATATTAGTTTTGTGTTTTTTATTAATGATCAGTATTGTAGTATTCGGTCACTATGTGGTGGTAATATGTGGTCCAGTCATGATGTGGCTGTATTTGTTCTTGGTATGTGGTATTTTAGGTTACTATGTGGTAGTAATATGGTGTCTGGTCATGGTGTGGTGGTATTTGTCCCTTGTATGTGATATTGGTCATTTTAAAAATACAAAAATATAAACAAATATGCCTAAATTGTATTGCATATTTTAACAAATATTTAATAGGTTAGAGTAGAGTAGAGCATGGCCAGAGGAGTCTACCTTGTCGTGGTTGCAGATTAAAAAATCTTTTGGCCAAAACAAAAAGCTGCTGGTTATGTATGTGATCTGGTGATTTGAACTGTTAATGTGTGATTGGTGAGAAGTGTAGATTTTCCAAGAGAGAGCAGTGAGATTGTGGACAGTTTGAGGGGTGGTGGCGGGGTTGGGGTGGAGCCTGGGCAGTCTCAAGGGGGACATGAAAATTTTGCCAGTAAAGGGCCCCGAAATTCCTAGTCGCAGCCCTGCTGCCGACGCAGCATCAGTGACTAGCGGTGCCATCACTGATGCTGCCCTCCCTGCCTGCCTGACCAATGCTGAACTCTGGTGCATGGGAGAATGTACACTAGATGTGGCAGAGATGAATTCCTGATCCTGGTGAACCAGAACTGCACTGGTCAATAGCACTTCTGTGTGTCCTCTTCTGCTCCTGCCTGGGTGCTGTACTGTCACTGCGGCAATGGTTACAAACCCTGTGGGTCTACTAAGTCTACAGACTCAAGACTACGTTCGATGGGCAGCTGCTCACCTGCTGGTTTCATTGAAAGGTAATGCAAGTGCCCAGATGCCTCCCCAATGTTGATCCTGACTGTGAGCACATCTTCCTACACGTCCTCCTATTAACATTCTAGGACAGGTTCCTGTCAGTGTAATAAGACGGTTGCAATTACTATGTTACTATGTTATGTTACTTAATGAGCTACAGTAATTAATTCCATGGAGAAAATGAGTGGGATTGGTTAATTAAAAAAAATATTTCTAATGACATTTCTTTTAGTTATTTTTTTAATTCCAGGAGAACCACTTGAAAATACAAGTGATCACTACTTTTTAGGTAACATCATACATTTAGATTTTGTTTATTTTATGGGAGTCTTTAATGATGATTATAATCACCTATACACTTTTTATGTATTCCTAATAGGATTCAAGAAACAAAAAAAGACATGAAGTGAACATTGTTTTCTGAGCAGAGGGACCTGGATAAGATTGGATTAGAAAACTTTATTTTTTAAAATCTTAAGAAGACTTCTGGGAATGACACAAGTAATTCCATTGCATTTCCATATTTATTTATAATTTCTAAACTGTATGAAACATTTTCGATCAAGACTATGATGAAGTGCAATCATGTTTCCATAATCGCTGAAGCATGAGATTCTTTCCAAGATCCAATGAATGATGTTAACACTATTGACTCCTATATGCTTTTAGAATTCTAAATTAAAAACGTATGTGACTTATATAAAAGAAATATTCAGATCTGCAAATTATGTTGAAACGTGGCTCCATATCCCACATCTGCCAACCAATTCGTACAGTAAATCTTGAAAGCATCTACAAAGAACTTGGAGACAGGGATGGAGTAGGACTGACAATGGAGACAAGACTTTCTGCGTGATCAAGGGAAAGATTTGAATGATCCATGTCTCCATCTCAGATTCCTGCATTAAACTATGAGATCAGAATGGAACGTGCAGCAGTGAAACCAGCCCAAATGTTTTAACAGCTGTTTCTCTTTTCCCCTTGTAACTAGTTTGTCTGGAGATCTAATTTCTCTCTGAAGGGGTGGGCTTAACATACCCCAAGAAGCAGCAGGAACTGTTTATTTAGAGAGAATTCTCTCTTTCTTTCTTCCTAAAGCAGCTTTCGCTCATTAAAAAGTAAAAGGAGCAGAAACAGCTCGCAGTGAAAAGCAGGCATAATTGTTCGACTTATTTGATACTAATCCACGTGCAGCTTATGATGCTTTTTTTCCAGATTTTCAGAGCACGTAGGTGGGCCCTAATTGTGTATCTTGGTTATGGACTGGAGTATGTACATGAATTTTGTGAAATAAATATACTTTTACATTTCCGGACATTACATTTCTAATTTTTTCTCTCCCCCCAAAAAAATGGTAAATGACTGAAGACTGGGAAAAAATATATTTTTCAAGGCTAAATCCCAAGAATTATTACCATAAGTGTTTTTTAGACAAAAAAAGTTGTCATGGTATTTTTCCTACATATACTGTTGAGTAGCTGATTGAGCCAATCAAAGTAATCTCAAATGTGAAGGAGTAGATGAAGGAAAAGCACTGATTGGCGGTGGTAGCTTTTTGTATTTATGTTAATACATTCTGTAATTAGATGTGGCAAAAAAGAGATGCAAAAAGTTATGAAGAGGTGAGTTTTCAGGAAAGAAGGAGTATCTAATAAATAAAAAAAACATTTTAGAAAGCATGAGCTGCCCAGATAAAGTGTTGTAGCATAAAAGGTCTACACGCCCCTGATAAAATGCCAGGTTTTTGTCATGATAAGAAATACCTAAAATCTATACAATTTCATTAAAATATAAACTGAAATAGTTTTGACTGGAAAAATAAAAATAAAAAACTAAAATAATTTGGTTTCTTAAATATGCACTCTCTGAGTAGCTCTCCAAAACTGTCAGATTGTGAGACCATTTCATGTGTGCAGCCCTCTTCATGTCAACCAAATAGATTTTCAATTTGATTCAGGTTGGGGCTCTAGCTAGGGTGTTCCAAAACTTTGATTTTCTTCTAGCAAAGCCATTCTTTTGTTGATTTGGAGACATGGTTAGAGTCATTACTGTGCTGAATTGTAAAATTCCCCTTCATGTTCATTGTTTTAGCAGAGGCCCGAAGGTTTTACTGCAAAATTAGCTGATATTTGGAACTGAACATACAGTTAGGGCCAGAAATATTTGGACAGTGACACAATTTTCGCGAGTTGGGCTCTGCATGCCACCACATTGGATTTGAAATAAAACCTCTACAACAGAATTCAAGTGCAGATTGTAACGTTTAATTTGAAGGGTTGAACAAAAATATCTGATAGAAAATGTAGGAATTGTACACATTTCTTTACAAACACTCCACATTTTAGGAGGTCAAAAGTAATTGGACAAATAAATATAACCCAAACAAAATATTTTTATTTTCAATATTTTGTTGCAAATCCTTTGGAGGCAGTCACTGCCTTAAGTCTGGAACCCATGGTCATCACCAAACGCTGGGTTTCCTCCTTCTTAATGCTTTGCCAGGCCTTTACAGCCGCAGCCTTCATGTCTTGCTTGTTTGTGGGTCTTTCCGTCTTAAGTCTGGATTTGAGCAAGTGAAATGCATGCTCAATTGGGTTTAGATCTGGAGATTGACTTGGCCATTGCAGAATGTTCCACTTTTTGGCACTCATGAACTCCTGGGTAGCTTTGGCTGTATGCTTGGGGTCATTGTCCATCTGTACTATGAAGCGCCGTCCAATCAACTTTGCAGCATTTGGCTGAATCTGGGCTGAAAGTATATCCCGGTACACTTCAGAATTCATCCGGCTACTCTTGTCTGCTCTTATGTCATCAATAAACACAAGTGACCCAGTGCCATTGAAAGCCATGCATGCCCATGCCATCACGTTGCCTCCACCATGTTTTACAGAGGATGTGGTGTGCATTGGATCATGTGCCATTCCCTTTCTTCTCCAAACTTTTTTCTTCCCATCATTCTGGTACAGGTTGATCTTTGTCTCATCTGTCCATAGAAGACTTTTCCAGAACTGAGCTGGCTTCTTGAGGTGTTTTTCTGCAAATTTAACTCTGGCCTGTTTATTTTTGGTATTGATGAATGGTTTGCATCTAGATGTGAACCCTTTGTATTTACTGTCATGGAGTCTTCTCTTTACTGTTGACTTAGAGACAGATACACCTACTTCACTGAGAGTGTTCTGGACTTCAGTTGATGTTGTGAACGGGTTCTTCTTCACCAAATTAAGTATGCGGCGATCATCCACCACTGTTGTCATCCGTGGACGCCCAGGCCTTTTTGAGTTCCCAAGCTCACCAGTCAATTCCTTTTTTCTCAGAATGTACCCAACTGTTGATTTTGCTACTCCAAGCATGTCTGCTATCTCTCTGATGGATTTTTTCTTTTTTTTCAGCCTCAGGATGTTCTGCTTCACCTCAATTGAGAGTTCCTTTGACCGCATGTTGTCTGCTCACAGCAACAGCTTCCAAATGCAAAACCACACACCTGGAATCCACCCCTGACCTTTTAACTACTTCATTGATTACAGGTTAACGAGGGAGACGCCTTCAGAGTTAATTGCAGCCCTTAGAGTCCATTGTCCAATTACTTTTGGTCCCTTGAAAAAGAGGACGCTATGCATTACAGAGCTATGATTCCTAAACCTGTTGTGAGTTCTGTTTTTGGGCTCCCTCTGGTGGTTGCTGATGGTACTGGGTGACTTGTCTTTCCTGGGTTTCTGGGTTCCACCTGTTCCATCAGCATATGGGAGTTTCCTATTTAACCTGGCTTTGCTGGCATTTCCTCGCCGGTTATCAATGTATCCAGTGTGTCTTGTTACCTCTGCTCCCTGCTCCTAGAACCTTCTGGTCAAGCTAAGTTTGGATTTTCCTGTTTTGGTGTTTTGCTTTATTGGGTTTTTAGTCCAGCCTGCAGATATGTGATTCTTGCTGCTGGTTGCTCTAGTGGGCTGAAATTGCTCCTCATGTACCATGAGTTGGCACATGAGTTCAAGTAATTTCAGGATGGTTTTTTGAAGGGTTTTTCGCTGACCGCGCAGTTCACTTTTGTATCCTCTGCTATCTAGCTTTAGCGGGCCTCATTTTGCTGAAACTGTTTTCATACTGCGTATGTGCTTTCCTCTCATTTCACCGTCATTATATGTGGGGGGCTGCTATTTCTGTGGGGGATTTCTCTGGAGGCAAGAGAGGTCTGTGTTTCTTCTAATAGGGGAAGTTAGATCTTCGGCTGGAGCGAGACGTCTAGGATCATCGTAGGCACGTTCCCCGGCTACTTTTATTTGTGTGTTAGGTTCGGGGTCGCGGTCAGCTCAGGTTCCATCGCCCTAGAGCTTGTTTGTATCTGTGCTTGTCCTTTAGTGATCCCCTGCCATTGGGATCATGACATAAACCCTTTCTCCGATTTGGATGTGGAAACTATCATATTGCAGCTGGGCGTGTGCACTTTCAGCCCATATTATATATATAATTGTATTTCTGAACATGTTTTTGTAAACAGCTAAAATAACAAAACTTGTGTCACTGTCCAAATATTTCTGGCCCTAACTGTAATTCCCTCTACCTTGACTAATGTCACAGGTACAGCTGCTAAAACAGCCCTAAAACATAATGCCGCCTCCAACATGCTTCACTGTGGGTTTGGTGCTCCTTTTGTGATAATCAGCCTTGGCGACAAACATGTCTTTTGGAATTACGGCCAAAAGCTTTAACCGTGATCTCATCAACCATAACACATTTTCCCACATACTTTTGGCAGACTTAATGTAAATTTTGGCAAAACATATCTGGGCTTGGATGTCTTTCTTTGTAAGAAAAGATTACCCTCTTTGTATAATAGTACCATATTTATAAGAATGCAGAAGATTGTTGTCACATGCTGTACACAACTAGTACTGTCAAAAATTCCTGCAGCTCCTTTAATGCTACTGTAGGTCTCATGGCAGCCTGACGGACCAATGTGCTTCTTGTTTTTCCTCAATTTTTGAGGTACACCCAGTTTATGTCACTGATGTGCCAAATTTAAGTCACTTCTTGAGGACCATCTTCACAGTGTTATGTGGAATATCTAATGCCCTGAAAAAAATGTATAGCGGCCTCCACTTCACCCACACCCCTCGCCCCGGCAACAGACATGGTGGAGGAGTGGGTCTTCTCCTTTCTTCAAATGTATGGTGGCCTCCACTTCACCCACACCCCTCGCCCCGCCAACAGACATGGTGAAGGAGTGGGTCTTCTCTTTTCTTCAACAAAAGCAAAAAAGGAGGGCACTATCAATAATAACCAACTGAATTCGCTGAACGGGGATCTACCCAGAAGTATGTCAGAGAGGAATATCATAAACAAAGGAGAAAAGAGACATACCAAAACCTGGGGAACACCCTTAATAAAGAGTTTATAAATGTAGAAAAAATATATATAATTTTATTCATTGATTGAAGTCTAAACAACACATACCACATAGAAAATAGTTAGATAAAAACATAAGCATTAAAAACACTTAATAAAGACCACCCCAAGAAAGAGGCAGGAGGAAATAAAGACCCCTAGGACCCGAAACAGTGGGTCTGGTACACTCAATAGATATAACATTGTACAATTAGATGACAATACAGCACATAGTTGTAGGACATGGTAACAAATACTAGTGATGCTGGTGTGGGAAAAGACAATGTTATGCCCACAGAACATAAAGGGGCCAGAACACCAAATACCTAATACTTCACAATAATATCAAATACGTTAGCTTTAGAAGGTCCACTGAAAGTGAGTGGACACTATATAACCAGCCAAACTTGCATAATAGCCTATCCAGTACCTAGATACTGGCAAAGGGGTGTTATTGCCCAAGAGTTAGACTATGTCCAGCACCCAAAAACACACACATGGGCACCACAGGCAAATAACTGGGATACCAATGGTGTGCGAGACTGGAACCCACTGCTACATAAGATATCCGGCACCATATAATATAAAGTGTCAGAGTCGCAGGGGGAATCGGTACATGTAACCACCAAAAACTACCATACAGACGGAGTGCTAATTGAAAAAAACAACATATGTATATATAAACAATGTCTCAATAGCAAAAAGATGCAGCTGCAAGCTGAAGCACGTGTATATGGAGCAGAGGTGGATACATGACCTATAAGAGCGTGGCAGAAAGCCCACGATGACAGATGGACACTGCCTGCCTATATATTTACGCTCCAAGTCCCATGACGCATGTCCATCAGGGGTAAGGATGAAGCCACGGCTGTGGCGACACGCGTTGGGTGTTTAACCCCCCTCGGACTCCTCTTTTGGTCCTGTGCACCTCTTGTCTGGACATGCGTCATGGGACTTGGAGCGTAAATATATAGGCAGGCAGTGTCCATCTGTCATCGTGGGCTTTCTGCCACGCTCTTATAGGTCATGTATCCACCTCTGCTCCATATACACGTGCTTCAGCTTGCAGCTGCATCTTTTTGCTATTGAGACATTGTTTATATATACATATGTTGTTTTTTTCAATTAGCACTCCGTCTGTATGGTAGTTTTTGGTGGTTACATGTACCGATTCCCCCTGCGACTCTGACACTTTATATTATATGGTGCCGGATATCTTATGTAGCAGTGGGTTCCAGTCTCGCACACCATTGGTATCCCAGTTATTTGCCTGTGGTGCCCATGTGTGTGTTTTTGGGTGCTGGACATAGTCTAACTCTTGGGCAATAACACCCCTTTGCCAGTATCTAGGTACTGGATAGGCTATTATGCAAGTTTGGCTGGTTATATAGTGTCCACTCACTTTCAGTGGACCTTCTAAAGCTAACGTATTTGATATTATTGTGAAGTATTAGGTATTTGGTGTTCTGGCCCCTTTATGTTCTGTGGGCATAACATTTTCTTTTCCCACACCAGCATCACTAGTATTTGTTACCATGTCCTACAACTATGTGCTGTATTGTCATCTAATTGTACAATGTTATATCTATTGAGTGTACCAGACACACTGTTTCGGGTCCTAGGGGTCTTTATTTCCTCCTGCCTCTTTCTTGGGGTGGTCTTTATTAAGTGTTTTTAATGCTTATGTTTTTATCTAACTATTTTCTATGTGGTATGTGTTGTTTAGACTTCAATCAATGAATAAAATTATATATATTTTTTCTACATTTATAAACTCTTTATTAAGGGTGTTCCCCAGGTTTTGGTATGTCTCTTTTCTCCTTTGTTTATGATTCTCTTTTCTTCAAACTGCACCTTTAACCCAATCACACCTCTACCCTCCCTTATCCTCCCATCTTTTGAAGTCCACTCTGTCCGCATCTACTCTCCCTCCAACCTCCAAGTGGCCATCATACACCATCCTCCAGGCCCGGCCACTGCCTTTATTGACCAATTCTCCATCCTGGCTTCTTCATTTTCTCTCTGTTGACATTCCCACCATCATCATGGGTGACTTCAACATCCCCACTGATACCCTTCAGTCAACAGCCTCCAAACTTCTGTCCCTTACTTCATCTTTTGGACTTACTCAGTGGTCCTCCACAGCCACCCACATAGACGGACATACACTAGATCTGGTCTTCACCCGTCTTTGCTCTCTATCTAACTTCACCACCTCCCCTCTCCCTCTATCCGACCACCATCTGCTCACCTTCTCATCCCTGACCTCCTCACCGGTCACCCATGTCCAGCAACATGAGAACCCCTGTATAAACCTTGCACACCTAGACACCCACACACTCTCTGACTCTATCCTACCACTGGCATCTATTTCCTCACTCCACAACACAGACAGTGCCACTGCTTTCTACAATGCCACTCTCGCATCAGCTATTGACATGGTTGCCCCTCTCGTGCATGGCAGTGTGTGACGTATCAATAGACAACCCTGGCACAATAACACAACTTAAAAGCTCCTGCAAGTGTCCAGGGTTGCAGAGCGGCATTGGAAGAAAACACATTCGCAAGATGACTTCACTGCATTCAAACAGGCAACACTCATTTTTAAATCTGCTCTCACCTCTGCTAAACAGGCCTACTTCACAACCCTCATATCTTCCCTATCCTACAACCCCAAACAGTTATTCAAAACCTTTAACTCCCTCCTCCGCCCCCCACTGCCCCCTCCAACCTCCTTCATCTCTGCTGAGGACTTTGCCACACACTTTAAAAATAAGATCGACCAAACAAGTCTTCATTGTTCAACCACCACAACCCCTTTGTATACCAGACCAATGCCCAAACCCCATAACCTCCTTATCCAAAATCACTAAAGGGGGCTTATTTGTCTCCTCTCCAAATCGAACCTCACCACCTGTGCGCTTGACCACCAATCACGCCTATTTTTAAAAAGCCAACCTTCCATCCAACAGCTATGTCCAGCTATCGCCCAATATCGCTGCTCCCATTTGCTTCCAAACTCCTGGAGCAGCACGTCCACACTGAACTTTCCTCCCACCTCTCATCTAACTTGCTCTTTGACAATCTACAATTTGGTTTCCGCTCCCCTCACTTAACCGAGACAGCCCTGACCTAAATCACTAATGACATACTTGCAGCCAAAGCTAAAGGACAATAATAATCTTTATTTTTAATAATCTTTATTTTTATACAGCGCTAACATATTCCGCAGCGCTTTACAGTTTTGCACACATTTTCATTACTGTCCCCCGATGGGGCTCACAATCTAGATTCCCTATCAGTATGTCTTTGGAATGTGGGAGGAAACCGAGGTACCCGGAGGAAACCCACGCAAACACGGGGAGAACATACAAACTCTTTGCAGATGTTGTCCAAGGTGGGATTAGAACCCAGGACTCCAGCGCTGCAAGGCTGCAGTGCTATCCACTGAGCCACTCTGTACTCCTCCTTCTAGACCTGTCTTCTGCTTTCGACACAGTTGACCACTGCCTCCTACTACAGATCCTCTCCTCCTTTGGCATCAAAGACCTCGCCCTATCCTGGATCTCCTCATACATTTCCAACTGCACAATTCAGCTTCTCCCACTCCCACTCTACCTCCTCATCCCACCCTCTCTCTGTTGGAGTCCCCCAAGGCTCTGTTCTGGGACTCCTACCCTTCTCAATCTATACACTCGGCCTGGGACAACTCATAAAGTCTCAAGGATTCCAGTACCACCTTTATGCTGATGACACTCAGATCTACCTTTCGAGCCCAGACGTCACCTCCCTGCTGTCCAGAATCCCGGAATGTCTATCAATCATATCCTCCTTCTTCTCCTCTCACTTCCTCAAACTCAATGTGGACAAATCTGAACTCGTCATCTTTCCTCCATCTCATAGATCTTCCTTACCTGACCTATCTATCGCATTAAAGGACATCACGCTTTCCCCCGTACCGGAAGTCCGCTGCCTCGGAGTAACCCTTGACTCTGCCCTGTCCTTAAAACTGCACATCCAAGCTCTTTCCACCTCCTGTCGCCTCCAGCTCAAAAATATCTCCAGAATCCGTCCTTTCCTCAACCGTCAATCTACTAAAATTCTTGTGCATGCCCTTAACATCTCCCGCCTTGACCACTGCAACATACTTTTCTGTGGCCTCCCTGCTAACACCCTTGCACCTCTCCAGTCCATCCTTAACTCTGCTGCCCGACTAATTCATCTCTCTCCTCACTACTCCTCTGCTTCCCCCTCTTCAAATCTCTTCCTTCACTGGCTCCCATTCCCTCAGCGTATCCAGTTCAAATTACTAATACTGACCTACAAAGCCATCCATAACCTGTCTCCTCCATATATCGCTGAACTAATCTCCCGATATCTTCCCTCACGTAATCTCTGGTCCTCCCAAGACCTCTTTCTCTTCTCCACACTTATTCGCTCCTCACCCAACCTCCTCCAAGACTTCTCCCGAATATCCCCTATCATCTGGAATTCTTTGCCCCAACACGTTCGACTATCAACCACATTCGGATCCTTCAGATGGAACCTGAAAACCCACCTCTTCAGGAAAGCCTACAGCCTGCACTGACCCTGCTGCCTCCTCACCACTACTGAAGCTATTGCCTCACCAAAACCAGAGCTCCTGCAACACTCAACCTATTGTTTCAATTCCCACCATCATCTAGAATGTAAGCCCACAAGGGTCCTCGCCCCTCTGTATCAGTCTGTAATTGTTAGTTTGCTTACCGCAAGCAATATCTGTAATTTGTATGTAACCCCTTCTCATATACAGCACCATGGAATCAATGGTGCTATATAAATAAATAATAATAATACCCTTCTTCTGACTGATTACTTTCAACAATGAGATCGCTTTGCTGTGTTATAAGCCGTTTACAGATCATGACTCTGCTGTGAAATGCAAGTAAGACAAGCTCAAAAAATTCTACTAAAACAGCTAAAGTTTATATGGTATTAAACCCTTTACCCCCAAGGGTGGTTTGCATGTTAATAACCAGGCCAATTTTTACAATTCTGATCACTGTCCTTTTGTCAGGTTATAACTCTGGAACGCTTCAACGGATCCTGGTGATTCTGACAACATTTTCTCATGTCATATTGTACTTCATGATAGTTGTAAAATGTTTTTGATATGACTTGCGTTTATTTATGATAAAAACAGAAATTTGGCTAAAATTTAGAAAAATTTCACAATTTTCAAACTTTGAATTTTCAAGCCCTTAAATCACACAGATATGTCAC
Organism: Ranitomeya imitator; assembly: GCF_032444005.1. NCBI lineage: Eukaryota > Metazoa > Chordata > Amphibia > Anura > Dendrobatidae > Ranitomeya > Ranitomeya imitator. Next base: position 251,660,757 of record NC_091285.1, on the reverse strand, counting down.
ACAAAATACTTTATAAGTAATATTTCCCACATGTCTGCTTTATATCAGCACAATTTTGGAACCAAAATTTTTTTTTGTTAGGGAGTTATAAGGCTTAAAAGTTGACCAGAGATTTCTCATTTTTACAACACCATTTTTTTAAGGATCACATCATAGTTGAAGTCACTTTGAGGGGTCTATATGATAGAAAATACCCAAAAGTGACACCATTCTAAAAACTGCACCTCTCAACATGCTCAAAACCACATTCAAGAAGTTTATTAACCCTTCAAGTGCTTCACAGGAATTTTTGGAATGTTTAAAAAAAATTGAACATTTAACTTTTTTTTACAAAAAATTTACTTCAGATCCAATTTGTTTTATTTTACCAAGGGTAACAGAAAAAATTGGACCTCAAAGGTTGTTGTGCAATTTGTTCGCAGTATGCTGATACCCCATATGTGGGGGTAAACCACTGTTTGGGCGCATGGCAGAGCTTGGAAGGGAAGGAGCAACGTTTGACTTTTTTAACGCAGAATTAGCTGGGATTGAGATCAGACACCATGTCATGTTTGTAGAGCCCCTGATGTGCCTAAACAGTGGAAACCCCCACAATTTACCCCATTTTGGAAACTAGACCACCAAAGGAACTTATCTAGATGTGTGGTGAGCACTTAGAACCCCTAATTGTTTCACAGAAGTATGTAATGTAGAGCCATGTAAATAAAAAAACATTTTTTTTCCCACAAAAGCCCCCATTTTTTATTTTACCAAGGGTATCCGGAGAAATTGGACACTAAAAATCGTTGTGCACTTTGTCCTGAGTATGCTGATACCCCATATGTGAGGGGGAACCACTGTTTGGGTGCATGGCAGAGCTTGGGAGGGAAGGAGTGCCGTTTTGGAATAGACTTTGAAGGAATTTTCTGCGGGTGTCATGTTGTGATTGCAGAGCCCCTGACGTACCTAAACAGTAAAAATCCCCCACAAATAACCCCATACTGGAAACTAGATGCCCCAAGGAATTTATCTAGATGTGCTGTGAAAACTTTTAACCCCCAAGTGTTTCACTAAAGTTTAGAACGCAGAACTGTGAAAATAAAACATCATTTATTTTCCACAAAAATGATTTTTTTTAGCCCCAATTTTCTATTTTCACAAGGGTAACAGAGTTCTAACTCCAACCTTAACTCGAACACACCCCTAACCCTAATCCCAACGCTAACCATAACCCTAACCACACCCCTAACTCCAACACACCCCTAACCCTAATCATATCCCTAACCACAACCCTAAGCCCGACACACCCTTAACCCCAACACACCCCTGACCCTAATCCCAACCCTAACCATAACCCTAATCACACCCCTAACCCTGACACATCCCTAACCCTAATCCCCACTCTAACCCTAATCCCATCCGTAAATATAATCCGAACCCTAACCCTAACTTTAGCCCCAACCCTAACCCTAACTTTAGCCCCAACCCTAACCCTAACTGTAGCCCCAACCATAACCCTAACTTTAGCCCTAACCCTAACCCGAATGGGAAAATGGAAATAAATCCTTTTTTTAATTTTGTTTTTCCTTAACTAAGGGGGTGATGAAGGGGGGTTTGATTTACTATGTATAGCGGGTTTTTTAGCGGATTTTTATGATTGGCAGCCGTCAATGGCATATTCCCTCCTTGTTAAAGGGACTTAAAGGGAACCTTACCGCTGATACATTCTGCCCGATCTACGGGCGGCATATATCAGATACTGCCTGCAGTATTTCAGCCATATCTGTTTGATTCTGAAATAAGGCTCGTTTTCAGAGAAAATCATACTTTTAAACCTGCCTGGTCGAACAGGTGGATCTATCCGACTAGTCTCTTGAGTCTCTTTGTCACTGCGGGTCTTAAAATATGTTTTTCTCTGAAACGCCTCAGTGTTTCAAAGTCACACATACCTGGTTGAAATCATGCAGCCAGTATCTGATACATGCTGTCTGTGGTTTGTTGTGCTCACTCATACAGGAAATTATGGCATTTGATTGAAATATGAAAGGTTGTACTAGGTAACAACTTTTATATTGTTATTGTATTTTACCTTCAAATTCCTTCACAACGGCTCCCCTACATTTTTAGTCTTTTTTTCTAACTGCCCTCTCTGCTTCTTCTTTTCTGAAAATTTACATCTATACAGTGGATATAAAAAGTCTATACATCCATGTTACGTTTCTGTCATGTAAAAAAATCATACCAAGAAGAATCAATGCAGATCTTTTTCTACGTTCATGTTACCTATAATCTGTAAAACCCATTGAGAAACAAACTGAAAACATTTTGAGGTGGAAAAGAAAAATATGAAATCTAAAATATGGTTGCATCCATGGCCGGACTGGCCATTTGGCAATTCTGACAAATGCCAGAAGGGCCTGTCTGGTCGTGGGCTGCATTGTCTGCTACATTGTTCACAGAATCTGTGTTCTCAAAAGACACCATACTGTTAATAGTTGTGACGAAAGTATCATTGGAAATATTGGTCTTATAGTAAATCTTGCTTTCCTGTATGCAGGGTAATGATAGTAATATATCCCATCTGGTGCTTGGGGATGGGACAGCATGGGCCTGTGTGATTTTAAATGGCAGGGTTGAAGGCCACTCTTCCAGGAAGAAGTCGTTACTCCAAAAGAAACAAAAAAGCCAGACAAATGTTTGCATATGCACACAGGAACAAAGACTTTAATTTTTGGAGACATGTCCTGTTGTCTGATAAAACTAAAATTGAACTTTTTGGGCTTAATGACCATCGTTATGTTTGAAGGAAAAAGGGAGAAACTTGAAAGCCTAAGAACACCATCCCAACTGTGAAACACTGAGGTGGCAGCATCATGTTGTGCTGCAGGAGGAACTGGTGCACTTCACAAAATAGATGGCATCATGAGAAAAGAAGATTATGTGGTAATCCTGAAGCAACATCTCAAGACACCAGCCAGGAAGTTAAAGCTTGTGTGGAAATGGGTCTTCCAAATGGACAATAACCAGAAGCACGCTGCCAAAATTGTAACAAAGTGGCTTAAGGATAACAAAGTCAATGTTTTGGAATGGCCACCACAAAGCCTTGATCTCAATCCTGTTGAAAATTTATGGGCAAAGTTGAAAAAGGAGGTGTAAGCAAGGCGACCTAGAAACCTGGATCAGTTATACCAGTTTTGTCTGGAGGAATGAGCCCAAATTCCGATCAACTATTGTGAGAAGCTTGTAGAAGGTTATCCCAAACGTTGGAACCAAGTTATTCAGTTTAAGGATCATGGTACCAATTACTAATGAAATATATGTAAACTTTGCAGTAAGTAATAAAAATGCCTTAAAACATTCTATCTCTCCCATTATTCAGACATTTGGAAAATATTAATAATTATGGCAATCCTAAATTACTTAAGACGGGAAAGTTTTATTTTGATTTCATGTCAGATATTGAGGAAAAACTTGCATATGTGTCTTTTTATATAGTGTATGTATGTAAACTTCTAGTTTCAACTGTATGTGTAGTTCTCACTGCGAGCATACACTGCCGACCACCCAAACTGGGCAAGTACGGTCTTGGAAATCAGACATGCAGCATCCTTCTCTCCCTCAACAGAGGCCCAAATACACATTAGACAGAGGCCCAAATACACATTAGACAGATGGCCTATTCCACTGATTTCAGTGGGTTTGGCTGACGTTACAATAATAATAACAATAATAATTTTATATCTATAGCGCAATTTACATTTTAGAGGGGACTTGTACAGACAATAGACATTAAGCATAACAATAATCACATAAATCCACAGATACCAAGAGGAATGAGGGCCCTGCTCACAAGCTTACAATCTATGAAGAAACGGGGTAGACACGAAAGGTGGATGGTAACAATTGCTTTCGTTGTTCGGACCAGACATAATGTAAGAAATCGGATGTTCATGTAATGTTGCATGAACTGGTTATCAGCCAGAATACGTAAAAGTACAGACACAGATGGCTATTAAATGCATAAGGCGTACGAGAGCATGATGACGTTAGATTCATTCGAAGTCTTAAGGCTCTCATAGACATTACACTAAGTAAAAAAGATGGCAATATGCAAAAGAAAAACATTATGGTCAACATTGTGATGAGATAACTAGGTTTTCTTAACAAGTCCATTAGGAAAGCATGATAGATATCTAAAACATTTTGACTTGTAGAGCTGTAGAACCTTTCAGTAGCTGAAAACTACATCTGGGCACATCACAATGACTGCAAGGTATTATTTTAATTGTTTTGGTTTAGTTAAAGAGTAGCTAAATTTTTTTTACATCTTAATGCCCTTTTAATTACAAGAATTTTGGTGAGTCTTCTTGTCCTTAGACACCCACGGATAACTAAACCCACCACATCATCCAGGTGTGCAACTCAGGGGAAAAAGGTGCAAATCTCCTGCCCGAGTACACACGAATGGCGCAGTATGCATCAGCAGAAACTACATAGGATTTGTATTAAATTTGTTCTCCACTCTGTGCAAGCTTGAGCAGGAGCTCCTTTTGCATTGCCTACACACTTCACAGGGTGGATGGTGGGGGTTGTTGAGAAATCAGTTGGGGTTTCCAGACATGGACACCCTTCAATCTGCTTGGAATTAAAAGGACATTTAAATGTTTGAAAAAATTGTAAAAGTTTAAGACTAGTGGAGTAACACTCGATACATAGACCTAAGAATGAGTCTGTGTGACATATCCTCTTAGTGACCATTTATTAAAACAGAAGATCCAATACCTATCCTTATGAGATTAAAGGTGCAAAGTTCAGTAGTAAATTGTCACCACTGTGAGCTTCTATATAATTCCAGGATTATCTTTCCAAAAGAAGAGATCAAAGTACTATTTTCTTTTGCATATTCAGTAAGATGCAAGTTGTCATCACTTTTACATCTGATCCTAAGCCTTAAAAATAAAATAATAAAGCATAAGCCTTGTGTAAAATAACATAGTAAATTCTTCAGTGTCCTTTAAAATTCCTGGATTAGCTGTGTATCTTGGTAAAAATTGTCAAAGACCATAAAAGTAATTCACAATCAATTTACTGGCATTTTGTGCAACTAAGTTTGTAGTCTTTTCTTTGTTGTGTTTTTTAATCTGTATTAAACAATTTGTGGAATAAATAGTTATATCAGATTGAATTAAAATGTGTTCCTTTTGTTCTTTATCTTTTTTGTACACCTGTTTCGATAGTTTATATGTTATCTACCATGTTGATGTTAACATACTTGTTACCCCACAATTACATCTTATCAACTATACACAATATAGGTAATAAGTTGTATGTTATTCACTGCTGTGACCCTCAACAATCACTAGCACAAGAATAAAGTTTTGAAATCCACCTTGTGAATGGTGGGTATGTGTGTAAGTGCCCAAACGAGGGAGTCGTGGACGAGCTGCTGCTCCCACTCGCTCTGACACTCTACAAACAGCACATGTACCTGTCCTGGCGTGCTGCTGCATGTGGGGTGCATTGGCATCCATTGGCTCCAGGTTTTCCTCTTCTGCAACCTTGACAGCAAGCAATCCAAGGGACACAGGATACATTAAAACAAGCAAACTTTTATTGAACAACTGGCAGCCTTTTCAAACAGGCGCATAGAATAAGGCTTAATGAGTTGTCATCTTTCCCACTGGTACCAGAAACAACTTCAGCCCTGGTACGCGGTATGGGTAGAGTATCCCTCTTGCTATCCTTTCTAAGACTAGGAGCTCTTCTCCATCATTATCATTGCACCCAGACTGCATCACCTCACACCTCTTAGAGTTTGATACCATCTTTCCCGGTAGCTTCACTGGCTGAGTGTGCCCAAGGGCCCCAACATTTATCGTGAGGTTTCCAGGCCGGTAGATGGATTCATACAAAAGAGGTTCTTTGCTAATCCACTGCCCCGAGTATTATGTACATGTTGTTCCTAGTAGCCTATTGCCTGCGACTGCTGCTGTCACTTGACACTACCTCTCCCAACTGCCTTTGACATTTCCTGAACTTGGCACTAACTTTCAACTCACCTTCCCCAAACTGGGCTGGCCGGTAACCCTACCTAGTAAACCCTACCTAGGCTAGACTGCAGCCCTAATGGGTGTTGCTCTTGACAACATGCATTAATATAAAATATATATAACCATTTGGGGTATCAAGGATTGGAATATCACCTCCACCATTTCTACATGTGCATTGCCTTTCCTTTGCATGATATCATGATGACTTGTGAATGTGGGAAAACTCCTTAAAATGCTCACAAAAAAAACAGAAAGGTGGCCTAGTGGTTAGGTGTTATTCCTGTGGGGACACTTTGGCTGATAATGGGAGCTCTGTGTATAACTACTGTGGGGAAGGCAAGAGCTGGATGTCCCTTTTTGGAGGGTGCTCTGGATGTGGCTTGTGACCCACTCTCAGATTACTTCACTAAAGAATTAAGGTATCATATGAAAATTAAAACCTTGTACTTTCTGTCATATAGATGCCTCAACGTCACTTCAAATGTAATGTGGTCCTTAAAAAAATGGTTTTGTAAATTTTGTTAAAAAATTAGAAATTGCTGGTTAATTTTTAACCCTTATAACTTCCTAACAAAAAAATTATGCTTCAAAAATTGTGCTGATGTAAAGTAGACATGTGGGAAAAGTAATTTATTAACTATTTTGTGTGACATAACTCTCTGATTTATGGGCATAAAAATTAAAAATTTTGAAAATTGCTATATTTTTCCCAAATTTCCATTTTTTTCACAATGAAACACAAGTCATATAGAAGAAATTTTACCACTATCATGAAGTACAATATGTCACAAAAGAACAGTTTCAGAATCAGTGGAATCCGTTCCAGAGTTATAGCCTCATAAAGTGACAAGGGTCAGAATTCTAAAATTTGGCCTGTCATGAAGATACAAACAGGCTTGGGGGATAAAGGGGTTAAATGGCTCCTAAAATATGGCAGCACATAGAAAAAATAATAAAAGCAATGAAAGTGGTAAAAACATTGTATGTACCCAAAATCATTATCTATAAAAATGTCAGTGCATTTAGTGAAAAAACAATCCATAACAAAGGTCCAAAAAACAGAGAAAAGTTTTGGATTTTAGAAAAAGGTGACTCAAAGCAGAAATTAGCCAGTAAAATATGCAAACTATCAGGTTATATTTTAAGGAGCTTTGATGCTGTGCCAAAAAAAAAGTTCCAGCAGAGTGGGTGGGATTTATAAACTGACCTGTTTTGCGTGTTTGAAGTTGGTTACATTTCAGGTTCTCTTGGGTTCTGGTAACTTTTATATGCAAATTTTCACCATAAAGCTGCATAAGATGTGGAAAATCCACAGGTAAAAAATTAGTTTGCTTTTTTAGTGTTTTTCTTCTGCAGAAACACACTAAAAACTTAAGTCATTCACTCATGACAGTATTAGCAAGGTTTTGCCAAAGCCAAATATCACACATATCAAAAACAAAGCAACTTAATTTAAAACATGTGATACAAAAAAAGAGACAAAAAAAAGCATACTGTCAAAGTCGCGATAAAATGCATGTAAAATAATGCACTAAAAAAAATGCAATGAAAACAACAAGTAACCTAATTTAGCTAAGAGGTGCAGAAATGTTGTAGAAAATCTGCAACACCAGAAGTGAATGCATTAAAAACAAAAACCCCAAAAAACTATTAAAACAATGGGGTTGTATTGTGTTTGTTTTAACCATTTCATCCCATTCACCTTTTATTTTTGTTTTTCAGCATATTTTATGGTAAATAAAATGGGATCATTCGAAACAACAACTCTTCCTACAAAAAACAAGCCCCTGTACGACTATGTCAACAGGACAAAAAAAAGTTATGCCTTTTGGAAAAAAACATAGGAAAAAACAAAAAGCATAAAAATCAACAAAGAGGAAAGGGGTTAATATATAAATCAATTAAAATATGTATGGAACAGGGAACCTGTCACCAGATTTTCCCAAGATGTACTACAGCCAACACCTTTAAGGCCTCTTTTACAGTATTCTAATAAGTTTCCAATCCACTCTGCAAAGCACAAAAAATACATTTTATAATCCCCCATATACGGCGTGGTCTGATATAATGGGCTTCAGTGCCTCCTCTATCATGACAATCGTCATCCTCCTGCCCTTCTTTATTTGGATGACGCGTCCTATATCATCCACACAGTGTCCCACAATCGCACCATACACAGGCATACTTTGTCCTGCCGTGCAGAGGGCACAGCAAAGTGTTGTAATGTACATGTGCTGCTTTACTTCTGAGGCATCTTGGCTGTCACAAAGAAAAATTAAAAATCCAAATGACATCTACAGAGAAGGTGACATATCACCTTCGTATTGCACATGAAGAGAGAAAATTAATTATAACTGAGGAAGAGAAAAACTAATCAAAACAAGGAAACTAAGAGAGAGATCTGACATTCCATCTCCATTGAAGTAGCGCCCCCCTGCAGTGGCTGGGTAATTGCAACAAGAGTTTGGGAGAGAAGACATTGAGGCTGAGATTCGTTTAAGCAGGGGCATAAACTTCCTCTGATCAAAGTGACCAGGTAATTAAAAGAGTGACCAGGTAATTAAAAGAGGAAGATCTGCTCTGGAAACCAGATACCAAAATGGGGATACGTTTACGCAAAAACATAAGCTTCCTTTGATAAAAGGATCTCTTGCAGCCCTGCCAGTGTTAGAGGTCGAGTTCCCACCTCTGCACAGGGGGAATCTCGAACAATCTCTGCTGCGGTCTCCCATTCTTCTCCAGCCACAGTGGAGCCTGCTCAGCACAGACGTCGGTCCCAGCATCTGGCTCAGCCTGATACTGTGCGGATGGTTACTGCTGCCTTTCCAGGCTCAGCCATTGTAGCCAGTACTGGTCAGCGGTGAGCAGACGTCTCTGGGACTAAGTCCTGCTTTTCCCCTTCTGAGCATGCCCGGGGTAAGACCTCTCATTGGAGGTCGGGGGTCACATGCTCAGGTATTGGTCCTCTAGGAAGGTCATGAAGTTGCTCAGGTACTGTAGCAGCTCCCATTGTCCTCTAGGAATGTCCTGAAGTTGCTGCAGCTATAAAAGGTTCGCATGGCGCACGGTCATGCGCTAGTATCAGCTCATGCTATGAGCTTTAGCTACTCAGTGGTCTTGTCTGCTTGTGGTCAGGGTCTGGCTGAAATAAGCCACTAGAATACCGGCACCTCTGGTAAGGAGTCTGTATGGTGAATTCAGGGCTGGCGTAAAGCCATTAGAATTCCGGCCCCACCGGAGAGGAGGTGTTTGTGTGCTTGCTACTCCATGACCACTGGTTGCTTTTGCTCTGTTAGGCAGCTGTGTTCCCCTGTAATGCTAAGAGGCCACAGTGTTTTCCCTTCTGTTCGACTCTGTGAAGAAACAGAGTTCGCTTCTACCGCCATATTGTGCCACCATTTGCTAACAGCAGGTTGGTCTCCTGCACGGTGGACCCTGGGCTGTGAATGCACCAATACTAATATCTAAATATACTCGGTGCGTTCCGCCAGCCCTAACAGCCAGTGCCAGTGGTCAGAGATGAATATTGGGTTTTGTGTCAATCTGATATTTATGACAGATATATTTACAGGGTCGTAGTGAAGGGATGAACATCACACATTCACTCATATCACCGTAGGGCCATAAGAACCCCTGCAACTTAAAGGGATACTGTCAGCAGTTTTGGCTGATATAAGATATGGCCACCGCCTTTCAGGGCTTATCTACAGCATTCTATAATGCTGTAGATAAGCCCTCGGTCTGACCTGAAAGATAAGAAGTTTTATTATACTCACCCGGGGGGCGGTCCAGTGTGGTCCAGACTGATGGGTGTCGCAGGTCCGGAGCAAAGTACTGCAGTGCGCAGGCACCGGGAAAGGTCAGAGAGGACCAGCACCTGCACACTGCAGTACTTTATTCTGCCCTCAACAGGGCAGATAAGTACACCTGCGCAGGAGTGCGATGCTGGGGAGTGATGAAGCAACAGTAGGGCGGCATCGCAAGAAGATGGGAGGCGTGGGACCCAGACTTGCGACACCCATCGAACCAAACCGCACCAGACCCCCAGGTGGGTATAATAAAACTTATTTTTCTTATCTTTCAGGTTGGACTGGGGGCTAATCTACAGCATTATAGAATGCTGTAGATAAGCCCTGAAAGGCAGTGGCCTTATATCGGCCAAAACTGCTGACAGGTTCCCTATAACAAATGATAGATAGTGCTGGGGGATTCAAAAGTCTGCGGTGAGTGACTGCAGACTTTTAATTTTAGACCGGACAGTATAGTGCTCCATACAGTATTATGAGCAACACATAGTCCTCTATGCAGTATTATGGGCACCACATAGTCTTCCATACAGAATTATGTGTACCATATAGTGCTCTATACAGTATAATGTGCACCACATATTCCTCCATATAATATAATGAACCCCAAATATTGCTCCATTCAGTATAATGGGCCCCATATATTGCTCCAAACGGAATAATGGACTCCATATAGTTCTCCATATAGGATAAAGGGCCCTCTATAATGTTCCATTCAAAATAATTGCCCCATATTATGCTCCATAGACAATTATGAGCCCAATGTAATGCTTCATACATAATGGTCCCATATAATGCTCCATACATAAAAAATAAATAATCAAATACTCACCTCTCCTCGTTCCTTGGTGGCTGCTGCTCCGGTCTCCTCGGTGTCTTCTAACTCCCAACACTGCTCAATGCAGAAGTTGTGTTGCAATGACAACATCCTGTTCTCTGCCCTGAGCCGTCACAAAGTCAGATGAGACCGGAGCTGCAGAAGAACGAGAGACGTAACTATTTCAAACAATTTAAAGCACGATGGATGGGGCCCGGTGGTAGCAATCGCGCTGGCACTGAGCCCCCCAACTCACGGGCCCCATAGCATGCCAGTGTCCCCGACGGTGAGTGGGCCTCAGCACTTGCCCGAGTGTGCCAGGTGGTGATGCTGGCCCTGCTCCAATAATTTAATAAGTCTCTGTGTCTGTACTGTACACATACTAGCTGGTGATTGGTTCATGCAGCGTTATGTGTATACTCTACTTAATATATTATGGCTGTATTGGATAACATAAGCACATTTTATAATTTACCTTCTGTGTCTCCCCTATTACCTCATAGATTGTAAACTTGCAAACAGGGTTCTCGCTCCTTTTGATATCTATGATTATGGTTATGATTATTCTGTAATGTCTTTATTGTCTGTACTAGTACCTTCTAAAAAATATTATCTCATAACATTCTAAAAGACCTAGCACATTCGAAAATCATCCCCTACTTGAGCTCATCAAAGTAAGGTATGTGGGCATATTATTGAGCTAATAAAAATGAAAGTTTGGGTCTATGTCTTTGTTCATTCTTCGCTGTAAGGGTGGTCCATTTTCCTAATCAGAGTGCTTACTTCCGCTAAGCTCTGAGCCATTTCTGTGACATCATGTTTCATTTTCTTTCGTTATTTCTTTTTATTTTATGTAATTCTAGATATTGTATTGTTTTATTCCCATAATACTGCCTACTTTTCGGGATTGAATATATTAAATTTATTAGCTCTAATCCGCTTGCTCTGTAAACTGCACCTCTTAAGCCATACGCTACCTTTAACAGATGTCCAATCAGCCTAAATAAACGCTTTGTGATGACAGTTGTAGCTCATTTTGTAATTGTGGAGTTAGCCCGTGACCGTCTCTGTGAATACATATATATATTCCATGAGTTGGAATCAAAGGTGTACAGACCACCATCATTTTATAGACAATCATCTTGGCTATCTCATACATAAATTTTACTTGCAACTATTTAGCATATGATTAGTTATGGAGATACTTGTCATGTCACTGCATTGTTAATGTTTTGCTCCTGGTGGTGGAAAAATCTTTTACTTCCTTTATACTACAAACTACAACCTGTTCTTACATTCCCTAATATGTCAGTGTGTTGTTAGGTTGATTCCCAAGAAAAAGGTAATTGGCTGGAATCAAGGAGCAGCCATGAAGAAGATTTCCCTGGAAAACTGAAACGGCATCATCCAGCTCATCAATAGCGGTCAACAAAATTGCCACAATGCATCATATGAGTACCATAAGAGTTGGAAGAATGCAAAATGAAGTCTGTCCATTCATTCAAAAGCTAAGAGGTGGACATCCAAGCAAAACAAAAGTGTCAAAGTCAACAAGACAGTTCATCACAAGGTCTACAGGTACCGTCACACTTAGCGACGCTGCAGCGATACCGACAACGATCCGGATTGCTGCAGCGTCGCTGTTTGGTCGCTGGAGAGCTGTCACACAGACCGCTCTCCAGCGACCAACGATGCCGGTAACCAGGGTAAACATCAGGTAACTAAGCACAGGGCCGCGCTTAGTAACCCGATGTTTAAGCTGGTTACCATCCTAAAAGTAAAAAAAAACAAACACTACATACTTACCTACAGCCGTCTGTCCTCCAGCGCTGTGCTCTGCTCTCCTCCTGTACTGTCTGTGTGAGCACAGCGGCCGGAAAGCAGAGCGGTGACGTCACCGCTCTGCTTTCCGGCTGACCGACGCTCACAGCCAGTACAGGAGGAGTGCAGAGCACAGCGCTGGAGGACAGACGGCTGTAGGTAAGTATGTAGTGTTTGTTTTTTTTTACTTTTAGGATGGTAACCAGGGTAAACATCGGGTTACTAAGCGCGGCCCTGCGCTTAGTTACCCGATGTTTACCCTGGTTACCAGTGAAGACATCGCTGAATCGGTGTCACACACGCCGATTCAGCGATGTCTGCGGGGAGTCCAGCGACGAAACAAAGTTCTGGACTTTCTTCCCCGACCAGCGACAGCACAGCAGGGGCCTGATCGCTGCTGCCTGTCACACTGGACGATATCGCTAGCGAGGACGCTGCAACGTCACGGATCGCTAGCGATATCGTCTAGTGTGACGGTACCTTACCAGTTCTGGAGAGACAAACATGACTGGAGGTGGCTCATATGCTTTGTAATAGTGAGATCACAGACATCCATGCAAGCACCGTAAAAAGCATGTTACACAAGTCTAGAATGGTGGCACTAACTTTGTAAAATAGTACGAAAGTGGACAGTCGAAGCTGGAAATGGATGGTTTGGAGTAAAGAGTTGAAAGTCAATAGACTAGGCTCTGATTTGTGTAAATGGTTTTGGAAGAATAAAGAAAAAAGGGCAAAAGGATTGAAAAATTGAAGGAATTGTCAAGTTGGATGGAGTAAGCTTGATGATATGGGGCTATTTCACAGCCAAAGGCTCTGGATACTTGACCAGAATCGACAGTGGCCTCAGCGCTGAGCAATATGCGACGCACAAGGTAATCACTCTGGCTGAAATACAACTATTTGTCTTGGCAAAAAGGAAGAGGTACTGCTGTCTAGAGCAGAAGTAAAAAAAATCTCACTCGTCCTAATTTTACCCTAAAGGCTGTTCCTGCCTTGCTACGGAGGTTGGCATCCTTGCTTGAACGCAATGTGTCGCCCCCGCTCGCTAAAGACTCACTCTATATAATCCCTGTAACTCCCTTATCTCCACAGATAAAGGTAGTCAAGAATATTGCAGTTGTTAGAAAAATACCAATGGGGAAGGTTAGCTATAGATTCCAATCCGAACCAATTCAGAGATGTAAATTAGCTATCTAAGTAATCCAAAAGGAGAAGATATTATAACTTGGGGTTTGAATGAGATCCACTTACCCCAAAGGCTTCTTGCCTCGTCAGGCAGACAAAAAACTACTCAATTAATAATGCTGATAAATAGACACAAGGGGGAGGACAATATTAAAGCAAAAAGCTTGTAACCATGTCCTTCATAAGCAATATAGCCAGAGAAAGAATATAATAAAATAGATAACCTTTACATGTCCAGGGGAATAATGAAAATGGGCCTGTACACACTCTCACTCTATGGAATCCTTATTGTGTGTCCCTATATTGCCAATGGAGGTTGGCCTGCTAGCTTGAATGCAATGTGGCGCCTTCGCTGACCAACGGCTGAATCTTAATTTCTCTCCTACACACATCTTAAAAAATTATATAACTTTCAGGTGCACAATGTAGGGATGTAATAAAGGATAGTACAAAAAATGTTATGTAACAATTAGTTCTATTTCACGAGACGTACAGCTCTTGTGCACCATCATATGCCAACCTCCTCCTGGGCCGGTGGGAGGAATCTGTAGTTTTTCCTTGGGAAGACAGATGGTGGTCAGGGAAACTCTTGGCATGATACAGAAAAATAGACAACATATTTGTTATATGGACCGAATCAAAAGATGAATTTAGTAAGTTCATACAAGAACTTAATGTTAATTACATAGTTTTAAGATTCATGTCAGAGTGTAAACAATGGGAACTTGCTCTCCTTGATGTAAAAATAGTTAAGAACACCCAAGGTTTTCAAGGTACCAGAGTTTCCCGCAAGCCAACGGCAACGAATGCCCTTCTTTGGTGGGATAGTCACCATCCAGTCCCACTGAAGAAGGGCATTCTTAAGTGTCAGTACTTACCATTTCAGCTAGAGTGATTACCTTGTGCATGGTTGGGCACCAAATCTACTACTTTTTAGCCTATTTGTTCTGTTTTATAGCATTGTTACATTAAAAGTTATATTTTATGGGTATTAGTGTTTTTAATGAGTCTTGCTGTCACTGATCCAATTATGACAATTATTGTAAGCCTATTCTTGAGCTACATGTGAGCATCCTACAAGATGAGTTACTTTGTACACTCGAGTACTATGGGTATGAAAAGGATGGCATATTGTTCCAGCAGGACAACGACACGAAGCATATGTTGAGAATGGTAAAAAAATGGTTCAATGACAATGAAGTAGAGATGCTGGATTGGATGCCACAGTCCACAGACCTCAACTCAATCTGAAACTTATGGGTAGACTTGAAGACAATGCTGCATACATAGCTAAATGTGTCAACTAGTATACACCAACTTTGGGAACGTGCAGAAGAGACCTGGGGTCAGTTTTCATTTGAAACATGCTTGAATCTGATGGAGAGCATGCCCAGAAGGATTCTATGGAAATTAGTGACGCTATATAGGCGAGTTAAAAAATTCATTATGAGACATGCTTCAACCTGATGGAGAGCACGCCCAGAAGGATTCTATGGAAATTAGTGACGCTATATAGGCGAGTAAAAAAAATCATTTTCACTATGTTTTCTGGATTTGTGTTAAAGTATCTGCATTCACCATATTCAATATAGATACAGGTGTTTCTCGCAAAATTAGAATATCATCAAAATGTTAATTTATTTCAGTTCTTCAATACAAAAAGTGAAACTCATATAATATATATATGTCTAAAAATGAACCATAAGGCGCTGCTTAGTTGCTTCAGGTGAATAAGCAGCAAATATATGGACGAAATCACTCCCAATCGTCCCAGAAGTGGTTAATCAAAGAAAACTATATGTGGAAAGGTCCTTCACTCATGTGCTGAAAGGTGCAGGACCTTGTGTGACGTCACAGTCACGTGATGTGTACACGTGACCAGCTGCAAAGCTGCGGAGCTGCGGAGCTACGGAGCTACGAATAGCACACAGGACCAAATAATCCTACGCGATTCAGAGTCACTGACTCCTTCATCAGGGATCACTGTGTGCTATTCGTAGCTCCGTAGCTCCGCAGCTCAGCAGCTTTGCAGCTGGTCACGTGTACACATCACGTGACTGTGACGTCACACAAGGTCCTGCACCTTGTCGGCTTCAGCTCTATACTAGCGGCCGCCACTGCCTGTGCACGGCAGTTACCAAGCTCTGGGGGAGTACGCTAGTCACCGGCCGGGACAGCGTCTCCTATACTACTATTTGCTCTGCAACATATTGGATATTTCCGGAACAGAAATTCAGAGAAGGCTTCAGATACCAACCTTTCAGCACATGAGTGAAGGACCTTTCCACATGTCAGCACTGGACACAGATTTCCTTTTCTTTGATATTAAGGTAAACACATCTTGTTAATCACAGTCCTGTATGGGGAACCTTGTTTATGACATTTCCTAGTATTTTAACTATTTATGGCTTCATATAGGTGAACTTAGCGCAAATATCACATATAGTTTTCTCATATATTATATAGTCTCTACAAACAGAGTGATTTATTTCAAGTGTTTATTTCTGTTAATGTTGATGATGATTATGGCTTGTAGCCAATGAAAACCCAAAAGTCATTATCTCAGTAAATTAGAATACTTTATAATACCAGATTGAAAAATGATTTTAATATCTGAAATGTTGGCCTACTAAAATGTAGAAATGTATGTTCAGTAAATGCACTCAATACTTGGTCGGGGCTCCTTTTGCATCAATTACTGCATCAATGAGGCATCGCATGGAGGAAATCAGCCTGCGGCTTTGCTGAGGTGTTATGGAAGCCCAGGTTGCTTTGATAGCAGCCTTCATCTCATCTGCATTGTTGGGTCTGGTGTCTCTCATCTTCCTCTTGACAATACCCCATAGATTCTCTATGGGGATAAGGTCAGGTGAGTTTGCTGGCCATTCAAGCACAGTGATACTGTTGTTTTAAACTAGGTATTGTTACTTTTGGCAGTGTGGACAGATGCCAAGTCCTACTGGAGAATGAAATTTCCATCTCCAAAAAGCTTGTCGGCAGAGGGAACCATGAAGTGCTCTAAAATTTCCTGGTAGAAGGCTGCGTTGACTATGGTCTTGATAAAACAGTGGACCTACACCAGCAGAGGACATTGCACCATAAAAACCATCACTGATCATGGAAATTTCACACTAGACCTCAAGCAGCTTGGATTGTGTGCCTCTTCACTCATCCTCCAGACTCTGGGACCTTGACTTCCAAATGAAATGCAAAATTTAATTTAATCTGAAAACACACCTTGGACCACTGAGCAACAGTCCAGTTCTTTTTCTCCTTCGCCCAGGTAAGATGCTTCTGGCACTGTCTATTAGTCATGAGTGGCTTGACACAAGGAATGTGACACTTGTACCCCATGTCCTGTTTTGTGTGTGGTGGCTCTTGAGGTAATGAGCAACAGTCCACTTCTTGTGAATCTCCCCCACATTTTCGAATGGCCTTTTCTTAACAATCCTTTCAAGGCTGTAGTTATCTCGGTTCCTTGTGCACCTATTTCTACCACACTTTTTCCTTCGACTCAACTTTCCATTAATATGCTTGGATACAGCACTCTGAGCAGCCAGATTATTTAGCAATGACCTTTTGTGGCTTACCCTCCTTGTGGAGTGTGTCAATGACTGCCTTCTGGACATCTGTCAAGTCAGCAGTCTTCCCCATGATTGTGGAGCCTACGGAAAAAGACTAAGGGACCTTTTTAAATGCTTAGGAAGCCTTTGTAGGTGTTTTTGTTAATTATTCAAATTTACTGAGATAATGACTTTTGGGTTTTCATTGGATGTAAGCCATACTCATCAACATTAACAAAAACAAACACTTGAAATATATTACTCTGTAATGAATCTATATAATGTATGAGTTTCACTGTTTGCATTGAAGAACTGAAATAAATTAACTTTTTGATGATATTCTAATTTTGTGAGAAGCACCTGTATTTCATACACAACTTCAAAAAACAGAGAAGAACCCCCTGAAAATAACTGAACAGATGAAAATGCTGTCCCACCAGACATTACTTTTATTTTCTAGGCATCCAGCTATAATCTTTCAAATATTGTTTTGCTATATGGATTTCCTACTAAAACTCCAGACAACAACAAGACAGAGAGGCCATATTGTGCATATTCCCTGACATAAGATGATAGATTAATTAGAGTGGGTCAAGGAGTTAAGGATGAGGCTGCTGGTGAAGACATATGTTAAGATGCTTGAAATGCCAAGCAGGATTTAAATGCTTTCCAGGTGGATAATAGAAGATTTTGTAACAAAGACAGAAAAGGGAATTTTTAGTGATATAAGCTAATTATTGTTGTACGTATTCTCAAAATGTTATTACATTTAATAGTATTTGTCTGCGATTAGAGTGTAATTCTCATGCCAACTCCATCCAGACACCAGCCTGTACTGCACTGTTTATGTAGCTCCTATTCATTTCCAATCAGAAGATCCCTATTATCTACAGGATCCATTAGGCAGTGATCTGGCACTGCCCTTCATTTTGTTTGACAGAACCCTAGAATTTAATTAACACTCTTGTGAACCTATCACGTGTTGGAGGTTTTTGACATGTGTTATATTAAATATTCTATTATTTTCTACGGGTTGCAACACTAAAGGGAGATTCCATACTTTTTATAGTGTCACTGTGCCTTAATCAGATTGTATCATTTTAATTATGATTTGTTCATTTACTATGTCCAAAAACTTGCATCTTCAAAAACGGAAAAAGGTCCAAAAATAATGACTGAAAAAGAGCCACTCACTGGTACACTATAACATGGCTGCTATCTAATTAGTTTACATCAGCTATAAAAGAAACATAACCAAAACAAACAGCAATAAGATGCTAAAGTGAAGAGCCATTACATTGCAGTGTTTTACAGATGTACAAGGTGATGATACTCCAAGGAGATTTAGAATTTCTAGGTTATATGGCCAATAACACAACATAGGAGTAAACATATCTTCAGGCATTTCTGAAAAGACAATAATACCGTAATTATATTTCAAAGCATTTCACTCTTTTAGGGCTCATGCACAGATTTCTTCCATATGAATCTGTTAGTAAATACAAACCTGGCATATTCTATTGCATGGTATGTTTCACAGCAGTGCTCGTGGGCAAGTAAATGGAGCCATATGGAGGCACAATATGGTGGCAACCAAAGAACCTAAGGCATCAATACAGAAATGGCCATGAGCTACAATACTGCATAACTATGTCAGCTTCATTAATATTAATTGTGATGGACACCTTTGTGTCTTTTTTCTTATTTTTGTTATTGAATTTTCATAATGATAATAGTAATTTTTATTTCTATAGCACTAACATATTCCGCAGCACTTTATAATTCAGAAGGGACATGTACATGCAGTATCTGAAATTACAGAGTAACACATAATTCAACCGATACCAACAGGAGTTAAGGGCCTGCTTGCAAGAGCTTACAATGTAGCAATTATATGAAACACAATTACCTCAATATGCGGTGTATTTGAAACACAGCCTGTTTCATAATTCTCTGTTAATTGCACCAAAATAGGACATGTCTTTGTGATTATGTCATGAAAAGCCATAACAAATAGCACACGTATGATAAAAGCTGGCGTGCTACAAAGGCCTCTTGGTTTTAATAATACAATTGTGTTTCTGCAGCTCTCTTATGTAAAGATTACACCAATATTTATATGAATTTTTAAGATGGGGCCGAGAATCAGTCCTATGCTCCCTCAACTTTTCCTTATATGCTGACCCTATTGGACAAACGATCAATAGATTCGGTTTTTGGTACCATTTCTATGCTGATAACACCCAATTATACACACCATCTTCTGACATCACCCCTGCATTACTACAAAATACCAATGATTATCTGCCCAATGTCTGTAACATTATGTCCTCCCTCGATCTATAAATGAACCTGTCAAAAACTGAACTCCTTGTGTTTCCTCCCACGACTAACTTACCTATACCCAATATTGCCATTTCAGTTTGTGGTTCCATTGTTCCCCAACAAAATGCCTGCTGTCTTGGGGTCATATTTGATTCAGATTTTTCATTTACTCCCTACATCCGATCTCTTGCTCTATCATGTCACCTACACCTCAAAAACATCTCTGGAATTCAACCTTTTCTTACCTTTGACACTGCAAAATCTTTTACTGTTGCTCTTATTCATTCTCATCTGGAATATTTCAACTCTCTAATAATCAATCTCCCTCTTAATAAACTGTCCCCTCTCGAATCTTTCCTGAATGTAGTAGCCATAATCATTATCCTTTCTAACCGCTACAACGATGCATCCACCCTGTTCCAGTCATTGCACTGGTTGTCCATCCTCTACAGAGTTCAATATAAACTTAGCACTCTCACCCACAAAGCGTTCCATGGTTCAGCACCACCCTACATCTCCTCCCTCGTCTCAGTCTATCACCCTACACATGCCCTCCTTTCTGCTAATGACGTGTCACGCTGAGTGAGGGAGAAACTTGGTGTGCAACAATGGGAAGAGGCTGAAGGAGCCCAAACACTAAGAAAGGGTGAAGGCTATCCAGGGGTGAAAGCAACTGATACTCTTGGTCGCATCTACACTGCTCATCCGTCAAATGCAGAGTGCTTCTACCTGTGCATGTTACTTCATGTTGTCAAAGGCCCTACATCATTTTCTGACCTGAAGACCATCGGAGGCCATGTGTGTGAAACATTCAGGGAAGCTTGCCAAAGAAAAGGACTTATGGAAAATGATGGACACTGGGACATGACACTCAGTGAAGCAGCAGCCACACAAACCCAAAAGCGACTAAGACACCTCTTTGCTATTATTCTAACAACCTGTAGCATTTCAAATCCTCTTGAGATTTGGACAAAGTACAAAACTGATCTCAGCTGCCACAGCAGCTTCGTCACTTCCCCTGACGAAGCTGCTGTGGCAGCGATACGCGTGGGGTGCGTTCCCACCATATCCTCCTCCTACCTCAGGGCCATTTTGGGGCTCTTTTGTTCCCTGGCTCTATGTGGATTTAACCCCTGTGGTGCCCTGTGCCTTTTTGACATCGCTGCATCTCCATATACCAGAATTTACGCAGGACAGGTTGTATCCACGGCTGTTATATAGCATGCCACCACATTTTTATCCTAGGACCATGTATGGCATTGATGTTGCATTTTCTGGTTATTAGCAGTGGATACCGACATATTGTGGTCAAGTCCTTTGCGGCCTGTATAGGCACATTTTGCAGAAGAACACATTTGATTAGGTGCACCTAGGGTAGGATATATGTTTACTGTTAACATATTGTATTATGGGACTGTCATTTATTGTGGGATATGGTGGGTATAGGGATTTGGATATTTGATTTTAAATGTTTTTAACATGTTTTTTGAGGTGTTTAATAAAGGTGTTTTGCTTTATGTAGCTACCGATTGTCTTTATATTTGGGGTTGTGCATACCATTTTTAGTCTACCCTTTCTCTTTTCCTTTGTCATGTTCTATATGAAGACTAAGTATTGCACCCCTTGATGGTTATTGTGACATTATACATTGGTGCGCCCCTTTCTATCTTTACTCCCCCTTGATATCTCGGTATATCTCTTCAATTGCAAAAACTCTTTAAAAAGTTGTTTGTCTGTTATGTATTCTGATAAAGTGATTAGAAATGTTGGAAACGTGTCTGACTGTTGGTTGCAATATGTCATGAAGATGTTCACAGAAACGATCTTTTAATCTTCTTATAGAAGATCCGACATAAAAAAGTTTGCAATCTGTGCACTCAATGATATAAATTATGTAATTTGTATTGCAATTCAAAAAACTTAATAAAATTTTTTTTCTGATTTTCAGAACAGGAAAAATTAGCGTTTTTTTTAGTATAGGGACAGGTTTTACAAGGGTGTGACCCGCATTTGAAAAACCCATTAGTGGATAACCATCCAGTTGGATTCCTGGCACTCATAGAATCTAAATAACTAGGGGATAAAACATTACCCAAAGTGGGAGCATGTCTTGATACTATTTTTATACCATCCTGAAGAATAGTATCCATAATATGGTCGTCCCTTAATATGTTAAGATTTTTATGAACAATATTAGATACAGATTTTAAAAAAAGTACTATAGGTTAATACCAAAACTGGTTGATCACTAGAATGTTTATTAGTGATGTTTTGTTTTTCAGAAATAGAATTAATATTGATAAGGTCCGATCTGTGTTTGGTGTCAGCAATATCAAAAGCACGTTTAATGCTCCAATTGGGATAATGTCTGGTGGTCAGACGTTTTTTAATGACTTTTGTTGCATTGTGACTTCCATTGAGGAATTGAAAGCAAAGGTTTTTCCAAACATTCAACTCCACTTCAAAAATTCTGGCTGGCTGTGTGAAATGGTTATTCTAGCTCCCAAAAATGACAGTGTCAACAAGATCAATCTTCAAATTCTAAATCTCCTTCCAGGTGTGTGCACAACCTACAAGTCAGTGGATACAGCAATAGACCCTGCTAAAGCATTATTTTATCTGAGTTCCTCAATTCCTTGGAGCCACAAGGACTTCCTTCTCACAACCTCTTTCTAAAACCTGGAGCACCCTAGAAATTTGGATCCACCAAAGCTGTGTAATGGAACAAGACTCTTGATTAAGAACCTGTTTCCACATGTAATTGAGGCAACCATTTTGCCAGGATGTGCCACAGGAGAAGATGTTTTCATTCCAACAATTCCTCTCATTCCATCTGATTTGCCTTTTGATTTTAAACACCTCCAGTTTCCTGTTCGACTGGCATTTGCTATGTCCATCAACAAGGCTCAGGGACAGTCCTTGAAATTAGTTGGAGTCGATTTATAATCTCCATGCTTTGCTCATGGTCAACTTTATGTGGCCTGTTCAAGAGTTGGAACAGCCAAAAATCTGTTCGTCTTTACACCTGAAGGAAAAACTAAGAATGTCGTTTATCAAAAGGCTCTCGAATAAGTAGTAGAAGATTACTTCACATTACTTGGCCAATTTAGTTAAATCTGTGTGGAATATCTCTGGTGTTGAAATATATCTTGTGAAATGCTTCTATTAGCTTAGTTTTTGTCTTTTAATAATTACATTTCTATCTATTTGTTTTGTGGTTTTTGTGTGCAGAATAAATTTTTGTTAACACATTCTATTTTGCTAACAGCAGTTATTAACCCGGGCAAAGCCGGGTAGTACAGCTAGTTGGAGATAAAGTCTGCAGAGAGGAAAACTGATGAAAAAAGTAGGGCAGAAGTTGAATATAGGGCAGCAATGGTGTTATTCCTTATGTAAGCACACATGATATCCTATTCTGAAAGGTCACCTGAATGTATAACTACAACTTTCACTCATCTGGGAAGTCTTTAAACAAGATTAGTTTAAATTTGTGCCCATTCATAAATCTGCACTTGTGAGGTTTGAAACTGATATTGGCTAGAGGGCTTGGTTCATAATCTTCATTCAATTTAATATCAAAGGCATTGTCCAGGTCGGTCAAGCTCTTCCACATCAAACTCACCCAACCTTGCCTTTATGGATCTTGTGCACTGGGGCACAATGATGTTGAAACAGAAAATGGTCATCTCCAAACTTTTTTCTATAAGGTTGAAAGCATGCAAATGACCAAAATGTCTTGGTAGCAGAAGTATTATAATTTTACTTCACTGGAACTAAGGGATGTAGATCACCTACTAACAAGCAATTCCACACATTATGCTTTTTTCACTAAACTTTACACTGGGAACAATATAGTCAGGCAAGTAACATTCTCTTAGCATTCAACAAACCTAGACTTATCTATCAGCCAGAAACAGAGAGTTGATTCGTCACTTGACAGAACAACTTCTCCATACTTCACTGGAAGCATATTTTACACAACGTCATCTAACATTCATCATCGTGGTTGGTAATGTAAAGCTTGGAGCTGCTCAGCCATGGAAACCCATGTAATGAAGCTCTTGGTGCATTTTTTGTGTGTTCACATTAATGCCAATGGAGGTTTAGAACTCTGTAGTTACTGACTCGGTAGAGCACTGATGACTTTTATGTAGTATGAACCTAATTCATCAGGACCGGCCATGTCCAAAAATCTGGGGGTCTGACAAGTGGTGTGTGCCTCCTTGCACTTGTATTACCTGTACACTTACACTATAAACAGAATATACAGAGCTCCTGTGTATAATGTAACCGGTAGTAATAACAGTGTTGTTAGTATTGTGGTTTTATTAATATGTATTATTCAGTATAGTAATATTCAGTCACTATGTAGTAATATGTGGTCCAAAGTATAGAGATATAAAAGACAGCGCCTCACATGTTGGTGAAATAAATCACCAATAAATTTATTCCGCCTTCTGTGGCGACGTTTCGATCCCAAATATCTTTTTCAAGATCTTTGGGATTGAAACGTCGCCACAGAAGGCGGAACAAATTGTGATTTATTTCACCAACATGTGAGGCCCTTTCTTTTATATCTCTATGCTACGTAATATGTGGTCCAGTCATGGTGTGGAGATATTTATCCCTGAATATGGTATTATGCGATGATTTTGTGGTCTAGTCACGGTATGGTGGTATTTCTCTCTGGTATGTGGAATTATTTGTTCACTATATGCTGGTAATGTGTTCTGGTCATGGTATAGTGGTATTTCTCCTTTGTTTGTGGAATTATTTGGTCACTATATGATAGTAATATGTGTTCTGGTCACGGTGAGCGATATTTCTCTCTTGTACAGTACGTGGAATCATTATGTCACTATCTGGTGGTAATATGTAGTCAAGTCATGGTATGGTGGTATTTCTCCCTTGTAAGTGGAATCATTTGGTCGCTATATGCTGGTAATATGTGTTTTGGTCACAGTGTGGAGGTATTTCTCCCTTGTACAATATGTGGTATTATTCTGTCACTACGTGGTGGTAATATGTGTTCTGGTCATGGTGTGGCGGCATTTCTCCCTTGTATGTGGCATTACTGGTCTTGGAATAGTGGATTGTGTGGTGTATGGTGGTCATTTGTTCTCTCTGATATTAATTAGGAAAATATTCTTTATTTCCCTTAGTGATTAAATATTTTCAACAAGATGCACTTACAGGGGTTCTCCGGTTAAAACAAGTAGTCACCTCTCCTCAGGATCAGTGATAACTTATTGATTGGTGGCGGTCTCACCAATCAGCAAAATGTGGAGCTTTTGTCCCAATTAGACTGGAGCGGCATGTGCGACTTGACCACTGAGCCATTCATTCCCTCAGTGGCTGCATGCTGCACTTGGCTTTTTCTGGAAGCCCCAAAGGGAATGAATTGAGCTGCAGTCAGACATAACACCTGCCTCTGCATTTTAAAATGGGGATAAAAGTGTCCTGTCAGGGATAAAACTTCCCAATTATTCCGATTAATCCGGTTTCCAATGGTAATAAATTAATAAGTTATCACGTTTCCTGTAGAGCCCATGGAATCGGTGATAATTAGAGATGAGCAAATTTAATCAGGTCTCTGCTTATTCGGCAAGCGATAGCACTTACTGGATAAGCTAGAGCGGGAACCCGGATACATGGAGCTCGCCGGCTGATCAGTTGTTCAGATCCGCAGCTGCATGTGTCGCCGCTGTGTCACATGCATGTAATTAGAAAAACAGACGCACTCAAGATATGGATTTTCAAATGTGTAACATAGATTAGGTTTATTGGAGTCACCACAGTAGTAATAAAGTGTCAAGGTAACGTTTCGACCCCGTAATGGGTCTTTATCAAACCTCACTTTTGGTAAAGATAGGAGTAGGGAAAAGGGGCCACAGTAGAGTGTGGGGACTCACAGGTAGAGCTAGTTGGCAATATATGAATGGATCTGGAAAGACACGGAAAGGGACAAAAGTCCCGGAGAGAGCTGCGGGTCCCGTGTGGAGAGTGCCTGTGGTGATGTGTCACATGCATGGACAGCCTGTTTGTTTGGCGCCAGTCACCACAGTCCAACATTCATACCATTCATAGTTGATCGTGGAGGATTTAGGAGGGAAAAAATTATATGAACTGACTTATTATAATGGAGAGATCCTA
The DNA here is from genome assembly GCF_032444005.1 of Ranitomeya imitator. NCBI lineage: Eukaryota > Metazoa > Chordata > Amphibia > Anura > Dendrobatidae > Ranitomeya > Ranitomeya imitator. The sequence goes on along the minus strand of NC_091285.1, from coordinate 251,635,058 downwards.
GTATAGTATAGTAAAGAAAAGTTTCTAACTATAATTATTTTATTTCTTATTTTCTCATTTTGCGTCAGTAAACTTTAATTTATCATTTCCAAGGCAAACGCTCAGCTAGCAATAGACACACTTACTTATGGTATGCCTTATATCTGATGATATGCCTTATATAGCTGACATGAAAGGCATGGTGAAAGGTTTAAATATCGTGAAGGTTTAAATAAGTTGCTGGAGGATAGTGTTTTTAAAAGTAAACTAAACACAAGAACAAAAAGGACTAATCTGAAATATATCGGGAGGGTGTAGATCTGAAACAATGTTAGAAAAATGTTCTTTTACAAAGTATCGAAGATGCTTCCAGCAGATGTTTGGAAAACCCACTACAAGTGAAATTATCTTCTTGGCGTCACAGACAGTTTTGGCCTTTATGACCAACAAACCAATTTTTATTGCATTTTTAATTGTCATGATGAGGGCTTGTTTTTTGTGATAAGTTGTGATTGTTAGTGACATTATTTTGGGCATTATTTTATCAACTCTTTATAGGAAACAATATAAACAAGGCAGCAATTCTGCGACAGGTTTAAATTTTACACTAATTTGCCATATTAAAAAAATGATGCATTAACTTTATTCTCTGGGTTAGCATAATTATAAAAATACTACATTTTTAAGATTTTGTCTACTTTTTATTACTTTTTTCTACAATTAATAAACTCTTTTAAAAAATAATTTGTTTTTGGGTTGACACGTTTTGAGAGCCATAAATATCACAATTTTCCAACAGTGGGGCTGTATGTGGGCTTATTATTTGCACAACACGCTGTAGTTTTCATTGGTGCCATTTCGTGGTATATGCAGTTTTTTTATCACTTTTTATTACACTCTCAGGGCTCGCTCCCACTTGCGATTAAATCATACAAATGCAATCTGATTAAAAATCGAAATGTATTCGTACCAATTTAATCCTATGCTTCTGCTCTCGATGGTGGTTTTTTTTAACTGCTCCGATCAGATTATGATCGGACAGGAAAAAAAAGCAGCATGCTGAGATTGCATGCCAAATTCGGATCGCACGCACCTATATACGTCTATGGGTGCGAGTGAAACATCGCACTGCACTTGGATATCACCTGAGTGCAGTGCGATTCCCGCAGATGACGACAGCAAAGCAGATGGAGAAATTACTTTCTCCATCTCCTCTGCAGCTGTGCTCCGATTCTCTGTTGCGGGAGGATCGGAACACAGAGCCCTGACACTCGCCTCAAGCTTGCAGCAGAGCAGGACCCGAGGGTCATTAGCATATCACATCCAATGCTCTTATATCGGATGTGATACCCTAGTGAGACTCCGGCTTTAGGGAGGCAAAAGGAACAAAAAAACAGAAATTTTATATATATATATATATTTTTTTTTTAAACACAGTTCACTATTAGGTATAATTAAGATGTTATCTCTATTCTGTGGGTCGATACGATCATAAAAATATTTAATGTATGTAGGTTCTTTAACATTTTGCTACTTTTGCATACTAATTTAGGTCACCATATTCTCACACCCATAACTTTGCAATATTTCCATAGATGAAGCTGTATGAGGGCTTGTTTTTTTGCATCACATGTTGCATATTATTGTGTGCACACACCTTTTTCAATACTTTTTAATTCTTTATTTTATAGTAGGTGTGCACTAAAAACTTTAAATCTGGAAATGATTTTATATTTTATTACTTACAGAGTGCAACATGCAGCATAATTGCCATGTTGACTCCATTGTATGGATCGATACAATTATGGTGACACCAAATTTATACCCTATTTTATGTTTTACTATATTCTCACAAGAAAAATGAAGTTTACCCCCCTAAAAAAAAAACTCATTTTTTTTTTATTGTCCGTCATATTGTAAAATTTCTAACTTTTTCATTTTTCTGTTTATAAGACATTATAATTGTTAATAACTGTATAAGGGCTTATTTTTTTGTGCAACAAGCTGTTTTTATTGTTACCACGTTATCATATTGGAATACAAGCGACTTATTGATCACTTTTTATTTATTTCTTTTTTAGCTGAGGTTAACAAGACAGCAATTATGGCATAGTTTTCTATATTTTTTTTTAACCGCGTTCAATTTGTGGGAGGAAAAATTATACAGATTTATAGTACAGTTATTACAAATGATACCAAATACGTGTCATGTCGGTTGGTTTTTCTTACAAATATACAATTTTTTAATTATTAAAACTGATTTTTTACCTTTGTTACTAGTCGCATATCACAGAATCTGTGATCCTTTGATCTTACACCATACTACGTACTGTGGGGAAAATAAGTATTTGATGCATGGATGATTTTGCAAGTTTTCCCACCTACAAAGAATGGAGAGGTCTGTAATTTTTATTGTAGGTACACTTCACCTGTGAAAACAGAATCTAAAAATAAAAACCAGAAAATCACATTGCATGATTTTTAACTAATTAAATTGCATTTTATTGCATGAAATAAGTATTTGATTACCAGCAATAATTCTGGCTATTACAGACCTCTTAGTTTTTCTTTCAGAAGCCCTCCTACTCTGCATTCATTACCTGTAGTAATTGCAGCTGTTGGAACTTGTTACCTGTATAAAAGACATCTGTCTGCACACTCAATCAATTACTCTCCAACCTCTGCACCATGGCCAAGATCAAAGAGCTGTCTAAGGACACCACAGACAAAATTGAAGCGCTGCACAAGGCTGGAATGGGCTACAGGACAATAGGCAAGCAGCTTAGTGAGGAGGCAACAACTTTTAGCCCAATTTTCAGAAAATGGAAGTAACACAAGATGACTGTCAATCTTCCTCTGTCTGGGGTTCCATGCAGGGTCTCGCCTCGTGGGGTAAGGGTGATTCTGAGAAAGATCAGGAATCAGCCCAGAACGACATGGGAGGACCTGGTCAATGACCTGAAGCGAGCTGGGACCACAGCCTCAAACATTAATGTTAGTAACACACTATGCCGTCCTTGATTCAAATCCTGAAGAGCACGCAAGATCCCCTGCTCATACCAGCACATGTCCAGGAGTGTTTAAATTTCATCAATGACCATCTAGATGATCCAGAGGAGGCATAAGAGAAGGTCAAGTGGTCACATGAGACAAAAATAGAACTTTTTGGTATAAACTTCACTCGCTGTGTTTAGAGGAATGACCACAACCCCAAGAAAACCGTCTCAACCATGAAGCAAGGTGGGGGAAACATCATACTTTAGGCATTCTTTTCTGCAAAAGGGAGAGGACGTCTGCACCATATTTAAGGGAGGATGGATGTTGTCACGTATCATGAGATTTTGGCCAACAACCTAATTCTCTCAATAAGAGCATTGAGAAACACGTGATGGTGTCTCCGCGGTTTTTCTACATGCATTTGCATATTTCAAATAAGGGATGGGGGCAGTGTTCTGGATCACTGTGTTGAAAAACACGTGATGGTGTCTCCGCGGTGTTGGATGTTTTGATCTCCCCGAGGTCATTCATCCTTGTGTTTATGGTCCTTTTACCAGGCACTGCTCCTAATAGCCAGTTTCCTACTCCACACTGATGAGGGGAAAAAACCCCGAAACAGCTGTATGGAGTGAGGTTTTCTGGAGCAATCCAGACCCTTTTGCAGAGAATTCTGTTTTTTTCTGTGGTCGTTTGTACCGACAGCTTTGAAGATGAGTTATGTGAAGAACACCATCCGAGTGACGTTGGAGCCATCTATCCGGGCAAGGAACAGCGTGGTCTTTATTGTACGTGACCTTATTGAGGAAAAGGCTGGAGGAAAGCGGGAGAACATCTATAGCATCAATGAGTTCCCTAATCAAGGTAACTACGATGTTACTTTTATGTCGGAGCATTATTGCCTGAATGTCTATGAGTGGTTTCGGAATCATGCCGGAGATCCCTGTTTGAAGGGAGTCAAATGTGAACCACTGTTTGGTCTTCAGGAAAGGCAGGTGACTATCACTGTCTATAACCCCTTTACTGAACCTGCATTGTTGGAGAGCTTCCTCTCACAGTATTGTGACTTTGTTTCAAAGGGAGAGAAGCAAGTGAACTGTTTAGGAATCTTCAATTGTCGATACAAATATCGTGTAAGGTTCAGAAGAGATCCTGGCAGTGTGGGTGGGTTCAGACACCCTCCGGTGAACTTCTCTGTGGCAGGGCATAGGGGTTTCCTCACGTACCCTGGGCAGCCTCTGTTTTGCAGGAGATGTTTCTCTTTTGGACATGTCCAGGCAGACTGCCAGAAGGGGCAGTGTTGCCGAAACTGCAAGAAGGAGGGGCATATGGCTGGTGATTGCCCGATGGCTAAGACCTGTGACGTGTGTGGTAGTAGTGACCACATGTATAAGGATTGTCCGTGGAGGGCGCCTAGACGCTCAGAGAGTGAATGGAGAGAGGAGGAGGAGAGAAGGAGGAGGTTGGCGACTATCAGGAAGGAAACTGAAAGAATGGAGAGAGAGGAAAGGAGGGAGAGGGAGAGGGAAAGACGCTCTGTGACTCCAGATGACATTGTGCTAGCACCCCGTGGTGCTATGAGTGATGCACAGAAGGAAGATAAGGAGTTTTGGTTGGCGGCAAAAAAAAGTAGAGAAGGGGTTTAATAAGGAAGATCAGGAAGAAGATGAGGAAGAAGATGATGACTCTACTGTGCCTGAAATGTTTTCTCTTGAGGAAGCAATGGATGCAACGGAGGAAGACGTGCGTATTTCTGAAGCTGAGAGCCCTGTGCACCCCTCAGATCCTCAGAATATTAGAGGGCTTTCTTCAGATGAGGACAGGGGTGCGAATAAGTGTCAGAGGGAGGAGGATGGGGAAAGTGATGAGGCATGCAGTAGTATGCCTAAGAGGAAAATTGGGCCAGCTAAAAAAAAATGGAGTGAGCACGAAGGGGTTAGTGGTTCAGAGACTTGCTGTTCAGTCCAAATGGCAGAGGAGGACAATGGTGATACTGGGTAAAATGAAAGCTCAGTGGATCTGTTGTTTTTTTTTTCTCTCCTTTCTGTGAGTCTTGACCTTTGTCAAGGGCTTTTTGTGTAATGTGTGTAGTTTTGTGGTAATTTTTGCATTGTTTTTGTTTTTATAGTATGGGTTTTTCTATAGTTTCTCAAAATGTGAGAGTTTTTAAGAAAGCGAGGAGGAGAGCAGCAATTCTTGATTTTTTAGCTATGCAGAGTGCATCTATTTTTTGTTTGCAAGAATGTGGGATTGTGGATGGTGTGAAAGGGGATGAGTGGTATTATGGTGCGTCTGTGTGGTCTGGTAGTGCAAATAATAGAAATGATGGTGTGGGTATTTTAGTTAAGGGGCAGGAGGTGGTTTGGAATAATTATTTGGTGGTGGAGGTGGGGAGGTGTATCTTAGCAAATTTTGAATATAAAAATGCTAAGTTTTGTGTTATCAATATTTATGCACCAGTAGAAAAAAATGAGCGTAAGTTATTATTTGAAAAAGTGAAGCTTTTTGTTCCAGGAAGAGTGCCTGTGGTGATTGTGGGTGATATGAATTGTGATGTGGGGGGAGTGAATGTGGATGTGTCTGGAAAAGTTTTGCTGGAGTTAGTTACTGACTTTGATTTGAGTGATATGCAGCGTGTGTGTAAGGTTAACCCTTTGTTAGATACCTTTTTTTCTGATAGTGGAAGAGCACAGTCCAGGTTGGATTATTGTTTTATTTCTAAAAATATTATTCCTGTTGGATATAAGCAGGATAGGGTCGTTTTTTCGGACCATGTTTGTGTGTTGTGCGAGTTAGATATTAATGTTAGTGGTGTGTTTGGAAAGGGTTTGTGGAAATTAAATGTGAAATTGTTGGAAAATGAAGCTGTGAGGAAGGAGTATGTGAGAAAGTATGAACAGTGGTGTAAAAGTAAGGAAAGTTTTGGGAATGTTTGTGAGTGGTGGGATTGGGTTAAGAGGCAGACAAAAAATTTTTTCAAAAGTGTGGGGTATGAATTTGCGGCAATTAAGAGGGAAAAGTTTGTTAAGTTGAATGCCCGTTTATGTTTATTGTATAAATTGAGGGAAGGAGGAATGGAGGTGGAGGAGGGGATTAAAAAAGGTTAAAAAAGAAATTAAAGAGTTTTTGGAAGAGAAAGGGAAGAGTATTATTTTTAGGGCAAAAATTGATAGAATGGAGCAAGATGAAAGGTGTTCGAGGTTTTTCTTTAAAAAGGTTTTTGGGAAAAAGCAGAGTATGGGTGTTTTGAATGCAGAGGATGGAAGAGAGGTAAGTGGGGAGGATATGTGTGAACATGTGGCTAAGTTTTATGAGGAGCTGTATGCAGTGAAGTGGAGGGATGAGGCTTTGGAGGAGGATGTACTAAGTGTATTAGAAAATAAATTGAGTGAGATGGAGAGAGAGAGAGTGATGGGTGAGGTGACAGGTGATGAGGTATGGAAGGTAATGAATAGCATGGCGTTAAATAAGACTCCAGGAGAGGATGGACTTCCTATAGAGTTTTATAGGGTGATGTGGCATGTGATTGGTAAGGATTTTGTGGATATGTGTAAGTATATGTGGTCTAGTATGGAGGTGGCTGAGAGTATGCGTGCAGGGATGGTTGTGTTAATACCTAAAAAAGGAGATTTGAAGAGTTTAAAAAATTGGAGACCGATAACGTTGTTGAATTGCGATTATAAGATCTATGCGAAAGTAATGGCGAATAGGATGCGTGATGTGATAGAGAGTGTGATTGGGGATGAACAGTGTTGTGCAGTGCCTGGAAGACGTATACATGAGTGTGTGTGTATGTTGAGAGATTGTTTGTGGGACTGTATGAGTCGGAAGAAGAGTGTATTTGTTTTGAGTTTGGACTTTGAAAAGGCGTATGATCGGTTAGCACATAGTTTTCTGTTCCGGGTATTATTGAGAATGGGGTTTCCGCCTGATTTTGTTTGGAGGGTGAGGAGCTTATATAAAGACATTTATAGTTGTGTTTTGATGAATGGTTCTGTGGGTAGAAGAGTGAATGTTTTTTCAGGTGTGCGACAAGGTTGTCCTTTGTCTCCTGTGGTTTTTATTTGTGCGATTGAACCGTTGCTTTGTATGTTGAGGAAAGATAAAGTGATTAGAGGAGTACAAGTGCCAGGAGGTGGAGGGAGGGAATGGAAGGTTAGTGCTTATATGGATGACGTGTGTGTGTTGTGTGATTCAGAGTATTCTGTGAGGCGGGTGAAGTTATTAGCGTCTATTTTTTGTGGTGCGTCAGCATTTAAGGTGAATTGGGAGAAGAGTGAGTGTAAGGTTTTTGGGGGAGGGGTTTTAAGTAAGGATGTAGGAGTGAATGAGGTGACTGGGTCTATTAAGGTTTTGGGTTGAAATTTTCAGAGAGTTTGGATGGGAAAGAAAGTTGGGATGATGCAAAAGGAAAGGTTGAGCGGAAGTTATGTTTTTGGAAGATGAGAAGTCTTTCGTTTTTTGGAAAAATCTTAGTTATTAAAAGTGTGATTTTGCCTATTTTCTTATATATTGCAGTGGTCTTTTCGCCGGGGTATATGTGCATGAGAGGGTTAAATAGGATTCTGTTTGTGTTTTTGTGGAATTCTAGAATGGAGAGGGCTAGGAGGGAGGTTTTGGTGAAACGTTTAGAAAAAGGTGGGTTGGGTTTCCAAACCTTGAGGTGTTTTTTGGTGTAAATATTGTGGTTTTTGTGTTGAGGGTGATTAGGATGGAAAGGAAGTTTTCTTGTCTGTGTAGGTTTTTGTTTGGGGCGTATTTATTTCGTTTGAGGTGGCGAGAGAGGGATCTGAGGTATCCGGTTGCTTTTGACGTGCCTAGATGGTATGTGTGGGTTTATATATTTTTGGTGAAGTATGAGTTATGTGATGTGGATGTTAGGTTGTTGAGTAATAAGAAGGCTGTATATAGGATGATTGAATGTAGAGAGACAGAGTGTGGAATAAACATGGTTAGAGGGAATGATATAGAAAAAGTATGGAAGAAAGTGCGGTTGGACTGTATGACGAATAGGCAGAGTGAGATTGTGTGGCAGTCTTTGCATGGAGTGTTACCAGTTAGAGAATTTCAGAAGAATCGTGGGTTGGGGAGAAGTGATATGTGTCCGAGAGGTGGGTGTGGTGGAAGGGAAAGTGTAATACATGTGTTTTGGAATTGTCATTATGCTAGGGAGGTGATTGGAAGAATGGGACCGTTGTATAAAGAATTGTGTGGTGTGAGCTTGTTATCATTCGAGTTGTTCATGTTTGGCTTGGGAATGTGTGATGGAGTGAAGGAGAGAGTGTTGTGGTTAATAGTTGCATGTATAAAAGAAGTATTATGGGATGTGAGGAATGTGTATGTTTTTAAGAGAAAGGAAATTGTAGTAAAGAATAGTCTAAAAGTGATTTTGGGGAAGATGTATGTGTGTTTTCTATGGGATAAAAGAAGAAGGGGGGAGGTGGATGCCGAAGGGATTTGGAAGGTGAAGAAGTGGAGATACCTTGTAAATATGTCTTGACTTGTTTTTTCTGATGTTGTATTAAACTGAAATTTTCCGATGATGATGGGAACAGCTTTTGTGTTTTGGATTTGACGCAGCTGTTTGGGATTTTTCTTTGGTCTTGGATTTCTGGACCATGGATTTTCCCATCTGAGGGGAAAAAAAAATAAAAACAAAAAAAAAACAGCTGTCTGCGGATGGATACCATGTTTTGGCATAGGTGGATTTCCCTTTTGGGATGCTGCCCTTCCCGTGGTTGTTCCTTCCCGGTGAAAGACCTGACTATTTATTGCTTGGGTTGCAAAACACGTGATGGTGTCTCCACGACTTTTCTACATGCATTTGCATATTTCCCATAAGCAATGGGGGCAGTGTTCTGGATCACTGCGTTGAGAAACACGTGATGGTGTCTCCGCGGTGTTGGATGTTTTGATCTCCTCGAGGTCATTCATCCTTGTGTTCATGGTCCTTTTACTAGGCACTGCTCCTAATAGCCAGTTTCCTACTCCACACTGATGAGGGGCAAATGCCCCAAAACAGGTGTCTGTGGATGGATACCATGTTTTGGCATAGGTGGATTTCCCTTTTGGGATGCTGCCCTTCCCGTGGTTGTTCCTTCCCGGTGAAAGACCTGGCTATTTATTGCTTGGGTTGCGAAACACGTGATGGTGTCTCCGCGACTTTTCTACATGCATTTGCATATTTCCCATAAGCAATGGGGGCAGTGTTCTGGATCACTGCGTTGAGAAACACGTGATGGTGTCTCCGCGGTGTTGGATGTTTTGATCTCCCCGAGGTCATTCATCCTTGTGTTTATGGTCCTTTTACTAGGCACTACTCCTAATAGCCAGTTTCCTACTCCACACTGATGAGGGGCAAATACCCCGAAACAGGTGTCTGTGGATGGATACCATATTTTGGCATAGGTGGTTTTCCCTTTTGGGATGCTGCCCTTCCTGTGGTTGTTCCTTCCCGGTGAAAGACCTGGCTATTTATTGCTTGCGTTGAGAAACACGTGATGGTGTCTCCGCGGCTTTTCTACATGAAACTGAGATGTGACATGATGAATCCGGCCTCCGAATCCAGTTTTTCATGCATTTTTTCCATTGAAATCATGCACATTTCCTGCTCTCGCTCAAAAAAACGGATCAGTTGCATCAGTTTTTCACTATTTGCAACGGATCCATTTTTTCAAAAATTCGCCGGATCCTGCCTGATGAATAGATGTAGATAGATATATGGATAGTTAGGCTACTTTCACACATCAGTTTGTTTCCGTCAGGCAGGATCGGGCGAATTTTTGATAAAACGGATTTGTTGAAAATAGTGAAAAACTGATGTTTTTTTTTTTAGAGAGAGAGCGAGAGAGAGAACGGAAAATGTGCATGATTTCAATGGAAAAAATGCATGAAAAAACGGATTCGGAGGCGGGATTCTTCATTTCACATCTCAGTTTCATACGTTTTTCGTCGGATCCGTCGCTGTGCATTTTTTCGCCGGACAGAAAAAACTTTCCTCTGTACGTTTTCTCCATCCGCTGGTTTTTTTTATGGATCAGGCAAAAAAAGGATGAAACATGAGGCCATCAGGCGCAATGCAATCCGGCGCTAATACAACTCTATGAGAAAAAAACCGGATCCGTTTTTTTCAAGACTCGACGGATTATGCCTAACGGCAAAAACCTGATGTGTGAAAGTGGCCTAACTATCCATATATCTATCTACATCTATCTATCTCATTCCATCTATTTATCTATCTGTCTGTCTGTCTATGTGTGTAATGGAGTGTGGGTTGGACAAATCTAAAAGAGGAGGTTGGACAAGACATGACATCACAAATCTTTTTTTTGTGTAATAACACATATTTATTTAGCTTTCAAAAACGCATACAAAACCGCATCAAAAAACACATCAAAACCGCGCAAAAGCCGCATAAAAAATGCACCTGCGTTTTCTGCCAAAAACTGCGGTTTTAGTGCAGAAAAATCCGCAGGCAAATCTGCAACGTGTGCATATAGCCTAAGGCTATGTGCACACGATGTGGATTTGCTGCGGATCCGCATCGGATTTTTCCACGCAGAAACGCTGCAGATCCGCACTGTGATTTACAGTGCAATGTAAATCAATGTAAAAACAAAATTCTGTGCTCATGGTGCGGAAAAATCAGTGCGAAATTGCTGCAGATTTAAAAGAAGTGCATGTCACTTCTTTTGTGCGGATCTGCAGCGTTTCTGCACCCATTATAGAAATCCGCAGTGGCAAAAACTGCATAAAATCCGCACAAAATCTGCATCAATTCTGTGGCAAATCCGCACAAAATCTGCATAAAAACCACGGCAAATCCGCAGCTGCGGATTCTGCCAGGAGATGTGGATTTTGTGCAGAAAATTCTGCACCACATTTCCTACTTGTGCAAATAGCCTAAGCCTCTAGACCTGAAGCGAATAGAAAATCTTTGGAGGGAGCTAAAACTCAATGTTGACCAGAGAAAGTCCCAAAACATGAAATATCTGGAGAACATCTGTATGGAGGAGTGGACCAAAATCCCTGCTACGGTGTGTGCAAACTTGGTCAAGAACTACAGGCCATCTTTGCAAACAAAGATTTCAGTAGCAAATATTAGGATCTGTTTTTCTATTGTATCACATACTTATTTAATGCAATAAAATGCAAAGTAATTATGTATAAATCATGCAATTTGCTTTCCTCAGATTTATTTTAAGATTCTGTCTCTCACAGTTGAATTGCACCTACAATAAAAATTAAAGACCTCTCCATTTTTTGTAGGTGGGAAAATTTGAAAAATCGGCCATGTATCAAATACTTATTTTCCCCACTGTATGTATTACAGTGCGTTATCTAGCCTGTCAATATTTGAATGACATGTAGCTGAATAAGCCCTGCCTCTAGTGGGATCTGATAGGCTGAGAGACATGTCAGATAAGGAGGCTATTTAGGGTTGGTCACCATTAATAACCTATTGGCACCCAACTGTGGGGTGCCCATGGGCTGAGATAGGGAGTAATGTCCTGCTGTAGAACTCCTCACATGCCACGTCCTGCTTAACTGCAACATATAAGGGGTTAAAGTTCTGGGAACAGAGCTAGTTCTGGTCCCAACATACACAGTAGATGCTCAACTGTGTGTTACAGCCAGCTCCTGTGCTTATGCCATCCCTGAAATGTAACTATATTCGTAATTGTGGGAAGTCACTTGAAATATGGAAGTACAGCTACACCCATTTGTGGGAAGGGATTCAACATGACAGGGATAAAGATCTATTTATCCTAAGATACAAAAAGGAAATACATTCAGACATGGCCCCCTGCTGTGTTGTGTTACTGCGGCCTCCACTTCACCCACACTCCTCATCCTGGCAACAGACATCGTAGAAAAGTGGGTCTTCTCCTTTCAAACATCTGCATCTTCAACAAAATTCCACCTCTACCCTCTCTTACCCTTCCCTCTTTTGAAGTCCACTCTGTCTGCATCTACTCTTCCTCCATCTTCCAAGTGGCTATCATTTACCGACCTACAGGCCTGGCCACTGCCTATATTGATCAACTCTCCACCTGGCTTCTTCACTTTCTATTTGCTGACAATCCTCCCATCATCATGGTTGACTTCAACATCTCTATTGACACCTGCCAGTCAGCAGTGTCCAAACTCCTGTTGTTTACTTCATCTTTTCGACTTACTCAGTGATCCTCTTCAGCCACCCACACAAACGGACAAACATTAGATCTTATCTTCACCCACCTCTGCTCCCTATCTAACCTCACAAGCTCCCCTCTACCCCTATCTGGCCAACATTTACTCACATTCTCATCCCTGTCCTTCTCACCTGCCACAGATGTCCAACAGCTAGCTCATTCCTGCAGAAACCTTGCACATCTAAACACTCGCATACTCTCTGACTCTATTCTATCACTGGCATCCATATCTTCACTCCATTACACAGACAGCAACACTAATTTCTACAATGCCCCTCTCGCACGAGCTATTGACTCGGTTGCCCCTCTCATGCATGGCAGCGTGTGACAAATCAATAGACAACCTTGGCTCAATAACCTCACTAAAAAGCTTTTGCAAGTGTCCAGGGTTGCAGAGTGGCATTGGAAGAAAACACATTCGCAAAATGACTTCACTGCAAACAAGCAACACTTGCCTTCAAATTAGCCTTCACCTCTTCTAAACAGGCCTACTTTACATCCCTTGTAGCTTCCTTATCTTACACCCCCAACAGTTATTCAACACTTTTAACTCCCTCCTCCACTCTCCACTGCCCCCTCTGACCTCCCTCATCTCTGCTGAGGACTTTGTTCCATATTTCAAAAATACTGTAAGATTGACCAAACAAGGCAAGTCTTTATTGTTCGACCACCACAACCCCTAGTATACCAGACTAATTGTCAGGGGTATGTCAGAGGCTGCAGATCATCACTCTGCATCTGACTGTAGAAGGTCTCAGCAGTATGCTTTGCAGACTTCTTCCTTGTCCTTCTGACTCTACGACCCAGTGGCAGCCCTCCCCCAGCTCTAGATGACACGCCTGGCCTGGGGAGTTTATAACTCCCAGCTTGCTGCTGGGAGAGGCCGGTGATATTTCTATTTCCCTTTTTGAGGCTTGGAGCTATAGCAACCGGCTAGCCTCGTCGTTTGTGTTTGGAGGATGTCTGTGTTTCTCTCTGAGTCTACTCAAGCTAAGTGTTCCCCTTGTCTGTGTATCCCATCTGTCTTTAGTGGTAGTGAGGATTGACTGCTCTTCATCTTCTTGCCTGTCCTCTGCCTTTGACACAGTCGACCAATGCCCCCTTCTACAGATCGTCTCTGCCTTTGGCGTCATAAACATTGCATTATCCTGGATCTAATCATACCTTATCAACCATACATTTAGCATCTCCTACTCCTACACTACCCCCTGATCCTGCCCTCTCTCTGTTGGAGTCTCTCAAGGTGCTATCCTAGGACCCCTTCTCTTCTTGATCTATATCCTTGGCTTCCAGAACCCTCTGTACGCTGATGATTCTCAGATCTACCTCTCTGACCCAGACATCACCTCTCCACTGTCCAGAATCCCAGAATGTCTATCAGCCATATCCTCATTATCTTTCCTTCATCTATCATATCATCCCAGCCTGATCTATCACAATACATTACATCACACTTTCTCCAGTACCGTAAATCCGCTGCCTCAGAGTAACCCTTAACTCTGCCCTGTCTTTAAACCACACATCCAAGCTCTTGTCACCTCCAGCTCAAAATTTTTTCCAGAATCTATCCTTCCCTCAGCCCTCATCATCTCCTGCTTTGACTACTGCAACATCCTACTTTTGGCCTACCTTCTAATACTCTTGCACATCTCCAGCCATTCTTCAACTCTGCTTCTCAATTAATTAATTTCTCTCCTCGCTACTCCCCTGCTTCCCACCTTTGCAAATCCCTTCATTGGCTCCCAATTCACCAGCATATCCCATTCAAACTACTAACACTGACCTACAAAGTCCATAACTTTTCTCCTCCGTACATCTCTGAACTAATCTCCCGATATCTTCCCTTGCGTAATCTCCGGTCCTCCCAAGACCGCCTTCTCTCCTCCACACTTATTTGGCCCCCACCCAATCACCTCCAAGACTTGTCCTGAATATCTCCCATTCTCTGGAATTCTGTTCCCTAACAGGTCCAATTAACCACCACATTCAGATCCTTTAGACCGAACCTGAAAACCCATCCCTTCAAGAAAGCTTACAATCTGTAATGACTACGCTGCCACATCAACACCACCAGAGCTATTTCAACCCCCACACTACTGTCTCCTTTATCATCCTGTAAATAATACCATAATAGTAATATTAATATTGTACTGATGGACCAGATGGAACTTGTTATCCATTTCTGCTTTCATTCTTTCAAAGTTTATTTCATGTAACACAAGCCATTATTCAGAAATGTTATAAGGGATCATAAATATGGATAGTTGTTCTCAAGATGAGACTGAGCAAATGCAAAATTTGTAACATGGCCCCCACTTTTCATGTGTCATTTGTAATACTATATAAATTATTGATTCATAATGCCTCTTATGTATGTAGGGAGACATTAGAGCCCATTTGGTGCCATGGTCTAACTTATAAATAACGACTGCACCTAATAACTCATTAAGATGTCTGTTTTTTCACATATTAGAAAATCGGTTCTAATTCCATCAGTGATTTTGTTCAGAGTTTCGTAATATTTTCATTAAGGTGTAATCCAATTTTCATCAGAGTTTGGTCGGAAATATACCAGTTTTCTCAGATGAGAGAAAAAACAGTTTCTCTACCTTCTCTTATACAGCAGTTTGTGAAAAAACAGTGCTTGGATGGCATTTAAGTGCTATTCAATTTTTTTTTCACTTATCAATACTTGCATTGCTGATTTTAATCCACAATAATCAATATCAGATATGTTTCTGAAATTTTGCAAGGACTACTGTCTCCCCCAAAAAATCAGATGTGAACAGCCTAATAGATTATACTAGGTAAGAGGTCTATCTGTGAAAAACGCAGATAGAACTCGCACGTGAAAAACGAAGGTCTGAACTAGGCCTACCAAAAAAGTAATCTATATTCACAGTAACCGTTACCTGAAAGGTAATACGGTTGTGTATTGTATAAATACTCCATTCCCTCTTTGTAAGAGTAATGTCATTTTGAAATATTCCTCACATGATACAGTTGGATTAAGTAAAACTGTTATATTCAAACAATCCACAACCAGAAAAAATAATCCCAATACTTAACTAAGGCAAGAAGCCGAATAACAGGATTATTACGTTAGTATTAATTTATCCAGATTGAATAGGCATTTACATATGCCCACCTTTTCTGAATTTTAACTACGTGAACATCTTTGCTTGTAAAGTTTATCACCATAGTAAATGGGATCCTCACCACCGGGAGCCTCATTGATCAGCGGAACTAAAGGCTGCTGTACTTCCATTCAGTGTCTGGCACAGCCACATCCATGCAAATGGCATATCAGCACAGTCATTCTCAGTCACGACTAATTGAATGAAAAAAGCTGTAGACCCGGTTAGTCACCAGGACATTGCTGGTGACCAAACAATAGTGACAAGATTGTACAAGAGGAATCCTGTGGCATATCTACCATGGCAAATGGCACTTGGAATATTTTCCCCAGGTTTTGTGTCTATTATTCATATTGAAACCCATATGTCCACGAGATCTATAGCATCAAAATGTTGGTTAATATCTACACATGGTAATAATAAGTATCCAAACACATGATCCAAACACATGATTTGACAAGGAAACTAGTAACAGTTGTCATGTCTTCATAGATATGCAGAAGAAATAACAGATAAATGACCCAATGCAGAAAAGTTTCAGAATCGATACTTCATGGGTATACAATTATTTGGTATTACATGTCCAAAAAGATGAACAACTTTACAACCATGTAAATGTCCAAAAAGATGAACAACATTACAACCATGTAAATGTCCAAAAAGATGAACAACATTACAACCATGTAAATGTCCAAAAAGATGAACATTACAACCATCTAGGATCTAGACCCACTACATTCTCTATCACAAAAATGTAATTTAATGTGCATTTTTAATACATCTTTTCCGATCCTTTCCTTTTTGTCTCGCTCTTCTTTCTTCCTCTCTTTTTATATATTATATTTCACACACACCTTACACAATTAAACTTATTCACCATTACTTTTCCAATTCTTTTTTATTCTCTCCTTTTTGTACATTTTGTTGTGTTGTTCACACATCTCTACACATTATTTTTCTTTGTTAACAATTGGAAGCACTGAGGATTTGTTTGGGAACACAGTAAGGGAGGCGTTTCCAGGCCCCATTGGTGTCATATTTAAAAATACTTAAACTCATTCTATTTGTCCTCTACTTCCATTGTGGTTTTTGTCTTGATAAAGAAGCCAGTTCGATATTGAAACACATTGAAAAATGAAACGTCATCTCATCTCCTACAGGCTTGATAATCTGTTACTCCCAGCGGTGTAGCTTTTTATCATTGTAATATCCTCTTTCTTCAAATTTTGCCAAAGGTCCACCCTCCAACACATTGAGCAGCAAAAGTTGAGTCTCAAAACGTCTACATGAGCTGTCCATAACGTAATCCCTTAAGGCAGGGGTCCCCAACTCCAGTCCTCAAGGCCCACCAACAGGTCATGTTTTCAGGATTTCCTTTGCATTGCACAGGTGATGCAATTATTACCTGGGCAAGACTAAGGAAATCCTGAAAACATGACATGTTGGTGGGCCTTGAGGACTGGAGTTGGGGACCCCTGCCTTAAGGTGATCACAACATCTTGTGCTTGTTCAATTTTTTTAAAAAAATTGTATCCTCCAATGTTCGCTTTTATGTTCTGTCTCTGGAAAAAAATGGATAACTGAAGGCACCACCAAATAAATTAGGATCAGCCAAGCCCATACTTAAAAAACTGGTTAACAGAGAAAGAAAAGAAGTAAGCAGATGTTTTGGAATCACCCTATAAAAGACCTTTATTGTATAAGACAACAGGAAACATGGAAACACATGGAATAATAAAACAATTAAAACCTTGACTAGCAAGTAACTAACAAGGTGGGCTCATGAAGAAGTCACCACCTAATCTCATCTACCTGATATCATATCAAATACACAGGTCTTAACAATACAGACATGCAAGGCCAAATAAGGAGAGTACGAATACTCAAAAGATGAAATCACACAAAACAATTAAAATATAACGCCTCCTGAAGGACCTAAACCTGTATTTACAGATTCAGACTCTCAAGATGATAAGGTTTCTTTAAACTTTTTCTTTGTAATAGTAAAATGTTATTTCTAGCCAAAGAAAACATAAATGTGTTTGCAAATTAAAAATGTATAATAGTATACAATTTAGTGTGGCGTAACTAAAGAGTACTAGATTTACTACAAATGTCAAAAATATTTTAGATGTAAAATATTATTTTCTTTGATCTCTCATTATAAAAGCACAATCCATTCCTCATTTATTTGTAAATAAGCTTTCCTTCTCCTTACTCTACATCAGAAAGACATTCCCATCAGCCCAGGAGTATTACAGGAATCCTTCACCTCCGGGAGGCACAATGTCCTGTTGTGTCTTATACAATCCTCTTTGCAAGCAGTGGGAGTTTTCGGACCACCTACATGAGCCCTTATAGTGTATCTACAACAATGCTAAAGCTAAACTACTTCCTGCTTGTTTTACCATGTGTAGTATCCTTGAGACATTTCACTTTATTATTTGGCATTGCACTTTAGATAATCACCAACCTGATTTCCTTGTCACAATTTGCTATAAGAAGACTAATTACCATAACGCCTGCACAGTGCAGAATATCCACTAGATCCTTGATATATAAAATAGACACAAAGGGATCGATTCATTAAGATTGTGCACTCCAGTCTTAATGGAGGGCTAGTTGGAATAGGAAGCACCACATTATTTATGAGGCACACACCACTTAATGAATTTGGCGTAGCTTATCAGTGACGCCTCTGTGAATTTTCTAGAAATGTTACTCCAGTCAGGGATTGAAATAGATGTAAGAAATGCTGACACCAGAGGTGTAGCTAAGGGTACCGTCACACTATACGATTTACCTATGATCACGACCAGCAATATGACCTGGCCGTGATCGTAGGTAAATCGTAGTGTGGTCGCTGGGGAGCTGTAACACAGACAGCTATCCAGCGACCAACGATGCCGAGGTCCCCGGGTAACCAGGGTAAACATCGGGTTACTAAGTGCAGGACCGCGCTTACCCTGGTTACCAGCGTAAAAAAAAACAAACAGCACATACTTACATTCCGGTGTCCGTCAGGTCCCTTGCCGTCTGCTTCCCGCACTCACTGACTGCCGGCCGTAAAGTGAAAGTGAAAGCACAGCACAGCAGTGACGTCACCGCTGTGCTCTGCTTTCACTTTACGGCCGGCAGTCACTGAGTGCGGGAAGCAGACGGCAAGGGACCTGATGGACACCAGAATAATAATAATAATCTTTATTTTTATATAGCGCTAACATATTCCGCAGCGCTTTACAGTTTGCACACATTATCATCACTGTCCCCGATGGGGCTCACAATCTAGAATCCCTATCAGTATGTCTTTGGAATGTGGGAGGAAACCGGAGTGCCCGGAGGAAACCCACGCAAACACGGAGAGAACATACAAACTCTTTGCAGATGTTGTCCTGGGTGGGATTAGAACCCAGGACCCCAGCGCTGCAAGGCTGCAGTGCTATCCACTGCGCCACCGTGCTGCCCAGAATGTAAGTATGTGCTGTTTGTTTTTTTTTAGTTTTACGCTTGTAACCAGGGTAAACATCGGGTTACTAAGCGCGGCCCTGCGCTTAGTAACCCGATGTTTACCCTGGTTACAAGCGAACGCATCGCTAGATCGCATCGCTAGATCGCTAGATCGGTGTCACACACACCGATCCAGCGATGACAGCGGGAGATCCAGCGACGAAAGAAAGTTCTAAACGATCTGCTACGACGTACGATTCTCAGCAGGATCCCTTATCGCTGCTGCGTGTGTCAGACACAGCGATATCGTAACGATATCGCTGGAACGTCACGAATCGTACCGTCGTAGCGATCGAAATGGCAGTGTGTGACGGTACCTTAAGGGTGAAACATCTGAGTGGGCCTGATTACAACTACACTGGTGCACTCTAATTGTGGGCATACAGAAACCTCACCACATGGCCAGGCCGTTACTGGACATAAATCTATATACAGAGACCAACACTGATATCACCACATATGGTTACCGTATAGTGGTAAATACCAGTCCCGCAGAACATATTACAGATCACAGTACAGTTATAGATGGTGACTGACAGCTGATATTCTTTCTGATGAAATCGTTCACTTTTCCGTTTTTTTTATCTGGCCTTGACTGACATGACAACTTCAAGCCACGACTCGTCTGCAGAGATTACAATAAAGACATACAGCTCTGGCAAAAATTAAGAGACCACAACAAAACGTTCAGTTCGTCTGATTTTTCTCTTTATAGGTATATTTTTTAGGAAAATGTAAATTGTTCTTTTATTCTATAAACTACTGACAAAATGTCTCTGAATTTCCAAGCAATAATTTTTGCTTTTTTTTCTGAAAAGGAGAAATGGTCCAAACTAATAAGACCCCAGGGCTTTCAGACCTCAAATAATGCAAAGAAAACAAGTTCATAATAATTTAGAGACAACAATACTAATGTTTTCACTCAGGAAGAGTTCTGAAATCAATATTTTGTGGAATAACCATGACTTTTAATCACAGCTTTCATGCGTCTTGGCATGCTTTCCACCAGTCTTTCACACTGTTTCTGGTGCAAAAATGTAAGCAGTTCTTTGTTTGATGGCTTGTGACTATCCTTCATCCTCTTGATTACATTCCAGAGGTTTTCAATGGGGTTCAGGTCTGGAGATTGGCCTGCCCATGACAGGGTTTTGATGTGGTGGTCTCTTAATTTTTGCAAGAGCTGTATATGACTTCTCACATTTCCAGCCCCATCCCCATCTATTCCCAACCTGCATAAACTCCTCATCCTGCTGTCACAACAATGCTGAACAACTGCTGCATGTGTCCCTAATACTGAACCTGCTTTGTGGTACAAAAACAGTTCTCCTTTTACTGCCCACATAATAATGGCCACCATTGTGCCCCATACAAAATAAAATGCCTCATCTGTGCCCTATAAATGGTAAAATTGCCTGCCAGAAAATATCAATGCCCTGTGCAAGTGCCTTAGAAAACAATGTCCATAATTTGCCTCTAGAAAATAGTAATGCCTCCATGTGCAAATTTGACAGTCATAATACTCTAAGTAGCCCTATAACAATAATGCTTAAGTGCTCATTTAACATTCGATGCCCCTTGAACCCCCCTCTGTACAGCTCCACTATAAAAAGCATGATGGGCCCACAGCTCCCCTATACACAGTATAATGGGTCTACAACTCCCCTATACACAGTATAATGGGCCAACAGCTCCCCTATACACAGTATAGTGGGAACACATCTCCATTATACACAGTATGATGGGCCCACAACTCCCTTATACATAGTATGGTGGGCGCACAGCTCCCATATCCATTGTATGGTAGGCCCACAGCTCCCCTATACACAGTATGATGACGCCACAGCTCCCCTATACATAGTAGGATGGGCCCACTGTTTCCCTTTAAGCAATAACATACCCACACAGCTCCCTATATGTAGTATGATGTCCACACTGCTCCCCCAAAACACAGTATAATGACCCCCACAGTAGTCCTCACAGTGTATGATGACTCCCACAGTTGTATCCAAACTGTACAATGGCCCTCACACAAGCTCCCACACTGTACAATGGCCCCCAGAGTAGTCACCAACACTGTACGAGGTTCTACCAAACTGTTTGTGGGCTCCCACAGTAACTTCCAAACTGAATAATGGGCCTCACATTAGCTCTCACACTGTATAGTGACCCCTACAGTAGCTCCACACTCAGTGAGCCCCCACAGTAGTCCCCACACTGTATGAGGGCTTCCATAGTAGCCCACAAACTGTATAATTGTCCCCACATTAGCTTCAACAATGTATGATGGCCCCATCCATTGCTCCTACAATGTATGATGGGCTCATCAGTAGTTCACACAATTTATTATGGCTTCCCACAGTTTATGAGGACCTTCACACTGTAAGAGGGCCTCCAATAGTAGTCCTCACACCATATGATGGTCCCCACATTTGCTCTCACATTGTATGATGGACCCCTAAATTATCCCCACACTGTATGATTGACCCCTCAGTAGTCCCACACGGCATGATGGCCCCACAGTGGCCCCAGACATGTATAATTGCCCCCATACTTTATGCGGGCCCCCACAATTTATGAAATCCCTCCACAGTAGTCCTCACACTGTATGATGGCCCCAACATTATCTCCCACACTGTATAATGGCCCCCACAGTAATTCCCAAATAGCCCCCACATTAGCCCCCCCACACTGTAGGATGGCCCTCATAGTAGCCCCCCAAAGGGTCTCCAAATTATGAGGGCTCCCACAGTAACCCATACAATGTATGAGGACTCCACTATATGAGAAGCCCCATACTTTATGATATCCCCACAGTAGCTCCTACAGTACATGAAGACCTCACTGTATGAGGTGCCCCCATATTTTATGATGCCCTGAAAGTAACTCCTATAGTGTGAGGACCGTCTGCATGATAGGCCCCCATACTTTATGATGCTCCTGCAATAGCTCCTACAGTCTATGAGGACTCCACTGTATGAGGGGCAGCCATACTTTATGATGCACCCATAGTCACATCAGAAGTTTTAATTAAAATGTAAAAAAATAATATACTTACCTAATCCAGGATTCTGATGCGTCTTCTGGCATTGACTTCAGAGTCCCAATGCAGCACGATGACATCACCACACTGGGATTCCGATGTCCTGTGGGTGCGTCTGTGCCTCTGTCCTGTCCTCTGTGTGCCATAGGTTCTGTGCATCACCTTGCAGCTCTGTAGACTGCAGGAATAAAAAGACCTGCGGTCTACAGAATAGAGAGCAGTAGACCAGGGAGATCATGTCTCCCAGCTCTACCGCAGCGCTTAACTATATCGGTGTGCTGCTCACGCCAATATAAAGAGTAGCGATAACTCCAGATGGGCTCCTCAGAGCACTGGACTCAGACCAACCTCTCCCTCTACCCCTGGTAGCTAAGCCACTGGCTGGCACTTTTGCTGAATTTAATGTATGGGTACCATGTTCCCTTCCCGCCCACACTACTCCCCATCCCCACCTAACTTGGCTAATCTACTTCAAATTGGCTATGAAAATACCAAAAGTTGCACATTTTTTGCACAATGTTTAACATTTTTTGCGACTTTTAATTTTGTCCCCTGAGGAAGCCACATCCTATGGTGATACGCATGGGATCCTCTTTCCCATATGATGCTTTTTTATGAGCTAATCTACCTGGGTGACTCTGCACATGGCACTTTATTGAACATAGCTATTGCTCATTTTCTTTTATATATTCTTTTGATACTGCATTATTTATTGTATGGACAAGTGCATTGCACCTTTGTTCTTTACTGAATACTACTAGAAATCACTTTAGAGGTAAGGCCCATTCATGCTTACTGTATCTCTGTTATGTACCACATTTCCATGACTCAAAGGTTATCATGCCTGTCATAGGAGATGTATCGTAGTGTCAATTTTTTGTGTTAAAAAACAGGTTCTGGCGCAACATACACAATTTTAAATGTTTTTATTTGTTTCGTCTAGTTACGTTCTGTTTTGATCAAGTTTGGGTTGTCCAGTAGTGGAGAACCCCTTC
This sequence comes from Ranitomeya imitator, assembly GCF_032444005.1. Lineage (NCBI taxonomy): Eukaryota > Metazoa > Chordata > Amphibia > Anura > Dendrobatidae > Ranitomeya > Ranitomeya imitator. The sequence goes on along the minus strand of NC_091285.1, from coordinate 251,612,212 downwards.
AAGGCATATTGGCCACATTTAGGAATCAGGTCCCATTATAGAATGCAAACAAGGTATGCTACAAGTGAAGGAGGGACGGAATGGAAATGATAAAAGAGGTAGAAAAAAAGAGAGAGTTGATGCATATGCACAAAAGCTAGACAACATTTTTTTTCAACGTGGTCAGCTAATCCGTAGCCAAAAACTGAAATTAAAAGCAAACTTTAATATTAAACAAATAACTTTGTGAGATCAATCCCAACAGTTCAAATCATCCAGGAACCAGCTCAGTGGCCACCCAGTTTGCGGAGTTTAGTTAATATTTGTGTAAGTATGAAAAACTATTTTGGCATCAGATGAACTTAATATTTTCATAGAGCTAATACATGCTTAATCAGCTAAGATTTCCTGGAGATGTTTCTCTAAACTCATAAAACGAAGGTTCAAACACATAACTCTGGATAAGGTTTCCCTCTTAGTGTGAATGAATATGACACCTGCACAAAAGAATCCCATTAAAGGTGTCCGTGCCTTCATTTTATGGCAGGTGTGAAATACTTTCCAAAGGTTTTGTTCCAGTTATGCTCCATTTGAAGCCATTGTGATTTTTTTAGGAAGTGACATCCTGAACAATGAAGATGACGCGAACCTCAATTATCTCTGTCGTTATTTTTTCAGAAATTCTAATGATCGAGTGTTACTGGTTTGTGAAAGGCACACTTGTCATCCTTCTACTCTAATTTCTGTAGACATTTTCTGCTTAAAAAAAGTCTATATCAAACAGTTAGGTGGTGGATTGTGACTGGGATCCACATGACAACACAAAGATGGGTGGGGGTAAAAATGTTACTGGTAGTTTCTATGGATTATGAGTATGGGTTCTGGTATTTTTATGCAGTAATGTGTTGGGGCATAAGTTTGCAAAATCATAGTGGGCCATTGGCCAGAGAATGAGTGGTTTATTGTGTGTCCAAAAAAAAGTTTAAGGGGCTTTCTGCACTGTCACGGAGGCTATAGGTGAAACCACCACTCATGGATCATTGTACTAGGCATATATTAGTATACTAATGCTATGACATGATAAGATGGGAGGATTTTTAAGGGTTTATGAGAAATACAATGGAATACAGCAGCTCATGTTGCAATACAAACCGGATCCCCCCTGATCTCTACTCTTCCTGTTTCTCTATCAGTTCACAAAATGCACAAACTGCTAGGAACTGCAATCTCTGACTGACGCATGCAGGTCCTCACTTTAATGGCAATGTAGTAAACATATTATCTAGCTATCTACCACTATTGTTTCAATTGTAGCATGTAATGATTAAAAATCGGGTCCTTTTAAAAGCAATGGGTTCTTTTTAGTAAAAAAAAACATTGAGGAGTAATTATGAACACTGTCTAATTTCTTAAACAGTGCAAACTTGGATTAAAAGACAGTCTTAAAATAGGCCAGATTTACTAAATGTTTCATGCTTCTTGACACATCTAGGCTTACACCATTAGTTGGCTTACTATATGCCGCAAATTTGTAAGAAAATTTTAGCATATTTTTGGGCGCATTAAGCTAGGCTCCTTTTCTGGGAAGAAACATTACCTTCTTAACAATGGTAAAAAAAAAGTCAAAAACAGTAAGCATGTTGCAAGTCATGACAGTTTTTTGGGGTAAATTACACAAAACGTAGTGCACATTTAGCTTGATAAATATGCCCCATTGTCTGTCAGTAGAGCCACTGCAGGATCCATTACTTTCCATCCACTCTCTTAGGTACAGCTACTCCAGTCCTTTGTTAATATAAGCTAAAGCTAAATGGTATGTGTTTTAACATTTCAATAAAATCACCTTTCACAGTTCACCCTCTTATTCAATCAGCACTGCTTAATGAGAAAACCTACTAATGAATGAATTCTACCGGAACTCGTTTTAGACAACATGCTAATGAACTCATTTGCTTTATAAAACCGTTGGGTCTCTGTAGGACATTCATTACAGATGATTGGATTCTAGATTGATAGCATTACCTAATCTCTAATGTTAGAAAACGCGTCCTCAAAAAATGACCCATTGTTTAAATCAGGCTTTTGTGTTCCATGTATTTTTTAAACAATATTAGTAATACTGTCATTTTCGCACTGATATCGAGCTTTAGACTCCTACTTACTGTCCTTTCAGGAGGTTTTCTTAGGGGCTCCATATTGTCAAAGCCAGGATTGTCATGATATGTACCACCTCTATATACAGCTGATATCGATAACACAGTATCCAAAATTCCATGTCACAGATGACCCTTCTTGCACAACGACCTTTGCGCAGGAACATTAGATGTTTCACCACAAAAGATGGGGTGGAAGTTTGTTCATTATGGCTAATGTACATGTGTTGTTTTTTGAAACCTCGGTAATTTTAGAATATAAAATGGACCATTGGCCAGAGTGACAATTACAATATTCCTAATTATTATTTTAATAAAGATCGTCAAGTGAAAAAAATGACTAAAATATAAAATATATGTAAGACAAAATCCTGATTTACACAATAGGACATTTTCTGATAACACATTCCCTTGACGAGAGTGCAGTATATTTTACACACAGTTTGAGTCTAGTTCATGGAAACTCTTCTTGCATCTATAAATGAAAGATAAAATTAAATTAAAGCTGTTGCCTTTGTCTTGTTTAAAACAGGTTTCACAGAAAAGTAGCTAGGTTTCTCCTATGATAGAGACATGAAATATTTCCACCTGAAAATATACTGGAAATTAAGCAAAGCTAACAGTTTTTACATCTCTGTAAATTGCTCAAAAACACGCTGGCAATAGAAAATGTATGTTTTTCTTTACTGCCAAAGAACAGATAAATCAAACAAGTGGTAGACCCCCAGCCAGAGGCCTCTCACCTAGCCAAATCAGATCTCCTGCTTCACGCTGATGAGGAGCAAACGCCCCAAAACAAGTGTTTGCAAATGGAATTTGTGGTTTGGCTTTCTATTCTCAGTCATGTGGCAAGGCTTGTTAAAGGGTCAATATTGAATTTTAGGCTTGCTACATTCAGTAGGTAGCATTAGAGGTCAAGTCTTCTTCCTCTATTAAGAGGATATTAGCATATTTATATTTCCAGAGGAGCATTGCATGGTCTATAAGTCTCCTTACGTCAGTTTGGCACTCTCAACAGGGAGAAACATTCCTCATTAGAGCCCCAGTCAGAGCCAGTCAGCCTCTCACCTGACCAAATCAGAATGAAACACAAACACTACGAAACATATGTCTGCAAATGGAGTTTCTGGTTTGACTTAAGGTACCTTCACACTGAACGATATCGCTAGCGATCCGTGACGTTGCAGCGTCCTGGCTAGCGATATCATTCAGTTTGACAGGCAGCAGCGATCAGGATCCTGCTGTGCCATCGTTGGTCGGCGCAGAAAGTCCAGAACTTTATTTCGTCGCTGGACTCCCGCAGACATCGCTGAATCGGCGTGTGTGACGCCGATTCAGCGATGTCTTCACTGGTAACCAGGGTAAACATCGGGTTACTAAGCGCAGGGCCGCGCTTAGTAACCCGATGTTTACCCTGGTTACCAGTGTAAAAGTAAAAAAAAACACTACATACTTACATTCTGGTGTCTGTCCTCTCCGGCGCTGTGCTTCTCTGCACTGTGTAAGCGCAGCAGCCGGAAAGCACAGCGGTGCTCTGCTTTCCGGCTGGCGCTTAGTGCAGAGAAGCAGAGTGCCGGAGAGGATAGACGCCGGAATATAAGCATGTAGTGTTTGTTTGTTTTTTTACGTTTACGCTGGTAACCAGGGTAAACATCGGGTTACTAAGCGCGGCCCTGCGCTTAGTAACCCGATGTTTACCCTGGTTACCAGGGGACTTCGGCATCGTTGGTCGCTGGAGAGCTGTCTGTGTGACAGCTCTCCAGCGACCACACAGCGACGCTGCAGCAATCGGGATCGTTGTCTAGATCGCTGCAGCGTCGCTTAATGTGACGGTACCTTTAGTCAAGTGGCAAAGCTAGTTAAAGTGTCGATTTTGACTTTTAGTATTGCTACATGCAATTGGTACCACTATAGTTCAAGTCCTAAGTCCTCTTCCTTTCTAAAGAGGCTATTAGCATATTGGTATATGTTGACATGAATCAGTGTATGTTGACATTTGTTATCTCTCATTTATTTATTTCCTAAATATGTATTAAATCAATACAAGTTTATTTACAAATCAATTTATGAATAATTTATAATTTGAAAACAAATAAGAAAAGAAGCTTCATCCTGATTTACCATGTAGGATGCCAAGTAATATCAATATGGAATACTTAAGTAGTACATAAGTAAATGCATCTTGCAGCTTCAGTTCAGGAAGAATATGTGCTTACTTAAGGCCAAATCTTTTGGTTGACTCAATGATAAGACAAGTCACACTAATCATCCTCTTCTATATTAAAGTTACACCTGCATTTAGTCAAATCAAGCATGTATTTCAAGTTAAGAAGTTGAGGATGATCTAAAAGATCAGTGTACCTGATGTCTATTGCAAAGGTGAAGCTTCACTTCGATCAGTCCTTATAAGCCAAATCTTGTACGCCACAGGTGTAAGCATATTTTTAGCAACTAACTTGACCCTAGCTTTACTTCTAGTGAATGGCATTAAATGCGTCTGAAATAAAAGGTACTGAAATAATGATCACTCTGTATGTCAAATATCATGTCCCTGTCGCATGGATTATGCCTGCACTTGTGAAGGATCTAAACGCATGAATAACTGAGAAGGAAGCGCTAATTGGTAAAGCAATGACTTCACAGAGATAATAGCAACTGAACAATCAAGTGTGTAATTGCTTGTCCCCTTCTAATTTGCATAATTTATTAAACAATTATTACTATATTAGATTTATTTAGCTAACAATGTTATTCACTAACTTCCAAGAATTGCTTTGTTCCTTTAACTTAGCAAGAGTAAAAAAAAAAAATCGCAAATATTTGGTATAAATAAATCAATAAAGATTGAGAATGAGCACATAAATTGGGAAGGCAAAAAAGAATATTAGGATAGCAAAAGAAAGTAACGTCAGATTTCTTTGGAGACAAAATAAATATATAAATGTGTAACATATCTAATAGAGTCATCACAGATATTATTGTCATGAAATAAGTAATGATGACATGATGGGTCTGGCTTCACTAAGTAGTGCATTATTTATTATCATAAAGATGCCTATACACCTACAGGTACAGTGGGGGAAATAAGTATTTAATTCCTTGCTGATTTTGTTAGTTTGCCCACTGACAAAGACATGAACAGTCTATAATTTTAAGTGTAGTTTCATTTTAACATTGATAGAATATCAAAAATAAAATCCAGAAAAATCACATTGTATAAATTATATAAATTTATTTGCATGTGAGATTTTGCATGGTGCCCCAGGTCGCTATCAACTGACAGTCATTTTGTATTTCTTCCACTTTCTTACTATTGCACCAACAGTTGTCTGTTGTGAATTCTGCTTTTGGGTTCCCTCCAGTGGTTGTAGGTGGGAATGCAGTTGTCTCTGAGTCGCAGTCCTGGCCAGGTGTATCTGCTGATTGCAGTTCTGACTGGGATATTTAGGTGTGCAGGATTCATTAGCCCTTGCCAGTTGTCAATGTTTCTTGTGAAGTGTTGGATCACTTTCTGGCTTCTCCTGCTTAGCTGCCAATTCAGCAAAGATAAGTGTCTGTTTATTTTCCTGTGGCACACATGCAGTGTGCTTATAGTCTGTGCTATTCATTTGTTTTTCTCTTGTCCAGCTTAGACTGTGTCAGTGTTTTCTCAGTCTTGTTTGATTCTCTGGAGTTGCAGATATACGTTCCACATCTTTAGTTAGATGGTGGAGTTTTTGTATCTTCTGCTGTGGATATTTTTGGAAGGATTTTTAATACTGACCGCTTAGTATCCTGTCCTATCCTTTCCTATTTAGCTAGTGTGGCCTCATTTGCTAAATCCTGTTTCCTGCCTGCGTGTGTCTTTTACTCTACTTCTCACAGTCAATATTTGTGGGGGGCTGCCTATCCTTTGGGGTTCTGCTCTGAGGCAAGGTAGAATTCCTATTTCCATCTATAGGGATATTTAGTCCTCCGGCTGTGTCGAGGTGTCTAGGTTTTGTTAGGCACACCCCACGGCTACTTCTAGTTGCGGTGTTAAGATCAGGGTTTGCGGTCAGTATAGTTACCACCTACTCCAGTGAAAGTTTTCATGCTGCTCCAAGGCCACCTCATCACAACAGAAGACCCAACAAAATACAATTTACAGGCCTCCCAGAAAGTAACAAATTTGTCATGCCCCCCCCCCCCCCCCAGAGAACCTGTCAGGTAACGCAATTTTAGGCTCCAGAAAAGCTTGTGGAGGTTTAGTAACCCCTGCAGTGGCCACTGGAGTGCGCTGCACAACCGCTGAGCGGAGGTCAGCCACCTCTAGACTGAGTTGCTGCATTTGTCCAGCTAAAGCAGCAATGGGGTCCATATTGGACCAAGAAAAAGAGTCTTACTTATGGTTTTGTAGCCCATTCCAACTTTATGCAGGTCTATGATCTTGTCCCTGACATCCTAATAAAGCTCTTTGGTCTTGCCCGTGTTGTAGAGGTTGGAGTCTGACTGATTATTTGAGTCTGTGGATAGGAGTCTTTTATAAAGGTGACTATGTAAGACAGCTGTACTTAATGCGGGTTGTATAGGAGCGTTTAAGGCCTCTTTCACACTTCAGTCTTTTGGCGTCAGTCTGAAACCTCCATTTTCCTCAAATAGCGGATCCGCCATTTTTTTAGCGGATCCGCTATTTTCCCATAGACATACATTAGCGACGGATTGTGGCGGTTGGTCGTCCATTCCATCCGCCATGTGACAGATCCGTCGAGATTTGGCGGACATCATCTAGACATTGACGGACATTGTAACATTTTTTGTCTGCGCTGAAATAGCGGTTCGCGATGGATACGTAACGTCCGCCATTCCATAGAATGGCCGTCTATGGGCGATGGATCCGTCGCCCCAATCCGCTTTTTCACTTGCGCATGCTCCAAAAAGTAGATACTTTTCCCAGACAACCCCAAAGTAACGGATCCGTCAAAAAAACGGATCCGTTAGAACCGTTTTCTCAACAATTGTGACGGATCCGTCGATCCATCACTATGTCGGAGCAGACTGACGCTAAACAACTGAAGTGTGAAAGAAGCCTAACTGGTCTGTAGGAGCCAGAACGCTTAAAGGTTGGTAGGGGATCAAATACTTATTTCTTAAAGCAAAATGCAAATACATTTATATAATTTATACAATGTGATTTTATGGATTTTATTTTTGATATTCTATCTCTCAATTTTAAAATGAACCTACTCTTGAAATTATAGACTGTTCATGTCTTTGTCAGTGGGCAAACTTACTAAATCAGTAAGGGATCAAATACTTATTTCCCCCACTGTAGCTGACCAGTATCTGTCCAATAGACCATACACTGATGAGCAAAAGAGTAACAATGTTTTGAACTTTTTACTTTCATGCTCCATATCTCATCATCCACTACTGCTTCAAATGTGAGACTATCGTCATTTTTTAGAAAGTCATCTTGGCTATCTCATACATAAATTTGACTTGCAACTATGTAGCATATGATTAGTTATGCAGATTCTTGTCATGTCACGGTATTGTTACTGTTTTGCTCCTAGTGGTGGAAAAAACTTTTTCTTCCTGCATCCTACAAATTACAACCTGTTCTCACATTCCCTAATAGCTGAACCTTTTGAAGGTTTCCGTGGTAGGCGAGAGCCTGATGTGTTGGGGTAGAGAGTTCCAGAATATAGGGGAAGCACGGGAGAAGTCTTGGATGCGGTTGTGGGAGGAAGAGATGAGAGAGGAGAAGAGAAGTATGGAATGAGTATGTATGTAATTATTAGTGTAATAATTTGTAAGATTGGTCTAATTGGTCAATTTTCTGTGGGTGTGCGCCCATTTTTCTTACTTCAGTACTCCCAAATGGCTTTACAAAAAAAAAATCCTTATCTTATGCTTACACTTAAAAGAAAAGGCAGTATGAATAATGTACATTGTATTCATTTACTACCTTGGTGTCCTTGTTTATTGGTGAGCATTGCAGATGAAGAGTTAGGTAAATTATTATAACATCATTGTTGTGCAGAACAAATAAGTAGATGTCGGTTGCTGCTTGGATCTAGGTATAGACAGTATGTAATGTAAAAATATACAAAATACATCAAAACCTAAATTACCTGCATCTTTCCATAATGCACAGGAAAACACTGCTTATGACATACAAGTAAAAATGATAAAAGCTAAATTTTATCCATAAATCTCTGACCATTGGAATGGCTGTCTCATTAGAATATTGTCTGAGCAAGTCACTTTGTCTGACTTAATGTAAATATAATTGTCTTCATCATTCACTTAATTATTTAAAACGATGGTAAGTGATGGCTCATTGATTTCAGTCCAATTGTATTCCCCAGTAATGATTGATTTATCCTCTTCTGTCAGGACAAAGTACTGTTATTACTAGAGATGGCTGAATTGATCCACTGAGAATTGAATTCAAGTTGAATTTCATAAAATTTGTAGGTCCTGGTGAATTCGAACAATTTGCGCAGAGCATTTAAAAAATACCTAGCTCCATCTCACATATTCTCAAAGATTGCATTAGCCAGAGAGCGGGCTCCTATAACGTCAGGCACAGCTGTGTTGGCTTCTCCATAAAGTGTTGAGGCTATCACAGCACATGGGCTAGGGAAGCCAATGAGGAAGACTATCACAGCCACTCTAAAGGGTTAAGCAGGGTTTTAGATCCTAGTGACAGGAGGTCAGAGCACACAGATCATCAAACAGATAGGGACAGAAGGGCCTACCTTAGGGTATGGTGTACTACTGCAGGTCTGAAGAACATTGAAATCAAGAGGAGTAATCTCAGTCTGAAGAATAGTACATAGATTTAAGTCAGCAGCACAGTGGCTCAGTGGTTAGCTCTGTTGTTTTGCAGCACTAACATCCTGGGTTCAAATCTCACCAAGGACAACATCTTCAAGGAGTTTGCATGTTCTCCCCTTGTTCGCCTGGGTTTCCTCTTGGTACTCTGGTTTCCTCCCATACTCCAAAGACTTACTGAGAGGGAATTTAGATTGTGGTCCTCATTGAGGACAGTAATTGTAATGTGCTGTGGAGTATAATGGTTCTATATAAATAAATAATAGGGAGGTGCTGGACCAGCAGAGTCAGTGTGATTGTGAAATAATTGATCAGTGGTATATTACAGTACAGCTCCTTAATAAGAGCATTTTTTTTACTCCTTTAAAACTAGGGGGGCAGTATAAGTATCTTCTTTTAAAATTTTCCTCCTGAAGAATAATGCTGAAACCAAGGCTAGTCTGTCTGAGAAAGTATGCTTTTTGGCTTATGAGATGCACAAGCCATAAGCTACATAATTTTGCTTTAATCAGCCATTATGTGCCTTTAACAGCCGCAGACAGAGCGGAGCTCCACTCACGGCTGTTAATCTGTTAAATCCCGCTCTCAATCTCTGACAGCAGCATTTAACATGTACCGGCATGGGAGTGCATTGTTTCACGCTCCCATCGGTGTGCCCGTGACATGATCATGGGGCGACGATGGGTTTTCATTACAGCCGGGGGTCTGCTGATGACTCCTGTGCCTATCAGTATGATCTTCTTGAGAACACATAGATGATGCACTACAATGTATAGCGCAAGCGATGATCGCAGCTTCAAGTCCTGTATTGTGACTAGTAGTCACTGACTACTAAATACAGTGAAAAGTAAAACAAAAAAAGTTTTCAAAAATATGAAAGAAAATATATAAAAGTTTACATCACCCCCCTTTTGCCTCACTGAAAATAAAGCAAAAAAGAAAATAAAAAATACACATATTTGGTGTAGCTGCATTCAGAAATGTTTGATCAAAACATAAAATAAATTAATGTGATAATTCAAAAAGCCAGAATTGTTTTTTTTATTGCAACAATGCAATAAAATGTAGTAAGAGGTGATCAAAACATTGTATGTACTCCAACATTGTATCAATACAAACATCAGTGCATAAATTAAGCCCTCGCCCAGTCTCATATCCCCAAAAAATGAAAATGTTACGCATCTTGGAAAATGGTGACAAAAGCAAAAATTTCTTTGAAATTTCAGAATTTTTTTTCATCGCTTAAAGAAAAAAAAAAGCAATACTTGTTTGTAGAGATGAATGGTGTTCGAGTCGAACTGTTCGCCAATTTCAAATTCGAGCTGTTTTGGGCGGTGTTCGAGTCGTTCGACGAACTCGAACAATTTGCTTAAAATTCGGCTGTTCGAGTTTCTGTTCGATAACTGTTCGTTCACCAAAAGCCTAACTTGATTTTCACATTAAAGCTGTTTATCAATGTTAATAGACTGTTTCAGTCTATACTGTGTGGGGCAGGGGGGCGATGGATAGATCTGTGCTGAAATAATGCCAATGTCCATTTTTTTTTTCTTTCCCGCATTTACAGTGGGGAGATGCAGTCTCTCAGCCTATCAGCAGTGCACACACACAGCAATATGCATGTGATGCACACAAGCAAGGGCATGTGTCATTGGCTGTGTATGTCACATGTCCTTGCCCTATAAGAACCAGCCATTTTCCCCACTGCCACCATTTCCTCACTGCCGCAGCTTAGTGTTAAATGGCACCGCTGCTGCTGCGGGCACTATACAGTCTAAGAGTGTTTTTTGCAAGCAAATGTTCAGTTAGATAGAGAGGTAGGTTACAGCAGTTCATAGCACTTTATGCCAGGCAGGTAAGGAGAAGCCCGCCTGTGAAGCAAGCTACACCGCCTGTGTATGTAAATTTTTACTGCCTCTAACCCAGTAAATCATTTCGGGCCTAGTAGCAGTGCCTGCACGTCAGCGGAGTAGCCCGCCTGTGAAGCTAGCTACACCGCCTGTGTATCTAAATTTTTACTGCATCTAACCCAGTAAAGCATTTTGGGCTTAGCAGCAGCATCTGCACATCAGTGGAGTAGCCCGCCTGTGAAACTAGCTACACCACCTGTGTATCTACATTTTTACTGCATCTAACCCAGTAAAGCGTTTTGGGCTTAGTAGCAGCGTCTGCACGTCAGCGGAGTAGCCCGCCTGCGAAACTAGCTATGACGCCTGTGTATCTAAATTTTTACTGCACCTAACCCAGTAAATCATTTTGGGCTTAGTAGCAGCGTCTGCACGTCAGCGGAGTAGCCCGCCTGTGAAGCTAGCTACACCGCCAGTGTATCTAAATTTTTACTGCATCTAACCCAGTAAATCGTTTTGGGCCTAGTAGCAGTGTCTGCACGTGAGTGGAGTAGCCCGCCTGTGAAGCTAGCTACACCGCCAGTGTATCTAAATTTTTACTGCATCTAACCCAGTAAATCGTTTTGGGCCTAGTAGCAGTGTCTGCACGTCAGCGGAGTAGCCCGCCTTTGAAGCTAGCTACACCGCCTGTGTATCTAATATTTTACTGCATTTAACCCAGTAAATCGTTTTGGGCCTAGTAGCAGTGTCTGCACGACAGCGGAGTAGCCCACCTGTGAAGCTAGCTACTCCGCCTGTGTATCTAACCCAGTAAATCGTCTTGGGCCTAGTACCACATTTTGGACACACAGCTCGGTTTCCATCCATCGTTTTTTGTGCCAACAACTACAGAGTTGCCAATTAGTTAAGCACCAAAATGAGTGGCGAAAGGCCTGCTGCTGGTGGAAAGGGGAATAGGCATGTTGGAAAGGGAAAAAAAGGTAGTGTCCGTGGGGTAGGTGGTAAAGCAACAGTAATATCTGCAGAAGAAAGACCATCTTCCAGCCAAAGTAGAATGTCTACTTCTTTTTGTGGACAATCTGATATGATCCCTTTCTTATGAGCATCGCTACAAATTCCAGATAAGGCACAAAAACAGCAGGTGCTTGAACGGATATCAAGTGCTCGCTCAAGTGGGCTCTCCTCCACCTCAATTTCAAAATCACAAATACTCCAGTCCTCAGAGGTGTCACCCTAATCGCACTTGCTTCCTCACAGCTCCCAAGTCTCCAGCAGCCCGCCTGAGTATGGGGTAACACAGATGGTTGAGTCTGCAGAGCTGTTTATTCATACTATAGCCTGAGAATCAGAAGTCTGCTGCAGAGCTTCTGTGAATCCAGACGAGGAAATGATCTGCACTGATGCCTAGAATCTTTGTGAGTCGGATCCAGGCTCAGATGAAGAAGGTTCTGAGCATATTGTAGAGCCTCGTTTTCAAACTGTAACTCCTGTTGGTGGAGACAATGAGGAAGATGATGATGAGACTGAGATACCTGATTGGAAGGAAAGCATGAGTTTTCGGTCAGGGCAGGAGGAGGTTGGCTCTGAGGACGACGGGTGTGAGAACACACAGGGTGATGATGATGAGGTCGGAGACCCCACTTATTGTCAACCCACAGTCCGCCTGTCCAGGAGGTCAGCAGAGATGCTAGTGACGACGAGGTAAGGTTGCGCCTTCCTGGACAGAGATGGAGTACTGGAAGCACGTCAACAACTGTATCCTCAACCACAACTGTGCCTCTGAGCACAAGTCGTGGTGGCTCTTCAGGTCGCATGCTCTCTAAGCCTTGCATAGCCTGGACATTTTTTGAGATCGCAAAGGATGACCCAACTCATGTAGTCTGTAAGATGTCACCAAAATCTCAGTAGAGGCCAAAAAATTAATAGTTTGAGTACTTCATGCATGAACCGTCACATGGATATGAGGTATAAGTTGCAGTGGGAAGCTCACTGTGCTACAATGCGGCCTAGTGGGCCTGGCCAACTACCGTCTGCCCCATCAAGTGCATCCGCGGCCTCTACATCCTCTGTGACTGTGGGGACAGCAGTCGCACATGGTTTTGGATGCAGACCTTCCACCTCTTTACCCGCAACAGCCAGTGTGATTGGCAGGTCGTCAGTAGATTTGCAAGTGGAAAAACCTGCTGGTGTTGAGCACTCTCCGACATCGAGACCACCACATTTTGATCAAGGCAACATAATATCTCCGCCTGCACCTTCCTCACAGACCAGCAGTTTGCCGGAGACACCCTACTCAACCCCGTCTAAGCACGGCAGCCAGCCCTTGGTCCCTCAGATGTGGATAAGTAAAAGACCATTTCCTCCTAGCCATGACAAAGCTAAGAGGTTGAATTTCACCATCTGCAAGCTGTTGGCTACAGAAATGCTGCCTTTCCGCCAGGTGGACACAGAGAATTTTCGAGACTTTATGTCCGTCGCAGTGCCCCAGTACCAGTACCAGTCACCACTACTTATCAAAGAAAGCTGTGCCTGTGCTACACCAGCATGTCGCACACAACATCACTGCTTCCTTGAGAAACTCTGTGTGTGACAGGGTGCATTTCACCACAGACACTTGGACGAGTAGACATGGACAGGGGCACTACATGTCGGTGACTGGGCACTAGGTAACTATGGTGACATCAGGAGAAGGGGCTGCTGTCCAAGTCTTGCCATCCCCACGAGTTGCGCGTCGATCCTCTGTATCTCTAAGTTCCTCCACTGCTTCTGCCTCCTCAACCTCCTCTCGGTCCTCCACCTGCACCCAAAGCCTGTCTGGTAATGCCAACCGCGTTCTAACTGCGCAGAAGGAATCCTGCACACCTCCTTACTATGCTGTCACCAGGGCTCAACGGCATCAGGCGGTGTTTACCTTGAAATGCCCTCCCCTTAGTGTATGGGACTTCCCGGGACTTTTTGTCATGCATGGCTTACTGAGCCATTAGGGACAACCAGACTAACACGCTAGGATCTGTATGACTATACACGTCATGTGGGGTCTATTCATATGCACTATGCTTTAATGGGACCTCCACATAGTTGTCCACATATGTACGCTATCGTCCTGCTGTTCGTTCAACATTTTGGAGCCTTATTTCTTATGTAGCTACCATTTTTGCTGATATTAGGTTCTATAACCATTAGTATGACTATTATGTTCTCATTTTGATTACACCTATATGCTACTGTATACGGCTTTCTTATAGCTACTATTTGACTTGCTCTTGGTCGCATTTATATATCTGTGCGTGGCACTAGGTTTGCCTCTACTTTTATCTTTTGCATTTTTTTGTATCTTATATATATGGTATTTTTTAAATGTATTCATTGTCATTAGCTTTTAGCTGTCTTCAATAAAGCTGTTTATATGGTTATCTTTGAGCTCTTGTCTCCATTGCTTTTTGGTTCTCTTATATTGTATTATGGTGGAGCATTTAAATTAAATTGTTTGCCCTCCCTGTAGGTTTACTGGGCACTAGGTAACTATGGTGACATCAGGAGAAGGGGCTGCTGTCCAAGTCTTGCCATCCCCACGAGTTGCGCGTAGATCCTCTGTATCTCTAAGTTCCTCCACTGCTTCTGCCTCCTCAACCTCCTCTCGGTCCTCCACCTGCACCCAAAGCCTGTCTGGTAATGCCAACCGCGTTCTAACTGCGCAGAAGGAATCCTGCACACCTCCTTACTATGCTGTCACCAGGGCTCAACGGCATCAGGCGGTGTTTACCTTGAAATGTCTGGGAAATGTGATGCACACAGCTGAGGAGTTGTGGTCAGCTCTGGAGACCGAGTTCCATCAATGGTTGTCTCCACTGAACCTGCAGCAAGGAAAGGCCATGTGCGACAATGCTGCAAACCTGGGTGCGGCCCTTCGCAATGTCACACACGTGCCTTGTATGGCTCATGTTTTGAACCTGGTTGTCCAGCAATTTTTATCCCACTAACCTGGACTAGATAGGCTTCTGCAGAGGGCACGGTCGCTTTGTGCTCACTTCCGCCGTTCGCATCTCGCAGCTCAACGACTTACATCTCTACAGAAGTCGTTGGGCCTGCCTGTTCACCGGCTGAAATGCGATGTTCCCACACGGTGGAATTCAACTCTGCACATGTTGCAGCGACTGTGGCAGCACCGACAAGCCCTGGTTCAATACGTTATGACATATAGCCTGGGCCAATGAGATCCAGAGGTTGAGCAAATCACGCTGCAGGAGTGGTCTCAGATCAGGGACCTATGCACCCTTCTGCACAGTTTTGAAATAGCGATGAAGATGTTTAGTGCTGACGATGCCATTATCAGCATGACCATTCCGGTGATTTACATGCTGGAGCACACCTTAAACAGTATTCGGAGTCAGGTGGTGGGACAAGAGGAGGAGGAACAGGAGGAGGAGGAACAGGAGGAGTCGTATGCGGAAGGGATAATATCTCAAAGGTCCAGACGGTCGGCAGCACCAAGGCGGCTGGCATTGGAGGGTGGGGGAGTGGGATTACCGAGGGCGCATGGTAGCAGCCAAACTGTTGAGGAAGGTGCAAGAGCCGAGGAAGAAGTGGAGGACGAACTGGCGCTGGGCATGGAAGACTCATCAGATGAGGGAGACCTTGATCAAATTTCTGTTGTGCGAGGTTGGGGGGAGAGAGCAGAGGAAGGAAGCATGATTCTCACCTCGCTGCCACCAAGATAACAAGGACTTGGTCCTCCTGGATGTGCAAGACACATGAGTGCCTTCTTGCTGCACTACCTGCATTATGACCGTCGGATTGTCAGAATCCGAAGTAATGCCGACTACTGGGTTGCCACACTCTTAGATCCACAGTCCAAAAGTAAATTTGGTGAAATAATTCCTGCCATAGAAAGGGATTCATGCATGCAGGAGTATCAGCAAAGACTGTTACAGAATCTTACATCTGCTTTTTCACAAAACACCAGTGGTGCACATAGTGAATCTCTGAGTTCTAACTTGCCAACCATGGGACTGTTGAGTCATCATTCAAACTGTAACAGTAACATCATATTTGGTGGTCACAGCAAATTTTTCCAATCGTTTCAAGTATTTTTTAGACCATCCTTTGCAAGGCAACAGGAGACAAGAAGTCTGACACATAGCCAACACCTAGAGAGGATGGTACACGAGTATCTCCAAGTTAACATTGCTGCCATGACTGTGGAACTGGACCCTTGCTCATTTTGGGCTTCCAATCTGAAAAAATGGCCTGAGCTCGCCACTCACGCCTTGGAGATCTTGTTATGCCCCACAGCCAGCGTTCTCTCTGAACGTGTGTTCAGCGCTGCTGGTGGTGTGCTGACAGATAAGCGCACGTGGCTGTCCAGTGACTATTGCATACAGACTAAAGTTCATCAAGATGAACAAATCCTAGATCCGCAAGGACTTTTCTACCCCTGTGTCATCTTGGGGAAACTAAAAGCTTGACGATTTTTGAAAATCACCTCACCAACCATTTTAAGAAACTCTGGCGAAATTGATGCCGCTTGAGTGGTGTCTGTGGCCCATTTTTTGGAAAAAAATGGAGACTCTTTTTGGAATCCCCTTGCTGTGTTTTACATGATGTTGGCATTGTCAATTCCGGGTGGGTGGGGTCGCCCCCTCCCCCTCCCCCTTTTAACCTTTAGAAACTACATACACTATGGCTTGGGGTAACACAGATGGTTGAGTCTGCAGAGCTGTTTACTCATACTATGGCCTGGGATTCAGAGGTCTGCTCCAAAGCTTCAGTGTCTGCTAGTCAGCAGAGTAGCCCACCCATGAAGCAAGCTACACCGCCTCTTTATCTAATTACTAATTTTTAACTGCATCTAGCCCAGGAAATCCTTTTGGGCCTAGTAGCAGTTTCTGCTATTCAGTAGAGTAGCCTAACAAAGAAGCAAGCTACACCGCCTGTTTATCTAATTACTAATTTTTAACTGCATTTAGCCCAGGAAATCCTTTTGGGCCTAGTAGCAGTTTCTGCTACTCAACAGACTACCCCACCCATGAACCAAGCTACACCACCTGTTTATCTAATTATTAATTTTTAACTGCATCCAGCCCAAGCAATACTTTGGGCCTAGTAGCAGTGTCTGCTACTCAGCAGAGTACCCCACCCATGAAGCAAGCTATACCACCTGTTTATCTAATTACTAATTTTTAACTGCATCTAGCCCAGGCAATACTTTGGGCCTAGTAGCAGCGTCTGCTACTCAGCAGAGTACTCCACCCATGAAGCAAGCTACACCGCCTTCTTCCTTTCTCAATCTAACCCCTCTGCTCTGGGGTGTCCGCTCTCCCTCCAGCTCTCTCCTTCTCACAGGTGGACTACCGCATGTATTCACACTGTGGCGAATCTTTTGGGCCCAGGCATAAGAAGTCATCGAGGTAATGGATAATATGTGCCCCCTTAGAAACATCCACGACGACCCATTTCGAGGAAGCAACTAAATGCCTCAAATAGTAAGCAGGATATGGTGCACCCCATGGGCAAATAGCGATCTATATAGTATTCTCCTTCACAGAAGCAGCCCAAGAGGCGGAGACTATTCGGAGGCACAGGTAGTAATCGGAACGCCCCTGTCTGTTTTGGCCATTAGGGTGCCCCTTCCCAACTTCTTGACCCGCCTGATTGCCTCATCCTAGGAGGTACAGTATATAGTACTATACTTGGTTCCGCGTCGATGTTGTCGTTTACTGACCTGCCCCTTGGATATGACAAATGGTGGATTAGTCTGAATGTATTGGGTTCCTTTTTTGGCACGACTCCCAATGGGGATACCAATATGTCTTCTAAGGAAAGTGTTCTGAATGGACCCGTCGCCATTCAACCTAAAGATTTATTTATTTTTTTGTCACGACGTCTGGGTGTTGGTAGAGTGATTTTAGATTTTTTTTCCAGCCTTTCTTGATTTTAGAAGGGCATGACATGCCTATATCTGTGTCTCCTCCTCCTTTTACTCCTCCACCTCTTTTCTTTTCACATGACTATATGTACTTGTGACTTTTCCATGTGTTTGTTGTGTCTTCTGAGCAGTTTGTCAGCTTTTGGACACCTTTTCAGGCATTTTCTATGTGTTTGTATGTGTTTGTGTTTGCCTGACATTGGTTTCTTTCTTTCTTTCAATGTTCTTTTTATTGAAAACATGTTAATACAATCATTTTCAGTGAGTTAACGAAGACATAAATCAACTTTAGAATATAGAGTGTAATACAAGAATATCGCTTGTTACTAATTCTTTAAGTGCTATTTGACCTGACATTGGTTTCAATGGGGTTCGATAGTGTTCGTCGAACGTTCGATGAACATTCGACGAACACGCCCCAATTCGACGAACCGAACTCGAACACTAGGGGGGGTGGCTCAACACTACTTGTTTGGTACCCGCGTACTTGTACTGATCTGGAAAATCATATGGCAGGTCAGTTTTACCATATAGTGAACATGGTAAAAAAAACCACCCCAAAACATTGTGGAATTGTACTTTTTTTGCAATTTCACCTCACTTGTAATTTTTTTTCCTATTTTCGAGTATACTATATGATAAAATGGATTGTGCCATTCAAAAGTACAACTTGTCCCACAAAAAAACAACCCCTATGGTTATATTGACAGAAAAATAAAAAAGTTATGTCTCTTTGAAGAATGGGTGGAAAAAATGAAAAAACAATACATTGGAAAGGTGATAAAAAACAAGATTGGTCACTTTATAAATGACTCCTACATCTGCTTTCAGGAAAAGTTTACAGAAGTTTTGTTATCATTATAGGCAGCATTACACTGTGAGGTAACACATCTTTACACAGCATTGACCCATCATTCAGAAGAGATGAAGTCACAGCAGATCCTACCCCCTCCCCCTCTCCCTTCACAGTGACATTTGCACATTCTCATTAGATGCTTCAATACAAAAGATTATCAGTCTGTTCATTGTTGCTAAAGTACACGTGTTTCTTGAAACAGCAGGAAGATAGTCTTAAGGTACCTTCACACATAACGATATTGTTAACGATATCGTTGCTATTTGTGACGTAGCAACGATATCGTTAATGAAATCGTTATGTGTGACAGCGACCAACGATCAGGCCCCTGCTGGGAGATCGTTGGTCGCTGAATAAAGTCCAGAACTTTATTTCGTCGCTGGACTCCCTGGAGACATCACTGGATCGGCGTGTGTGACACCGATCCAGCGATGTCTTCACTGGTAACCAGGGTAAACATCGGGTAACTAAGCGCAGGGCCGCGCTTAGTAACCCGATGTTTACCCTGGTTACCATGCTAAAAGTAAAAAAAACAAACACTACATACTTACCTACAGCCGTCTGTCCTCCAGCGCTGTGCTCTGCTCTCCTCCTGTACTGTCTGTGAGCCGGAAAGCAGAGCGGTGACGTCACCGCTCTGCTTTCCGGCTCACAGCCAGTACAGGAGGAGTGCAGAGAAGCAGAGCGCAGCGCTGGAGGACAGACAGCGGTAGGTAAGTATCTAGTGTTTGTTTTTTTTTACTTTTAGCATGGTAACCAGGGTAAACATCGGGTTACTAAGCGCGGCCCTGCGCTTAGTTACCCGATGTTTACCCTGGTTACCGGCATCGTTGGTCGCTGGAGAGCGGTCTGTGTGACAGCTCTCCAGCGACCAAACAGCGACGCTGCAGCGATCCGGATCGTTGTCGGTATCGCTGCAGCGTCGCTTAATGTGAAGGGGCCTTTAAGGTACCTTCACACATAACGATTTTGTTAACTATATCGTTGCAACGTCACGCTTTTTGTGACGTAGCAACGATCCCGCTAACGATCTCGTTATGTGTGACAGCGACCAACGATCAGGCCCCTGCTGGGAGATCGTTGGTCGTTGGGGAATGATCAGGACCTTTTTTTGGTCGCTGATCACCCGCTGTCATAGCTGGATCGGCGTGTGTGACGCCGATCCAGCGATGTGTTCACTTGCAGCTTCCCTGCACTGACTGTAAGCGCCGGCTGTAAAGCAGAGCACAGCGGTGACGTCACCGCTGTGCTCTGCTTTACGGCCGGCGCCGCTGACACAGTCAGTGCGGGAAGCTGACGGCGGGGGACGTGACAGACATCGAAATGTAAGTATGTAGTGGTTTTTTTTTTATTTTACAATGGTAACCAGGGTAAATATCGGGTTACTAACCCGGCCCTGCGCTTAGTAACCCGATGTTTACCCTGGTTACCCGGGGACTTTGGCATCGTTGAAGACAGTTTCAATGATGCCGAAGTCGTTCCCCTGATCGTTGGTCGCTGGAGAGAGCTGTCTGTGTGACAGCTCCCCAGCGACCACACAACGACTTACCAACGATCACGGCCAGGTCGTATCGCTGGTCGTGATCGTTGGTAAGTCGTTTAGTGTAACGGTACCTTTAGGCTACTTTCACACTTGCGTTGATACGGGTCTGTCGATAAACGTCGGCGCGACGTGGGCAGCAAATGCAGTTTTTCAACGCATCCGCTGCCCATTCGAAAGTGCCGGGGAGGAGGGGACGGAGTTCCGGCCGCGCATGCACGGTAGGAAATGGCGGATCCAACGTACGAAAAAACGTTACATTGAACGTTTTTTCGTGCTGACGGTCCACCAAAACAGGACGCATCCGTCACAATCCGTCGCTAATACAAGTCTATGGGAAAATGCAGGATCCTGCAAATTTTTTTGCAGGATCCTGCATTCTCAAAAAACGATGGATTGTAACAGAAGCTGAAAAACGCAAGTGTGAAAGTAGCCTTAAAAATCCCAGTTGCCAGTGTGATAGGGCAAGATTTCTAATTTTTATTTTTAATAAAGTTTGAAATATGAAAACAAATCCATTTCTTAAATACAGTATATTTAACAAAAAAATTATTTAAACAATAAGTGATATTTTGATGACACATTCACCTTACGTGTCACACTTGCATGTGTAATGTGATTCTCTGGCATCAATTCCTGGCACTGTTGCCGGTGGTTCGGACTGGAGCGTTCAGCTGCATAGAAATACAGTGTGGGCGGCAGTGCCGGGTATTGGCGCCAGTTTCTTGCATTACACATGCAAGTGTGACACAGGCCTAATGGTTATTCCCAATATTATTATTCCCAAGCATTTATAGCAAATCCACAGTATTTGCTCTGATATGTGACAGTCCTACTTCTGTGACTTTCATCTACCTCCATAACAGGAATCCCCTAACATTCCATCTAGAGAGGATACCACCAACTTGGCTGATACCATTGTATATCAACCATACAATGAAGCTATCATGTAACATCACTGTCGGCATCCCTGTATGGCTTCCCATCCCCCACCATGCAGGGACACTGACATACTCACCACTCCAGGCCGTGCAGTGAGTTCTTTGCTCTGCTTGCTGTGCATGCTTCCTGGCTGCATGCTTAAGGCAGCCGTGCAAGCACTTCCTGATTATTAAAGAAACTGTGATCACATTCCTAATGTGCCTCCAGCCTATTGCTGAGAGGCACTGGGTACTTAAAGCATTTCCATACAATTATACTATGTAGCAGACTATGGGGCGCATTATACTATATGGAGGACTGTGGGGCAAATTGTACTATATGGAGGACTATGGGGCACATTGTTCAATATGGAGCACTATGGGGAGTGCATTGTTTAATATGGAGCACTATGGGGTGCACAATATACTATATGGAGGACTATGGGGTGCATTATACTGTATGTAGGACTATGGGGTGTGCATTATACTATAAGGAGAACTATGTGGTACTTTATAGTAAACAAGCAAAATGGTGCCTATTCATCAAGTGATTGGGTTGTTTATGCCGAAACAAAAATCATTGTTCCCAGCAGCACATTTGCAAAAACTGCAGATATGCTGCTGATAACATGATACTGTAGGGGGACAGATGGATCTATTAATGATTGTTCTGTGTCCATCATTCTTCCAAAGCCAGTGTAAAGAGGCCTGGAAATAAGTGTCGAACGACTTCAATATTATTGATGACACTTGTTTTAGGCTATGTACACACGTAAGAAAAGAGGTGCAGAATTTTCTGCACAAAATCTGCATCTCCTGGCAGAATCCACAACCGCGGATTTGCCGCGATTTTTATGCGGATTTTGTGCCTTTTTTATGCAGAATTGATGCAGATTTTGTGTGGATTTTCTGCGGTTTTTGCCACTGCGGATTTTTAACATGGAGGGGTGCAGAAACGCTGCAGATCCGCACAAAAGAAGCGACATGCACTTCTTTGAAATCCGCAGCAATTCCGCACTGATTTTTCCGCACCATCTGCACAGCTATTTTTTTACCCCATTGATTTACATTGTACTGTACATCACAGTGCGGATCTGCAGCGTTTCTGACGGGAAAATCCGCTGTGGATCCGCAGCAAATCCGCATCGTGCGCACATAGCCTTAAAGTCTGAACTCAGCACATGTAAATACAGTCTAAATGTTTCTGTGTGATGGTGCAATATGTGAGCATTTGGGGCCCCACTTTTAACTTTTGCCCAGAGCCCCACTTTGTATAAAACCAGCCTTGCTTCTAAGAACTCCAGCTATCAACTGTAGTCTGTGGGGAAACCTGATGCTAAGTGTTGAACTTCCCTACATGGGAAATTAAGCAAATGAAATTAATGGTTTGTCCCTATAATGCAGGACAGGGCAGGTCTTCCAGAGTGAGATGCACTCTTTGTAGCCTCTCTCTCTCTCTTCTGACTCCTCAGGGTAACTTAAATTCACCCAGTAGGTGTGTAATGCTGTGATTTCTAAACCCTATCACTTAATACTTGACTATTATGGATATATTTTAGTTATTGTAAAGTGGTTATTGAGTAAACGTTTGACATTCTTAACACTAATATTCTTAATATTAGCAACTTTAGCATCTTTATTCTTTATTTTTTACTTGTTAGAGGTAGAAACTCTGAGAAGATTAAGATAGTCTAAACAATTTAATTGCCTCCAGGGAGTCACGCTCAGTCAGTGGAACATATTGCTCACAGCTGTGCAGAAATAGCCTTCCATGAGCCTCACAGTTCCTTAATTCTACCTCAATTAAATTGTTTAAGATAATTTAATTATTATTTACATGTCAAGCCGTGACTATTTACATTCTGCAATTAGAGCTAATAATTAGTCAGGCAGTAAATTGGAGATCAGGCAAATACTCTAGTTCTGCTCAATATTCTACATTGAAAAAAGTATGTAATTTAGGAAAAAAAACATTATTATGGCAAGAAAAGAACATGAGAAAATGATCTTGAACTTCCCATGATCTATTATTCTATAACTTATCTGATATAGGACTACAGTATATATAGAGAATCGTGCGCATGGACTGATGGTGGTAAATATACTGTATTAATGACCCATTTTGACTTCTTGCAATGCTTTTATGGGGTAGATTAACCTTGTAATAAGCCATCCGAATTACCATATATACTCGTGTATAAGCTGTTTTTCAGCACAGGGGGAGAGGCGGAGCAGCGGGTCACAGAGGCAGAAGCCAGCGGCTGCGGCTATAACTGTGCCCGCTGCTAAAGAGAAATGAATATTCACTGCGCTGGCACAGTTACAGCCGCAGCCGCCGGCTTCCATCACACATCCTACTTACCTTGCCTGCGAGCCCTCGCTGTATCTCCTTCCGGTGCCAGTCTTCCGGCCGAGCAATCACGTGTCCCCCGCTCATTAAGGTAACGAATATTCACCCCTCTCCACTCCCATAGGCGTGGAGTGAATATTCATTACTTTAATGAGCGTGATCGCTTGGCCGGAAGAGCTGCTTGCGTCGCAACGAGATGCAGGGAGGGTGCGGTGCGCAGGGAAGGTAAGTAGGATGTGTTTTTTTATAACAACCATGCATACAAGGATAGGGGATAAGGAGCCATGCATATGTAAAAATCACAGGAACGTAAAATGTCATCACGGACAGGAGGCAGATCAAGAGTTAACAGGTTTATTAATAACATATATACTCCACGCAGGGAGTGGCAGGACACGGGAAGTGTGTTAGGGAGAAGGGCAGCACTGGGAGCTAGGACAGGGTAGGGCAGGAATGAACAATAGTTTGATAGGAAGAAATAAAGGCCATAAAACGTATCAGTCTGTAGTCTTCTTGATTGCAGCGTCTCGGTTCTCCAACAACGACACCGACAACAGCGGCACGTGACATTCAGAGGTGTCTGTAGAGGACGAGGCTCCAATCCACGGAGCGGGTGATGAGTCTTTGAAGAGTGCAGGGAATTCCCACACTCACGAATGGCAAACACTGTGCTCACGTTGTAGATAAACTTGGCACACACGTGGTCAAATGAAAGTGAGATTTAATTGAAAGAGAGTACATACAATATTGACGTTTCGGTCTCAGGTTAGACCTTCATCAATGTACCTCTCTTAGAGTATATCACAGATTGACGTTCTAATAGGAGATTAATCCCTCTGCTTGTGGCTGGTACAGCTATAAATAGCAGGCTACACTTGGAGCCGGTGCTGTGCTGTGCGGACGCGGCATCCACCACTCAGGACGAGCGGTGGAAGCCGCGTCCAGCACAGCATCGGCTCCAAGTGTAGCCTGCTATTTATAGCTGTACCAGCCGCAAGCAGAGGGATTAGTCTCCTATTAGAACGACAATCTGTGATATACTCTAAGAGAGGTACATTGATGAAGGTCTAACCTGAGACCGAAACGTCAATATTGTATGTACTCTCTTTCAATTAAATCTCACTTTCATTTGACCACGTGTGTGCCAAGTTTAACCCCTTAATCCCATATGACGTACTATCCCGTCCAGGTGACCTGGGACTTAATTCCCATGGACGGGATAGTACGTCATATGCGATCGGCCGCGCTCACGGGGGGAGCGCGGCCGATCGCGGCCGGGTGTCAGCTGCCTATCGCAGCTGACATCCGGCACTATGTGCCAGGAGCGGTCACGGACCGCTCCCGGCACATTAACCCCCGGCACACCGCGATCAAAGATGATTGCGGTGTGCCGGCGGTGCAGGGAAGCATCGCGCAGGGAGGGAGCTCCCTGCGGGCTTCCCTGAGACGATCGGTACACGGTGATGTACTCACCGTGTACCGAGCGTCTTCTCCCTGCAGTCCCCGGATCCAAAATGGCCGCCGGGCTGCATCCGGGTCCTGCAGGGAGCACTTCCGGGTCAGGATCAGGCTGCAGCTGCAGCTCTAATCCTGCCCGGCTGTATGTCAGATCACCGATCTGATAGAGTGCTGTGCACACTGTCAGATCGGTGATCTGTGATGTCCCCCCCTGGGACAAAGTGAAAAAGTAAAAAAAAAAATTTCCACACTTGTAAAAAAAAAAATAAAAAAAAAATTCCTAAATAAAGCAGAAAAAAAAAAATATTATTCCCATAAATACATTTCTTTACATAAAAAAAAAACAAAAAAACAATAAAAGTACACATATTTAGTATCGCCGCGTCCGTAACGACCCGACCTATAAAACTGGCCCACTAGTTAACCCCTTCAGTGAACACCGTAAGAAAAAAAAAAAAAAAAACGAGCCAAAAAACAACGCTTTATTATCATAACGCTGAACAAAGAGTGGAATAACACGCGATCAAAAAGACGGATATAAATAACCATGTTACCTCTGAAAACGTCATCTTGTCCCGCAAAAAACGAGCCGCCATATAGCATCATAACCAAAAAAATAAAAAAGTTATAGTCCTCTGAATAAAGCGATGCCAAAATAATTATTTTTTCTATAAAATAGCTTTTATCGTATAAAAGCGCCAAAACATAAAAAAAATGATATAAATGAGGTGTCGCTGTAATCGTACTGACCCGAAGAATAAAACTGCTTCATCAATTTTACCAAACGCGGAACGGTATAAACGCCTCCCCCAAAAGAAATTCATGAATAGCTGGTTTTTGGTCATTCTGCCTCACAAAAAAATCGGAATAAAAAGCGATCAAAAACTGTCACGTGTCCGAAAATGTAACCGATAAAAACGTCAACTCGTCCCGCAAAAAACAAGACCTCACATGACTCTGTGGACCAAAATATGGAAAAATTATAGGTCTCAAAATGTGGAGACGCAAAAACTTTTTTGCTATAAAAAGCGTCTTTTAGTGTGTGACGGCTGCCAATCATAAAAATCCGCTAAAAAACTCGCTATAAAAGTAAATCAAACCCCCCTTCATCACCCCCTTAGTTAGGCTAGGTTCACATTGCGTTAATGGGTTAACGCTAACGGACAGCGTTGCACGGCGAAAATGTCACAATTAACGCCGTGCAACGGGTCCGTTAGCACAACCATTGACAGCAATGTGATTTTCAGGTGTAGCGCATCGCTAGAGCGTGCCATTTTCGGCTCGCGCTAGCAAGGTGCCATTCTTTTGTGGCGCGCCTCAGACGCTGCTTCCAGCGTCCGCGGCGCGCCCGAGGTCCGATCCCCGATCTTCCAGAGCGGGGACGTTAACGCGACCACTAAACACGACACCTAAAAAGACATTGTGTTAGCGCAATCCGCTAGTGCTAAACGGATTTCCCTAACGCAATGTGAACCTAGCCTTAGGGAAAAATAATAAAATTAAAAAAAATGTATTTATTTCCATTTTCCGGTTAGGGTTAGGGTTAGGGCTAGGGTTGGGGCTAGGGTTAGGGTTTGGATTACATTTACGGTTGGGATTAGGGTTGGGATTAGAATTAGGGGTGTGTCTGGGTTAGGTGTGTGGTTAGGGTTACAGTTGGGATTAGGGTTAGTGGTGCGTTTGGATTAGGGTTTCATTTATAATTGGGGGGTTTCCACTGTTTAGACACATCAGGGGCTCTCCAAACGCGACATGGCGTCCGATCTCAATTCCAGCCAATTCTGCATTGAAAAAGTAAAACAGTGCTCCTTCACTTCCGAGCTCTCCCGTGCGCCCAAACAGGGGTTTACCCCAACATATGGGGTATCAGCGTACTCGAGACAAATTGGACAACAACTTTTTGGGTCCAAGTTCTCTTGTTATCCTTGGGAAAATAAAAATTTGGGGGGCTAAAAATCATTTTTGTGGGAAAAAAAAGGATTTTTATTTTCACGGCTCTGCGTTGTAAACTGTAGTGAAACACTTGGGGGTTCAAAGTTTTCACAACACATCTAGATAAGTTCCATGGGAGGTCTAGTTTCCAATATGGGGTCACTTGTGGGTGGTTTCTACTGTTTGGGTACATCAGGGGCTCTGCAAATGCAACGTGACGCCTGCAGACCAATCCATCTAAGTCTGCATTCCAAATGGCGCTCCTTCCCTTCCGAGCTCTGCCATGAGCCCAAACAGTGGTTCCCCCCCACATATGGGGTATCAGCGTACTCAGGACAAATTGAACAACAACTTTTGGGGTCCAATTTATTCTGTTACCCTTGTAAAAATACAAAGCTGGGGGCTAAAAAATCATTTTTGTGAAAAAAAAAAGAATTTTTATTTTCACGGGTCTGCGTTATAAACTGTAGTGAAACACTTAGGGGTTCAAAGTTCTCACAACACATCTAGATAAGTTCCATGGGAGGTCTAGTTTCTAATATGGGGTCACTTGTGGGGGGTTTGTACTGTTTGGGTACATCAGGGGCTCTGCAAATGCAACGTGACTCCTGCAGACCAATCCATCTAAGTCTGCATTCCAAATGGCGCTCCTTCCCTTCCGAGCTCTGCCATGCGCCCAAACAGTGGTTCCCCCCCACATATGGGGTATCAGCGTACTCAGGACAAATTGGACAACAACTTTTGGGGTCCAATTTATTATGTTACCCTTGTGAAAATACAAAACTGGGGGCTAAAAAATTTTTGCGAAAAAAAAATAAATTTATTTTAACGGCTCTGCGTTATAAACTGTAGTGAAACACTTGGGGGTTCAAAGCTCTCAAAACACATCTAGATAAGTTCCTTAGAGGGTCTAGTTTCCAAAATGGTGTCACTTGTGGGGGTTTTTAATGTTTAGGCACATCAGGGGCTCTCCAAACCAACATGGCGTCCCATCTTAATTCCAGTCAATTTTGCATTGAAAAGTCAAATGGCGCTCCTTCCCTTCCGAGCTCTGCTATGCACCCAAAAAGTGGTTTACCCCCACATATGGGGTATCGTCGCACTCAGGACAAATTGCACAACAACTTTTGTGGTCTAATTTCTTCTCTTACCCTTGGGAAAATAAAAAATTGGGGGCGAAAAGATCATTTTTGTGAAAAAATAAGATTTTTTATTTTTACGGCTCTGCATTATAAACTTCTGTGAAGCACTTGTTGGGTCAAAGTGCTCACCACACATCTAGATAAGTTCCTTAAGGGGTCTACTTTTCAAAATGGTGTCACTTGTGAGGGGTTCCAATGTTTAGGCACATCAGGGGCTCTCCAAACGCAACATGGCGTCCCATCTCAATTCCAGTCAATTTTGCATTGAAAAGTCAAATGGCGCTCCTTTCCTTCCGAGCTCTGCCATGCGCCCAAACAGTGGTTTACCCCCACATATGGGGTATCGTCGCACTCAGGACAAATTGCACAACAACTTTTGTGGTCTAATTTCTTCTCTTACCCTTGGGAAAATAAAAAATTGGTGGCGAAAAGATTATTTTTGTGAAAAAATATGATTTTTTATTTTTACGGCTCTGCATTATAAACTTCTGTGAAGCACTTGTTGGGTCAAAGTGCTCACCACACCTCTAGATAAGTTCCTTAAGGGGTCTACTTTCCAAAATGGTGTCACTTGTGGGGATTTCAATGTTTAGGCACATCAGGGGCTCTCCAAACGCAACATGGCATCCCATCTCAATTCCAGTCAATTTTGCATTGAAAAGTAAAATGGCGCTCCTTCCCTTCCGAGCTCTGCCATACGCCCAAACAATGGTTTACACCCATATACGGGGTATCAGCGTACTCAGGACAAATTGGCCAACAATTTTTGAGGTTCAATTTCTTCTCTTACTCTTGGGAAAATAAAAAATTGGGGGCGAAAAGATCATTTTTGTGAAAAAATATGATTTTTTATTTTTACGGCTCTGCATTATAAACTTCTGTGAAGCAATTGGTGGGTCAAAGTGGTCACCACACATCTAGATAAGTTCCTTAGGGTATCTACTTTCCAAAATGGTGTCACTTGTGGGGGGTTTCAATGTTTAGGCACATCAGTGGCTCTCCAAACGCAACATGGTGTCCCATCTCAATTCCTGTCAATTTTGCATTTAAAAGTCAAATGGCGCTCCTTCCCTTCCGAGCTCTGCCATGCGCCCAAACAGTGGTTTACCCCCACATATGGGGTATCAGCGTACTCAGTACAGATTGTACAACAATGTTTGGCATCCATTTTATCCTGTTACCCTTGGTAAAATAAAACAAATTGGAGCTGAAATAAATTTTGTGTGAAAAAAAGTTAAATATTCATTTTTATTTAAACATTCCAAAAATTCCTGTGAAACCCCTGAAGGGTTAATAAACTTCTTGAATGTGGTTTTGAGCACCTTGAGGGGTGCAGTTTTTAGAATGGTGTCACACTTGAGTATTTTCTATCATATAGACCCCTCAAAATGACATCAAATGAGATGTGGTCCCTAAAAAAAAATGGTGTTGTAAAAATGAGAAATTGCTGGTCAACTTTGAACCCTTATAACTCCCTAACAAAAAAAAATTTTGGTTCCAAAATTGTGCTGATGTAAAGGAGACATGTGGGAAATGTTACTTATTAAGTATTTTGCGTGACATATCTCTGTGATTTAAGGGCATAAAAATTTAAAGTTGGAAAATTGCGAAATTTTCAAAATTTTCGCCAAATTTCCGTTTTTTTCACAAATAAACGCAAGTTATATCGAATAAATGTTACTACTAAAATGAAGTACAATATGTCACGAGAAAACAATGTCAGAATCGCCAAGATCCGTTGAAGCGTTCCAGAGTTATAACCTCATAAAGGGACAGTGGTCAGAATTGTAAAAATTGGCCCGGTCATTAACGTGCAAACCACCCTCGGGGCTTAAGGGGTTAACTACAACATAAATACGGTTTGGGCACCTACTTGTGCACCACAATTTATAGTAGTGCCTACGGCTATCTTCCACGTATTAAAACACTGTGCTCAGTCCAGTACGACGAACCGTCCATACAAGGCTTTGCACCGCGGTGTATACAGGTACTTGGCTAAGAGGCTCTGGCCTAGTCACCTGCTTCGCACTGTGCTAAGTGCATGTAACAGTCTCTGGTTTCAACTATGAGTCACCTCCTGGCAGGGATGATAGAGGAGACCTGAGTCTGTTGTCCACCTACAGTGGACCTGTATGCAGGAGATCTGTCAAGTCGGCCTGTGCTCAAGGTATGCTCTGCTTTCACAGCCAACACTGCACCCGACTGTCCGCTTAGCTTTCCGGCCAGGACTCTCTTGGGGCAGCGCATGTGCGATACTCACAGTCATGTAGTGTACAGTACCTGGTTCTCTCTGGCGGTCACTGGACACACACCGCACATCCCGCTCTACCTGGTCCCCGCTGTTGGCGGCAAGCAATGCTAATCTGCTTGGCCGGCTGGAGCACTACTCTCTGTGGCTGCTGCAACACCTGGCTCGGCTCTGCTCTGTGTACATGGCTCTGCTCTGCACGGCTCTCACTCTCCAGGTTGCTGCTGAGCACACTACTCCCCTCAACGCAGCAGTCCCCATCCTCCAGGCCTGCTGCAGCAGTATCTGGAGGGGGAAGCATGCTCCTCACTGCTCTGTGCTGGCCCCACACTGCCCTGCTTTGCACACATTTTTTTTCTTTTCTTCCGCCTCCCCCTCTGACAGCAGGAAGACCCTCCTCTCTAGAGCGTCCCCCAGGCAATAGGGGGAGGTCTGCCTCACTCAGGCTTCCCTCAGGAACAGTGGATGCAGCCTCTCTAGTTTCGCTGCCTCGTCGACCCCCTTACACATGGAAGGACGGGGATAAGGAGCCATGCATACCGGGATGGGGAGCCATACATGAAAGGACGGGGAGCCATGCATATGCAGCGCCCCAGAGATCTGGTCGTTGCAGTAACGTCGCTCTGCCACTAAGGGGAGTGATTTTACGTCTGATGGCACTAAAGGAGTTCTCCTGACCAGGTATCACCAGCACACATTACACTTCACACTCCGGCCACTAGGGGGAGAAAAAGGTTTTATTTATTAGGCCACTCCTCACACTGGTAAAACTAGGGGTTGGATAGGAAGTTAGTCAGAAGCTGGGTTGGATTCAGGCAACATCCCGTGGCAGGAGGTGTTGCAGGGAGAAGATTCAGGGGGGTCCCTGCCAGGCGTGGGAACCTGGCAGGTACCTAGCGACAAGAACAGAACGTTACGGAACTGTGCCTGCACTACCCACGGTGGTATCCTAAGAAAGAGACACGAAGCAAAGGATATTGTGGACAGTGAGAAACGAGATCAAGCACAAAGGAGAGCCAGTAGGAGTCGTGCCTGGAGAACGGCAACATTCTACTGAGGCACGTAGCCGGTGGCCGGAACACCGAGGAAGTAACTGACTCTATGCCTTACTTCAAACTCCGCAGGACAGTTAATTATAGGTTGGCTGTCTACCTTACATCACCTAAGCAGACATAGGGGGCAACGCGTGGAGAGGGGCGTCTCTAGGGTCTCGGAAGAACTCCAAGCCTACCCGTCAAACGGGTGCGTCCTAGCCATAACATACCTGGGGGACGGAGAACTAGGAAGAACTGGAACGAATTAGAAAGAACGAGAATAGAAGTTGTGAGGACTATCCCGAATGCTCAGCAGGGAAGCACTACAACACACAGGCGCTAGTGGTAGGCAATGATTTCCACCTGCAAAGGGAACTCTGGATGTGCCTTTGGACCGGCCGGTCTCAGACAGCCCTGTTAACTGTGCTCTGGATTGCGGATCCTGAAGTCTTCAGTAAAGAGGTAAAGAGACTGCAACCCTGTGTCCTCATTATTGTCTGTACCTCACACCATCACCATCCACCTTACTGGGAATCCCTGGGGACATACTTCACCTGTGGGAAGGTATACCATCTAGCTGCCATCACATCACCCCAGTGGACCCCAAGCAGCGTCGGCCACCCTGACCGAATACCACAGGTGGCGTCACTAAACCTTGACAGACTCGTATCACCTTTCATTGGACGCCCCTTAGCAGGGTCACGGACCAGGTCCAGCCACCGTGACATCCCCAGAACTGAGCCAGCAGAGAACCGGTACCGAGTCACCCGCAGCCCTGTGTCTGGGGGCGCTCCACATACAAGTATGGTGATGGGAAGATGGGAAGCCATGCACACAAGGACGGGGATGGGGAGCCATGCATACTAGGATAGGGAAGAGGGGACAATGCATACCCAGCTTATACTCGAGTCAATACGTTTTCCCGGGTTTTCGTGCAAAATAAGCTGCCTCAAATTATACTCGAGTATATACGATAAATGGAATCGTTGAGAACAAACACTATGGCCACAATTCATTACCACTTGTGTTTTAGACCCTGCTCTTTTTGATGGTAGTGCAGGAATAAGATGAGCTGAATTCATTAAGAGGTGCACGCCACTTAATGAATTATGCGCATCTAATTAATGGTGGGAGCCCCTGTGTACGTCAATAAAAAGGTTACTCCTGAAGTAATATTTCTGGCTTAAAAGTAACCGATCACAAGGTTTGTCCCATATGAGATAAGAACACCACCTTTCAGCCCTGATATACAGAATTCTAATATGTTCTATATGTGCCCCCAATCTGGCCAGAGAGAGAAGAAAAACACCTGCTATTATACTCACCTACAAGGTGGTCAGATGCGATGGGCATCACTGTCTTGGTTCCTTAGAAATACATATCTCGTTCTCCCTTCTGTGGGCACTGCATTAAGGGATCTTCTGCACAGGCGCCGACGACTTCCGCTCCAGTGACCTCAGGTGTGCGCGTGGAAAAAGTGTTCTCCCCACTTCCTCCCTGCATAGTCATTGCTATGTACACATGGTTCCTAGCGATGACTATACAGGGAGGAAGTGGGGAGAGCACTTCATCGGCGCACACACCAGAGGTCACAGTGACTCGCCTGTGCAGAAAATCTCTGAATGCAATGCCCACAGAAGGAAGGATGAGGTATAAAAACCTGAGGGAGTGCAGGGTACAGGCGCAGGATTCCGGGGCCATAACTGATGCTGAAGGGTAAGGGGTGTAAGTATTACAATAAAGACAGGAGGCAGGGAATTCTTCCAGGCACCACAAGCCCTGAAGCCTAGAACAAATCATTAACATAAAGACAAAGTATAAGATTTTTCACCCACAAGACCGCTAATATGAGGCATACAGGTAGGACTAGTGTAACATTTCTATCACCTGTATGCCCATATTAATAGGTTACATACGTCTTGGGGGTGATAGAATCCCTTTAACATACAAGAAGAAAAAAATGTTTGTGTCAATTTGGCCTAACAGTGTAGAATAAATAAAGCTTAATTTTTTTTAATTATTTTAGTGCATATTATTATATATTATTCAAATACATATTTTATACTATGTTCAAAATACATTTTGATGTAAAACATTTGTATACAAAAAAACATCCTTTTTTTATTTGAAATTCAGAAATTATTTTCTGATCAACAATACAGTTTTGCAATTGTCTACAACTAGTGTAGTTTGCAGTGTCTTATTTAGGTTGTCTAAGGATAAGTAAGTTTACTTTAAAAGTCAAAAGAAAAAAAATCCTTTTTTTGGCTGAATTCTTAAAAAGTTAAATACTTAAAGCCCTAGGCAACATCTCACAAACTGTTCATATGGTTGTGTTTGTTGTAATCAGTGCACTGAAATTATGCATAATTTGCTCTCCATGGTTCTGAGTCTAAGATCACATAGAGTCAAGAATAATTACTGCCAAGATGGAGATGTGTACATGCACCTTGGGATACCCAACATGTAGTTTTAACACATGAAAAAAAAGATCTAAAATTACTAGGAAATTACTTAACTACTCTTTGCCTTGGAGGCATATAGATTAACAATGACTAATAGCAGGAACTCCTATAAAGAGAGTGCAGAAGTTTTCGTTTGAAAGGGAAAAGGACATTGCCTAAAATATGTTCTCCGGTATACAACTCACATATTTAGCAATATTATCGCCCATGTTTTGACATTGCCACCTATTGTAAAGCTATGATATGGAGACAATAAAATCCACAGTTCTGAACGTACTGTTAATCTCTGAAATTATAGCACAGCTACAGTACCGTAAAAACAAAAACGTAAAAA
The DNA here is from genome assembly GCF_032444005.1 of Ranitomeya imitator. NCBI lineage: Eukaryota > Metazoa > Chordata > Amphibia > Anura > Dendrobatidae > Ranitomeya > Ranitomeya imitator. The sequence goes on along the minus strand of NC_091285.1, from coordinate 251,578,231 downwards.
AAAGTATTTTCAAAGGATATGTAGATAATTGTTACATATAATGTTGTCGTCCTGTATGTATATCTAATGTTGCTGAGTTGAATTTTTTTTTTTCAGACAATTTATCCAAATATCACTTATTACCAGTATTTACTATTAGCTGTAAGATGATGATACTCAAGTACTAGGAATCTCAAAAAAATAATAGATGCCTGGAAAAAGTCAGAAAAAAATATTTTTAAAGACTATCCAGGAATTTACAGATGGTTAACAACCCAACTACCAACATATTATTAAAAAATATTTCTATAAAACATTAAAAGTATTTTATTAGAGGAAGATTTGATTAAAATCAAGAATCTTATCTTGAGGTTTGGGTTCCACAACTTCCACTCCCTTCCTCTATGACTGCCACCCTTTGCTGTGCCCAGGTTGGGTCTTACAAGTGGCCTGATGTTCCTCAGTGACATAATCTTCCAAGACCTTTTAAGGCTCACTTAAACACAAGTATCTAAAAACTCAGCCACTGATTTCTTTTCTTACTGTTCATTTGGCGTCAATTGTGTCCTTCTTATATACAGTGGCTTGTGAACGTATTCAATTCCCTTGGCTTTTTACCTATTTTGCTACATTGCAAACTGTGTTTAAATATTTTTGTAACCAGAATTGTGTGATTCATCAGAACTAAGTAGTCTAAGTCGGTGAAGTGAGAAAAATATAGGCATACATTATATTTATGTGATCAAATAAGTAAAAATTGGTATGTGCATATGTGTTCACCCGTTTTGCGATGAAGCCCTTAAACATTTCTGGTGTAAGCAATTCCCTTCATAAGTCACATGCTTAGTAAAAGGAAGTCCACCTATGTGCAATCTAAGACTCACGTGGTCTGTCAGTACAGTGGATAGGGAAAGTATTCAGATCCCTTTAAATGTTTCACTCTTTGCTTCATTGCAGCCATTTGATAAATTAATATAATTCATTTTTTTCTCATTAATGTACACTCTGCACCCCATCTTGACTGAAAAAAAACAGAAATGTAGAAATTTTTGCAAATTTATTAAAAAAGAAAAACTGAAATATCACATGTTCATAAGTATTCAGACCCATCGCTCAGTATTGTGTGGAAGCACCCTTTTGAGCTAGTACAGCCATGAGTCTTCTTGGGAATGATGCAACAAGTTTTTCACACCTGGGTTTGGGGATCCTCTGCATTCTTCCTTGCAGATCCTCTCCAGTTCCGTCAGGTTGGATGGTGAACATTGGTGGACAGCTATTTTCAGGTCTCTCCAGAGATGCTCAATTGGGTTTAGGTCAGGGCTCTGGCTGGGCCAGTCAAGAATGGTCACAGAGTTGTTCTGAAGCCACTCCTTTGTTATTTTAGCTGTATGCTTGGGGTCATTGTCTTGTTGGAAGGTGAACCTTCGGCCAAGTCTAAGGTCCAGAGCACTATGGAAGAGGTTTTCATCTAGGACATCTGTAATTGGCCGCATTCATGTTTCCTTCAATGGCAATCAGTTGTCATGGCCCTGCAGCTGAAAACACCCCCATAGCATGATGCTGCCACCACCATGTTTAACTGTTGGGATGGTATTGGGCAGGTGATGAGCAGTGCCTGGTTTTCTCCACACATACCACTTAGAATTATCATTAAAAAGGTCTATCTTCGTCTCATCAGACCAGAAAATTTTATTTCTCAGAGTCCTTTGTGTGTTTTTTTAGCAAACTCTATGCAGGTTTTCATATGTCTTGCACTGAAGAGAGGCTTCTGTCAGGCCACTCTGACATAAAGGCCTGAATGGAGGGCTGCAGTGATAGTTGACTTTGTGGACCTTTCTCTCATCTCCCTACTGCATCTCTGGAGCTCAGCCACAATGATCTTGGGGTTCTTCTTTACCTCACCAAGGCTCTTCTCCCACGATTGCTCAGTTTTGCTGGACGGCCAGGTTTAGGAAGACTTCTGGTGGTCCCAAACGTCTTCCATTTAAGGATTGTGGAGGCCATTGTGCTTTTAGGAACCTTGAGTACTGCAGAAATTCTTTTTTTACCTTGCCTTGCCACAATTCTGTCTCTGAGCTCCTTTGACCTCATGATTCTCATTTGGTTTGACATGCACTGTGAGCTGTGAGGTCTTATATAGACAGGTGTGTGCTTTTCCAAATCAAGTCCTATCAGTTTAATTAAACACAGCTGGACTCTAATGAAGGAGTAGAGCATCTCAAGGAGGATCACAAGGAAATGGACAGCATGTGACTTACATAAGAGTGTCTGAGTAAAGGGTCTGAATACTTCTAACTATGTGATATTTCAGTTTTTCTTTTTTAATAAATTTGCAAAAATTTCTAGATTTCTGTTCTTTTTAGTCAAGATGGGGTGCAGAATGTACATTAAGAGAAAAAAATTAACTTTTTTAAATTTACCACATGGCTGCAATGAAACAAAGAGTGAAAAATGTAAAGTGATCTGAATAATTTCCATACCCACTGTATATACACACCTTCTCTGAAAAGCCACAGAGGCTCCAACACCTTTCAGCAAGAGGCACCACTAACCAAACAACACCATGAAGACCAAGGAGAACTCCAAACAAGTCATGGACAACATTGTTGAGAAGTACAAGTTTGGGTTTGGTGATAAAAAAAATCCCAATTAGGGATAAGTGGACCCATGGAAGTTCGAGTTCTACCAAACTTTAGTCCGATGTTCCATTTGGGTACAGAACTGTACCCAAACTTGAACCCAAACCCCATAGAAATCAATGACCCAAACTTTGAAGATGGAAAAGCTCTCTCTCTCCGATATGAACCTCAAACTATACAGTTCGGGTTCGCTCATCTCTAACCCTAATTTCTGGTAATCCCCTGGAGCACCATCAAATCCATTATCATCAAATGGAAAGAACTTAGTACTACAACAAACCTGCCAAGACAGTGCCGCCCACCAAAACTCTCAGCTCAGGCAAAGAGGCCATTAATCAGAGAGGCAGCACAGAGCTGCAGAGTTTTCAAGCAGAGACTGAAGTAATAAGCTGAACATTCCATAGAGGTGGCTTTTATGGAATAGTTGTCAGGAAAAGGCATTTTCAGTTTACCAAAGGACATGTGGGATACTCCCCAAATGGATGGAAGAAAGTACTGTGGTCGGATGAGACCAAAATTGAACTTTTTGGCCACCAAGGTAAACACTGGAGTACCAGCTTGAGAACTGGCATTTATGGAAGAGTGGCAGAAAAACACCTTAACTTACACAAAAAAACTGTAAGGCTCATTTTGAGTTTGCCAAAAGACATGTAAGACACTTCCCAAATGTACGGTGGAAAGAGCTGTGGTCAGATGAGGCCAAAATTGCAATTTTTGGCCATCAAAGTAAATGCTATATCTGGCACCAAACCAACACAGCTCATTGTCCCAAGAACACATCCCTGTGAAACATGGTGGTGGCAGCATCATGCTGTGGAGATGTTTTTTGGCAGCAGGGACAGGGAAAGTGGTCTCAGCTAAGGTGAAGATGGATGGTATGAAATACAGAGATTTTCTTGCGTAAACCTGTTTCAGTCTGTAAGGGATTTGAGACTGGGCGGAGGTTCACCTTCCAACAAGACAATGACTCAAAGCATACTGCTAAAGCAATACTCCAGTGGTTTAAAATGAAAAGTGTAAAGCTGGAGTCACACATAACGATATCGTTAACGATATCGTTGCAACGTCACGCTTTTGGTGACGTAGCAACGATCCCGCTAACAATCTCGTTATGTGTGACAGCGACCAACGATCAGGCCCCTGCTGGGAGATTGTTGGTCGTTGGGGAATGATCAGGACCATTTTTTGGTCACTGATCACCCGCTGTCATCGCTGGATCGGCGTGTGTGACGCCGATCCAGCGATGTGTTCACTTGTAACAAGGGTAAATATCGGGTTACTAAGTGCATGGCCGCGCTTAGTAACCCGATATTTACCCTGGTTACCATTGTAAAAGTAAAAAAAAAAACTGTACATACTCACATTCTGATGTCTGTCACGTCCCCCGGCGTCCACACGGTTAAAACTGCTTTCGGCAGGAGCGCTGCTAATGCACGCGCTCCATCCGAGAGCTTCCCTGCATTGACTGTGTCAGCGCCGGCCGTAAAGCAGAGCACAGCGGTGACGTCACCGCTGTTACTGCCGGCGCTGACACGGTCAGTGCAGGGAAGCTCTCGGCCGGAGCGCGTACATTAGCAGCGCTCTTGCCGAAAGCAGTTTTAACCCTGTGGACACCGGCGGGGGACGTGACAGACATCAGAATGTGAGTATGCAGTGTTTTGTTTTTTTTTACTTTTACAATGGTAACCAGGGTAAATATCGGGTTACTAAGCGAGGCCCTGCACTTAGTAACCCGATGTTTACCCTGATTACCCGGGTGCTGCAGGGGGACTTCGGCATCTTTGAAGACAGTTTCAACGATGCCAAAGTCGTTCCCCTGATCGTTGGTCACTGGAGAGAGTTGTCTGTGTGACAGCTCCCCAGCGACCACACAACGACTTACCAACGATCACGGCCAGGTCGTATCGCTGGTCGTGATCGTTGGCAAGTCGTTTAGTGTGACTAAAGCTTAAATGTTTCAGAGTGGCTTAATCAAAACCCAGATCTTAATCCAATTGAGAATTTGTGGTCAGAATCGAAGATTGCTGTTCGTCAGAGGAAAGCATCTAACTTTAAGGAAATGGAGCAGTTTTGCCTTAAGGAATGGGCAAAATTCCCCTTGCCAAGATGTGGAAAGCACAAAGAGACTTATCCAAAACGACTTGCAGCTAAAATTGCTGCAAAGGGAGACTCTGCAAAGTATTGACTTTAGGGCTCATACTCACTTGCGAGCAACTCGGATGAGTCTCGCACGGCAATACTTAAGGTACCTTCACACATAACGATATTGTTAACGATATCGTTGCTTTTTGTGACGTAGCAACGATATCGTTAATAAAATCGTTATGTGTGACAGCGACCAACGATCAGGCCCCTGCTGGGAGATCGTTGGTCGCTGAACAAAGTCCAGAACTTTATTTCGTCGCTGGATCTCCCGTGGACATCGCTGGATCGGCGTGTGTGACACCGATCCAGCGATGTCTTCACTGGTAACCAGGGTAAACATCGGGTAACTAAGCGCAGGGCTAACGCTGTAACCTGATGTTTACCCTGGTTACCATCCTAAAAGTAAAAAAAACAAACAGTACATACTTACCTAACGCTGTCTGTCCTCCAGCGCTGTGCTCTGCACTCCTCCTGTACTGGCTGTGAGCGTCGGTCAGCCGGAAAGCAGAGCGGTGACGTCACCGCTCTGCTTTCCGGCCGCTGTGCTCACAGACAGTACAGGAGGAGTGCAGAGCACAGCGCTGGAGGACAGACAGCGTTAGGTAAGTATGTACTGTTTGTTTTTTTTACTTTTAGGATGGTAACCAGGGTAAACATCGGGTTACTAAGCGCGGCCCTGCGCTTAGTTACCCGATGTTTACCCTGGTTACCGGCATCGTTGGTCGCTGGAGAGCGGTCTGTGTGACAGCTCTCCAGCGACCAAACAGCGACGCTGCAGCGATCCGGATCGTTGTCTGTATCGCTGCAGCGTCGCTTAATGTGAAGGGGCCTTTAGCCCTGCACACAGCACTCAGGAGCGGAGCGTGCAGCCACATACCAATAAATGCAGCTGCACGCTCCGCTCCTGAATGCCGGGTGCAGGGCCGGGTATTGCCGTGTGAGACTCATCCGAGTTGCTCGCAAGTGAGTATGAGCCCTTAGGGGGTGAATAGTTATGCACACTGAAGCTTTCAGTTATTTTGCCCTATTTGCTTCACAATAATAAAGAAAAACTAATGTTTACAGTTGTAGGCGTGTTTTTTACATGAACTGATACAAACCCTCAAACAAATAATAATAATAATAATAATAAGAATCTTTATTTATATAGCGCCAACATATTCCGCAGCGCTTTACAGTTTAATAGTTTCAAACACAACAGTCAGTCAAAAAAACAAAAACTGTCAAATTCTAGGTTGTGAGGAGGCAAAACATGAAAAATGTCAAGGGGGAGAATAATTTTGCAAGCCACTGTATGACATATCAGCAACCATTATAGTGGTATTCAAATAAGAATATAAGAATAAGATATCACCAATCCCCAGTTATATGTTTTAACTTGCTGATAGCTGTGAGTCCCACTGGCCTTACCCTAATTTTGGCTGATTTTGGCAGATCCCTTTAGCTTAAAAATCATCTTGGATCAAAACTGATTAAGTGATGGGATAAACTTTGTTCTATAGCTAAATTGTAAGAAATAAACTGGAAACTAGACTGACATATTTTTTCTTAATTAAGAATATGGATACTATCCCATCTTAGATGAAGAGGTTCTCCATGTAGACTGAAGCCTGCTTAGAAAGTTGCTGACTTCTCTGTATCTTCACTGCATACTGCACTGCATACAAATAAAAGCAATATAGAGGTACTGAAGGTTTTTTCTCACCTGACAAGATGTTGAAAGAGGCAGCTTATCTACTCTCTCTTATCTCTAAGCCTCTTGCCCTTGCCAACACTTCAGATAACAGACATTCACACATTCCTCCTAGGGCTACAAATTACACTTGCAGTGCATAGTAGAAAAAGTAGTCTGTTTCTCAAGAAATGCAAACATCCTCTTCTGCAGTGAACAATCCATGATAACCTATGATTTCATCATGTATATAGTATCTTAATTTTAAAGATTTATCTATTCCACTGTCACAACTATGATCAGCTCTGATGGGGACAACTACATTTACATAATTGTGAGATAAGACTCCTTGTAGAAATGTCAGAGCAAACTCTTCACACTATTGCCACCCTGAACACAAGGGGAAAGATCCAATTACACTGCATGATTATCGCTCCTAGGAACACTTGATTTATAATCAAGCACAATAAACAGTCTGCCGATTACTCAATAAACAAGCAAACCGCTGATCCAAATGATCTTTTGGCCTACACAAAAGATCGCCGTTCCCAGCAGCAATCGTCCTGTATAAACACGACCTGTTCTGTGGAGAGCAGTGGCAGCCCTGCGTACTAAACAATCCGTTATAGATTATTCAAGGCACATCAGTTTAAACAGGCTATTACCCGACCGACACTGATCATTTACCGATGCACAGTGGAAATAGACCCTTAATCATTATATCCTATTTTGCTTTTAGATGGTACAGGAATGGAGCAGGAGGTGAAGCACCATACCCCTACACCAGTTTTTTGGTGCCAAAAAGTCAAATTTGCTGTAACGTTTTGCCCTTTCACACCTTACACAAGCGAAATAAGTCATGGCATAACACATGCAACAAATCTACCACAATAGAAGCTGGAAAACTGGCAAGGCTGGCATAGATTTTCTAAAGCATAGACAGCTTAAACACTGCAATAAATTTATAAAGAGGCCTGTGGGTTCTAGCAGGCTATAGGTTCAACGCCGGCAAATGAAATCCTATTCTTGATTAATTGTCCCTAAAGAGCTCAGATAATATATAGACCAGTTTGTCACCAGGTCAGAACTTGCATTCTTAACGCAATAATTTGTGGTATCCACTGGATGCAGGTGCCATGCCCCATTATCAGTTTAGCAAGCCAGCAATTGTGCATGTACAGTGCCTTGAGAAAGTGTTCGGCCCCCTGGAACTTTTCAACCTTTTCCCACATATCAGGCTTCAAACATAAAGATACCAAATGTAAATTTGTGGTGAAGAATCAACAACATCAACAACAAGTGGAACACAATTGTGAAGTTGAACGAAATTTATTGTTTTTTTAATTTTTGTGGAAATTCAAAAACTGAAAAATGGGGCGTGTAATATTATTCGGCCCCTTTAACTTAATACTTTGTTGCGCCACCTTTTGCTGTGATTACAGCTGAAAGTCACTTGGGGTATGTCTCCATCAGTTTTGTACATCGAGAGACTGAAATTCTTGCCCATTCTTCCTTGGCAAACAGCTCGAACTTAGTGAGGTTTGATGGAGATCGTTTGTGAACAGCAGTTTTCAGCTCTTTCCACAGATTCTCGATTGGAGTGAGGTCTGGACTTTGACTTGGCCATTCTAACACCTGGATACTTTTATTTATGAACCATTCCATTGTAGATTTTGCTTTATGTTTGGGATCATTGTCTTGTTGGAAGACAAATCTCTGTCCCAGTCTCAGGTCTTTTGCAGACTTCAACAGGTTTTTGTTCAAGAATAATCCTGTATTTGGCTCCATCCATTTTCCCATCAATTTTAACCATCTTCCCTGTCCCTGCTGAAGAAAAGCAGGCCCAAACCATGATGCTGCCACCACCATGTTTGACAGTGGGGATGGTGTGTTCAGGCTGATGAGCTGTGTTGCCTTTACGCCAAACATATCGTTTGGCATTGTTGCCAAAAAGTTTGATTTTGGTTTCATCTGACCAGAGCACCTTCTTCCACATGTTTGGTGTGTCTCCCATGTGGCTTGCTGCAAACCTTTAACTACACTTTTTATGGATATCTTTGAGAAATGGCTTTCTTCTTGCCACTCTTTCATAAAGGCCAGATTTGTGCAGTGTACGACTGATTGTTGTCCTATGGACAGACTGTCCCACCTCAGCTGTAGATCTCTGCAGTTCATCCAGAATGATCATGGGCCTCTTGGCTGCATCTCTGATCAGTTATCTCCTTGTTTGAGATGAAAGTTTAGAGGTTCGGCCGGGTCTTGGTAGATTTGCAGTGGTATGATACTCCTTCCATTTCAACATGATCGCTTGCACAGTGCTCCTTGGGATGTTCAAAGTTTTGGAAATCATTTTGTATCCAAATCTGGCTTTAAACTTCTCCACAACAGTATCACGGACCTGCCTATTGTGTTCCTTGGTCTTCATGATGCTCTCTGTGCTTCAAACAGAACCCTGAGACTATCACAGAGCAGGTGCATTTATATGGAGACTTGATTATTCACAGGTGAATTATATTTATCATCATTAGGCATTATTATTATTATTTAGGACAACACTGGATCTTTCAGAGATCCACAATGAACTTCTGGAGTGAGTTTGCTGCACTGAAAGTAAAGGGGCTGAATAATATTGCACGCCCCACTTTTCAGTTTTTGAATTTCCACAAAAATTTAAAATAACCAATACATTTTGTTCAACTTCACAATTGTGTTCCACTTGTTGTTGATTCTTCACCAAAAATGTACATTTGGTATCTTTATATTTGAAGCATGATATGTGGGAAAAGGTTGAAAAGTTCCAGGGGGCCGAATACTTTCGCAAGGCACTGTATTGGATGATAGTCTTGCATTGGTTGGCTAAATGATAGCTGGTAAATGTTTTTTTTACTCTGTTTTTAAAATTACTATTATCCCTATCTAAAAAAAAGAAGAGACATACATTCAGCCAGATTCCACGTTTGCTCAAGCGCTGCTGCTTCAATGGTTTTCGCCAGACTGGAAGTAAGTACGTCCCAATCACCAGTCACCTGACCCTGGAGCCAATCCTTAGCCTTAATAGCCAGATCACTGGTGGAAGTGATCTGGCAGAAACATTTGGAGCAGCAGCACTGGAGCAGGGACGGATTCAGGTTGTAAATATAGCTTTATTTCCTTTTATAAGCATGACTTCTCTATGGGAAAAACACAGTGATAGTATGTTACATTTAAAATCATCCATTCTTATTAACTTTTGTCTAATGTGTTTGGACGCCTTTAGTTGGAACATTGCATTAAAGATGTTGTCACCTCACAAACTACTACTTTAATTGAGACAGCCACAATAGAAATTTTACTGGTAGCATTCGTGGCTAATCATCTGCCCAGCATCTGCAGGGAAGCGTATTTCAGATAGACTTTCATCTATTTAATAAAATGTCATGCTAAAACAGTGTAGATAAAAAGAGAAGTATCAATCTTTTTCTTAGACCTCCTTCACATGTTCTGGTGAATCCTGTTACAGCAAAAACCAGTACTATTGAGATCCGTGGTCCGTGTGCCATCCGTATGTACGTATGTGACATCAATGTGTCCGTTTGCTGTCTGTGTTTCACATACATGTGATGTCCGTGTAACAAGTACTGGCACCTGGGAAAAGCACTACGGTTTGCGCTGATCCCAGGTGCCGGCTGCTGAAGGCAGCTCTCAACATTGTCGCTTGGTCTCCCTGACATCAGCACGACCAGGCAACAATCATTGGAGTTGGATTCAGCACCCGCTGTGACCCTCCTGTGTAAAATAAAGAATCACAGTAAAAAATGGCATGGGCTCCTGGGTAATTTTCATAACCAGCAGAGCGAAAGACCACGACTGGGGGCTGATGTTAATAATCTAGGAAAAGGGTTAATATCCCAACAGGTTCCCAGGCTATTAATATCGGCTCATAGCTGTTTGCTTGGCCTTTACTACTGAATTTACAGGGAACCTCAGAAAAAAAATGACATAGGGTCCCCATATAAATTCAAAGATATTGCCTCCTCCCCAGACTACTAACATCAGCCCCCAGCCGCCCCAGAAATGGTTATTCCCACTTACCCTGTCAGGGTTGCAAGTGGTGTAATACGTTTGGGGGTTGACATCACCTTTGTGTTGTCAGGTGACAACAAGTCCAGGGGTTAGTAATGGATAGGTGTCTATAAGATGTCCCCATTACTAAAGGTACCTTCACACTGAACAACTTAACAACGATATTGCTAGCGATCCATGACGTTGCAGTGTCCTGGATAGCGATATCGTTGTGTTTGACAAGCAGCAGCGATCTGGATCCTGCTGTGACATCGTTGGTCGGAGCAGAAAGGCCAGAACTTTATTTCGTCGCTGGATCACCCGCTGACATCGCTGACATCGTGTGTGACGCCGATCCAGCGATGTCTTCACTTGTAACCAGGGTAAACATCGGGTTACTAAGCGCAGGGCCGCGCTTAGTAACCCGATATTTACTCTGGTTACCAGTGTAAATGTAAAAAAAACAAACACTACATACTTACCTTCTGGTGTCTGTCCCCTCGACGTCACCGCTCTGCTTTATGGCCGGCCGGCGCTGACAGTGCAGGGAAGCTGAGGCCGGGGGACAGACACCGGAATGTAAGTATGTAGTGTTTGGTTTTTTTACATTTACAATGGTAACCAGGGTAAACATCGGGTTACTAAGCGCGGCCCTGCGCTTAGTAACCCGATGTTTGCCCTGGTTACCAGGGGACTTCGGCATCGTTGGTTGCTGGAGAGCTGTCTGTGTGACAGCTCTCCAGCGACCACACAGCGACGAAACAGCGACGCTGCAGCGATCGGCATCGTTGCCTATATCGCTGCAGCGTCGCTTAATGTGACGGTACCTTAACTCGATAGTAAGTTGTTAAATAAACACACAGCAAGAATAAAATCCAATAAAATATAAAAAGAATAAAAAACAGTTACAGTATACTCACCTTTACACCTAATCCATTGAAACCCATGTCCACTGTAAAAAAATAAAAATAAGAAACAACCATATCCCTCACCTGTCCCCAATGTGAAGATAATCCCCTGATGCCCTTGATCCCTGTAAAAAAGCAAACATAATAGACAACCATATCCCTCACCTCTAAGACGTGAAGATAATCAATACTGTCCCATGCCATAAAGGTACCTTCACACTAAACGACGCTGCAGCGATCCAGACAACGATCCGGATCGCTGCAGCGTCGCTGTTTGGTCGCTGGAGAGCTGTCACACAGACCGCTCTCCAGCGACCAACGATGCCGGTAACCAGGGTAAACATCGGGTAACTAAGCGCAGGGCCGCGCTTAGTAACCCGATGTTTACCCTGGTTACCATCCTAAAAGTTTAAAAAAAAAAAACGCTTCATACTTACCTTCCGCTGTCTGTCCCCGGCGCTGTGCTTCTCTGTACTGGCTGTGAGCACAGCGGCCGGAAAGCAGAGCGGTGACGTCACCACTGTGCTTTCCGGCCGCTGTGCTCACAGTGAGTGCAGGAAAGCACAGCGCCAGAGGACAGACAGCGGAAGGTAAGTATGAAGCGTTTGGTTTTTTTTTACTTTTAGGATGGTAACCAGGGTAAACATCGGGTTACTAAGCACGGCCCTGCGCTTAGTAACCCGATGTTTACCCTGGTTACCAGCGAAGACATTGCTGAATCGGTGTCACACACGCCGATTCAGCGATGTCAGCGGGAGAGCCAGCGACCAAATAAAGTGCTGGCCCTCTAGCCCCGACCGACGACATCACAGCAGGATTCTGATCGCTGCAGCGTGTCACACTAAACGATATCGCTAGCCAGGATGCTGCAACGTCACGGATCGCTAGCGATATTGTTTAGTGTGAAGGTACCTTAATCCATCTCTGCAACATCTCATTTACAAAATGGATGGTGGCATGATGAGACAGGCTTAAAACCAGAAGACAATGAGCTGCTGAGAGCGCAGTTTTAGTGATGAGCAGTGACACCAAGTGAATACGCTGGTTTCTGAAAGATGCCATGTGCACACACCCATACTTTTCTTTCCTTTTGGATCCTTTTCTAGCTTTGGAAAGAAAAAACTGCAGCAATAACTGAATGAGTGATTCCAGCTTTCTGGTATACACAGAGAACTTATAACGATCACAAAAGTCCCAAAGATATAAAATAAAAACTATATACTTTATTAACAAATAGTACAGAAGATGCAGGGGATATTACAGTAGCTGTGGAACACACATAAAATAGCACATGGGGGCTAGCAAGACCCAAGGGACCAAACTGCAGATAATATACAAAGAATATTAAGCATTAGCATCACAGAAGAGAGGGAGTGTATAATACAACACCCTTACATAATAGCACCATACACCGGAAATGCAGGGGTACAAATACAACAGTACAGCATCATAGCAACATACATTTACAACCGTTGTATAATATATACGTCCCCAAAGTGCAGCAGAATCACTGCTCATCAATGTAACAATGACTTATATAGTAAACTAGATGGTGGCCCAATTCTAACGCATCGGGTATTCTAGAATATGCATGTCCACGTAGTATATTGCACAGGCCACGTAGTATATTGCCCAGCCACGTAGTATATTGCCCAGCCACGTAGTATATTGGCCAGCCACGTAGTATATTGCCCAGTCATGTAGCATATTGCCCAGCCACGTACTATATTGCCCAGCTACGTAGTATATTGCCCAGCCACATAGTATATTGCCCAGCCACATAGTATATTGCCCAGGCACGTAGTGTATTGCCCAGTCATGTAGTATATTGCCCAGCCACGTAGTATATTGCCCAGCCACGTAGTATATTGCCCAGCCACGTAGTGTGTTGCCCAGTTAAGTAGTGTGTTGCCCAGTCACGTAGTATATTGCCCAGCCACGTAGTATATTGCCCAGCCACGTAGTATATTGCACAGCGATGTAGTATATTGCATAGTGACGTAGTATATTGCCCAGCCACATAGTATATTGCCCAGTGACATAGTATATTGCCCAGCCACATAGTATATTGCCCAGCCATGTAGTATATTGCCCAGTGATGTAGTATATTGCCCAGCCACGTAGTATATTGCCCAGTGATGTAGTATGTTGCCCAGCCACGTAGTATATTGCGCAGCCACATAGTATATTGCATAGTGACGTAGTATATTGCCCAGCCACATAGTATATTGCCCAGTGACATAGTATATTGCCCAGCAACATAGTATATTGCACAGCCCACGTAGTATATTGCCCAGCCACGTAGTATATTGCCCAGTCACATAGTATATTGCCCAATCACGTATATTGCCCAGCCACGTAGTATATTGCCCAGCCACGTAGTATATTGCACAGCGATGTAGTATATTGCATAGTGACGTAGTATATTGCCCAGCCACATAGTATATTGCCCAGTGACATAGTATATTGCCCAGCCACATAGTATATTGCCCAGCCATGTAGTATATTGCCCAGTGATGTAGTATATTGCCCAGCCACGTAGTATATTGCCCAGTGATGTAGTATGTTGCCCAGCCACGTAGTATATTGCGCAGCCACATAGTATATTGCATAGTGACGTAGTATATTGCCCAGCCACATAGTATATTGCCCAGTGACATAGTATATTGCCCAGCAACATAGTATATTGCACAGCCCACGTAGTATATTGCCCAGCCACGTAGTATATTGCCCAGTCACATAGTATATTGCCCAATCACGTATATTGCCCAGCCACGTAGTATATTGCCCAGCCACGTAGTATATTGCACAGCGACGTAGTATACAGCACAGAGCCATGTAGTATACAGCACAGACATGTAGTATATTGGCCAGTCACGTAGTGTATTGGCTAGTCACGTAGTGTATTGCCCAGTCACGTATGTAACAGATTAAAAAAGACTTAAAATAAAAAATAAACATATACTCACCTTCCGAAGAGCCCCTTGTAGTCCTGGCGTCTGTGTGCGGTGCGCTCGACAGCTTCCGGTCCCAGGGTTGGTATGAGCGCAGGACCTGTGATGACGTCTCGGTCACATGGCCGTGACATCATGGAAGATCCTTCTCTCATAGCATCCTTTGCACCGGAACCTGCCGCTTGCAGTGCCAAGGACAGGACGCCATGTCGGAGGGTGAGAATAATCTTTTTTTTATTATTATTTGTAACATTAGATCTTTTTACTATTGATGCTGCATACACAAATGGTCACAGACATAATTCCCAAGTTTACCTATCAAATGTCAGGATAACTGGCCCAGAGGATCCGGCTGCTCGCCCCAACGCGCGTTTCGGATAGCTCCTTCATCAGGGGCCCCAGCTTTCTGGTATGTGCATGCAACATCTATTTCAGGTGGATTCCACCTGCAACCAGCCTGAAAAAGTACTAAAAAATGCCAGAGTGAACATATGAATAAAATTGCTGGCGGCAAAGTAACAGCAAAACACATCCATGAAGACATCAGAAAGGATGCTTCTGCTTAAAAACGATGCGGGTAAGCCAGGGTCTTAAAGACTCCATGTGCTCTTAGGGTTCATTTACACCAAGTTTTTTTAGGAGTAGTTTGATGTGGATCTGCTCAAAAATCCACATCATAAACAGTGCCAAATTCATTTTGAAAAACCTTTCTTTTCATTCCATTCATGTTTTTTCACCTCCAGAAAACTCAGTGTGTACAAACCCTTATTGGGGTTGTCAGATCCAAATCAGTAAGTCTGAGGTCGTGACTGCAGACTTATGAATCTCCCCAGCTTGCGCACTGTGTGCTGCGGGGATTCGCTTGTTTCCGAAACGGGACCTTCAGGGTATGTACGAGTCATATACAGTCCCAGCCAGTAGGCGCATCCTCGCTCTCCATGCACTTGTATGGAGAGCGGCCTTGCCCTATTGTCAGACACACCCACTGGCTGGTCTCACTGGACGGGGAGAGGTCATGCGTAATGGCCAGGAGTATGTATAACTCATACATACCACTGGTTCTGGGTGACTGCAGACTTATTGATTTGAACTGGACAACCCCTTTGAAGTGGTTATCCGGGACTATTTTTATTTGTCACTATGGGCATAAGAACTTTAACAGGCAGGTTGATTGCTTATACTGTTAACACAATTTTTCTTTATGCATAGATTATCTTCCTTAGTTCACACGATTGTATAAAAAAAATTATCCAATTTCCATGTAGAAAAGCCGGATGATTTTTCATCTGTATTGTGATCTGTACAGCATTCATTTTAATACATCTGCACTGAAAAGAATTCACAAAAATCAGCACACCATCCCTTCTTTGAGCAACCAAAAAACTTGAACAGGTGAGTCTCCTAAAAAATACTGGAACAGAATAGTCCAAGTTATAGTTCAATTTGTTTTATGTGGACACATGGTACTTCTAAAAAAAAGGTCATCTGAACTGCACAATTAAATACAATTGGCCCACATATGGTTAGTTTTTCATGGATTGAATATACTGTCATTTGTACTTAAGTCTTTTCAAGAGCAAATCTGTTTACACCAGACAAAATGCGGCACAAGCAGCTGCGGTGCCGAAGAGCTGATTATCGGGAGCACATCAGGTGTCTGGGTTACTGATGCAGCTATTCGCTCAACCATTGTGGTGATCATATTTCTATTATACTTTTCCTCTGATTGTACCTCTCCTGGTTTTGGTTTACAAATAGTGATGTAAAATACTGACCAAATACTCAATGTGTGGACATGGCCTTAGGGAGGAGTAAAGATAATTCGCTGCTGGCGAATAGATAGTTCGGCCGACAGCTGTCTCTCCTGAATCCTTCATATACAGGAGCACTTGACTTTAACCTTTTACTCAGTAGTCTTGTACTGCATACCGCTGTGGCCACTGATTGGTTGCAGACATCACGTGGATTATTCTCGCTATGGCGTGTGAAGACAATGTAGACAACAGACTAAAGAGGTGCATCGGACCCCAGGGCTGATTTTAGCAGGAATAAAACATGACTATAAGGTATCTGATTATTGTACAAACACTGTTGGATGTACACAGTGTAACAAAGTCACTGACCAACTACTGGAGGGAAGATATGTATCACTGAGGTTGTTAGCTTCAGTGATATGAACCTAGGAAAAGGTATCACGCACACTAAGTGCTGAGAGGGGTTAATGGACCATGTTTAAGGGCTAGGTTTAGTAAACAGTGGACGAGTAGGTGGGAAGCTGTTCACCATATCTCCACCCAGGGTGGAGTCCAGAGTAAACATACAAAATCCCCTTAAAGTCTCAACTAAAAAAGAATGCTCATATTCACGGACAGCAAACAGAGATGGTGAAAGCAGGAGCCAGCTGTCACACTCTATTATAAGTAGACTATACACAATTTTCCCTTTTCTGCACACAATGGATGGGTGTTGCATTAGTAAGTAAGCAGTAATAGCAGGGCTCTAGCCAACGGCCCCTATGGTGACAGCTATTTAGTGATAAGTGGCGGAAGTAGTTGTCTAGACCGCGGCCTCCATGGTGAGGGCCATCTAGTAATAAGTGGTGGTAGTAAGGCTCTACCCCGTGGCCCTGAAAGTGACGGGCATCTAGTAATAAGTGGTGGTAGTAGGGCTATACCCCGCGGCCCATATAGTGACGGCCAGATAAGATGGAGTAGTAGGGCTCTAGCCAGCGGCCCACATAGTGATGGCCATATAGTGATATGTGGGGGTAATTGGGCTCTAGCCAGCAGCCCCCATAGTGACAGCCATATAGTGATATGTGGGGGTAGTAGGGCTCTAGCCCTCAGCCCCCATAGTGACTGCCATATAGTGATAAGGGGGTAGTAGGACTCTAGCCCACAGCCCCCATGGTGACGGCTATATAGTGATAAGTGGGGGTAGTAGGGCTCTAGACCGTTGTCCTCATGGTGACGGCCATATAGTGATATGTGGGGGTAGTAGGGCTCTAGCCCGCGGCCCCCATGGTGACGGCCATATAGTGATGTGGGGGTAATAGTGCTCTAGCCCATGGCCCCCATGGTGACAGCCATTTAGTGATAAGTGGGGGTAGTAGGGCTTGAGCCCACGGCCCCCATAGTGACGGCCATATAGTGATAAGTGGGGTAGTAGGTCTCTAGCATGCGGCACACATAATGACAGCCATATAGTGATAAGTGGGGGTAGCAGGTCTCTAGCCCACGGCCCTATGGTGATGGCCATATAGAAATATGTGGTAGTAGGGTTCTAGCCCATGGCTCCAATGGTGATGGCCATATAGTGATATGTGGGGGTAGTAGGGCTCTAGCCCGCAGCCACCATAGTGATGGCCATATAGTGATAAGTGGGGGTGGTAGGGCTCTAGACCGCGGCCCCTATTCCGACGGCTATATAGTGATAAGTGGGGGTAGTAGGGCTCTAGCCCGCGGCCCCCATGGTGACGGCCATATAGTGATAAGTGGGGAGTAGTAGGGCTCTAACCCGCAGCCCCCATGGTGATGGCCAAATAGTTATACGTGGGGGTAGTAGGGCTCTAGCCAGTGGCCTCCATAGTGATGGCCATATAGTGATAAGTGGGAGTAGTAAGGCTCTAGACCGCAGCACCTATAGTGACGGCAATATAGTGATAAGTGGGGGTAGTAGGGCTCTAGACCGCGGCTCCTATTCTGACGGCGATATAGTGATAAGTGGGGGTAGTAGGCAGGGCCGGACTGGCCATCTGGCAAATGCCAGAAGGGCCTCTCCGGTCATGGGCTGCCTTGTCTGCTATGTTGTTAACAGAGTCGGTTCTTAAAATACCCATAGTGTTAAGAGTTGTGTTGGAGCACAAAGTCGCTGACTCAGTCACCTACCACACCAGGCCACGGGAATCATTAGAAATATTGGTCTTGTAGAAAATCTTCCTTTCCTCCATACAGGTTAATATTAGTAATATATTCCATCTGGTTCATGGTAACGGGGACAACATGGGCCTGTAAGATTTCCAATGCCAGGACTGAATTTCAGCCCCAGTCCGTTCATGTACTATAGTGTGGTGGGGTAATATACTTCCCTACTACTGTCTTCTCTGGGATCAAGCTCTGTTTGTCTCCTCTTTTGTGTGATGTGATAGCTACATAGTTACATACACAGATTGAAAAAAGACGTAGGTCCATCAATTTTAACCTTTCTCCCCCAATTGTCCATTTTGTCACTAAATTATATTTTACCCACAATGTTATGTGTATTGAGGAAATCATCCAGCCCTTTTTAAAAGCTGTTGCAGTGTCTGCCATTACTAGTTCTTGTAGTTGGGCATTCCACAGTTTGACTTCTCTAACTGTAAATAAAACTTTCCTATTTAGCTGTCGGAATCGCCTGTCATCACTCTTCAGACTCATTGGCTCACTCTCTGCTCTCAGTATGAGCCAGAAGTCTTTTCTATAATGAAAGACTATGGGGCCTTATTCTAAGGCTTACATTGTTGAAGCCACATCCGGGTTACATAGAGCGCAGTGTGACCCGGTCTGTCTGGAGAGCTGTGACATCACTCAGAAGAGCGAACAGCGCTAGATACCAGAGAATTTGGTGGTAGGTGAATATATTAACACACACTACACTGCAGACCAGAGGTGTTGCTAGGGTCCTAAAAGATTAGGGGCTCAGCTCCAAAGTACATGTCTTTTTATATGACCCCTCGCTACTTATAAGAGGATTTGTACATGCAGTATGTAATTACATACATTAAGAGGAGTCGCAGGAGAGTAGATGAATATATATGCACATAGGTACAGAAGATTAGAAATTATGTAATTGCATACAGTACAGATCACAGCTTTGGACACACCTTCTCATTTAAAGATTTTTCTGTATTTTCATAACTATGAAAATTGTAAATTCACATTGAAAGCATCAAAACCATGAATTAACACATGTGGAATTATATACTTAACAAAAAAGTGTGAAACAACTGAAAATATGTCTTATATTCTAGGTTCTTCAAAGTAGCCACCTTTTTCTTTGATGACTGCTTTGCAGACTCTTGGCATTCTCTTGATGAGCTTATAATAATAATCTTTATTTTTTATATAGCGCTAACATATTCCACAGCGCTTTACAGGTTGCACACATTATCATCGCTGTCCCTGATGGGGCTCACAATCTAAATTCCCTATCAGTATGTCTTTGGAATGTGGGAGGAAACCGGAGTGCCCGGAGGAAACCCACGCAAACACGGAGAGAACATACAAACTCTTTGCAGATGTTGTCCTGGGTGGGATTAGAACCTAGGACCCCAGCGCTGCAAGGCTGCTGTGCTAACCACTGAGCAACCGTGCTGCCCATGCTATTCCATCCGGTTTGCGTTTAGTTGAGCCAACAAGAGCTTCAAGAGGTAGTCACCGGAAATGGTCTTCCAACAATCTTGAAGGAGTTCCCAGAGATGGTTAGCACTTGTTGGCCCTTTTGCCTTCACTCTGTGGTCCAGCTCACCCCAAACCATCTCGAGTGGGTTCCGGTCTGGTGACTGTGGAGGCCAGGTCATCTGGCGTAGCACCCCATCACTCTCCTTCTTGGTCAAATAGCCCTTACACAGCCTGGAGGTGTGTTTGGGGTCAGTGTCCTGTTGAAAAATAAATGATGGCCCAACTAAACGCAAACCGGATGGAATAGCATGCCGATGCAAGATGCTGTGGTAGCCATGCTGGTTCAGTATGCCTTCAATTTTGAATAAATTCCCAACAGTGTCACCAGCAAAGCACCCCCACACCATCACACCTCTTCCTACAAGCTTTCACGGTGGGAACCAAGCATGCAGAGTTCATCCGTTCCCCTTTTCTGCGTTGCACAAAGACACGGTGGTTGGAACCAAAGATCTCATATTTGGACTCATCAGACCAAAACACAGATTTCCACTGGTCTAATGTCCATTCCTTGTGTTCTTTAGCCCAAACAAGTCTCTTCTGCTTGTTGCCTGTCCTTAGAAGTGGTTTCCTAGCAGCTATTGTAACATTAAGGCCTGCTGCACAAAGTCTCCTCTTAACAGTTGTTGAAGAGATGTGTCTGCTGCTAGAACTCTGTGTGGCATTGACCTGGTCTCTAATCTGAGCTGCTGTTAAACTGCGATTTCTGAGGCCGGTGACTCAGATAAACTTATCCTCAGAAGCAGAGGTGACTCTTGGTCTTCCTTTCCTGGGGCGGTCCTCATGTGAGCCAGTTTCTTTGTAGCGCTTGATGGTTTTTGCCACTGCACTTGGGGACACTTTCAAAGTTTCCCAATTTTTCCGACTGACTGACCTTGATTTCTTAAAGTAATGATGTCCACTCATTTTTCTTTACTTAGCTGCTTTTTTCTTGCCATAATACAAATTCTAACAGTCTATTCAGTAGGACTATCAACTGTGTATCCACCAGACTTCTGCTCAACACAACTGATGGTCCCAACCCCATTTATAAGGCAAGAAATCCCACTTAGTAAGCCTGACAGGGCACACCTGTGAAGTGAAAACCATTAACGGTGACTACCTCTTGAAGGTCATCAAGAGAATGCCAAGAGTGTGCAAAGCAGTCATCAAAGCAAAAGGTGGCTACTTTGAAGAACCTAGAATATAAGACATATTTTCAGTTTTTTCACACTTTTTTTGTTAAGAATATAATTCCACATGTGTTAATTCATAGTTTGATGCCTTCAGTGTGAATTTACAATTTTCATAGTCATGAAAATGCAGAAAAATCTTTAAATGAGAAGTTGTGTCCAAACTTTTGGTCTGTACTGTACGTCTAGGATATGAATTCCAAAGATTTCAGCACTGAGATCTCATCTCCTGAGATCTTGATGCCAAGGTCTCCATCTACGCATCCGCCGCCTCCTGGCGGACATTTTCCCAGAGTACACCACACAGGAGGAAACCACAGAACTGCGGGGGGCTCTGGCCTTTCACAAAATGTCAGCAGAGCCCCCCAGCAGAGGCGGACACCTCAGGCCGCAGCAGTGGCAGCGGCGGACACCCCAGGCAGCAGCTCCGGTCTCCCCCTCATCCCACCCTGCGGCCTGCAGCATCACCCCACTCCTGCCTCTTAAAGCAGTGACGTGGGACCATCGACATGCCTGTAACATCATTGGCGGTCACCGATGGGTTGTCATGATAAACGAGGATCAGATGATGACACCCATGCCTGTCATTACTAGAGATGGGCGAACCCGAACAGTAAAGTTCGGCGTCTGTACCTAACACCTACTGTTTGTGCATGGATACCGAACATGGACTTCACCAGGAAGTCCATGTTACTGTTCAAGTTTGGCTGCCTGAATACCGGGTGTTTGTCATGCTGTCATGTGCATGACAGCACGACAAACACCGCTTCTGACAGGCGGCGAAATCCTACCCGTTGATCAGAGAGACGCAGTTCCCACGCTGTCAAAACACAGGGTGGGTGCGCAGCTGTGATCGGAAGTATAAAATTTACCTCTGGTCACTGGTGACAGCTGATGGGACTACAGCTCCCATCATCCGACAGCTGCTTCCGCTAATAAGAGTGAGATTAAGAGCTGCTGATAGGTGTATTCATTAGCCAATTCCGGCGCTGTATATAAACAATAAAAAAAATAAATGGCGTGGGTTCCCCTGTATTTTTCATAACCAGACAGGAAATACTCAAAGCTGGGGGCTGCAACCCTCGGCTGTCAGCTTCAACAAGGCTGGTTATCAAGAATAGAGGGGTCCCCACACTGTTTTTTAAATTATTTAAATATATAATTTTAAAAAATGGTGTGGGGTCCCCCCCATATTTTGCAACCAGCCTTGCTAAAACAGACAGCTAGGGGCTGGTATTATCAGGCTGGTAATGGGCCATGGATATAGCCCCCCAGCCTAAAAATACCGCAGCTGCCCAGAAAAGGCACATCTATTAGATACGCCAATCCTGGCGCTTTGCCCAGCTCTTCCTACTTGCCCTTTAACGGTGGCAAGTGGAGTTCATATTTGTGGGGTTGATGTCACCTTTGTATTGTCAGGTGACATCAAGCCTACGGCTTAGTAATGGAGAGGCTTCTATGAGACACCTAGCCATTGCTAATCCTATAGTTGAATGGTAAATAAAGACACAGCCAGAATAAAGTCTGTTATTAGAAATAAAACAAAACAGTTTTCCATTTTTATAAAAAAAATAACAAACACATACTCACCTAACGCCTATTCCACCAAAGTCCTCATACTCTTGTAATAAAACAAAAATAAAAAAACAACAATATCCCTCACCTCTCTGTCATTCTGTCCCACGCCGTCAGTGGCATCATCAGGGGATGGGACATAGGCTTGACTGTCAGTCGGTCATTCAAGCCATCTATATATAGCCTCTGTAGAGTTTGAGGACCACTAAACTAAGATTTAGCAAATTGTAAAGGAGTAACGTCATTTGTTTTATAGCCAATAAAAGTGACCAGCCAATAGTATACGATTTAACATTATAAAAGGTTCAGACTGATAGGTTACGATTGATACTCTAGCCAATGGGAAAAAGCACATCTCTCAGTGCTCCAATCCATGTGTTGTTTTCTGCCAGCCCACATCGCTGACATATCACCTCACCATTTGGCATACAAGTAACCGCATCATCGCTTAAACTTAACAGTCAGTTGCGAGTGTCTAGCAGGCGAGTCAATGCACATCTTGTCCAATCTAGCTAGCGCTTGTGACTGTATATATTAAAATGATGTAACAGATTCCGATTGGCTCACTTGATGTCACATGAGCTGAGCAACTAACAGAAATGCTTCTGTGTGATGTGCAATATGTTAGCATTTGGGGCCCCATGTTAAACTTTTGCCTAGGGCCCCGCTTTGCCTAAAATGGGCCCAGTGTACAGGAATGGGGGAATCTATGGAGGGTAAAAGATTTAAGTCAAATAAGTCTCTGTGTTACATTCTTCAGGGATGAGTTATGGATTGAAGAAGTGATCATGCTGTTTTGGGCCAAATGGAAAATGAAAGGAAAAAAGAATGACTGCGATTATTGAGAACGTCTTTGGTGAGGACCTGCACAGTACACACATATATGGTCTGCAGTGCACTTGTGTAAAACTGATATTATATAGACACTGGATGGTGGTGATATCAGTACTAGTACATTGGTATTAGGTAATGATCATATGGTGGTATTATAACTACTGTACATGCTGGTAATATTTTGATTTGCTCTCATGCTATTTATTTGGTAGGTTGAGTTCCCATGATGAGTAGTGGGTGAGTTTTTGATGTTGCAGATTTTCTGCTACATTTTTCCCCATATTAGGTAAATTAGGCTACTTGTGTTTTTATTAAATTTTTTTGTTTGTTTATTTGCTATGTTTTCATGTATCCTTTAATAAGATGTGTAGTAGAGGGGTTACAAGGACACTAAACTTCAGGAAGGCAAATTTCCAACGGATGAGAGATGATCTTGGTACAATTAACTGGGACGATATCCTGAGACATAAAAATACACAAAGTAAATGGGAGACGTTTACTAGCATCCTGGATAGGACCTGTGCACAGTATATACCGTATGGGAATAAATATACTAGAAATAGGAGGAAACCAATATGGCTAAATAGAGCTGTAAGGGGCGCAATAAGTGACAAAAAGAAAGCATTTAGAGAATTAAAGGAAGTAAGTAGTGATGAGGCATTAAATATAGAAAATTAAATAAATTCTGTAAAAAGCAAATCAAGGCCGCAAAGATTGAGACAGAGAGACTCATTGCCAGAGAAAGTAAAAATAATCCCAATATATTCCTTAACTACATAAAAATCAACTAAAAAATGATAGTGTTGGCCCCCTTAAAAATAGTCTGGGTGAAATGGTGGATGAGGATGAGGAAAAAGCCAATAAACTAAATGACTTTTTTTCAACAGTATTTACACAAGAAAATTCCATGGCAGACAAAATGACTAGTGATAAAAATTCCCCATTAAATGTCACCTGCTTAACCCAGCAGGAAGTGCGGCGGCGTCTAAAAATCACTAAAATTGACAAATCTCCGGGCCCGGATGGGATACACCCCCGAGTACTGCAGGAATTAAGTACAGTCATCAATAGACCATTATTTTTAATCTTTAAAGAGTCCATAATAACAGTGTCTGTACCATAGGACTGGCATATAGCAAACGTGGTGCCAATATTCAAAAAGGGGACAAAAACTGAACTCGGAAATTATAGGCCAGTAAGCTTAACCTCTACTGTGGGTAAAATCCTGGAGGGCATTCTAAGGGATGCTATACTGGAGTATCTGAAGAGGAATAACCTCATGACCCAGTATCAGCACGGGTTTACTAGGGACCGTTCATGTCAGACTAATCTGATCAGCTTCTATGAAGAGGTAAGTTCCAGACTGGACCAAGGGAACCCAGTGGATGTAGTGTATATGGACTTTTCAAAAGCTTTTGATATGGTGCCACACAAAAGGTTGATACATAAAATGAGAATAATGGGGATAGGGGAAAATATGTGTAAGTGGGTTAAGAGCTGGCTCAGGGATAGGAAACAAAGGGTGGTTATTAATGGAGCACACTCGGACTGGGTCGCGGTTAGCAGTGGGGTACCACAGGGGTCAGTATTAGGCCCTCTTCTTTTTAACATATTAATGACCTTGTAGTGGGCATACAGAGCAGAATTTCAATATTTGCAGATGACACTAAACTCTGCAGAGTAATCAATACAGAGGAGGACAATTATATACTACAGGAGGATTTATGCAAACGAGAAGCTTGGGCTGATAAATGGCAAATGAGCTTTAATGGGGATAAATGTAAGGTCATGCACTTGGGTAGAAGTAATAAGATGTATAACTATGTGCTTAATTCTAAAACTCTGGGCAAAACCGTCAATGAAAAAGACCTGGGTGTATGGGTGGACGACAAACTCACATTTGGTGGCCAGTGTCAGGCAGCTGCTACAAAGGCAAATAAAATAATGGGATGTATTAAAAGAGGCATAGATGCTCATGAGGAGAACATAATTTTACCTCTATACAAGTCACTAGTTTGACCACACTTAGAATACTGTGCACAGTTCTGGTCTCCGGTGTATAAGAAAGACATAGCTGAACTGGAGCGGGTGCAGGGAAGAGCGACCAAGGTTATTAGAGGACAGGGGGGTCTGCAATACCAAGATAGGTTATTACACTTGGGGCTATTTAGATGGGAAAAACAAAGGCTAAGGGGTGATCTTATGTATCTTATATCTTTAATGTATAAATATATGAGGGGACAGTACAAAGACCTTTCTGATGATCTTTTTACTCATAGACCTGAGACAGGGACAAGGGGGCATCCTCTACGTCTGGAGGAAAGAAGGTTTAAGCATAACAACAGATGCGGATTCTTTACTGTAAGAGCAGTGAGACTATGGAACTCTCTGCCATATGATGTTGTAATGAGTGATTCATTACTTAAATTTAAGAGGGGACTGGATGCCTTTTTTGAAAAGTATAATTTTACAGGGTATATATACTAGATTCCTTGATAGGGCGTTGATCCAGGGAACTAGTCTGATTGCCGTATGTGGAGTCGGGAAGGAATTTTTTTCCCAATGTGGAGCTTACTCTTTGCCACATGGGTTTTTTTTGTGTCTTCGTCTGGATCAACATGTTAGGGCATGTTAGGTTAGGCTATGGGTTGAACTAGATGGACTTAAAGTCTTCCTTCAACCTTAAAAACTATGTTACTATGTTACGTGTTGAATAAATCTGCTTTATTTTTTATACTTCCTGGTACTCGGCTTTCACAAAGCTTTATTGATAGAGTCATGTGTGGATTTTATGCATTTTGTGTTTTTTACCTGAGTGTTTCCCTCATCTAATTCAATTCTATAGATAAAATCTGCATATAAATCTCAGAGTAATCGCTAGAAAAATTGATCCTGTATATTGTGGATTTCAAACACACAAGCACCGCTGGTCATTTTAAACAGGGTATAAAAAAATCAGAGTGGGTATGAGATTTCTATAAATCCCATCCACTTTGTTGGGACTGTAAGAAGATGCGTTTTTTATGCAGTGAAAATACTCAATGTTAGAAGTTAGCCATATATTGCAATATTAATATTATGAAATCTTAGATTAGAAATATAGATAATAGTAAATTATTGATTTCCTCCAGGTAGGATAAAATTAGTATTAGAGACCTCAATCTAGGGAAGGGGGAGGTGACAGCATGGGCTTGAAACGCCAGGACTGTATTTTAGTCTCAGTCCATCCCAAGTCACAATATCCAGAAAAAGTTAATGTTTACACAAGTGAAGAACATTTAGCATCCAAACTCTGTTCAACATATTTTATGACAGACGTAAAAGCCTGCCTCACTGATCAAACCCATGGTTCTTCCCTCCATGCCTGAGTTAGAAACTGATGCTCAGCCCATTGTGTTGCCACGTTAATTATTGCTAGGCAATTTCCTTTTAAGGTGAGATGCTCCTTTAAGATTGCATCACCAGATTCCTTGATGACTTCACAATACCCCACAAGATTCCATTATGACATCATAATGCACAGCCACTACTTACCCAAGTGCTTACTGGCCAGGTGTCATTGTTGTCAGTGATTGGCTGCGAAGCTGGTGATATACTGACTGCGATTGGATTTTTTTTGAAATGTCTGGAATTTCTTCAGATAAACGTGAGGTGTTGGCAGTACTCCAGGGGATTCTTACCACCTATGCCCTTGACATTGTGCTACCACTACCCGATGGCGTCCTCAGCTTCACTTACCGGCTGGTTATGAAGCTAGTGAGAGACTGCCGGACCAAATACCACCAAGGTCGTATAAGCTCAGAATATCTTGAGCATTTACAGATGAACATCAGGACATTAGTACAACAGGTAAGTAACAGACAAACTGGGCAAAGCACATAAAATAATAATGGATAATAATCATAAAATACAAGCTGGGGTAGAGGGCGGTGATAGTGTGGGCCTGCGAGCTCTAAAATGCCAGGGCTGAATTTTTCTCCCAGTCCAACCTGGTTACAATATGTAAAAAAAGTAAATGTTTACACATGTAAAAAATATTTAGCATCCAAAACATGTTTAAAGGGAACCTGTCACCCCGTTTTTTGAGATTGAGCTATAAATACTGTTAAATAGGGCCTGCGCTGTGTGTTCCTATAGTGTATGTAGTGTACCCCGATTCCCCATGTATGCTGAGAAATAACTTACCAAAGTCGCCGTTTTCGCCTGTCAATCAGGCTGGTCAGGTCGGGAGGGCGTGGTGACATCGGTGGTTCTTCCTCAGCTTTACGTTGGTGGCGTAGTGGCGTAGTGGTGAACAAGCAGCGCGCGATCTGCGCTGTAATCCCTTGCATCGGTGGGGGCGGCCATCTTCCTGGGGCCGCGTGTGCGCAGATCGAGTGCTCTGCTGCACGGGGCTTCAGGAAAATGGCCGCGGGATGCCGCGCGTGCGCATTAGAGATCGCGGCGGCCATTTTCCCAAAGCCGAGATGCAAACTCGGCTTTGGGAAAATGGCCGCCGCGATCTCTAATGCGCACGCGCGGCATCCCGCGGCCATTTTCCTGAAGCCCCGTGCAGCAGAGCACTCGATCTGCGCACGCGCGGCCCCAGGAAGATGGCCGCCCCCACCGACGAAAGGGATGACAGCGCAGATCGCGCGCTGTGTCTTCACCACTACGCCACTACGCCACCAACGTAAAGCTGAGGAAGAACCAGCGATGTCACCACGCCCTCCCGACCTGACCAGCCTGATTGACAGGCGAAAACGGCGACTTTGGTAAGTTATTTCTCAGCATACATGGGGAATCGGGGTACACTACATACACTATAGGAACACACAGCGCAGGCCCTATTTAACAGTATTTATAGCTCAATCTCAAAAAACGGGGTGACAGGTTCCCTTTAAGATAAATTTTGGGGGAAAGACGGATATAAAAGCCTGATCAGAACCTGATTCTGGTTCTGATGCTCAACCCATAATGTTGCTATCTTAATTGTTACTAGAATGTTGCTAGGCAACTTCTTTCATGGTGAGATGCCCTTTTAACTCCTTCACCACCTTGCGATTTTCCGTTTTTGTGCTTTCGTTTTTTTCCTTTCCTTCTCAGAGCCATAACATTTTTTTTTACCATCAATATAGCCTATGAGGGCTTGTTTTTTGCAGGCCTAGTTGTAGTTTTAAATGACACCATAGATTACATATATTGTACTGGAAAAGGGAAACAATTTCAAGTGCGGTGAAATTGCAAAAAAGTGCAATTCCACAATTTTTTTTTATTTAAAATGTTCACTAAATGCTAAAACTGACCTGGTAATATGATTCTACAAGTCAGTGTGAGAAAGCAGATACCAAACATGTATAGGTTCTTTTTTTACTTAAGTGGTGGAAAAAAAATCTGAATGCCAGCCATGAGTCGGTGTTCGTAAAAGATGATCAATGGACAGGCACACTGGTCTTCTGCAGACCCCCGGCTGTCATGACAACCCATCGCAACCCCAAAATCATGAGACAGGGGCGCTGATGAGCGAGACTTGTGACACGGTTTTGGTCAGCATGTCATAAATACCGTTGTCAGTTATTGACAGTGGCATTAAGTGGTTGACAGTCGAAATCCATCTGCATCTATTTGCGGGACATGACAGCTGATCACATCAACTGTCATGTGCGCGTAGAGATGCGGGCTCTGGCGCTGCCTAAAAAAGACAGGGCCATGACCTTGGACATACCTATACTTTCAAGGTTGTAAATGGGTTAAGATTCCATCCCCGGATTCCATGATGAAATCACTGATGAAATGTTAACATTCCACCGGGAGATTCCGTTACGACATTATAATGCACAACCACTACTTACCCAAGTGCTTACTGCCCAGATGTCATTGTTGTCAAGTGATTGGCTGCGAAGCTGGTGATTGTTATGGCTGGCAATCAGGCAACACAGCGTGCAGTAATCAGCGCACATACAGAGATCTGGCAATAACCAAAAACAATAGGACGAGCTCTGAGACGTGGAATCTCTGTAGACTGCAGTACCTGATCTATCCTCACACAACTATAAGCAGCAGTGGATTGCGCCTAACACTACCTATGCAACTCGGCACTGCCTGAGGAGCTGACTAGCCTGAAGATAGAAATACAAGCCTGACTTACCTCAGAGAAATACCCCAAAGGAATAGGCAGCCCCCCACATATAATGACTGTTAGCAAGATGAAAAGACAAACGTAGGAATGAAATAGATTCAGCAAAGTGAGGCCCGATATTCTAGACAGAGCGAGGATAGCAAAGAGAACTATGCAGTCTACAAAAAACCCTAAAACGAAAACCACGCAAAGGGGCAAAAAGACCCACCGTGCCGAACTAACAGCACGGCGGTGCACCCCTTTGCTTCTCAGAGCTTCCAGCAAAAGTTAATAGCAAGCTGGACAGAAAAAACAGAAAACAAACTAGAAGCACTTATCTAGCAGAGCAGCAGGCCAAGGAAAGATGCAGTAGCTCAGATCCAACACTGGAACATTGACAAGGAGCAAGGAAGACAGACTCAGGTGGAGCTAAATAGCAAGGCAGCCAACGAGCTCACCAAAACACCTGAGGGAGGAAGCCCAGAGACTGCAATACCACTTGTGACCACAGAAATGAACTCAGCCACAGAATTCACAACAGTACCCCCCCCTTGAGGAGGGGTCACCGAACCCTCACCAGAACCCCCAGGCCGACCAGGATGAGCCACATGAAAGGCACGAACAAGATCTGGGGCATGGACATCAGAGGCAAAAACCCAGGAATTATCTTCCTGAGCATAACCCTTCCATTTGACCAGATACTGGAGTTTCCGTCTAGAGACACGAGAATCCAAAATCTTCTCCACAATATACTCCAATTCCCCCTCCACCAAAACAGGGGCAGGAGGCTCCACAGATGGAACCATAGGTGCCACGTATCTCCTCAACAACGACCTATGGAATACATTATGTATGGAAAAGGAGTCTGGGAGGGTCAGACGAAAAGACACCGGATTGAGAATCTCAGAAATCCTATACGGACCAATAAATCGAGGTTTAAATTTAGGAGAGGAAACCTTCATAGGAATATGACGAGAAGATAACCAAACCAGATCCCCAACACAAAGTCGGGGTCCCACACGGCGTCTGCGATTAGCGAAAAGCTGAGCCTTCTCCTGGGACAAGGTCAAATTGTCCACTACCTGAGTCCAGATCTGCTGCAACCTGTCCACCACAGAATCCACACCAGGACAGTCCGAAGACTCAACCTGTCCTGAAGAGAAACGAGGATGGAACCCAGAATTGCAGAAAAATGGAGAGACCAAGGTAGCCGAGCTGGCCCGATTATTAAGGGCGAACTCAGCCAACGGCAAAAATGACACCCAATCATCCTGGTCAGCGGAAACAAAACATCTCAGATATGTTTCCAAGGTCTGATTGGTTCGTTCGGTCTGGCCATTAGTCTGAGGATGGAAGGCCGAGGAGAAAGATAGGTCAATGCCCATCCTACCACAAAAGGCTCGCCAGAACCTCGAGACAAACTGGGAACCTCTGTCAGAAACAATATTCTCAGGAATGCCATGTAAACGAACCACATGCTGGAAGAACAAAGGCACCAAATCAGAGGAGGAAGGCAATTTAACCAAGGGCACCAGATGGACCATTTTAGAAAAGCGATCACAGACCACCCAAATGACCGACATTTTTTGAGAAACGGGAAGGTCAGAAATGAAATCCATCGAAATATGTGTCCAAGGCCTCTTCGGGACCGGCAAGGGCAAAAGCAACCCACTGGCACGTGAACAGCAGGGCTTAGCCCTAGCACAAATTCCACAGGACTGCACAAAAGCACGCACATCCCGTGACAGAGATGGCCACCAGAAGGATCTAGCAACCAACTCCCTGGTACCAAAGATTCCTGGATGACCGGCCAGCACCGAACAATGAAGTTCAGAGATAACTTTACTAGTCCACCTATCAGGGACGAACAGTTTCTCGGCCGGACAACGATCAGGTTTATTAGCCTGAAATTTCTGCAACACTCTCCGCAAATCAGGGGAGATGGCAGACACAATGACTCCTTCCTTGAGGATACTCGCCGGCTCAGATAACCCCGGAGAGTCGGGCACAAAACTCCTAGACAGAGCATCCGCCTTCACATTTTTAGAGCCCGGAAGGTATGAAATCACAAAATCAAAACGAGCAAAAAATAACGACCAACGGGCCTGTCTAGGATTCAAGCGCTTGGCAGACTCAAGATAAGTAAGGTTCTTATGATCAGTCAATACCACCACGCGATGCTTAGCACCCTCAAGCCAATGACGCCACTCCTCGAATGCCCACTTCATGGCCAGCAACTCTCGGTTGCCCACATCATAATTACGCTCAGCAGCAGAAAATTTCCTGGAAAAGAAAGCACATGGTTTGAACACTGAGCAACCAGAACCTCTCTGTGACAAAACCGCCCCTGCACCAATCTCAGAAGCATCAACCTCGACCTGGAACGGAAGAGAAACATCAGGTTGACACAACACAGGGGCACAGCAAAAACGACGCTTCAACTCCTGAAAAGCTTCCACGGCAGCAGAAGACCAATTAACCAAATCAGCACCCTTCTTGGTCAAATCGGTCAATGGTCTGGCAATGCTAGAAAAATTACAGATGAAGCGACGATAAAAATTAGCAAAGCCCAGGAATTTCTGCAGACTTTTTAGAGATGTCGGCTGAGTCCAATCCTGGATGGCCTGAACCTTAACCGGATCCATCTCGATAGTAGAAGGGGAAAAGATGAACCCCAAAAATGAAACTTTCTGCACACCGAAGAGACACTTTGATCCCTTCACGAACAAGGAATTAGCACGCAGTACCTGGAAAACCATTCTGACTTGCTTCACATGAGACTCCCAATCATCTGAGAAGATCAAAATGTCATCCAAGTAAACAATCAAGAATTTATCCAGATACTCACGGAAAATGTCATGCATAAAAGACTGAAAAACAGATGGAGCATTGGCAAGTCCGAACGGCATCACCAGATACTCAAAATGACCCTCGGGCGTATTAAATGCCGTTTTCCATTCATCTTCCTGCCTGATTCTCACCAGATTATACGCACCACGAAGATCAATCTTAGTAAACCAACTAGCCCCCTTAATCCGAGCAAACAAGTCAGAAATCAATGGCAAGGGATACTGAAACTTAACAGTGATCTTATTAAGAAGGCGGTAATCAATACACGGTCTTAGCGAACCATCCTTCTTGGCTACAAAAAAGAACCCTGCTCCCAATGGTGACGACGATGGGCGAATATGTCCCTTCTCCAGGGACTCCTTCACATAACTGTGCATAGCGGTGTGTTCAGGTACGGACAAATTAAATAAACGACCCTTAGGGAATTTACTACCAGGAATCAAATCGATAGCACAATCACAATTCCTATGCGGAGGTAGGGCATCTGACTTGGGCTCTTCAAATACATCCTGAAAGTCAGACAAGAACTCTGGGATGTCAGAAGGAATGGATGACGAAATAGACAAAAATGGAACATCACCATGTACTCCCTGACAACCCCAGCTGGTTACCGACATAGAGTTCCAATCCAATACTGGATTATGGGTTTGTAGCCATGGCAACCCCAACACGACCACATCATGCAAATTATGCAGTACCAGAAAGCGAATAACTTCCTGATGTGCAGGAGCCATGCACATGGTCAGCTGGGCCCAGTACTGAGGCTTATTCTTGGCCAAAGGTGTAGCATCAATTCCTCTCAACGGAATAAGACACCGCAAAGGCTCCAAGAAAAATCTACAACGTTTAGCATAATCCAAATCCATCAGATTCAGGGCAGCGCCTGAATCCACAAACGCCATGACAGAATACGATGACAAAGAGCACATTAAGGTAATGGACAAAAGGAATTTGGACTGTACAGTACCAATAACGGCAGAGCTATCGAACCGCCTAGTGCGTTTAGGACAATTAGAAATAGCATGAGTAGAATCACCACAATAGAAACACAGTCTGTTCAGACGTCTGTGTTCTTGCCGTTCTACTTTAGTCATAGTCCTGTCGCACTGCATAGGCTCAGGTTTACTCTCAGACAATACCGCCAGATGGTGCACAGATTTACGCTCGCGCAAGCGACGACCGATCTGAATGGCCAAGGACATAGACTCATTCAAACCAGCAGGCATAGGAAATCCCACCATTACATCCTTAAGAGCTTCAGAGAGACCCTTTCTGAACAAAGCCGCTAGTGCAGATTCATTCCACAGAGTGAGTACTGACCACTTCCTAAATTTCTGACAATATACTTCTACATCATCCTGACCCTGGCATAAAGCCAGCAGATTTTTCTCAGCCTGATCCACTGAATTAGGCTCATCGTAAAGCAATCCCAGCGCCTGGAAAAATGCATCAACATTACTTAATGCAGAATCTCCTGGTGCAAGAGAAAACGCCCAGTCCTGTGGGTCGCCGCGCAAAAAAGAAATAATAATCAAAACCTGTTGAATAGGATTACCAGAAGAATGAGGTTTCAAGGCCAAAAATAGCTTACAATTATTTCTGAAGCTCAGGAACTTAGTTCTATCACCAAAAAACAAATCAGGAATCGGAATTCTTGGTTCTAGCATCGATTTCTGATCAATAGTATCTTGAATCTTTTGTACATTTACAACGAGATTATCCATTGAGGAGCACAGAGCCTGAATATCCATGTCCACAGCTGTGTCCTGAAGCACTCTAATGTCTAGGGGAAAAAAAAGACTGAAGACAGAGCTAAGAAAAAAAAATGCTGTCAGGATTTCTTTTTTCCCTCTATTGGGAATCATTGGTGTGGCTCCTTGTACTGTTATGGCTGGCAATCAGGCAACACAGCGTGCAGTAATCAGCGCACATACAGAGATCTGGCAATAACCAAAAACAATAGGACGAGCTCTGAGACGTGGAATCTCTGTAGACTGCAGTACCTGATCTATCCTCACACAACTATAAGCAGCAGTGGATTGCGCCTAACACTACCTATGCAACTCGGCACTGCCTGAGGAGCTGACTAGCCTGAAGATAGAAATACAAGCCTGACTTACCTCAGAGAAATACCCCAAAGGAATAGGCAGCCCCCCACATATAATGACTGTTAGCAAGATGAAAAGACAAACGTAGGAATGAAATAGATTCAGCAAAGTGAGGCCCGATATTCTAGACAGAGCGAGGATAGCAAAGAGAACTATGCAGTCTACAAAAAACCCTAAAACGAAAACCACGCAAAGGGGCAAAAAGACCCACCGTGCCGAACTAACAGCACGGCGGTGCACCCCTTTGCTTCTCAGAGCTTCCAGCAAAAGTTAATAGCAAGCTGGACAGAAAAAACAGAAAACAAACTAGAAGCACTTATCTAGCAGAGCAGCAGGCCAAGGAAAGATGCAGTAGCTCAGATCCAACACTGGAACATTGACAAGGAGCAAGGAAGACAGACTCAGGTGGAGCTAAATAGCAAGGCAGCCAACGAGCTCACCAAAACACCTGAGGGAGGAAGCCCAGAGACTGCAATACCACTTGTGACCACAGAAATGAACTCAGCCACAGAATTCACAACAGGTGATATACTGACTGCGATTGGATTTTTTTTTAAATGTCTGGAATTTCTTCAGATAAACTTGAGGTGTTGGCACTACTCCAGGGGATTCTTACCACTTATGCCCTTGACATTGTGCTACCACTCCCCGATGGCGTCATCAGCTTCACTTACCGGCTGGTTATGAAGCTAGTGAGAGACTGCCGGACCAAATACCACCAAGATTGTATAAGCTCAGAATATCTTGAGCATTTACAGTTGAACATCAGAACATTAGTACAACAGGTAAGTAACAGACAATCTGGGCAAAGCACATAAAATAATAATGGATAATAATCATAAAATCACGTTTATTTGCATGAAATATGTATCTTGGCCAAGAGCAATTTAATTTATCGCTTATACGAAATATCCATATATGTATTAATTGTAGCTGTAGATTGCAGGAGTAAAATGGTGACATAAATAGCTTCCTATATTCTCTACTTTCTCTCATGATTTTTCTTTTTTATTTATTTCCATTTCTATAGGCTGAAGAAAGATCCCAAAGTGGAGATCTGGCCCTTTTTAAACAACTGGCCCAAAAGTTCCTGGATGTACTAGAGTATATGGCCCGCTCACTGAAGCATTTGGTAAGAATCCGTCATGTTCTATATCTCATGTCTTTCTTATCTGATCTTCTCCAGAATACTAGTCATATAGCAGATTGTCATATTTCTCATTTTAGAAGCCTCCCTGTCCGCTCCAGGCAGATACAGGATATTTTATGGCAGCCTGTCTCTGCTCCATCCTCTGTGGTCACAGTCTGTGCTTTACTCAGTGGTGCGGACCTTTCATATCACATCTGTCTCACTTTATCTTCACAATCTTCCTTCTTGTAAATGCTGTAGTTCTGGTAATAGATATCATTGGAGAACTGTTGTATATACAAGTCCCTTATATATTAATATCCAGAAAAGAAAAGGGAAATGTGGCACTCACCCAAGCGGATTGTAGATCAGAGTCCTTTTTTCATCGTAGCAATATAATGGACATAACAAGGAGAGGCGGCTGGGAGAGATCGGCGGTGCGGGGAGTGAGAAAAGGACAATGGCCGTTTCGCGCTTGTGCGCTTCCACGGGTCCAGGTGCACAATTACAATCGTCATATTCTTTATAGGGAACTAGACAGCTTGATGTGAACAGGTGTACAATTAAAAAACCAAATCGGTTCTGTGCAAAGAACATGATTAACAAGCATAAATAAATATCGGCATTGTAGGTCACATAATGCAGATGAGACTACTCAATCATTTTTACAGGAATATCGTCATATCTAATTTATCATTGAGACCAATGGGCCCCTGCGCATTGGTCTCCATGATCCATCGTGCCTCTCGCTGTAGTAGAATTTTCTTGCGGTCACCACCTTGAAGTGGGTTTTTTACCATCTCAAGACCTGCGAATCGTAATACATTCGGGTTTGCATTATGGTGGTGCCGCATATGCTTAATAAAACGAGGGCGACCTTCCCCAGATATTATTGAATTGCAATGCTCACTGAATATCGTAACCATCGGACGTATAGTTTTACCGATATAATAAAAAAGACATGGGCAGAAGATTAAATAGACTACATATGGAGTTTTACACGTAATTAAATCCCGAACTGTGTGGCAAACTGAACCTATACGAATGGGGTTTTCCAAGAATCTTAAATGACAAAATTTACAGTTACCGCACTTGTGATTACCCGTAGGTTGGCATTTCGTTAGCCAATTATTTTCTACTGTGGGGAAACGTTTTTTAATCAATAGGTCCCCCAAATTTCTTGTGCGTTTATAGCCAAATCTTGGGCGATTTATTGTCAGCGCTGATAATTCTCTATCACATTGCAATACGTGCCAGTTCTTATTGATGGCTGCGTAGATATCTTTGTCAATCGGACTGTGTGTAAAGGTAAATGTAAACCTTTGATGCCCATTGGGGGGAGGGTTTGCAGTTTTTTTTATAGGTTTTTAATAAATCTTTTTGTGTGAGTTGCCCCACTCTGCGTTCAGCCGTTGCTAAGATATTCGGTGGATAATTTCTATTCAGGAAATTGTTTTTTAACTCTGCAATTTGTTTTTTAAACTGGCTGGTCGAGAGGGTGCGGAGGAGTTCTTTATGGACTGTAACCATAAAGAAGATTTATTATTAATAAGCACAAAGGCATTGGAAACAAAAATTTACTCTCTGGCAGAGAGAGAAATTAGACTTTATTGGACTATAAAATCCCTAAAATCTTATGTGGAATGTGGAAGGGTCCCAAGAGGACTCCGCGTTTATAAGGAGATCTCCCAGTTTGCGGAGGATCCCTCTTTTCAGAGTGCATGGGAAGAAATCTATTTGCAGTGCTCACGAAATCTATTGGCGCTGGTTATCGCACAGAATGAGAAGGAATATACCGCTTTATGTGAACAGTTAGATAAAGCAAAAGAAGAGTTTAATTCACGTGTCTCAGAGAATCAGAATAAACTATTTCTAAAAAAATTGGAGAAAAAACATGTTTTAATACAGATGGAGACGAAGCAAAAGAAAAAAGACAAATTTTTAAGGGATAAAAATGATTTTGCAACGGGACAAATTGTCTCCTGGAATAAAAACAAGAGGAGAAATTTCCAAAGGCATTATCCCCCTAGAAAATCAAATAGACGCAAGCCACAAAAAGATGGATGGGTGACGGACTCAGATTCCAGCGGCGTTGAGGAACCAACAGAGAATGTCATGCCAGCAGTTGCGCCAACAAGAGGAACCAGCCCTTTAGAAAAAAGACCCGACGGGGGGGCTGAAAAAAGTGCACAGAAAAAATGCAAGCAGGTCTCTTGGAAGAAGTGATGGGCAATGAACTCCAAATAATAAATCTGTCTAATAAGGTCCTATCCCCTGTGCAAAAGAAAGTGCTGTCTTTAGGCTTAAATTTTTGTGTTCCGGACGAGTTTAACCTCACTGATTTTAAGATTGACCTCTTTAAAGCCACGAGAAAACTACATCTACAAAAACATTTTTCCAACAGAAAAAATCAAACAGATACGCCTAATGCGGTATCTACAGAAAGTCCCGTTGCCATCGGTAGCCTAGGATTTGTGGCTTTTCCTCCAGCTGAATCTCAGGACATTGAGGACGCCTGGCTATTAGCCAATCTTGGTGAATCCTCACAGGGAGTCGAGGAGCGCAATGAAATTGTCAATAGGGATACTAGCACCAGACCCTTTTTAGGTGGTATACGATCTACGTTTATGCCGCCGGTCTCTCCAGGCAAAGCGATTGACTTATTTCAAGATCTTGTGGTAAATGATGTAGAGGCCATCTTATATCGTAAACCTAAGAAGAATTTAACTGAAGAGGAGGAAAAAGCTATACGCGAAATGCAGCGGTGGGATGACGTAGTCATCAGAAAGGCGGACAAGGGGGGTAATCTCGTCATTCTTGATAAAAATTATTATATCAATGAAGCTATGTCCCAATTGAACGATAAAGCCACTTACATCACCCTTGATTGTAATCCCACTGTAAAATTTAAGGAGAAATTAAGGACTTTATTAAACAAACATGTAGCTAAGGGCACTTTATTGAAAAACAAAGCTGAAAAATTGCTACCTAACCATCCTAATATACCTTGTTGGTACAGTTTACCAAAGGTACACAAACATGCTACTTGCCCGCCTGGACATCCTATAATATCCGGAATCGGATCTTTGACAGAACCCTTGTCCCAATTTCTTGATTGGCTGCTGAAACCACTGCTGCAGAGAATACCGTCATTTGTTAAAGACTCGGGGGACTTCTTGATTGCCCTCCAATCATTAGATTGGCAACCCACTTTTTCTCTAACTTCAATTGATGTAGTTAGTTTATACACCAGGATACCTCAGAACAAAGGCATTGAGGCAATAAGAACTGTCTTGCTTAAAACTGATAAGGCTCGGGACTTTATTGCATTTATTACTGAGAATCTGGAATTTGTCCTCTCGCATAATGCGTTTAAGTTTGGCGACAAATGGTTCCTTCAACGCACTGGAACCACGATGGGGACGCCTGTCGCATGTGTATTCGCCAATTTATTTTTGGCAGTCTTCGAGGAGAAATATATAACGTCCGTGACAAATCCCTTTCTAAAGTTTATACGAATGTATTTAAGATTCGCAGACGATATTTTTATCGTCTGGGATGGTTCTGAAAATGTTTTCAATTCTTTTGTTTCCCATCTAAATACTATAAATGAGGACAATATGCAGTTTACTGCCTGTTTCGGGGGAAATGAGCTAGATTATCTGGACGTGAAAATTGAGATATTAGATGGTATGTTGAGTACAAAAGTACATAAGAAATCTTCCGCAACCAACAGTCTACTACATTTTAATAGTGCCCACCCATTTCACACTAAAAATAGCGTACCTTATGGCCAGATGGTGCGATATAGAAAAACTTATAATAATGAGGAGATTTTTAAAAAACAAATTGCAGAGTTAAAAACGAATTACCTGAATAGAAATTATCCACCAAATATCTTAGCAACGGCTGAACGCAGAGTGGGGCAACTCACACAAAAAGATTTATTAAAAACCTATTAAAAAACTGCAAACCCTCCCCCCAATGGGCATCAAAGGTTTACATTTACCTTTACACACAGTCCGATTGACAAAGATATCTACGCAGCCATCAATAAGAACTTGCACGTATTGCAATGTGATAGAGAATTATCAGCGCTGACAATAAATCGCCCAAGATTTGGCTATAAACGCACGAGAAATTTGGGGGACCTATTGATTAAAAACCGTCTCCCCACAGTAGAAAATAATTGGCTAACGAAATGCCAACCTACGGGTAATCACAAGTGCGGTAACTGTAAATTTTGTCATTTAAGATTCTTGGAAAACCCCATTCGTATAGGTTCAGTTTGCCACACAGTTCGGGATTTAATTACGTGTAAAACTCCATATGTAGTCTATTTAATCTTCTGCCCATGTCTTTTTTATTATATCGGTAAAACTATACGTCCGATGGTTATGATATTCAGTGAGCATTGCAATTCAATAATATCTGGGGAAGGTCGCCCTCGTTTTATTAAGCATATGCGGCACCACCATAATGCAAACCCAAATGTATTACGATTCGCAGGTCTTGAGATGGTAAAAAACCCACTTCAAGGTGGTGACCGCAAGAAAATTCTACTACAGCGAGAGGCACGATGGATCATGGAGACCAATGCGCAGGGGCCCATTGGTCTCAATGATAAATTAGATATGACGATATTCCTGTAAAAATGATTGAGTAGTCTCATCTGCATTATGTGACCTACAATGCCGATATTTATTTATGCTTGTTAATCATGTTCTTTGCACAGAACCGATTTGGTTTTTTAATTGTACACCTGTTCACATCAAGCTGTCTAGTTCCCTATAAAGGATATGACGATTTTAATTGTGCACCTGGACCCGAGGAAGCGCACAAGCGCGAAACGGCCATTGTCCTTTTCTCACTCCCTGCACCGCCGATCTCTCCCAGTCGCCTCTCCTTGTTATGTCCATTGTATTGCTACGATGAATAAAGGACTCTGATCTACAATCCGCTTGGGTGAGTGCCACATTTCCCTTTTCTTTTCTGGATATTCGTTCATTACTTTTTGTGTTGAGCACCATCCGTCTGCTGATGATCTCATACGTGCTACAGGAGTCTTAAAGTGGAATCCTAAGTCTGCGTTTGTACTGCCTGCTGCGAGTACACCTAGTACCGTTCATATTCTGCGTTTTTGGTTCTTTCCCTTATATATTATGTGGATTTACTGGACGGAGCGGCTGTGTATAGTCCACTCAATTCCGTAATTATGTAAATCCAGGTTTAGTCTTTTCTTTTGTGTACTGTAATTTAGTATTTGTACATATTATATCCATCAGGAAACACCGGACGGTGACTCCAAAGAGGGGCAACAACGAAATATCGCTGACCCCAATACCAGTGAGCCAGAGCTAAAGAGTGATCTAATTGAAGGTAAGCTGATCATCTCGTAGTCCTAGAAACATTAATATTATGGAGACACCAAAGAATATATACATTTACTCTTCATCCTCTGTATGAGGCAGGAGACGGCTCCTGGACCTCCTATAGACTATAATGGAGGGGGCTAATGCAATTCTAAAAACCCCTCTGGTTCTCTCTTCTGGGATCTTTTCAGCCCCAAAATGCACAAAGAACCTCATAGTGTCCCCATTCAAGTCATTGTCAGATCCCAAACAATCACACATTTATGGTAGAGTATATCTATGGATGCACCATAATATACACAGTATGTGCAGAATATCCATATAACTAGTATTATACCATTTACTTGTCTTTCCTTCCTTGTATCGATGTTTTATATATTAAGTATTGATATCGTCTAATACATGATGTCTCTTCATTATTTTATCATTAGAGACAACTGAGCCGGCAACTGCTGACGGTGGAATCTGTGAGACACCAGAGATCCCCGAATCTGCCAGTGTAAGTATCAAAGAAAACATCTGTATATCATCTGATAATGGGGTATGAATTACACATCACCTTTTATGACCACAGCACCTTTTATTTTCCTGCAACTTTTATGTCTCATTGTCATTTCTTATTCTTATAGGCCGTGATCAGATCATTGGACTCTATGAGAAAACCAAGTAAGAGCGACTATACCCAGATCAAAGAGATCAGCAGTGGATCTTTTGGGTGAGCTTTATGTATAATTTACATTTTTCCTTATCATGATGCCTCTGTCTATATGTCCTGCCTTAGGGAAATTCCTGTATATGAGTCCACGTCTAAATGTTACTGTTTTCCAAGATCTGTAACATTATTATTTCATCCGATAGAGCTTTGTAAGGACTTGCTTTTTGTGTGGCGAGCTGCTGTTGTTATTGATACCACTTTGCACTAGATCTAATCTAGTCATTTAGTCCACATCTATTTGTCACGATTCAGCTCAGTTATAATGTGATATGGATGAGAACCTCCCGTAAGTGATCATTCATGCTGAGCTATGCTTTGCAAAAAAGAAAAAAAAAGAGCATGAACCGCACATCCCAAAATCATACGTTGATCTAAAGCCGCTAGGCAAAAATTAATATAACTGAATATGAGGTTTTCATTTTAACATTCTGATCAGACTGTATGACGCCCACTGCCCCTTCACGGCAAACCTCGTAGTGGGTCCTATCGCCCTAACGGAGCGGAGCCGTGCCGCGCCCACCGCCACAGCGGCCATGCACCAGCAGGGCGGACGGCCTGTTGCCCCACAGCACCCATGCTGCAAGACTGAGTCCCCAAGACTCCAGACCGCGCCGCCCCACCAGCACAAAGCCACAGCAACAATGGCCGCCACACTGCCACACATTCATGCTGAGCTATTTTGTGTATTTCCAGACCAGTGGTCCCCAACTCCAGGCCTCGAGGGCCGCCAACAGTGCAGGTTTTTAGGATTTCCGTAGTATTGCACAGGGCTTGGAATCCAACCCCTGTGCAATACTAAGGAAATCCTGAAAACCTGCACTGTTGGCGGCCCTCGAGGCCTGGAGTTGGAGACCACTGTTCCAGACATTGATTTATAGTGACGGCCATACATCTAGTATTAACAATTAGTCATGAGCGAGTGTGCTCATTACTCGAGATTTCTGAGCATGCTCGGGTGTTCTCTGAGTAGTTTGGGCGTGCTCGGAGATTTAGTTTGTGTCGTCACAGCTACATGATTTGTGGCTGCTAGACAGCCTGAATACATGTGGGGATTTCCTAACAAACAGGCAATCCCTGCATGTGTTCACGTTGTCCAGCAGCCGAAGATCATGCAACTGCGGTGAACAAACTAAATCTCCGAGCACGGCCAAATACTCGGAGGACACCCAAGCATGCTCGGAAATCTCGAGTAATGAGTTTACTCGCCCATCACTATTGATGAATACAGAAGATCTTTTGACATATATAGACAGACTGTTAGTAAGAATTCGGTATAAATTATGGATTTTTCTCCTCTACAGCGCCGTACACTTAGTGCATCACAAAGACACAAACAAGGTATTCGCCATGAAGAAACAAGCCAGGAGTAACATGCATGATCCATCATATCTTAAAATGGCCTATCTGGAAAGGGACATCGCAATATTCTCAGATTGTCCCTTTGTTGTCTCCACGTTTTGTTCCTTCCCAACTAAACAACATCTCTGTATGGTCATGGACTTTGAAGCAGGTAAGACATATCCATTGTATCTATATCCAGCTCATATCTTCTTAAATATATAAAGGTACCAATGTATTTATATTATATTAATCTACATGCTCATAAGAACAGTTTAGGAGGATTACATCTTACTGACAGATAATAATTTTCATTGCGTATTGTATTTAGTCTCCATAAGGGACCTGAACTTGCAATGATATAATCGTATTTACTATGTACTGCAATATGGGTATTGCACAATATGGTGAAAATCTTGGTCCCCTATGAAGCCAAGCTACACACTGACCTTCACAGAAGTACCATAATGGCAAGGATAGTAGTCTTACGCAGACACTCAGCAGCCATAGCAAACCACTGACATGGAATGGTAGATGATGAGGGCTTAGAGCAGCTCGCCTCCAGGTCACCTACTGTAAATGCCAATGTCAGAGATTGACAGTGCAATGTAAGAGGTTACCAGCATGGGGGAGATCTGAGCTCTCTTTTTGTATAGGACTACTCTGCAGTATACAGTATACGCTCTACATCACACAGTGTATCTCTATGATTGACTCCCTGCCCCAATGTCTCAGCTTATTGCTCATTCATCATGTGTGATTTACATTGTAACAAACTCTCACCTGTTATATTTGCTTTCTGCTCTAGGAGGAGACTGTGACAGGCTCATAAACTCTTATGGTCGTTTACCCCTTGCCTTGGCCCGGATGTATATTGCAGAAACGGTTCTTGCTGTGGAATATCTGCACAGCTATGGTGTGGTTCACCGAGACCTGAAGCCTGTAAAGTAAGTGAATGCAGAAGAATAAAAAGGGAAAAACAGTTATAGTTTGGTATACAGTCTATGGATTATTACTTAGGGCTGACAATATCTTTTCTTTCACAGCCTCATGATATCATCATCTGGACATATCAAAGTCGCCGATTTTGGGCTTTCAAAACTCGGACTCATGAGGCCAACATCAGATATTTACAAGGTTCGAAGTAAAGACATCACCAGAGAGTTCCGTGATAATGAGGTTAGCTATACATACAAAACTTATTCTTTACAGATCTGATCTATTTCTGCTTCTCTTATATTTTCTCACATAGAAAACTTTTCCACTGGTATTATTTGTCACAGCTATTTTCATTGATCGTCTTTGTTCTGTTGGTTTCCAGGTGACTGGCACCTATCATTATGTAGCCCCAGAAGTCATCTTAAAGGTGGGCTATGGAAGGCCTATTGACTGGTGGTCAATAGGGATCATTTTATATGAATTTCTTACTGGCAATGTGCCATTTAACGGAAGACGCAAAAAAGATATTTTCAACAGTATCATCACGGGTAAGTAAAATAATCTGAATGCTGTGTGATGCCATAGTAATTTGGTTCAGTTGTTAGGTTCATTCTTTGGTTTAGTTGCTTGTTGTTTTTGATATTTTTTTAAATGACAGTAAAAGTATGGACTTTCTTTTCTGTAATATTTACTTTTTATATAACAGATGACATCACTTTGAAAATTAAAAATTCTACTAGTCATCCTGATGCTCAAAACATCATGACTCAGCTGCTCAGAAAAAGTCCAAAACATAGACTCGGGACAGGTAATGTATATAGTAATATTAATAATAGCTTATAACTCCTCTGTGACCTGACAAATAGATAATTTCCATGAATCCTCATGGAAATTATCACTGAGGTCTCTGCTTTACCTTCTTGTCTATTCCCCATTCTTCATGCCATGACTTGCAGTATATTTTGGCTCTGCTATGTCTTCAGTTTAGATTAACATAAAATGTACAGTTTTCCTAACATTGTCTGGATCACTTTTTTCTTGTCTCCCGTTTCCAGAAGGAG
Source organism: Ranitomeya imitator (assembly GCF_032444005.1). NCBI lineage: Eukaryota > Metazoa > Chordata > Amphibia > Anura > Dendrobatidae > Ranitomeya > Ranitomeya imitator. The sequence continues at coordinate 251,533,268 of NC_091285.1, read as the reverse complement.
CAAGTAAAATCAAGAGTCATCCATTCCTGAGAAAGTTAGATTTTGAGAACCTTCAAAATCTGAAGCCACGGTTTATGCCAAATCTTAAGTCAGAGGAGGATACCTGCTACTTTGACAGTAAGTAGAATGAGACGTCATCTGGTTAAAGCTGCTGTTTGTCTTGTCTTTCATTTTATGAGATACTATGTTCCCATCATTATTAGTAATAATATAGTGACTGTCTGTGATTATATTAATAATCTCTGATAATAATTGTACTTTGCAGCTGGCATTAGGAGACCCATACATATGGATTCAGATGAGGGTGACACAAGTGAAGTCAGTGATTGGCCAGAAAGCCTAAACTATGTATCATCTTCTCAAAGACTTTCTAAGGTAAGTATGTGATCAGTAAATCCACAAAACTATAACTAAAATAGTATTAAAATACTTTATATATGTATATTTAATTTTACTCTGTGTATTTTAGCTATATGCAACCAATACCAGGATGATGAGCAATGAAGATCATGAGCCATCCCCAGATTGTTCTCTAGAGACGAGCACAAAACACTCAGACGTGTGAGTAGATTATTATTATGGGGTATAGTACTGACATATCTTCAGAATACCAAATACAAAACGCATATGACACAATACTAAATCCAGAACCCACCACCCCATGATTGATTATCACTGTAGGGTCTGGCTTGTGATAACGCTAATGATAACAGTTGATCATTGTGACCAGCCTTTCATTTCCATTTCATTAAAGCCCTTTATTACTAGTTGTTATTCATTTTTGCTGATTGAAGGCAGTCCTGTGCAAGGTATCCCCTCCATTTTGTCCAAGTGTCCTAACTGCCCATACAGAAAGGAGTTGTTGTTTTTTAAGTGCTTTCACTTGTAATTTATTATTTTTCTTCTACCAAACAGGCAGAGAGAATCTTCTCCTACTAGAAATGATGGTGATAATCAGTGTTTCACTACTGAAAACAACAAGTCACCCTCTCCCATATTGTCAGGTATGTGCAGGTCTATAGGAAATCTTGTTGACGCCACTGATTAAAAGGTATAATGTAAATGTTACATGAGGGCTCAGATAATCACAGCTTTTTTGTGCCTTTAAAATAAACAACAATCCAACACTTTAATGTATAAATTCTCACTCATTTGTGCTGCGCATTTAAAGCTATAAGGGGCCATACAGTCTAGTGCTTGATACTGACCACGAATACTGTGCACATGGCTCGATTAGGCCCCAAACTAACCCTATATGTACCCTTAATTTGACACAGATGTTTAAAGTAATGGACTATACGATAACACTGCTGCAACTAATGTCATATTGAAGGGAACCTGTCACCAGATTTTTCCCATATAACCTGAGACCACCACCTTTCAGCTCTGTGTTACAGCATTCTGGAAATTCTGTATATAAGTCTCCAAGCCGCCCTTTAAAAAAACAAAAAAGACATTTTAATATTTTCACCGATGGCACAGTCCGGACTGATGGGCGTTACTGTTCTTGATCCGGAGCCTCCTCTCTTCTTGTGATGCTGTTCCCTGCTTCGTGTGGATGATGTGTCCTATGTCATCCACACAGTGTTCTCCATTACGTTCCTGCGCAGGCACACTTCCCTCTGCCTTGCTGAAGGCAGATCAAAATACTGTAGTGTGCATGAGCCGGCGCTCTTTGGCCCTTCCCCATGTATTGACATATAATTAGTGATGAGCGAGTGTGCTTGTTACTCGAGTTTTCCGAACATGCTCGAGTGTTTTCCGAGTAGTTTGGGCGTGCTTGGAATGAAATTTTAGTCCCCGCATTTGCATGATTTGAGACTGCTAGACAACCTGAATACATGTGGGGATTTCTGAAACAAAAAGGGCAATCCCCACATGTATGCAGGCTGTCTAGCAGCCGCAAATCATGCAGCTTCGGGGACCTAAATTTAATTTCCAAGCATACCCAAAATGCTCAGAGAACACCCAAGCTCAGAAAACTCAAGTAACGAGCACACTCGCTCATCACTATATATATGTCAATGGTGGGATTTTCACATCTATGACTAACAATGATTATTGACCGGTTTTTCTTATTTTTTTACATGAATTTTCTAGTTGAGACAAAAAATACATCTGCATTAGAAACGGGAGAAGAGCAAAACCCCGAAATAGTAGCAGAGACAGAACCTACCAGAGGTAAGGGTGACAATACGGTCTATGTCGGTGACTGGGATTGATTCACGAGGAGGATATATTGGTGTAGTGATGAGAGAGTGTGCTCGTTACTCGAGTTATCCGAGCATGCTCAGGTGTCTCCAAGTATTTTAGGCGTGCTCGGAAATTAAGTTATAGTCCTCGCAGCTGAATGATTTGTGACTGCTAGACAGCCTGAATACATGTGGGGATTTCCTAAAAAACGGACAATCCCCACATGTATTCAGGCTGTTCAGCAGCCGCAAATCATACAGCTGCGGGGACTAAAACTTAATTCATGACCATGCTCAAAATACTCTGATAACACCCAGGCATGCTTGGAAAACTCGAGCAACGAGCATACTCGCTCATCACTATATGTCAATGGTGGGATTTTCACATCTATGACTAACAATGATTATTGACTTGTTTTTCTTACTTTTTTATATGATTTTCCAGTTGAGACGACAAACATATCTCCATTAAAACTGGGAGAAGAGCAAAACCCAGAAATAGTCCCAGAGACTGAATCTAGCAGAGGTAAGTGTGACAATAAGGTCTAGGTTGTCTGATGTCAGCAACTGAGAATAATTCACGAGGAGGATATATTATATGTCAATGGTGGGATTTTCACATCTATGACTAACAATGATTATTGACTTGTTTTTCTTACTTTTTTACATGAATTTCCAGTTGAGATAAAAAATACATCTGCATTAAAACTGGGAGAAGAACAAGACCCAGAAATAGTAGCAGAGACTGAACCTAGCAGAGGTAAGTGTGACAATAAGGTCTATGTTGTCTGATGTCGGCGATTGAGAATTATTCATGAGGAGATGTTAACTCCCAGTGGTACGACTGCCACATGTATGATGACTGACAATGATCATTGACTTGTTTATTTTACTTTTTATATGAATTTCTAGTTGAAAAGAAAAATAAGTCTGCAATAAAACTGGTAGAAGAGCAAAATGCCAAAATAGTAGAAGAGCGAGAACCTAGAAGACGTAAGTGTGATAATAAGGTCTATGCTGTTTGATGTTGGCCAGTGAGAGTAATTCATGTGGAGAAGATGTTATCTGTCAGTGGTGGGATTGTCACATGTATGATGACTGACAATGATCCTGTTCCACTGCACAGATAAGATTTCTCTACCGTCCTGCCACAATAACACTAAAGCAGTATCTTCTAATATGGAGTCCCATTACTTACATTATTTTTATATCTCTTCTCATAGGTTCCATCTTCCGACGAATAATATCATCCTGTCGGCGTGGATTATCTAGGGCTGCTCGCAGCATCAGAAAAAGATGCATTTTTCCCATCTGTCAGTAGGGCACCATATACATCTAGTGCCCTGAAGAAAGTACAGCAGCAAGTCCATCATCAAAGCTGTACTTGGGCAGCACGGAGGCTCAGTGGTTAGCACTGTTGCTTTGCAGCACTGGGATCCTGGGTTGAAATGTCACCAAGGAAAACATCTGCAAGGAGTTTGTATGTTCTCCCCGTGTTTGCGTGGGTTTCCTCCGGGTACTCCGGTTTCCTCCCACATTCCAAAGACATACTGATAGGGAATTTTCTGTGGAATATGATGGTGCGCAAATACACGTAATAAATAATACCTGTGCGGAAAGATTTCTAACATCTACCTGTGGCCTTCTGATCAGCAAAAAGCATCTGCAGCAGATGAAGGCCCCTTCAAGCACATCACATCATTCTTCCATGCAGTTCCTAATTTAAAGTAAATTAAATAAAAATTCAGGATTAATTAATGTTCCTTTGTAATAGAATATTACTGAAATATATGGCATACCAATACTGTATGTCGTACATGTTTGAAGCACCCTCATGAAGATTTGTTTTTTCACTAAACGTGTAGGTACTGTAGCAGGGCCAAACTGGCCATCTGGCAAATGCCAGAAGGGCTTCTCTGGTCATGGGCTGCCTTGACTGCTATGTTGTTAACAGAGTCGGTGTTCTCAAGATGTGCATACTGTTAAGAGTTGTGATGGAGCACAAAGTCACTGACTCCGTCACTTACCCCAGCAGGCCACGGGTATCATTAGAAATATTGGTCATGCACAAAATCTTCCTTTCCTCCATCCAGGGTAATATTAGTAACATATCGTATCTGGTTCATGGGGACGGAGACAACATGGGCCTGTAAAATTTCAAATGCCAAGACTGAATATCAGCCCCAGTCCGTTCCTGGCAGGGCTCTAGCCCGCGGCCCCATAGTGACGGCCATATAGTGTTAAGTGGGGGTAGTAGGGCTCTAGCCCGCAGCCCCCATAGTGACGGCTATATAGTGATACGTGGGGGTAGTAGGGCTCTAGCCAGCGGCCCCCACAGTGACTGCTATATAGTAATAAGTGGGGGTAGTAGGGCTCTAGCCCGCAGACACCATGGTGACGGCCATATAGTGATAAATGGGGGCAGTAGGGCAATAGCCCGCGGCCTCCATAGTGACAGCCATATAGTAATAAGTGGGGGTAGTAGGTCTCTACCCCGACCCCGTAGAGATCGCTATATAGTGATAAATGGGGGCCGTAGGGCTCTAGCCCGTGGCCCCCATGGTGACGGCTATATAGTGATAAGTGGTGATAGTATGGCTCTAGACCGCAGCCCCCATAGTGACGGCTATATAGTGATAAGTGGGGGTAGTAGGGCTCTAGCCCGCGGCCCCCATAGTGACGGCCAATTAGTGGTAAGTGGTGGTAATAGGGCTCTAGCCCGCAGCCCCCATAGTGACGGCTATATAGTGATAAGTGGGGGTAGTAGGGCTCTAGCCCGTGGCCCCCATGGTGATGGCTATATAGTGATATGTGGGGGTAGTAGGGCTCTAGCCCGCTGCCCCCATAGTGACGGCCATATAGTGATAAGTGGGGGTAGTAGGGCTCTAGCCCGCGGCCCCCATGGTGACAGCCATATAGTGATAAGTGGGGGTAGTAGGGCTCTAGCCCGCGGCTCTCATGGTGACAGCCATATAGTGATATGTGGGGGTAGTAGGGCTCTAGCCCGCGGCCCCCATGGTGACGGCCATATAGTGATAAGTGAGGCAAGTAGGGCTCTAGCCCGCGGCCCCCATAGTGACGGCCATATAGTGATAAGTGAGGGAAGTAGGGCTCTAGCCCGCGGCCCCCATGGTGACGGCTATATAGTGATATGTGGGGGTAGTAGGGCTCTAGCCCGCGGCCCCCATGGTGACGGCCATATAGTGATATGTGGGGGTAGTAGGGCTCTAGCCCGCGGCCCCCATGGTGACGGCTATATAGTGATAAGTGGGGGTAGTAGGGCTCTAGCCCGCGGCCCCCATGGTGACGGCCATATAGTGATATGTGGGGGTAGTAGGGCTCTAGCCTGCAGCCCCCTTGGTGATAGCCATATAGTGATAAGTGTTGGTAGTAGGGCTCTAGCCCGCGGCCCCATGGTGACGGCCATATAGTGATAAGTGGGGGTAGTAGGGCTCTAGCCTGCAGCCCCCTTGGTGATAGCCATATAGTGATAAGTGTTGGTAGTAGGGCTCTAGCCCGCGGCCCCATGGTGATGGCCATATAGTAATAAGTGGGGTAGTAGGGCTCTAGCCCGCGGCCCCCATGGTGACGGCCATATAGTGATATGTGGGGGTAGTAGGGCTCTAGCCCGCGGCCCCATGGTGACGGCCATATAGTGATATGTGGGGGTAGTAGGGTTCTAGCCCGCGGCCCCCATGGTGACGGCCATATAGTGATAAGTGGGGGTAGTAGGGCTCTGGCCCGCGGCCCCATGGTGACGGCCATATAGTGATAAGTGGGGGTAGTAGGGCTCTAGCCCGCGGCCCCATGGTGACGGCCATATAGTGATAAGTGGGGGTAGTAGGGCTCTAGCCCGCGGCCCCCATGGTGACGGCCATATAGTGATATGTGGGGGTAGTAGGGCTCTAGCCCTCGGCCCCATAGTGACGGCCATATAGTGATATGTGGGGTAGTAGGGCTCTAGCCCGCGGCCCCATGGTGACGGCCATATAGTGATATGTGGGGGTAGTAGGGCTCTAGCCCGCGGCCCCATGGTGACGGCCATATAGTGATATGTGGGGGTAGTAGGGCTCTAGCCCGCGGCCCCATGGTGACGGCCATATAGTGATAAGTGGGGGTAGTAGGGCTCTAGCCCGCGGCCCCATGGTGACGGCCATATAGTGATATGTGGGGGTAGTAGGGCTCTAGCCCGCGGCCCCATGGTGACGGCTATATAGTGATATGTGGGGTAGTAGGGCTCTAGCCCGCGGCCCCATAGTGACGGCCATATAGTGATATGTGGGGTAGTAGGGCTCTAGCCCGCGGCCCCATGGTGACGGCCATATAGTGATAAGTGGGGGTAGTAGGGCTCTAGCCTGCAGCCCCCATGGTGACGGCCATATAGTGATATGTGGGGGTAGTAGGGCTCTAGCCCGCGGCCCCATGGTGACGGCCATATAGTGATAAGTGGGGGTAGTAGGGCTCTAGCCCGCGGCCCCATGGTGACGGCCATATAGTGATATGTGGGGGTAGTAGGGCTCTAGCCCGCGGCCCCATGGTGACGGCTATATAGTGATATGTGGGGTAGTAGGGCTCTAGCCCGCGGCCCCATGGTGACGGCCATATAGTGATATGTGGGGTAGTAGGGCTCTAGCCCGCGGCCCCATGGTGACGGCCATATAGTGATAAGTGGGGGTAGTAGGGCTCTAGCCTGCGGCCCCCATGGTGACGGCCATATAGTGATATGTGGGGGTAGTAGGGCTCTAGCCCGCGGCCCCATGGTGACGGCCATATAGTGATATGTGGGGGTAGTAGGGCTCTAGCTCGTGGCCCCCATGGTGACGGCCATATAGTGATATGTAGGGGTAGTAGGGCTCTAGCCCGCGGCCCCATGGTGACGGCCATATAATGATATGTGGGGTAGTAGGGCTCTAGCCCGCGGCCCCATGGTGACGGCCATATAGTGATATGTGGGGGTAGTAGGGCTCTAGCTCGTGGCCCCCATGGTGAAGGCCATATAGTGATATGTGGGGGTAGTAGGGCTCTAGCCCGCGGCCCCATGGTGACGGCCATATAGTGATATGTGGGGGTAGTAGGGTTCTAGCCCGCGGCCCCCATGGTGACGGCCATATAGTGATAAGTGGGGGTAGTAGGGCTCTGGCCCGCGGCCCCATGGTGACGGCCATATAGTGATAAGTGGGAGTAGTAGGGCTCTAGCCCGCGGCACCATGGTGACGGCCATATAGTGATAAGTGGGGGTAGTAGGGCTCTAGCCCGCGGCCCCATGGTGACGGCCATATAGTGATAAGTGGGGGTAGTAGGGCTCTAGCCTGCAGCCCCCATGGTGACGGCCATATAGTGATAAGTGGGGGTAGTAGGGCTCTAGCCCGCGGCCCCATGGTGACGGCCATATAGTGATATGTGGGGGTAGTAGGGCTCTAGCTCGTGGCCCCCATGGTGACGGCCATATAGTGATATGTAGGGGTGGTAGGGCTCTAGCCCGCGGCCCCATGGTGACGGCCATATAGTGATAAGTGGGGGTAGTAGGGCTCTAGCCTGCAGCCCCCATGGTGACGGCCATATAGTGATAAGTGGGGGTAGTAGGGCTCTAGCCCGCGGCCCCATGGTGACGGCCATATAGTGATAAGTGGGGGTGGTAGGGCTCTAGCCCGTGGCCCCATGGTGACGGCCATATAGTGATATGTAGGGGTAGTAGGGCTCTAGCCCGCGGCCCCCATGGTGACGGCCATATAGTGATATGTGGGGGTAGTAGGGCTCTAGCCCTCGGCCCCATAGTGATGGCCATATAGTGATATGTGGGGTAGTAGGGCTCTAGCCCTCGGCCCCATGGTGCCGGCCATATAGTGATATGTGGGGTAGTAGGGCTCTAGCCCGCGGCCCCATGGTGACGGCCATATAGTGATAAGTGGGGGTAGTAGGGCTCTAGCCCGCGGCCCCATGGTGACGGCCATATAGTGATATGTGGGGGTAGTAGGGCTCTAGCCCGCGGCCCCATGGTGACGGCTATATAGTGATATATGGGGTAGTAGGGCTCTAGCCCGCGGCCCCATGGTGACGGCCATATAGTGATATGTGGGGTAGTAGGGCTCTAGCCCGCGGCCCCATGGTGACGGCCATATAGTGATAAGTGGGGGTAGTAGGGCTCTAGCCTGCAGCCCCCATGGTGACGGCCATATAGTGATATGTGGGGGTAGTAGGGCTCTAGCCCGCGGCCCCATGGTGACGGCCATATAGTGATATGTGGGGGTAGTAGGGCTCTAGCTCGTGGCCCCCATGGTGACGGCCATATAGTGATATGTAGGGGTAGTAGGGCTCTAGCCCGCGGCCCCATGGTGACGGCCATATAGTGATATGTGGGGTAGTAGGGCTCTAGCCCGCGGCCCCATGGTGACGGCCATATAGTGATATGTGGGGGTAGTAGGGCTCTAGCTCGTGGCCCCCATGGTGACGGCCATATAGTGATATGTGGGGGTAGTAGGGCTCTAGCCCGCGGCCCCATGGTGACGGCCATATAGTGATATGTGGGGGTAGTAGGGCTCTAGCCCGCGGCCCCATGGTGACGGCCATATAGTGATATGTGGGGGTAGTAGGGTTCTAGCCCGCGGCCCCCATGGTGACGGCCATATAGTGATAAGTGGGGGTAGTAGGGCTCTGGCCCGCGGCCCCATGGTGACGGCCATATAGTGATAAGTGGGGGTAGTAGGGCTCTAGCCCGCGGCCCCATGGTGACGGCCATATAGTGATAAGTGGGGGTAGGGCTCTAGCCCGCGGCCCCATGGTGACGGCCATATAGTGATAAGTGGGGGTAGTAGGGCTCTAGCCTGCAGCCCCCATGGTGACGGCCATATAGTGATAAGTGGGGGTAGTAGGGCTCTAGCCCGCGGCCCCATGGTGACGGCCATATAGTGATAAGTGGGGGTGGTAGGGCTCTAGTCCGTGGCCCCATGGTGACGGCCATATAGTGATATGTAGGGGTAGTAGGGCTCTAGCCCGCGGCACCCATGGTGACGGCCATATAGTGATATGTGGGGGTAGTAGGGCTCTAGCCCTCGGCCCCATAGTGACGGCCATATAGTGATATGTGGGGTAGTAGGGCTCTAGCCCTCGGCCCCATGGTGACGGCCATATAGTGATATGTGGGGTAGTAGGGCTCTAGCCCGCGGCCCCATGGTGACGGCCATATAGTGATATGTGGGGGTAGTAGGGCTCTAGCCCGCGGCCCCATGGTGACGGCCATATAGTGATATGTGGGGGTAGTAGGGCTCTAGCCCGCGGCCCCATGGTGACGGCCATATAGTGATAAGTGGGGGTAGTAGGGCTCTAGCCCGCGGCCCCATGGTGACGGCCATATAGTGATATGTGGGGGTAGTAGGGCTCTAGCCAGCGGCCCCATGGTGACGGCTATATAGTGATATGTGGGGTAGTAGGGCTCTAGCCCGCGGCCCCATGGTGACAGCCATATAGTGATATGTGGGGTAGTAGGGCTCTAGCCCGCGGCCCCATGGTGACGGCCATATAGTGATAAGTGGGGGTAGTAGGGCTCTAGCCTGCAGCCCCCATGGTGACGGCCATATAGTGATATGTGGGGGTAGTAGGGCTCTAGCTCGTGGCCCCCATGGTGACGGCCATATAGTGATATGTGGGGGTAGTAGGGCTCTAGCCCTCGGCCCCATAGTGACGGCCATATAGTGATATGTGGGGTAGTAGGGCTCTAGCCCTCGGCCCCATGGTGACGGCCATATAGTGATATGTGGGGTAGTAGGGCTCTAGCCCGTGGCCCCATGGTGACGGCCATATAGTGATATGTGGGGGTAGTAGGGCTCTAGCCCGCGGCCCCATGGTGACGGCCATATAGTGATATGTGGGGGTAGTAGGGCTCTAGCCCCCGGCCCCATGGTGATGGCCATATAGTGATAAGTGGGGGTAGTAGGGCTCTAGCCCGCGGCCCCATGGTGACGGCCATATAGTGATATGTGGGGGTAGTAGGGCTCTAGCCCGCGGCCCCATGGTGACGGCTATATAGTGATATGTGGGGTAGTAGGGCTCTAGCCCGCGGCCCCATGGTGACGGCTATATAGTGATATGTGGGGTAGTAGGGCTCTAGCCCGCGGCCCCATGGTGACGGCCATATAGTGATATGTGGGGGTAGTAGGGCTCTAGCCCGCGGCCCCCATGGTGACGGCCATATAGTGATATGTGGGGTAGTAGGGCTCTAGCCCGCGGCCCCCATGGTGACGGCCATATAGTGATATGTGGGGGTAGTAGGGCTCTAGCCCGCGGCCCCCATGGTGACGGCCATATAGTGATATGTGGGGGTAGTAGGGCTCTAGCCCGCGGCCCCCATGGTGACGGCCATATAGTGATATGTGGGGGTAGTAGGGCTCTAGCCCGCGGCCCCATGGTGACGGCCATATAGTGATAAGTGGGGGTAGTAGGGCTCTAGCCCGCGGCCCCCATGGTGACGGCCATATAGTGATATGTGGGGGTAGTAGGGCTCTAGCCCGCGGCCCCCATGGTGACGGCCATATAGTGATATGTGGGGGTAGTAGGGCTCTAGCCTGCGGCCCCATGGTGACGGCTATACAGTGATAAGTGGGGGTAGTAGGGCTCTAGCCCGCGGCCCCCATGGTGACGGCCATATAGTGATATGTGGGGGTAGTAGGGCTCTAGCCCGCGGCCCCCATGGTGACGGCCATATAGTGATATGTGGGGGTAGTAGGGCTCTAGCCTGCGGCCCCATGGTGACGGCTATACAGTGATAAGTGGGGGTTGTAGGGCTCTAGCCCGCGGCCCCCATGGTGACGGCCATATAGTGATATGTGGGGGTAGTAGGGCTCTAGCCCGCGGCCCCATGGTGACGGCCATATAGTGATAAGTGGGGGTAGTAGGGCTCTAGCCCGCGGCCCCATGGTGACGGCCATATAGTGATATGTGGGGGTAGTAGGCCTCTAGCCCGCGGCCCCATGGTGACGGCCATATAGTGATATGTGGGGGTAGTAGGGCTCTAGCCCGCGGCCCCCATGGTGACGGCCATATAGTGATATGTGGGGGTAGTAGGGCTCTAGCCCGCGGCCCCATGGTGACGGCCATATAGTGATATGTGGGGGTAGTAGGGCTCTAGCCCGCGGCCCCATGGTGACGGCCATATAGTGATATGTAGGGGTAGTAGGACTCTAGCCCGCGGCCCCATGGTGACGGCCATATAGTGATATGTAGGGGTAGTAGGGCTCTAGCCCGCGGCCCCATGGTGACGGCCATATAGTGATATGTGGGGGTAGTAGGGCTCTAGCCCGCGGCCCAATGGTGACGGCCATATAGTGATATGTGGGGGTAGTAGGGCTCTAGCTCGTGGCCCCATGGTGACGGCTATATAGTGATATGTAGGGGTAGTAGGGCTCTAGCCCGCGGCCCCATGGTGACGGCCATACAGTGATATGTGGGGGTAGTAGGGCTCTAGCCCGCGGCCCCATGGTGACGGCCATATAGTGATATGTGGGGGTAGTAGGGCTCTAGCTCGTGGCCCCATGGTGACGGCTATATAGTGATATGTAGGGGTAGTAGGGCTCTAGCCCGCGGCCCCATGGTGACGGCCATATAGTGATATGTGGGGGTAGTAGGGCTCTAGCCCGCGGCCCCATGGTGACGGCTATATAGTGATATGTAGGGGTAGTAGGGCTCTAGCCCGCGGCCCCATGGTGACGGCCATACAGTGATATGTGGGGGTAGTAGGGCTCTAGCCCGCGGCCCCCATGGTGACGGCCATATAGTGATATGTGGGGGTAGTAGGGCTCTAGCCCGCGGCCCCATGGTGACGGCCATATAGTGATATGTGGGGGTAGTAGGGCTCTAGCCCGCGGCCCCCATGGTGACGGCCATATAGTGATATGTGGGGTAGTAGGGCTCTAGCCCGCGGCCCCCATGGTGACGGCCATATAGTGATATGTGGGGGTAGTAGGGCTCTAGCCCGCGGCCCCCATGGTGACGGCCATATAGTGATATGTGGGGGTAGTAGGGCTCTAGCCCGCGGCCCCCATGGTGACGGCCATATAGTGATATGTGGGGGTAGTAGGGCTCTAGCCCGCGGCCCCATGGTGACGGCCATATAGTGATAAGTGGGGGTAGTAGGGCTCTAGCCCGCGGCCCCCATGGTGACGGCCATATAGTGATATGTGGGGGTAGTAGGGCTCTAGCCCGCGGCCCCCATGGTGACGGCCATATAGTGATATGTGGGGGTAGTAGGGCTCTAGCCTGCGGCCCCATGGTGACGGCTATACAGTGATAAGTGGGGGTAGTAGGGCTCTAGCCCGCGGCCCCCATGGTGACGGCCATATAGTGATATGTGGGGGTAGTAGGGCTCTAGCCCGCGGCCCCCATGGTGACGGCCATATAGTGATATGTGGGGGTAGTAGGGCTCTAGCCTGCGGCCCCATGGTGACGGCTATACAGTGATAAGTGGGGGTTGTAGGGCTCTAGCCCGCGGCCCCCATGGTGACGGCCATATAGTGATATGTGGGGGTAGTAGGGCTCTAGCCCGCGGCCCCATGGTGACGGCCATATAGTGATAAGTGGGGGTAGTAGGGCTCTAGCCCGCGGCCCCATGGTGACGGCCATATAGTGATATGTGGGGGTAGTAGGGCTCTAGCCCGCGGCCCCATGGTGACGGCCATATAGTGATATGTGGGGGTAGTAGGGCTCTAGCACGCGGCCCCCATGGTGACGGCCATATAGTGATATGTGGGGGTAGTAGGGCTCTAGCCCGCGGCCCCATGGTGACGGCCATATAGTGATATGTGGGGGTAGTAGGGCTCTAGCCCGGGGCCCCATGGTGACGGCCATATAGTGATATGTAGGGGTAGTAGGACTCTAGCCCGCGGCCCCATGGTGACGGCCATATAGTGATATGTAGGGGTAGTAGGGCTCTAGCCCGCGGCCCCATGGTGACGGCCATATAGTGATATGTAGGGGTAGTAGGACTCTAGCCCGCGGCCCCATGGTGACGGCCATATAGTGATATGTGGGGGTAGTAGGGCTCTAGCCCGCGGCCCCATGGTGACGGCCATATAGTGATATGTGGGGGTAGTAGGGCTCTAGCTCGTGGCCCCATGGTGACGGCTATATAGTGATATGTAGGGGTAGTAGGGCTCTAGCCCGCGGCCCCATGGTGACGGCCATATAGTGATATGTGGGGGTAGTAGGGCTCTAGCCCGCGGCCCCATGGTGACGGCCATATAGTGATATGTGGGGGTAGTAGGGCTCTAGCTCGTGGCCCCATGGTGACGGCTATATAGTGATATGTAGGGGTAGTAGGGCTCTAGCCCGCGGCCACATGGTGACGGCCATACAGTGATATGTGGGGGTAGTAGGGCTCTAGCCCGCGGCCCCATGGTGACGGCCATATAGTGATATGTGGGGGTAGTAGGGCTCTAGCTCGTGGCCCCATGGTGACGGCTATATAGTGATATGTAGGGGTAGTAGGGCTCTAGCCCGCGGCCCCATGGTGACGGCCATATAGTGATATGTGGGGGTAGTAGGGCTCTAGCCCGCGGCCCCATGGTGACGGCCATATAGTGATATGTGGGGGTAGTAGGGCTCTAGCTCGTGGCCCCATGGTGACGGCTATATAGTGATATGTAGGGGTAGTAGGGCTCTAGCCCGCGGCCCCATGGTGACGGCCATATAGTGATATGTGGGGGTAATAGGGCTCTAGCCCGCGGCCCCATGGTGACGGCCATATAGTGATATGTGGGGGTAGTAGGGCTCTAGCTCGTGGCCCCATGGTGACGGCTATATAGTGATATGTAGGGGTAGTAGGGCTCTAGCCCGCGGCCCCATGGTGACGGCCATACAGTGATATGTGGGGGTAGTAGGGCTCTAGCCCGCGGCCCCATGGTGACGGCCATATAGTGATATGTGGGGGTAGTAGGACTCTAGCCCGCGGCCCCATGGTGACGGCCATATAGTGATATGTGGGGGTAGTAGGGCTCTAGCCCGCGGCCCCATGGTGACGGCCATATAGTGATATGTGGGGGTAGTAGGGCTCTAGCCCGCGGCCCCATGGTGACGGCCATATAGTGATATGTGGGGGTAGTAGGGCTCTAGCCTGCGGCCCCATGGTGACGGCCATATAGTGATATGTGGGGGTAGTAGGGTTCTAGCCCGCGGCCCCCATGGTGACGGCCATATAGTGATAAGTGGGGGTAGTAGGGCTCTGGCCCGCGGCCCCATGGTGACGGCCATATAGTGATAAGTGGGGGTAGTAGGGCTCTAGCCCGCGGCCCCATGGTGACGGCCATATAGTGATAAGTGGGGGTAGGGCTCTAGCCCGCGGCCCCATGGTGACGGCCATATAGTGATAAGTGGGGGTAGTAGGGCTCTAGCCTGCAGCCCCCATGGTGACGGCCATATAGTGATAAGTGGGGGTAGTAGGGCTCTAGCCCGCGGCCCCATGGTGACGGCCATATAGTGATAAGTGGGGGTGGTAGGGCTCTAGCCCGTGGCCCCATGGTGACGGCTATATAGTGATATGTAGGGGTAGTAGGGCTCTAGCCCGCGGCCCCCATGGTGACGGCCATATAGTGATATGTGGGGGTAGTAGGGCTCTAGCCCTCGGCCCCATAGTGACGGCCATATAGTGACAAGCCTACAACCTGCAGTAACCACCGATTGACCAAACCGCTGCACGGCCAGCTCTACCCTCACCTACTGTATCCTCACCCATCCCTTGTAGATTGTGAGCCCTCGCGGGCAGGGTCCTCTCTCCTCCTGTACCAGTTGTGACTTGTATTTTTCAAGATTATTGTACTTGTTTTATTATGTATACCCCTCCTCACATGTAAAGCGCCATGGAATAAATGGCGCTATAATAATAAATAATAATAATAATAATAATAATAATATGTGGGGTAGTAGGGCTCTAGCCCTCGGCCCCATGGTGACGGCCATATAGTGATATGTGGGGTAGTAGGGCTCTAGCCCGCGGCCCCATGGTGACGGCCATATAGTGATATGTGGGGGTAGTAGGGCTCTAGCCCGCGGCCCTATGGTGACGGCCATATAGTGATATGTGGGGGTAGTAGGGCTCTAGCCCGCGGCCCCATGGTGACGGCCATATAGTGATAAGTGGGGGTAGTAGGGCTCTAGCCCGCGGCCCCATGGTGACGGCCATATAGTGATATGTGGGGGTAGTAGGGCTGTAGCCCGCGGCCCCATGGTGACGGCTATATAGTGATATGTGGGGTAGTAGGGCTCTAGCCCGCGGCCCCATGGTGACGGCCATATAGTGATATGTGGGGTAGTAGGGCTCTAGCCCGCGGCCCCATGGTGACGGCCATATAGTGATAAGTGGGGGTAGTAGGGCTCTAGCCTGCAGCCCCCATGGTGACGGCCATATAGTGATATGTGGGGGTAGTAGGGCTCTAGCTCGTGGCCCCCATGGTGACGGCCATATAGTGATATGTGGGGGTAGTAGGGCTCTAGCCCTCGGCCCCATAGTGACGGCCATATAGTGATATGTGGGGTAGTAGGGCTCTAGCCCTCGGCCCCATGGTGACGGCCATATAGTGATATGTGGGGTAGTAGGGCTCTAGCCCGTGGCCCCATGGTGACGGCCATATAGTGATATGTGGGGGTAGTAGGGCTCTAGCCCGCGGCCCCATGGTGACGGCCATATAGTGATATGTGGGGGTAGTAGGGCTCTAGCCCCCGGCCCCATGGTGATGGCCATATAGTGATAAGTGGGGGTAGTAGGGCTCTAGCCCGCGGCCCCATGGTGACGGCCATATAGTGATATGTGGGGGTAGTAGGGCTCTAGCCCGCGGCCCCATGGTGACGGCTATATAGTGATATGTGGGGTAGTAGGGCTCTAGCCCGCGGCCCCATGGTGACGGCTATATAGTGATATGTGGGGTAGTAGGGCTCTAGCCCGCGGCCCCATGGTGACGGCCATATAGTGATATGTGGGGGTAGTAGGGCTCTAGCCCGCGGCCCCCATGGTGACGGCCATATAGTGATATGTGGGGTAGTAGGGCTCTAGCCCGCGGCCCCCATGGTGACGGCCATATAGTGATATGTGGGGGTAGTAGGGCTCTAGCCGGCGGCCCCCATGGTGACGGCCATATAGTGATATGTGGGGGTAGTAGGGCTCTAGCCCGCGGCCCCCATGGTGACGGCCATATAGTGATATGTGGGGGTAGTAGGGCTCTAGCCCGCGGCCCCATGGTGACGGCCATATAGTGATAAGTGGGGGTAGTAGGGCTCTAGCCCGCGGCCCCCATGGTGACGGCCATATAGTGATATGTGGGGGTAGTAGGGCTCTAGCCCGCGGCCCCCATGGTGACGGCCATATAGTGATATGTGGGGGTAGTAGGGCTCTAGCCTGCGGCCCCATGGTGACGGCTATACAGTGATAAGTGGGGGTAGTAGGGCTCTAGCCCGCGGCCCCCATGGTGACGGCCATATAGTGATATGTGGGGGTAGTAGGGCTCTAGCCCGCGGCCCCCATGGTGACGGCCATATAGTGATATGTGGGGGTAGTAGGGCTCTAGCCTGCGGCCCCATGGTGACGGCTATACAGTGATAAGTGGGGGTTGTAGGGCTCTAGCCCGCGGCCCCCATGGTGACGGCCATATAGTGATATGTGGGGGTAGTAGGGCTCTAGCCCGCGGCCCCATGGTGACGGCCATATAGTGATAAGTGGGGGTAGTAGGGCTCTAGCCCGCGGCCCCATGGTGACGGCCATATAGTGATATGTGGGGGTAGTAGGGCTCTAGCCCGCGGCCCCATGGTGACGGCCATATAGTGATATGTGGGGGTAGTAGGGCTCTAGCCCGCGGCCCCCATGGTGACGGCCATATAGTGATATGTGGGGGTAGTAGGGCTCTAGCCCGCGGCCCCATGGTGACGGCCATATAGTGATATGTGGGGGTAGTAGGGCTCTAGCCCGCGGCCCCCATGGTGACGGCCATATAGTGATATGTGGGGTAGTAGGGCTCTAGCCCGCGGCCCCCATGGTGACGGCCATATAGTGATATGTGGGGGTAGTAGGGCTCTAGCCCGCGGCCCCCATGGTGACGGCCATATAGTGATATGTGGGGGTAGTAGGGCTCTAGCCCGCGGCCCCATGGTGACGGCCATATAGTGATAAGTGGGGGTAGTAGGGCTCTAGCCCGCGGCCCCCATGGTGACGGCCATATAGTGATATGTGGGGGTAGTAGGGCTCTAGCCCGCGGCCCCCATGGTGACGGCCATATAGTGATATGTGGGGGTAGTAGGGCTCTAGCCTGCGGCCCCATGGTGACGGCTATACAGTGATAAGTGGGGGTAGTAGGGCTCTAGCCCGCGGCCCCCATGGTGACGGCCATATAGTGATATGTGGGGGTAGTAGGGCTCTAGCCCGCGGCCCCCATGGTGACGGCCATATAGTGATATGTGGGGGTAGTAGGGCTCTAGCCTGCGGCCCCATGGTGACGGCTATACAGTGATAAGTGGGGGTTGTAGGGCTCTAGCCCGCGGCCCCCATGGTGACGGCCATATAGTGATATGTGGGGGTAGTAGGGCTCTAGCCCGCGGCCCCCATGGTGACGGCCATATAGTGATATGTGGGGGTAGTAGGGCTCTAGCCCGCGGCCCCCATGGTGACGGCCATATAGTGATATGTGGGGGTAGTAGGGCTCTAGCCCGCGGCCCCATGGTGACGGCCATATAGTGATAAGTGGGGGTAGTAGGGCTCTAGCCCGCGGCCCCCATGGTGACGGCCATATAGTGATATGTGGGGGTAGTAGGGCTCTAGCCCGCGGCCCCCATGGTGACGGCCATATAGTGATATGTGGGGGTAGTAGGGCTCTAGCCTGCGGCCCCATGGTGACGGCTATACAGTGATAAGTGGGGGTAGTAGGGCTCTAGCCCGCGGCCCCCATGGTGACGGCCATATAGTGATATGTGGGGGTAGTAGGGCTCTAGCCCGCGGCCCCCATGGTGACGGCCATATAGTGATATGTGGGGGTAGTAGGGCTCTAGCCTGCGGCCCCATGGTGACGGCTATACAGTGATAAGTGGGGGTTGTAGGGCTCTAGCCCGCGGCCCCCATGGTGACGGCCATATAGTGATATGTGGGGATAGTAGGGCTCTAGCCCGCGGCCCCCATGGTGACGGCCATATAGTGATATGTGGGGGTAGTAGGGCTCTAGCCTGCGGCCCCATGGTGACGGCTATACAGTGATAAGTGGGGGTTGTAGGGCTCTAGCCCGCGGCCCCCATGGTGACGGCCATATAGTGATATGTGGGGGTAGTAGGGCTCTAGCCCGCGGCCCCATGGTGACGGCCATATAGTGATAAGTGGGGGTAGTAGGGCTCTAGCCCACGGCCCCATGGTGACGGCCATATAGTGATATGTGGGGGTAGTAGGGCTGTAGCCCGCGGCCCCATGGTGACGGCCATATAGTGATATGTGGGGGTAGTAGGGCTCTAGCCCGCGGCCCCCATGGTGACGGCCATATAGTGATATGTGGGGGTAGTAGGGCTCTAGCCCGCGGCCCCATGGTGACGGCCATATAGTGATATGTGGGGGTAGTAGGGCTCTAGCCCGCGGCCCCATGGTGACGGCCATATAGTGATATGTAGGGGTAGTAGGACTCTAGCCCGCGGCCCCATGGTGACGGCCATATAGTGATATGTAGGGGTAGTAGGGCTCTAGCCCGCGGCCCCATGGTGACGGCCATATAGTGATATGTAGGGGTAGTAGGACTCTAGCCCGCGGCCCCATGGTGACGGCCATATAGTGATATGTGGGGGTAGTAGGGCTCTAGCCCGCGGCCCCATGGTGACGGCCATATAGTGATATGTGGGGGTAGTAGGGCTCTAGCTCGTGGCCCCATGGTGACGGCTATATAGTGATATGTAGGGGTAGTAGTGCTCTAGCCCGCGGCCCCATGGTGACGGCCATATAGTGATATGTGGGGGTAGTAGGGCTCTAGCCCGCGGCCCCATGGTGACGGCCATATAGTGATATGTGGGGGTAGTAGGGCTCTAGCTCGTGGCCCCATGGTGACGGCTATATAGTGATATGTAGGGGTAGTAGGGCTCTAGCCCGCGGCCCCATGGTGACGGCCATACAGTGATATGTGGGGGTAGTAGGGCTCTAGCCCGCGGCCCCATGGTGACGGCCATATAGTGATATGTGGGGGTAGTAGGGCTCTAGCTCGTGGCCCCATGGTGACGGCTATATAGTGATATGTAGGGGTAGTAGGGCTCTAGCCCGCGGCCCCATGGTGACGGCCATATAGTGATATGTGGGGGTAGTAGGGCTCTAGCCCGCGGCCCCATGGTGACGGCCATATAGTGATATGTGGGGGTAGTAGGGCTCTAGCCCGCGGCCCCATGGTGACGGCCATATAGTGATATGTGGGGGTAGTAGGGCTCTAGCCCGCGGCCCCCATGGTGACGGCCATATAGTGATATGTGGGGGTAGTAGGGCTCTAGCCCGCGGCCCCATGGTGACGGCCATATAGTGATATGTGGGGGTAGTAGGGCTCTAGCCCGCGGCCCCATGGTGACGGCCATATAGTGATATGTAGGGGTAGTAGGACTCTAGCCCGCGGCCCCATGGTGACGGCCATATAGTGATATGTAGGGGTAGTAGGGCTCTAGCCCGCGGCCCCATGGTGACGGCCATATAGTGATATGTAGGGGTAGTAGGACTCTAGCCCGCGGCCCCATGGTGACGGCCATATAGTGATATGTGGGGGTAGTAGGGCTCTAGCCCGCGGCCCCATGGTGACGGCCATATAGTGATATGTGGGGGTAGTAGGGCTCTAGCTCGTGGCCCCATGGTGACGGCTATATAGTGATATGTAGGGGTAGTAGTGCTCTAGCCCGCGTCCCCATGGTGACGGCCATATAGTGATATGTGGGGGTAGTAGGGCTCTAGCCCGCGGCCCCATGGTGACGGCCATATAGTGATATGTGGGGGTAGTAGGGCTCTAGCTCGTGGCCCCATGGTGACGGCTATATAGTGATATGTAGGGGTAGTAGGGCTCTAGCCCGCGGCCCCATGGTGACGGCCATACAGTGATATGTGGGGGTAGTAGGGCTCTAGCCCGCGGCCCCATGGTGACGGCCATATAGTGATATGTGGGGGTAGTAGGGCTCTAGCTCGTGGCCCCATGGTGACGGCTATATAGTGATATGTAGGGGTAGTAGGGCTCTAGCCCGCGGCCCCCATGGTGACGGCCATATAGTGATATGTGGGGGTAGTAGGGCTCTAGCCCGCGGCCCCCATGGTGACGGCCATATAGTGATATGTGGGGGTAGTAGGGCTCTAGCCTGCGGCCCCATGGTGACGGCTATACAGTGATAAGTGGGGGTTGTAGGGCTCTAGCCCGCGGCCCCCATGGTGACGGCCATATAGTGATATGTGGGGGTAGTAGGGCTCTAGCCCGCGGCCCCCATGGTGACGGCCATATAGTGATATGTGGGGGTAGTAGGGCTCTAGCCTGCGGCCCCATGGTGACGGCTATACAGTGATAAGTGGGGGTTGTAGGGCTCTAGCCCGCGGCCCCCATGGTGACGGCCATATAGTGATATGTGGGGGTAGTAGGGCTCTAGCCCGCGGCCCCATGGTGACGGCCATATAGTGATAAGTGGGGGTAGTAGGGCTCTAGCCCGCGGCCCCATGGTGACGGCCATATAGTGATATGTGGGGGTAGTAGGGCTGTAGCCCGCGGCCCCATGGTGACGGCCATATAGTGATATGTGGGGGTAGTAGGGCTCTAGCCCGCGGCCCCCATGGTGACGGCCATATAGTGATATGTGGGGGTAGTAGGGCTCTAGCCCGCGGCCCCATGGTGACGGCCATATAGTGATATGTGGGGGTAGTAGGGCTCTAGCCCGCGGCCCCATGGTGACGGCCATATAGTGATATGTAGGGGTAGTAGGACTCTAGCCCGCGGCCCCATGGTGACGGCCATATAGTGATATGTAGGGGTAGTAGGGCTCTAGCCCGCGGCCCCATGGTGACGGCCATATAGTGATATGTAGGGGTAGTAGGACTCTAGCCCGCGGCCCCATGGTGACGGCCATATAGTGATATGTGGGGGTAGTAGGGCTCTAGCCCGCGGCCCCATGGTGACGGCCATATAGTGATATGTGGGGGTAGTAGGGCTCTAGCTCGTGGCCCCATGGTGACGGCTATATAGTGATATGTAGGGGTAGTAGTGCTCTAGCCCGCGGCCCCATGGTGACGGCCATATAGTGATATGTGGGGGTAGTAGGGCTCTAGCCCGCGGCCCCATGGTGACGGCCATATAGTGATATGTGGGGGTAGTAGGGCTCTAGCTCGTGGCCCCATGGTGACGGCTATATAGTGATATGTAGGGGTAGTAGGGCTCTAGCCCGCGGCCCCATGGTGACGGCCATACAGTGATATGTGGGGGTAGGAGGGCTCTAGCCCGCGGCCCCATGGTGACGGCCATATAGTGATATGTGGGGGTAGTAGGGCTCTAGCTCGTGGCCCCATGGTGACGGCTATATAGTGATATGTAGGGGTAGTAGGGCTCTAGCCCGCGGCCCCATGGTGACGGCCATATAGTGATATGTGGGGGTAGTAGGGCTCTAGCCCGCGGCCCCATGGTGACGGCCATATAGTGATATGTGGGGGTAGTAGGGCTCTAGCCCGCGGCCCCATGGTGACGGCCATATAGTGATATGTGGGGGTAGTAGGGCTCTAGCCCGCGGCCCCATGGTGACGGCCATATAGTGATATGTGGGGGTAGTAGGGCTCTAGCCCGCGGCCCCCATGGTGACGGCCATATAGTGATATGTGGGGGTAGTAGGGCTCTAGCCCGCGGCCCCATGGTGACGGCCATATAGTGATATGTGGGGGTAGTAGGGCTCTAGCCCGCGGCCCCATGGTGACGGCCATATAGTGATATGTAGGGGTAGTAGGACTCTAGCCCGCGGCCCCATGGTGACGGCCATATAGTGATATGTAGGGGTAGTAGGGCTCTAGCCCGCGGCCCCATGGTGACGGCCATATAGTGATATGTAGGGGTAGTAGGACTCTAGCTCGCGGCCCCATGGTGACGGCCATATAGTGATATGTGGAGGTAGTAGGGCTCTAGCCCGCGGCCCCATGGTGACGGCCATATAGTGATATGTGGGGGTAGTAGGGCTCTAGCTCGTGGCCCCATGGTGACGGCTATATAGTGATATGTAGGGGTAGTAGTGCTCTAGCCCGCGTCCCCATGGTGACGGCCATATAGTGATATGTGGGGGTAGTAGGGCTCTAGCCCGCGGCCCCATGGTGACGGCCATATAGTGATATGTGGGGGTAGTAGGGCTCTAGCTCGTGGCCCCATGGTGACGGCTATATAGTGATATGTAGGGGTAGTAGGGCTCTAGCCCGCGGCCCCATGGTGACGGCCATATAGTGATATGTGGGGGTAGTAGGGCTCTAGCCCGCGGCCCCATGGTGACGGCCATATAGTGATATGTGGGGGTAGTAGGGCTCTAGCTCGTGGCCCCATGGTGACGGCTATATAGTGATATGTAGGGGTAGTAGGGCTCTAGCCCGCGGCCCCATGGTGACGGCCATATAGTGATATGTGGGGGTAGTAGGGCTCTAGCCCGCGGCCCCATGGTGACGGCCATATAGTGATATGTGGGGGTAGTAGGGCTCTAGCCCGCGGCCCCATGGTGACGGCTATATAGTGATATGTAGGGGTAGTAGGGCTCTAGCCCGCGGCCCCATGGTGACGGCCATACAGTGATATGTGGGGGTAGTAGGGCTCTAGCCCGCGGCCCCATGGTGATGGCCATATAGTGATATGTGGGGGTAGTAGGACTCTAGCCCGCGGCCCCATGGTGACGGCCATATAGTGATATGTGGGGGTAGTAGGGCTCTAGCCCGCGGCCCCATGGTGACGGCCATATAGTGATATGTGGGGGTAGTAGGGCTCTAGCCCGCGGCCCCATGGTGACGGCCATATAGTGATATGTGGGGGTAGTAGGGCTCTAGCCCGCGGCCCCATGGTGACGGCCATATAGTGATATGTGGGGGTAGTAGGGCTCTAGCTCGTGGCCCCATGGTGACGGCTATATAGTGATATGTAGGGGTAGTAGGGCTCTAGCCCGCGGCCCCATGGTGACGGCCATACAGTGATATGTGGGGGTAGTAGGGCTCTAGCCCGCGGCCCCATGGTGACGGCCATATAGTGATATGTGGGGGTAGTAGGGCTCTAGCTCGTGGCCCCATGGTGACGGCTATATAGTGATATGTAGGGGTAGTAGGGCTCTAGCCCGCGGCCCCATGGTGACGGCCATATAGTGATATGTGGGGGTAGTAGGGCTCTAGCCCGCGGCCCCATGGTGACGGCCATATAGTGATATGTGGGGGTAGTAGGGCTCTAGCTCGTGGCCCCATGGTGACGGCTATATAGTGATATGTAGGGGTAGTAGGGCTCTAGCCCGCGGCCCCATGGTGACGGCCATATAGTGATATGTGGGGTAGTAGGGCTCTAGCCCGCGGCCCCATGGTGACGGCCATATAGTGATATGTGGGGGTAGTAGGGCTCTAGCCCGCGGCCCCATGGTGACGGCCATATAGTGATATGTGGGGGTAGTAGGGCTCTAGCCCGCGGCCCCATGGTGACGGCTATATAGTGATATGTAGGGGTAGTAGGGCTCTAGCCCGCGGCCCCATGGTGACGGCCATACAGTGATAAGTGGGGGTAGTAGGGCTCTAGCCCGCGGCCCCATGGGGACGGCCATATAGTGATATGTGGGGGTAGTAGGACTCTAGCCCGCGGCCCCATGGTGACGGCCATATAGTGATATGTTGGGGTAGTAGGGCTCTAGCCCGCGGCCCCATGGTGACGGCCATATAGTGATATGTGGGGGTAGTAGGGCTCTAGCCCGCTGCCCCATGGTGACGGCCATATAGTGATATGTGGGGGTAGTAGGGCTCTAGCTCGTGGCCCCATGGTGACGGCTATATAGTGATATGTAGGGGTAGTAGTGCTCTAGCCCGCGGCCCCATGGTGACGGCCATATAGTGATATGTGGGGGTAGTAGGGCTCTAGCCCGCGGCCCCATGGTGACGGCCATATAGTGATATGTGGGGGTAGTAGGGCTCTAGCTCGTGGCCCCATGGTGACGGCTATATAGTGATATGTAGGGGTAGTAGGGCTCTAGCCCGCGGCCCCATGGTGACGGCCATACAGTGATATGTGAGGGTAGTAGGGCTCTAGCCCGCGGCCCCATGGTGACGGCCATATAGTGATATGTGGGGGTAGTAGGGCTCTAGCTCGTGGCCCCATGGTGACGGCTATATAGTGATATGTAGGGGTAGTAGGGCTCTAGCCCGCGGCCCCATGGTGACGGCCATATAGTGATATGTGGGGGTAGTAGGGCTCTAGCCCGCGGCCCCATGGTGACGGCCATATAGTGATATGTGGGGGTAGTAGGGCTCTAACCCGCGGCCCCATGGTGACGGCCATATAGTGATATGTGGGGGTAGTAGGGCTCTAGCCCGCGGCCCCATGGTGACGGCCATATAGTGATATGTGGGGGTAGTAGGGCTCTAGCCCGCGGCCCCCATGGTGACGGCCATATAGTGATATGTGGGGGTAGTAGGGCTCTAGCCCGCGGCCCCATGGTGACGGCCATATAGTGATATGTGGGGGTAGTAGGGCTCTAGCCCGCGGCCCCATGGTGACGGCCATATAGTGATATGTAGGGGTAGTAGGACTCTAGCCCGCGGCCCCATGGTGACGGCCATATAGTGATATGTAGGGGTAGTAGGGCTCTAGCCCGCGGCCCCATGGTGACGGCCATATAGTGATATGTAGGGGTAGTAGGACTCTAGCCCGCGGCCCCATGGTGACGGCCATATAGTGATATGTGGGGGTAGTAGGGCTCTAGCCCGCGGCCCCATGGTGACGGCCATATAGTGATATGTGGGGGTAGTAGGGCTCTAGCTCGTGGCCCCATGGTGACGGCTATATAGTGATATGTAGGGGTAGTAGTGCTCTAGCCCGCGTCCCCATGGTGACGGCCATATAGTGATATGTGGGGGTAGTAGGGCTCTAGCCCGCGGCCCCATGGTGACGGCCATATAGTGATATGTGGGGGTAGTAGGGCTCTAGCTCGTGGCCCCATGGTGACGGCTATATAGTGATATGTAGGGGTAGTAGGGCTCTAGCCCGCGGCCCCATGGTGACGGCCATACAGTGATATGTGGGGGTAGTAGGGCTCTAGCCCGCGGCCCCATGGTGACGGCCATATAGTGATATGTGGGGGTAGTAGGGCTCTAGCTCGTGGCCCCATGGTGACGGCTATATAGTGATATGTAGGGGTAGTAGGGCTCTAGCCCGCGGCCCCATGGTGACGGCCATATAGTGATATGTGGGGGTAGTAGGGCTCTAGCCCGCGGCCCCATGGTGACGGCCATATAGTGATATGTGGGGGTAGTAGGGCTCTAGCTCGTGGCCCCATGGTGACGGCTATATAGTGATATGTAGGGGTAGTAGGGCTCTAGCCCGCGGCCCCATGGTGACGGCCATATAGTGATATGTGGGGGTAGTAGGGCTCTAGCCTGCGGCCCCATGGTGACGGCCATATAGTGATATGTGGGGGTAGTAGGGCTCTAGCTCGTGGCCCCATGGTGACGGCTATATAGTGATATGTAGGGGTAGTAGGGCTCTAGCCCGCGGCCCCATGGTGACGGCCATATAGTGATATGTGGGGGTAGTAGGGCTCTAGCCCGCGGCCCCATGGTGACGGCCATATAGTGATATGTGGGGGTAGTAGGGCTCTAGCCCGCGGCCCCATGGTGACGGCTATATAGTGATATGTAGGGGTAGTAGGGCTCTAGCCCGCGGCCCCATGGTGACGGCCATACAGTGATATGTGGGGGTAGTAGGGCTCTAGCCCGCGGCCCCATGGTGACGGCCATATAGTGATATGTGGGGGTAGTAGGACTCTAGCCCGCGGCCCCATGGTGACGGCCATATAGTGATATGTGGGGGTAGTAGGGCTCTAGCCCGCGGCCCCATGGTGACGGCCATATAGTGATATGTGGGGGTAGTAGGGCTCTAGCCCGCGGCCCCATGGTGACGGCCATATAGTGATATGTGGGGGTAGTAGGGCTCTAGCCCGCGGCCCCATGGTGACGGCCATATAGTGATATGTGGGGGTAGTAGGGCTCTAGCTCGTGGCCCCATGGTGACGGCTATATAGTGATATGTAGGGGTAGTAGGGCTCTAGCCCGCGGCCCCATGGTGACGGCCATACAGTGATATGTGGGGGTAGTAGGGCTCTAGCCCGCGGCCCCATGGTGACGGCCATATAGTGATATGTGGGGGTAGTAGGGCTCTAGCTCGTGGCCCCATGGTGACGGCTATATAGTGATATGTAGGGGTAGTAGGGCTCTAGCCCGCGGCCCCATGGTGACGGCCATACAGTGATATGTGGGGGTAGTAGGGCTCTAGCCCGCGGCCCCATGGTGACGGCCATATAGTGATATGTGGGGGTAGTAGGGCTCTAGCTCGTGGCCCCATGGTGACGGCTATATAGTGATATGTAGGGGTAGTAGGGCTCTAGCCCGCGGCCCCATGGTGACGGCCATATAGTGATATGTGGGGGTAGTAGGGCTCTAGCCCGCGGCCCCATGGTGACGGCCATATAGTGATATGTGGGGGTAGTAGGGCTCTAGCTCGTGGCCCCATGGTGACGGCTATATAGTGATATGTAGGGGTAGTAGGGCTCTAGCCCGCGGCCCCATGGTGACGGCCATATAGTGATATGTGGGGTAGTAGGGCTCTAGCCCGCGGCCCCATGGTGACGGCCATATAGTGATATGTGGGGGTAGTAGGGCTCTAGCCCGCGGCCCCATGGTGACGGCCATATAGTGATATGTGGGGGTAGTAGGGCTCTAGCTCGTGGCCCCATGGTGACGGCTATATAGTGATATGTAGGGGTAGTAGTGCTCTAGCCCGCGGCCCCATGGTGACGGCCATATAGTGATATGTGGGGGTAGTAGGGCTCTAGCCCGCGGCCCCATGGTGACGGCCATATAGTGATATGTGGGGGTAGTAGGGCTCTAGCTCGTGGCCCCATGGTGACGGCTATATAGTGATATGTAGGGGTAGTAGGGCTCTAGCCCGCGGCCCCATGGTGACGGCCATACAGTGATATGTGGGGGTAGTAGGGCTCTAGCCCGCGGCCCCATGGTGACGGCCATATAGTGATATGTGGGGGTAGTAGGGCTCTAGCTCGTGGCCCCATGGTGACGGCTATATAGTGATATGTAGGGGTAGTAGGGCTCTAGCCCGCGGCCCCATGGTGACGGCCATATAGTGATATGTGGGGGTAGTAGGGCTCTAGCCCGCGGCCCCATGGTGACGGCCATATAGTGATATGTGGGGGTAGTAGGGCTCTAGCCCGCGGCCCCATGGTGACGGCCATATAGTGATATGTGGGGGTAGTAGGGCTCTAGCCCGCGGCCCCATGGTGACGGCCATATAGTGATATGTGGGGGTAGTAGGGCTCTAGCCCGCGGCCCCCATGGTGACGGCCATATAGTGATATGTGGGGGTAGTAGGGCTCTAGCCCGCGGCCCCATGGTGACGGCCATATAGTGATATGTGGGGGTAGTAGGGCTCTAGCCCGCGGCCCCATGGTGACGGCCATATAGTGATATGTAGGGGTAGTAGGACTCTAGCCCGCGGCCCCATGGTGACGGCCATATAGTGATATGTAGGGGTAGTAGGGCTCTAGCCCGCGGCCCCATGGTGACGGCCATATAGTGATATGTAGGGGTAGTAGGACTCTAGCCCGCGGCCCCATGGTGACGGCCATATAGTGATATGTGGGGGTAGTAGGGCTCTAGCCCGCGGCCCCATGGTGACGGCCATATAGTGATATGTGGGGGTAGTAGGGCTCTAGCTCGTGGCCCCATGGTGACGGCTATATAGTGATATGTAGGGGTAGTAGTGCTCTAGCCCGCGTCCCCATGGTGACGGCCATATAGTGATATGTGGGGGTAGTAGGGCTCTAGCTCGTGGCCCCATGGTGACGGCTATATAGTGATATGTAGGGGTAGTAGGGCTCTAGCCCGCGGCCCCATGGTGACGGCCATACAGTGATATGTGGGGGTAGTAGGGCTCTAGCCCGCGGCCCCATGGTGACGGCCATATAGTGATATGTGGGGGTAGTAGGGCTCTAGCTCGT
Organism: Ranitomeya imitator; assembly: GCF_032444005.1. Classification (NCBI taxonomy): domain Eukaryota; kingdom Metazoa; phylum Chordata; class Amphibia; order Anura; family Dendrobatidae; genus Ranitomeya; species Ranitomeya imitator. Next base: position 251,504,853 of record NC_091285.1, on the reverse strand, counting down.
GGCCCCATGGTGACGGCTATATAGTGATATGTAGGGGTAGTAGGGCTCTAGCCCGCGGCCCCATGGTGACGGCCATATAGTGATATGTGGGGGTAGTAGGGCTCTAGCACGCGGCCCCATGGTGACGGCCATATAGTGATATGTGGGGGTAGTAGGGCTCTAGCTCGTGGCCCCATGGTGACGGCTATATAGTGATATGTAGGGGTAGTAGGGCTCTAGCCCGCGGCCCCATGGTGACGGCCATATAGTGATATGTGGGGGTAGTAGGGCTCTAGCCCGCGGCCCCATGGTGACGGCCATATAGTGATATGTGGGGGTAGTAGGGCTCTAGCTCGTGGCCCCATGGTGACGGCTATATAGTGATATGTAGGGGTAGTAGGGCTCTAGCCCGCGGCCCCATGGTGACGGCCATATAGTGATATGTGGGGGTAGTAGGGCTCTAGCCCGCGGCCCCATGGTGACGGCCATATAGTGATATGTGGGGGTAGTAGGGCTCTAGCCCGCGGCCCCATGGTGACGGCTATATAGTGATATGTAGGGGTAGTAGGGCTCTAGCCCGCGGCCCCATGGTGACGGCCATACAGTGATATGTGGGGGTAGTAGGGCTCTAGCCCGCGGCCCCATGGTGACGGCCATATAGTGATATGTGGGGGTAGTAGGACTCTAGCCCGCGGCCCCATGGTGACGGCCATATAGTGATATGTGGGGGTAGTAGGGCTCTAGCCCGCGGCCCCATGGTGACGGCCATATAGTGATATGTGGGGGTAGTAGGGCTCTAGCCCGCGGCCCCATGGTGACGGCCATATAGTGATATGTGGGGGTAGTAGGGCTCTAGCCCGCGGCCCCATGGTGACGGCCATATAGTGATATGTGGGGGTAGTAGGGCTCTAGCTCGTGGCCCCATGGTGACGGCTATATAGTGATATGTAGGGGTAGTAGGGCTCTAGCCCGCGGCCCCATGGTGACGGCCATACAGTGATATGTGGGGGTAGTAGGGCTCTAGCCCGCGGCCCCATGGTGACGGCCATATAGTGATATGTGGGGGTAGTAGGGCTCTAGCTCGTGGCCCCATGGTGACGGCTATATAGTGATATGTAGGGGTAGTAGGGCTCTAGCCCGCGGCCCCATGGTGACGGCCATATAGTGATATGTGGGGGTAGTAGGGCTCTAGCCCGCGGCCCCATGGTGACGGCCATATAGTGATATGTGGGGGTAGTAGGGCTCTAGCTCGTGGCCCCATGGTGACGGCTATATAGTGATATGTAGGGGTAGTAGGGCTCTAGCCCGCGGCCCCATGGTGACGGCCATATAGTGATATGTGGGGGTAGTAGGGCTCTAGCCCGCGGCCCCATGGTGACGGCCATATAGTGATATGTGGGGGTAGTAGGGCTCTAGCCCGCGGCCCCATGGTGACGGCTATATAGTGATATGTAGGGGTAGTAGGGCTCTAGCCCGCGGCCCCATGGTGACGGCCATACAGTGATAAGTGGGGGTAGTAGGGCTCTAGCCCGCGGCCCCATGGGGACGGCCATATAGTGATATGTGGGGGTAGTAGGACTCTAGCCCGCGGCCCCATGGTGACGGCCATATAGTGATATGTGGGGGTAGTAGGGCTCTAGCCCGCGGCCCCATGGTGACGGCCATATAGTGATATGTGGGGGTAGTAGGGCTCTAGCCCGCGGCCCCATGGTGACGGCTATATAGTGATATGTGGGGGTAGTAGGGCTCTAGCCTGCAGCCCCCATGGTGACGGCCATATAGTGATAAGTGGGGGTAGTAGGGCTCTAGCCCGCGGCCCCATGGTGACGGCCATATAGTGATATGTGGGGGTAGTAGGACTCTAGCCCGCGGCCCCATGGTGACGGCCATATAGTGATATGTGGGGGTAGTAGGGTTCTAGCCCGCGGCCCCATGGTGACGGCCATATAGTGATATGTGGGGGTAGTAGGACTCTAGCCCGCGGCCCCATGGTGACGGCCATATAGTGATATGTGGGGGTAGTAGGGCTCTAGCCCGCGGCCCCATGGTGACGGCCATATAGTGATATGTGGGGGTAGTAGGGCTCTAGCCTGCAGCCCCATGGTGACGGCCATATAGTGATATGTGGGGGTAGTAGGGCTCTAGCCCGCGGCCCCATGGTGACGGCCATATAGTGATATGTGGGGGTAGTAGGGCTCTAGCCCGCGGCCCCATGGTGACGGCTATATAGTGATATGTAGGGGTAGTAGGGCTCTAGCCCGCGGCCCCATGGTGACGGCCATACAGTGATATGTGGGGGTAGTAGGGCTCTAGCCCGCGGCCCCATGGTGACGGCCATATAGTGATATGTGGGGGTAGTAGGACTCTAGCCCGCGGCCCCATGGTGACGGCCATATAGTGATATGTGGGGGTAGTAGGGCTCTAGCCCGCGGCCCCATGGTGACGGCCATATAGTGATATGTGGGGGTAGTAGGGCTCTAGCCCGCGGCCCCATGGTGACGGCCATATAGTGATATGTGGGGGTAGTAGGGCTCTAGCCCGCGGCCCCATGGTGACGGCCATATAGTGATATGTGGGGGTAGTAGGGCTCTAGCTCGTGGCCCCATGGTGACGGCTATATAGTGATATGTAGGGGTAGTAGGGCTCTAGCCCGCGGCCCCATGGTGACGGCCATACAGTGATATGTGGGGGTAGTAGGGCTCTAGCCCGCGGCCCCATGGTGACGGCCATATAGTGATATGTGGGGGTAGTAGGGCTCTAGCTCGTGGCCCCATGGTGACGGCTATATAGTGATATGTAGGGGTAGTAGGGCTCTAGCCCGCGGCCCCATGGTGACGGCCATATAGTGATATGTGGGGGTAGTAGGGCTCTAGCCCGCGGCCCCATGGTGACGGCCATATAGTGATATGTGGGGGTAGTAGGGCTCTAGCTCGTGGCCCCATGGTGACGGCTATATAGTGATATGTAGGGGTAGTAGGGCTCTAGCCCGCGGCCCCATGGTGACGGCCATATAGTGATATGTGGGGGTAGTAGGGCTCTAGCCCGCGGCCCCATGGTGACGGCCATATAGTGATATGTGGGGGTAGTAGGGCTCTAGCCCGCGGCCCCATGGTGACGGCTATATAGTGATATGTAGGGGTAGTAGGGCTCTAGCCCGCGGCCCCATGGTGACGGCCATACAGTGATAAGTGGGGGTAGTAGGGCTCTAGCCCGCGGCCCCATGGGGACGGCCATATAGTGATATGTGGGGGTAGTAGGACTCTAGCCCGCGGCCCCATGGTGACGGCCATATAGTGATATGTGGGGGTAGTAGGGCTCTAGCCCGCGGCCCCATGGTGACGGCCATATAGTGATATGTGGGGGTAGTAGGGCTCTAGCCCGCGGCCCCATGGTGACGGCTATATAGTGATATGTGGGGGTAGTAGGGCTCTAGCCTGCAGCCCCCATGGTGACGGCCATATAGTGATAAGTGGGGGTAGTAGGGCTCTAGCCCGCGGCCCCATGGTGACGGCCATATAGTGATATGTGGGGGTAGTAGGACTCTAGCCCGCGGCCCCATGGTGACGGCCATATAGTGATATGTGGGGGTAGTAGGGTTCTAGCCCGCGGCCCCATGGTGACGGCCATATAGTGATATGTGGGGGTAGTAGGACTCTAGCCCGCGGCCCCATGGTGACGGCCATATAGTGATATGTGGGGGTAGTAGGGCTCTAGCCCGCGGCCCCATGGTGACGGCCATATAGTGATATGTGGGGGTAGTAGGGCTCTAGCCTGCAGCCCCATGGTGACGGCCATATAGTGATATGTGGGGGTAGTAGGGCTCTAGCCCGCGGCCCCATGGTGACGGCCATATAGTGATATGTGGGGGTAGTAGGGCTCTAGCCCGCGGCCCCATGGTGACGGCCATATAGTGATATGTGGGGGTAGTAGGGCTCTAGCCCGCGGCCCCATGGTGACGGCCATCTGATGGAAGGAGAGGTGTAAGGTGCAGGACTGTAATCTCCGCTCAGCACTCTCCCTTCCCCCACACCGCGGCGCGCGGCTTGTTTTCATCACGTGACGGGGGCTGCGCTGGCCAATAGGAGCACAGCCCCGCACCCTTCCTGGCCCGGCCGGGGGGACTCGAAGGGGAAAGTTTCTTCTTCACACAAGTTGGACTTTTCTTGTGCAGAGACCGAGGCTGCAGGGTTCCGCGCTGCGACATTGCGGGCTCCGTACGAGTGATGCCAGTGGCCCGGCTTGGAGGAAGGAGTCGCCGCTAGAGCCCGCGCTGTCACCGAGCACCATGAGCGCTGCCACAAGGATCGCCCTCCTGCTGCTACTGGAGTGTGCGCTGGGCTCGGGCTCTGATCGCGGGTCGTGCCCGGATGCCTGCCGCTGTGTCGGGGATCTGCTGGACTGTAGCCGTGGGGACCTACATTCGGTACCGGAGAACCTCCCGGGATGGGCCGTACAGCTGTGAGTAGACGGGAGGACGAGCCCGAGGGCCGCGGCGGAGTGGGGCCCTGCGGGTGGCGGGCACGTACCTGCGGCTGTGCCGGGTCTGCGCTGCTCCTCACAGGGCACATAGACGGGCAGTGGCCGGGGCTGTGCCGGAGATAGTGCTGCCAGTGGGGGCTACTGGAGCGGAGACCCCTTACCGGCCCATGGGCATTGCATTCTGACCACCTTCCATATAACCGTGTGTGTGAGTGCGCCTGAACCTATGCCCGATGGTCGTCACTCTGTGGGTCTATGCCCCGTGTGCAGGCTTCTGTGGGTCTATGCCCAGTGTGCAGGCTTCTGTGGGTCTATGCCCAGTGTGCAGGCTTCTGTGGGTCTATGCCCAGTGTGCAGGCTTCTGTGGGTCCGTGCCCAGTGTGCAGGCTTCTGTGGGTCCGTGCCCAGTGTGCAGGCTTCTGTGGGTCTATGCCCCGTGTGCAGGCTTCTGTGGGTCCGTGCCCCGTGTGCAGGCTTCTGTGGGTCCGTGCCCAGTGTGCAGGCTTCTGTGGGTCCGTGCCCAGTGTGCAGGCTTCTGTGGGTCCGTGCCCAGTGTGCAGGCTTCTGTGGGTCCGTGCCCAGTGTGCAGGCTTCTGTGGGTCCGTGCCCAGTGTGCAGGCTTCTGTGGGTCCGTGCCCCGTGTGCAGGCTTCTGTGGGTCCGTGCCCCGTGTGCAGGCTTCTGTGGGTCCGTGCCCCGTGTGCAGGCTTCTGTGGGTCCGTGCCCCGTGTGCAGGCTTCTGCGGGTCCGTGCCCCGTGTGCAGGCTTCTGCGGGTCCGTGCCCCGTGTGCAGGCTTCTGTGGGTCCGTGCCCCGTGTGCAGGCTTCTGTGGGTCCGTGCCCCGTGTGCAGGCTTCTGTGGGTCCGTGCCCCGTGTGCAGGCTTCTGTGGGTCCGTGCCCCGTGTGCAGGCTTCTGTGGGTCCGTGCCCAGTGTGCAGGCTTCTGTGGGTCCGTGCCCAGTGTGCAGGCTTCTGTGGGTCCGTGCCCCGTGTGCAGGCTTCTGTGGGTCCGTGCCCCGTGTGCAGGCTTCTGTGGGTCCGTGCCCAGTGTGCAGGCTTCTGTGGGTCCGTGCCCAGTGTGCAGGCTTCAGTGGGTCCGTGCCCCGTGTGCAGGCTTCTGTGGGGAGCCTGGAACAATCCATGCAAACAACTTGAAACCACAATGGCTGCTGAAGTGCAAAATCAAAGCTCTTCTGTACTAGAAAAAAGTTTAAAATCTGCACAAATAACGCATCAGTGAGGAAAATGCATTTTAAAAAAAAAAAGCAACGACGGGAGGAAATTCTGTATTTTGGTGCCGACACCTACAGAAAAAAAAAACGCGACATCTGTACACTGCCTAAAACTTCCAGTAACGTAGGGAGAATTCCTTATCATGTAGTTCCTCAATCATCATGCGTAAGGATAGTGCAAGAAGCTCCTTGATACAAGGCAGTAACCTTCGGGGATACACATCCCACATATTATAGACCTAGGCGTTTTAAATATATACCGTAGTTGTACTCTTTATAGATATTTTTCTTAGTAGTCACTGCATCTATTATTCTGTTAAGGGCTCTAACTCTTCACTGTGGCCCCTTTTCCAAATTCCCATTTCCTTTGAAACACCAGTTTGTAAAAAATAAAAAGTGACAGTTTTAGGCCAGGACACCTAGAAAACATCTGCCCCACTGACTACACACTTCTGGCTTCTGCTGAGGTTTATTGCCAAGGGTTTCAGTCTGGTAGAACAATCTTGACCATTCAAAAAAAAAAAAAAAACCAAATCCCTCTGCCTGTCCACATAGTAATTTGTCAAGCAAATTCTTGCCACACCTTGGTAATGTAACCCAATCCATGGAGGCTGGCGTGCAGCTCACATCTACAGGCTTGCTGTTAATTCTATGTAATGAAGCTGCATGTTCATAAAGCAGACGTCTCACTTTCGAATTTGATACTTTTTTTGTTGTATTTACTTTGCGATCAGATAACATTTTCCTAGAATATTTGCTTAGGTAAATGAATATATACACTTTTTTTTTTTTCTAAATTACGGTAGTTGTAAACGTGCTCTTGTTGATCATCTACACACCAAAATAGTTCCCTTGCACTCTGGTGACAGGACAGGCGCTTGGCATTATTTATGAGGATTTGTATTGTTGCTTAAACAAATGAAGTCTTCAGCATTTACTAGCAGGACGTGTTTTTAGTGGTTTTCTCTGCTTAATTGGGTTATCGTTTTGGTGGAATAAAAATACGGTACTTGGATTTAAGGCTGGCTGTTGCCATGGAAGGTGTCAGTATGTATATATGTGTGTATGTGTATGTGTATGTGTGTATATATATATATATATATATATATATATATATATATATATATATATATATATATATATATATATATCCTCCCAACCTTTTGCTTTCTTGCCCTGCAGCAATAAATTCCTTCATCCACATTATACATGCAAGCATCACTACTGAGGGCGGTGATTAGCAGCAGCGGTCCCATGAATGTAGACCTGAGTCGTCAAGACCAGTGTTTCTCATGCCAGTCTTAATGAGGGGTAGAGGGCGAAGCATTAAGGCCGGCTTCACACTCAGCGTATGAAAATACGGTCCGTATATTACGGCCGTAATACGCTGAAATGTCCCGAAAATAGTGGTCCGTTGCTCCTCCGTAGGCAGGGTGTGTCAGCGTTTTTTGCGCATGGCATCCTCCGTATGTACAGGTCCTTCTCAAAAAATTAGCATATAGTGTTAAATTTCATTATTTACCATAATGTAATGATTACAATTAAACTTTCATATATTATAGATTCATTATCCACCAACTGAAATTTGTCAGGTCTTTTATTGTTTTAATACTGATGATTTTGGCATACAACTCCTGATAACCCAAAAAAACTGTCTCAATAAATTAGCATATCAAGAAAAGGTTCTCTAAACGACCTATTACCCTAATCTTCTGAATCAACTAATTAACTCTAAACACACGCAAAAGATACCTGAGGCTTTTATAAACTCCCTGCCTGGTTCA